>NC_083098.1:8418873-9064348 GCF_949774975.1 Lagenorhynchus albirostris | reverse complement strand
TTGAAAGGAGCCAGGGTCAGACCCACTTGCTGATCTTGGAGAGCCTCCTGGAGAAACGGGAGGCAGCTGGGACTCCCCCTGGGTATGAAGATGCTGGCAGCAGCCATTTTGGGATCTCATTCTACCGAGATAACACCAGTGCTGGCCAGCACTGTTTTGGAATTCTCCCTATAACCTATTAATACTAGGGACACAGCCCTGCCCATCAGCAGGCCAGTGTCAGCCCTGGGCACCATGGGGTCATGCAGACAGCTGCATAGGGACCCAACTCCACCCTCCAGCAAGCCAGCACCAACCCCATGGCCCCCTGTGCCGTGTAGCCAACTGCACAGGAAGCCTACCCCACCTACCAGTGTGCCCACAGTAGCCAGTTCTGCCATAACAGGAAGGAGCACACATTCCACATAGGGAGCACCCCTAGAGCATATGGCTCTGGTGGCCAGAGTGGAGCAGGCTGCAGGATCCCATAGGACATCTCCTACATAAGGCTGCTTCTCCAAGATCAGTAAATATAGCCCACCTACCTAACACGTAGAAATAATCACAGAGAATTGGGCGAGATGAGGAGACAGAGGAGTATGTTCCAAATGAAGGAACAAGACATACCTTCAGAAAAAGAACTAAACAAGTAGAGGTAAGAAATCTACCTGATAAGTAATTCAAGGTACTGATCATAAAGATGCTAACCAGTCATGGGAGAAGAACGGATGAACACAGTGACATTTCAAGAAAGAGTTGCAAAACGTGAAGAACCAAACAGAGCTGAAGAATACAACAACGGAAATAAAAAAGACACTAGAAGGAATCAACAGTAAATCAGATGATACAGAGGAACGTATTAGCAAACCAGAAGACAGAGCAGTGGAAATCACGGAAATCAAACAGAATAAAACAAGAAACTAGGACAGTTCAAGAGAACTGTAGTGGAAAACACGGAAACCAAACATAAAAAAGCAAGAAGCTAGGACACTTCAAGAGACCTCTGGGACAACATCAAGTGTACTAACGTTCGCATTATAGGTGCCGGTAAGAGAAGAGAGAGAGAAATGGGTGGAGAACATATTTGAAGATATAATAGCTGAAAACTTCCCCAACCTGAAAAAGGAAACAGACATCCAGGTCCGGGAAGTACAGAGTCCTAAACAGGGTCAACCCAAAGAGGACCACAACAAGACAGTCATTAAAACAGTATGTTACTGGCCTAAAAACAGGCACATAGATCAGTAGAACAGAATAGAGAGCTCAGACATGAACCCACACTTATATGGGCAATAAATCTACAACAAAGGAGGCAAGAATACACAACGGGGAAAAGACAGCCTCCTCAATGAATTGTGTTAGGAAAACTGAATAGCTACATGCAAAAGAATCAAACCGGACTGCTCCCTCACACCATGCATGAAAATTCAAATTGGATTAAAGACTTAAATGTAAAACCTGAAACCATAAAATTCCTAGAAGAAAACATAGGCCGAACACTCTGACATAAATCATAGCAATATTTTTTTGGATCTGTTCTCAGGGGAAACAAAAGCAAAAATAAACAGATGAGACTACATCAAACTTAAGAGCTTTTGCACAGTGAAGGAAACTATCAACAACATGAAAAGGCAGCTTACCAACTGAGAGAAATTATTTGCAAACGATATGTCTGATAAGAGGTTATTATCCAAAATATACAAAGAACTCATACAACTCAGCATCAACAAACAAACACAAATGAAAAATGGGCAGATGACTTGAATAGACATTTTCCCAAAGACGACGTACAGTTGGCCAACGGACACAAATCATTAGGGAAATGCAAATCGAAACCACAGTGTGATCACACCTGTAAGAATGGCCATCATCCAAAAGACAACAAGTAACAAATGTTGAGGAGGATGTGGAGAAAAGGGAGCTCTTGTGCACTGTTGGTGGGAGTGTAAATGGGTGCAGCCTCTACGGAGAACAGTACAGAGGTTCCTCAAAAAATTAAAAATAGAATTTCCGTATGATCCAGCAATTTCACTTCTGGGTATTTACGCAAAGAAAATGAAACACTGATTTCAAAAGGTAAATGAACCTCAGTGTTTTTCGCAGCATAACTTACAATATCTAAGATAGCAACCTAAGTGTTCATCAGTACATGAATGGATAAAGAAGATGTTATATATACAGTTGACCCTTGAACAAAATGAGAGTTAGAAGGCTGACCTCCCCACCCCCGTGCTGTTGAAAATCTGCATATAACTTTATGGTCAGCCCTCCTTTGCTTCAAGTTGTACATCTGTGAATTCAACCAAACAGATTGTGTAGCACTTTATTTAATGAAAAAAATCTGCATGTAAGTGGACCTGAGCAGTTCAAACCAATGTTGTTCAAGAGTCAACTGAATATACAATGGAATATTAGTCAGCCATAAAAAATGAAAGCTTGGCATTTTTGACAACATCGATAGATCTAGAGGGTATTTTGCTAAGTGAAAAAAGTCAGAGAAAGACAGATACCAAATGATCTCACTTATATGTGGGAACCTAAAAAGCAAAACAAAACGAAATGAAAACACTCATAGATACAGAGAACAAATGGGTGGTTTTTAGAGGGGAAGGATTGGGGGGGAATAGGTTAAGGAGATTAAGAGGTACAAACCTCCAGTTATAAAATAAATAAGCCACTGGATGTAATATACAGCATAAGAATATGGTCGATAATATTGTAATAACTTTGGTGACAGATGGTTATTAGACTGGTGGTGATCGTTTTATAATGTATGAAAATGTCGAATCACTGTGTCGTATACCTGAGACTAACATAATATTGTAGGTCAACTATATGTCAATTAAAAAAATTGTGGGACCTCCCAAGGAAATTGATAACACCTTTTTGTCATCATTTGATATAAGTTGCTGTCCCAACACTGAAACCAAGGAAAATTTTCTTCTATCTTTACAGTAATCAGTAAAAATCAGTATTATCATGGAATCGGCCCATCAATCTTTCTTTACTTTAGGATTTATTATGATTTTCTACATTTTCAAACATTTCTAAACATACACATTTCTTTCTCTACTTTCGTTCCACATTTCAGTTAATGGAGTCATTTATTTTTCACTTACTTCAAAGTATGGAACTTTGAAGTAATTTCTAGAATAAAATTCAGTTTCTTAACTGGCATTGAAGTCTCTTCGTAATAGACTTGGGCCTAGAGCCATGTTTCCCAATGAGTATCCCAACCCGTACCCTGTTTATACACTACTCCCAGCTCTCCTCTTTCATGTACTCTTTAAGTTCCAGGCATAATGGACCACAGTAAGTCTATAATTTCCCATCTTTGAATCTTTGCTTAGGCTTTCCCTTTTTGGCCCCAAAGCTCAACTTTAAAAGCCCAGCTCAGATCTTTACCATGTGCTAGGAAATAGCACACAGTCCAATGTAGTCAGTTTAAATATATAAGCCAGAGTAGACTAACTTCTAATAACATATAACCCCAAAATGTCAAGGCTTAAGGAAATAACATTATATGTATGTACTTTAAAAAGTCTTACCCAGCACTTCCAAAAAGCCTTTGAAGTTCACTCTAGTGTCAATTGAACATTTGCCCTCCTGTACTCCCACAGCACTTTCCTTTACATGCCTAGTATTATAGTTGTCCTTAGGGGTATATCTTCCCTAAAATGGTCAATTGTGGAGCATATCAGCCAGCTTTTCTATATCTTTCTATATCTTTGCATAGCCCCCCAACTTAACATAATGCCCTATACATAGGAATCCCCAGTAAATGTTTATTAAATCCAGTTCAGTTTTCCATTGAGTTCAGTACTGAATTCTTCAGGAATTTGAGACAAGAGTAGTAGATTAAAAAAATAATAATTTGCTTTGTAAGTATTTTTGTGGTACTACCGTTCAAATCCTTGTAAAATTAACAGTTGAGTTTTTTTTTTAAGTGGCTTTATTGTATCTAAGGTTTTTACTGTATTTAAGGTATCTTTAATGAGATAAAGCATATATTTCCCTGTCAGTACTTGGTGATTTTTATTCCTTGAGATTTTTGTTTTCTACTCATTATGAAAGTAAAAAAGCTCCTGGAACCAATGATAAGGGATAAAATAAAAATAGGAAATTAATGTAGAAGAGGAGATGTACATAGGAAATGGAAATACATTTAAATCGGAGTCACACTTTTAAAACATGAAAAAAGGGCTTCCCTGGTGGCGCAGTGGTTGAGAATCTGCCTGTCAATGCAGGGGACACGGGTTCGAGCCCTGGTCTGGGAAGATCCCACATGCCGCGGAGCAACTGGGCCCGTGAGCCACAGCTACTGAGCCTGCGCGTCTGGAGCCTGTGCTCCGCGGCAGGAGAGGCCGCGACAGTGAGAGGCCTGCGCACCGCAATGAAGAGTGGCCCCTGCTTGCCACAACTAGAGAAAGCCCTCGCACAGAAACGAAGACCCAACACAGCCAAAAATAAATAAATAAATAAACTTAAAACATGAAAAAAAAGACAAAAGAACGTTAGTATTTTTTAAAGTAAGCTTTCCAAATATGAGGTAGATTCTCAGATGAAAAGAAAGTATATCCCATGTGATAAAGACAGAATATAGAAAAGCACCAATGAAAGGTGAATTTGGCTGAAAGAGAAATATCAAAGCTGTTCTGAAGCCAGCCCCAGCCAGAGCACGAGGAGTCAAAAAGTTGAGGGCAAGATTTTTGGGATCATCATTATACAGTGGTTATAATGAGCATGTCCCACCCGACACTATCATCTGTATAACTTTAACAAGATGATCAGCAAAAACCATACTTTTGTTGAAGCAAGTTCAGCTTTTGAAATGAACATCTTCATATTTTGCAAACTGGTGTCCTTCCTGACTTCTCCTTCTTTTCATTGCTCTTGTTCAAACATTCCGAGAATACGACAGCTACTCAAGCATCATGTCCTCTTAATTGTTATGTATATTTACATAAGGAAAACATATTCCTTCTATTCAAAAACATGAGTGTAATTGAGCAACCTCAACCACAAAGTAAAATGGGCCTCGTACAGCATTTCCCATGTGATAAAGACAGAATATAGGAAAGCACCAGTGAAAGGTGAATTTGGCTGAAAGAGAAATATCAAAGCTGTTCTGAAGCCAGCCCCAGCCGGAGCACAAGGAATCAAAGTAAAATGTCTAAAAGTTAAGGAAAAAGATATATTTTGCAAAAGGAAAAGGGAGAGAGCTGAAAAGATAAGCGACTGATGAAGTCAAGCTAGAAAATGATGAATCTAAATGGAGAACCAGTGCATGACCTCCTTTTCCACTGAGGGTAAATTAAGTAGTTGGAGCATCAGAGTTAGAGATTTAGGCAAAGAGTGGATGTTCTAACAGGCTACCTGTTCATAGTGTTTCCCTCTCAAACACCAGTTCCTCCGCCAGTTCTTGGATGTTGACTTACTTTCAGTTTATGTACAGGGAATCTTGAGTAATTTCTTTTAGGAATAATTATGGAGAAAGGACATAGTAAGATCTGAGAAAAGTAAAAAGAAGTGCATCGGATGACAGAGTAGAGAACTGAGGTCTTTGCAATGCAGCCTGAGGTTGCCAACGCATTTTCATAATTAAAATGTCAAGTTATGGACCATGATCTTTCTGTTGTTCTGTGATTATGGAGTGGATGGAGTGAGAGAAGGGAGGTGGGGAACGGGCAGTGGACATGGAAGGTCACCTGGCAGTGAGTTTACATTAGTAAGAAAGTACAAGCAATTGTACTATGATCATCACTCGTACTACTTACGCTGCTGCTAGCCAACGCTGTGTGCCAAGCTGTCTTCTAAGAGCTCACAGCAGCCTCTCTTTCCATCCCTGTGTTATAAGCCTTGGGCACAGAGGAGTTAAGTCATTTTTACCCAAGGCCATGCAGCTCCTAAGTGGCAAGCTGGGTGTGAATCCAAATCATCTGATTCTGGAAGCACACTCTAAACTACTGTGCTAATGTAGGCTCTCACACAGAGAAACGTTTCCTGCAGGTAAGGGACACAGGAACTCCGACCTGCTAGTACGTTCTCTAATGTGTCGTGTTCAGTCTCCTGCCTCTGCTTATGCTGTTTCCTGGCCTTGAGTGACCTCCTTCCATCCATCCTTTCCTTCACACAGCTAACGCTTCACCCTTCAGGTCTCAGCTCAGGGGCCATCCTGCTCAGCACAGCTTTCCAGAGCCCTCCTCAAGGTGGGTGGGGTCCCTTCCCTCACAGACGTATGTGGTACCCTATGAGTACATCTGTAGTAGCATTTACCATAGCATCCTGATAGCACCCTTCTGCCTCATCTTGACACCTTGGATCCCCCTGCTAATTTGTCCTTCACCACATCTAGTCGATCACGGTGCACAGGAGATTTCACCTCTTCTAGTATTTCTAGACCAATCCCTTCCCCTCTATTCCTGTGACCACTACCCTGGTTCTCTCAGTACCTCCTGCAGTTGCCTTCTGAGAGGTTCTTCTGCCTCCAGTCTCCACACACCTGCCCCGTCAAGCCCTCTGTGACCTGGGGAAATGCCACACGAGGCCCAGAGCAGTCTTGTTTTGTTCCTCCCTTTAGCCTCCTCTCTTGACAGATGGCTGCTTTGTGCTATCGGCCTTGGAGCTGGAGCTCCAGCAATGCTCAACTACAGGTTGTTCCAACCCCATCCCACCCTCAATCACTCCTCCCAACAGACTGCCTTGCTTCTGTACATCTGTCTACATGTTGTTGTTCATGTGCCCATGAAATGCCCTCTCCCCTTCACTGACAACTCCTGTTCAACTTTCTTTTTTTTAAAATTGAGATACAGTTGATTTACAATATTATATTAATTTCAGGTATACAGCATAGTGATTCAGTACTTTTTACAGATTATACTCCATTAAAAGTTACTACAAGGCAATGGCTATAATTCCCTGTGCTATATAGTCTATCTTTGCTGCTTATCTATTTTATACATAGTAGTTTGTATCTGTTGATTCCATACCCCTAATTTCCCCCCCTTCCCTCTCCCGAATAGTAACCACTAATTTCTTTTCTATATCTGTGAGTCTATTTCTGTTTTGCTACTTATATTCATTTGTTTTATTTTTTGGATTCCACATATAAGTGATATAATATCGTGCTGTATTTGTCTTTCTCTGTCTGACTTATTTCACTAAGCATAATATTCTCTAGGTCCATCCATGTTGCTGCAAATGGCAGAATTTCATTCTTTTCTGTGGCTGAGCAATATTCCATTATATATTTTATATATATATACACCACATCTTCTTTATCTATTCATCTGTTGATGGGTCCTTGGGTTGCTTCCATATCTTGACTATTGTAAACAGTGCTGCTATGAACATTGTGGTGCATATATATTTTCGATTTAGTGTTTTTGTTTTTTTTTTTTTTTGGATATATACCCAGAGTTGAATTACAGGATCACATGGTAGCTCTATTTTTAGTTTTTTGAGGAACCTCCATACTGTTTTCCTTAGTGGCTTCACCAATTTATATCCCCACCAACAATGTACACAGGTTCCCTTTTCTCCATATCCTCACCAATATTTGTTATTTGTAGACATTTTGATGATAGCCATTCTGACAGGTGTGAGACGATATCTCATTGTAGTTTTGATTTGCATTTCTCTAATAATTATCTATTTTGATCATCTTTTCATGTGCCTGTTAGCAATCTGCTTGTCTTATTTGGAAAAATGTCTATTGAGGTCTTCTGCCCATTTTTTGATTGGGTTGTTTGGTTTTTTTTGATATTGAATTGTATGAGCTATTTATATATTTTGGATATTAACACCTTGTCAGTCATATCATTTGCAAATTTTCTCCCAGTTTGTAGGTTGTCTTTTTGTTTTGCTGATGGTTTCCTTTGCTTTGCAAAACTTTTTAAGTTTAATTATGTTCCGTTTGTTTATTGTTGCTTTTATTTCTTTTGCCTTAGGAGACAGATCAAAGAAACTATTGCTATGATTAACGTCAAAGAGTGCTCTGCCTAATGTCACTTCCAGGAGTTTGATGGCTTATGGTCTTACATTTAGGTCTTTAATCCATTTTGAGTTTATTTTTGTATATGGTGTGAGGAAATGTTCTAATCTCATTGTTTTACTTGTAACTGTCTAGTTTTCCCAGCACCACTTGCTGAAGAGACTGCCTTTTCTCCATTGTACATTCTTGCCTCTTTTGCCCTAGATTAATTGACCATAGATGCATGGGTTTATTTCTGGGCTCTCTATTCTGTTCCATTGGTCTATTTGTCTGTTTTTGTTCCAGTACAAAAACACTGTTTTGATTACTGTACCACACTGTTTTGATTACTGTAGCTTTGTAGTATAGTCTGAAGCCTGGGCGGGTGATACCTTCAGCTTTGTTCTTCTTTTCCAAGAGTGTTTTGGCAATTCAGGGTCTTTTGTGATTCCATATGAATTTTAGGATTATTTGTTCTAGTTCTATGAGAAACGTCATGGGTATTTTGATAGGGATTGCATTAAATCTGTATATTGTTTTGAGTAATTTTAACAATATTAATTCTTCTACTTCAAGAGCATGCGAGATCTTTCCATTTCTTTGTACCATCTTCGATTTCCTTCATCAGTGTACAATTTTCAGAATATAGGTCTTTCACCTCCTTGGTTAAGTTTATTCCTAGGTATTTTATTCTTTTTGATGCAATTTTAAACAGATTTTTTTTTTTACTTTCTCCTTCTGATAATTCATTAATGGTTTATAGAAAAGCTGCAGATTTCCGTATGTTAATCTTGTATGCTGCAACTTTTCTAAATTCATTTACAAGTTCTAATAGTTTTTGGGTGGAGACTTTAGGGTTTTCTATATAAAGTATCATGTCATCTGCAAATAGTGACAGTTTTACTTCTTCCCTTCCAATTTATCCAAATTTTATTATTATAATATTATTATTATTACTTTTATTTCTTTTTCTTGTCTAATTGCCATGGCTAGGACTTCCAATACTATGTTAAATAGAAGTGGAGAAAGTGGACATCCTGGTCTTATTCCTCAATTTAGAGGAAAGGCTTTCAGTTTTTTACCACTGAGTATGCTGTTAGCTATGGTTTGTCATAAATGGCTTTAATTATGTTGAGATATGTTCCCTCTATATCTACCATTATGAGAGTCTTTGTCATGAATGGATGTTGAATTTTGTCAGATGCCTTTTCTGTTTCTATTGAGATGCACATGTGATTTTTATCCCTCCATTTGTTAATGTGGTGTATCACATTGATTGATTTGCAAATATTGAACCATCCTTGTGTCCCTGGAATAAGTCCAACTTGATCATGGTGTATGATCTCTTTTATGTATTGTTGGATTGTTTGTTAATATTTTTTGAGGATTCCTGCTTGACTTTCAAGCCAACTTTGCTGTCACTTACACTCAGAATCCCTAGGTAGGCCCTCACTCAGTTGCACCAACAGTGTGCTCTCTTCATGCCCTGTACCTTATTCTTGCATGGAGCTCATTACTTTATATTCCAATCATCCCTTTGTGTTTCTGAGTCCCCCCACTAGAGAGGAACTTCTTGAAAGTGAGGACTGGTATATACTTATCATGACATTGTCAGTGCCTGGGACATAGCAAAAGCTTGATAAATGTTTGATGAATTAATTAATGAGTTAATATACATGTTTAAATGTCACATATATAAATAACATTATTTCCACCTTTTATGCCTCGTGCCTTACTATTTCTCCTTCCCCCTCACTGCTCATTAAACTTGGAGCTGTCCTTGTGTGTAGCATGATCTGTGTGGTTATTTACACTGTTCCTGATGTTCCTCTTGGGCGGGCTCCTGTTGACATCTCTGGCACTGAAATTGCCTCTCTCCCCAGCAGATGCCAACCCCTATAGGCAGGGATGGAGTTTTGCTCATTTTTGTGTCTCTCTAGTACCTACCAGAGGCTCAGCACTAGTATATGCTAAACAGTTTGGGATAGCTAAAAAGAAGTAATATGGGGCTTCCCTGGTGGTGCAGTGGTTGAGAGTCTGCCTGCCGATGCAGGGGACACGGGTTCGTGCCCCAGTCCGGGAAGATCCCCCATGCCGCGGAGCGGCTGGGCCCGTGAGCCATGGCCGCTGAGCCTGCGCGTCCGGAGCCTGTGCTCCGCAACGGGAGAGGCCACAACAGTGAGAGGCCCGCGTACCGCAAACAAAACAAAACAAAACAAAACAAAAGTAATATGTTTCATGTTTAGTACTTCAGGCCCTTTATTTAGCTGTGTTGAGTTGAGTGAATACAAAAAATAATTACTGTGAAGGCCCTGCTTTAATCTCCTCTCATAGCCTTCAATTAAGCAAGAGGTTTTACAAGCAACACACTAAGGCCCTTGGCAAGCTTTGTTAATCTTAATAACAGGTGGTCTTTTTAGGCCTGAACAGATGTAGATGATGTTTTTATCACTTTTAGAAAAAAATGGCCTCCATTACCATCCGAGAGTAATATAATTGCATAGATGACAAATAATCAGATTAGTGAATTCTTAAAAGTAAACAAGTCCAGCTTGTTATATCTTTTATTAGGCGAATTTCCACAGATTTGTGAGATCTTTGATGTAAATTCATAGTGCCCATGATAACCAAGTGGGCATAACCCACTAAGCCGCTTCAGGCCATGAAGAGGTCATTTTTAATTAAAAGTGCCAGCATGTCTGACAGGCAGGCTCTCAGCCTAGCACCCTACACACTTTGGATCGATCCTTTCTTGAACTCTCATAAACCTGTGGGCTTATCCCAGTGAGGGATGCACACTGCTGAAGCCAGAGAGAGACTGCAGCTGCTCACGGTCAGGCTGACAAGGCGTGATGTAAACTTTCCTGGCTTCCATTTATTTTATTGTTTAAAAAGGATATTTCTATTACCTAGATAATCATATAATATTTATTTTTGTTATGAACTGCTAGTCAAAGCAGTAAAAAAAACGCAAAGCAAACAATTCATGATTTGAGATAGCATGGACATAATTCTCATCATTGCTAGTGAATAAAATTAACTTCAATAATAGAAACAGCTCTTCCTTTATGCTAAAGTAATTTTGTTGGCAATACATTGCACATTGTTGGTCTTCTGTGAGATCTTATTTTTCCCATTAATTTATATCCACTCTACTTGATGATTTGTAACTTTCTATTTGAAGGAAATAAAATCACACTTCTTTTGAGGCATGTTAACTTTTACCAATATTAACTGCATGTATTTTTTCTCTTGTTAGTGCCATGCAGGATACTGGAGCTGCCATACTGGAGCAGGATCTTGTTAGTGCCATGCAGGATACTGGAGTATAGAGAGGCACCCTCTCTATACTCTCTCAGAGCTTACTGCCTAACAAAGAAAAACAAAGGAAAAAAAAACACAACAACAATGATGGACAGCATAGCAATGCATTATAATGGAGATATGCACAGATGCAATGAGAGAACAGAGGGGAGATATCTAAAGCAGGGACTGGGAAAGGCTTAGGGTGGGAGAGTTCCAAGAAGGCTTCCCAGGGGAGGAGGTGCTGAGCTGAGCTGAGGTTCACAAAGGAGTAGAGTTAGGAACAGTTAGCTTCCTAGAGCTGTCGTAACAAAATACCACAAACTGGGTGGTTTGAAACGACAGGAATTTGTTCTCTCACTGTTCCGTAGGCTAGAATCCAAGATCAAGGTGTCAGCAGGGTTGGTTCCTTCCAGTGGCTCTGAGGGAGAATCTGTTCCATGTCCCTCTCCTAGCTTCTGGTGGTTGCCAGCAGTCCTTGCTCTGTAAATACATCATTCCAATCTCTGCTCCTATCTCTTCACGGGACATTCTCCCCTGTATTTGTGTCTTTGTTCATATTTCCCTCTTCTTATAACACATCCTAACTTGAGTCTATCTATTAAGACCCTAGTTGAGAATTAAGGTCACATTCACAGGTTCTGGGTGGACCTGAATTTTAGGGGACAGTATTCAGCTACTATAGAGGGCATTCAAGAAACAGGAAGCAGCATGGATAAAGCCACGTGGAGACCTTGACATGTTGGAGCAACCACGGATGCTTGTCAATGGTTGGATTGAAAGGCTCTGGGAATCCTAACAAGTTATGAGGCTTAAGAAGTCACAGGAGCTTCATCACAAAGCGTTTTGTGTGCCAAGCTCAGGAATTTGAATTTCCTCATGAAACGTGTGGGTGTCACAGAAGGATTTTAATTCTGGAAGGTACATGATCATATTTGCATTTTAGAAAATCTCTCTGGCAGCAGTGTGGAGAATAGAAGAAGGTACAGGTTGCAGGCAGAGAGATTATATAGGAAGTCCTTGAAATAACTCTGGCAAGAAATGATAAGCGCCTACGTTACATCAGCAGCAGGGAGACTAGAGAAGAGGTGGTTCATAGAGGAGATATGCAGAAAGAAGGATCTCTGAGACAGGGTGGCTAGTTAGATGTGAAGGAGGGGAAGAGAAAGACAAGAACGGCTTTGAAGTTTCTGGCTTACGTGAGGAGACGGAGCTGACATTCGCTGAGATAATTAAGGAGGAGGAACATGCTTAGAGGTAAAGGTGGATGAGTTTTGGGACCTATTTGAGGTACCAATAACACTGCTAAGTGGACAGCTGCTATTTTGGCGATCAATAGGCAGTTCTGGCTTGAGATTTGAGATTCACGAACATATAAGTAATCGTGTCCCTCAAGTTGAGTGCAAAAAGCGAGAGGAGCAGAAGGTCTGGGAAGTGACAACATGTAGGAAATTAACTGAGGAAAAAAGAACCAAAGAATGCATTATAGAGGAGATTTCTGTAGAAAAAAGAGGAAAACCCAGGGAGAGCATACCACAGATAAGAGAGCTTCCAGAAGGACACAGTGCTCAGACTGTCACACGCTACTGAGAAGTCAGCAAAGATAAGGAGAGGAAAGTGTTCGTTCTGGCAAAATCCAGTCATTGATGGCTTTAGCAAGGCCAGTTTCAGTGGAGTGGCAGTAATGACAGAGGAAGAAGCAAGACCACAGTAGATTTGGGAAAAGGGAGGCGTGTAAGGATTGTGGACTGTCTTTTCAAGAAGTTGGATTGTGAGGGAATCGAAGATCTATTGGGGTCAATAGCTCCGTGGGGTTAGGGAAGAGGTTTCCCCTAATGATAGGGATTTAAGCATGCTGTGATCCAACTCAAGTGGGAAAATATGGGTTCTACAGGGTGGCCTTGGGGAAGAGGTGGAAGGTGGAAAAGTGTAGGGGTATCTCTTACAAATAAAGGAGTCTATGAGGACATGTTCTTAAGGCAGTTGAGGGGTTTCTCATACAGTTGCTATGTGGACATCTTGTTAATAGGAATAAAAATCTTTCCTTCATTCTCCATGAAATGGGCATTTTTTGCTGGCTACCTTTCCCAACTCCATTCCCTGTCCTTTTGGAACAACGCTCCCATTTCCTCTTGGGGAATTGATTGTTCTGCTGTGTTTGCAGCCTTAGAACTCTTAGACAAGATACCCTGTCCTCCCCAGGCAAGGGTCAATTGTGCCTCTCTCCTAGGGCTTTGACTCTGGTGCCTTAACTGGTACAGGGGGTTGGGGGATGGGGGAGGGGGTGATTAGAGTTAACTTATCCCAGTGACAGTTCTTTACCAAACCCTGGCTTCTACCCTCTTCTACCCTGCTTCTGTAGCCTCTCCTTCAATTCTGTGACTACCCCATATCCTTTGATAGGCTATAGTGCCAAAGACTGTGAAGCCACATGGCTTGGGTTCAAATCCAGTTTGGCCACATCCTACCTGCGTGACCTGGAGCAAGTTATCACTTAGCTTCTCTGTGCCTTGGTTTCCCTATCTGTGGGACTAGTAATGGTGCCTATATATACAGGGTTCTCTAGGAATTCATGAGTTTAATGCTTAGAATGGTGCCTACTCAAAGTAAGTGCTATAGGTGTTTGTTATTATTATTCCAATAAATCCCCCTTCTCTGTAAGCTAACCAGGATCATCTGTTGCTATGTGGCACGAAAGAATCTTAATGGATACCTCTTTCATTCCAAAGGCGTAACATTATATTATACTGAACTTGAAAATCACATGTAATTAATACTTTCATAGGGATTGACCATTCACAATGGTTTAGAGAGAGAGAGAATTTGAATATGATAGTATAGTTGTGCGAATGGATGAAAGCTCTCATTTAAGTATCAAATAAAGGAGGTTAACAAGAGACATTAATGGCATGTTTGTACAGCCTTTTGGAGAACAAATATGGGTGAGTTTTAAAAAATTATTTTGAAATGTGGTAACTCCACACTGGCTATTGGTAGAAATGAGATGGATATGATTGTTCCTTTCTTTCTAAATTCATAATACACTAGAAAATGCAGCGATCCAAGAATCAGATTTGAAGGCTTATGTCACTTATGTCCCCGAAAGGTAACATTTCTCAATGAGTCTCAATTTCCTCATGAAGAAAATGCTTGCTGCTGTCCGACACTGAGCTCTGGCAGAATTTGTTACCCAGCAATACTGCAGCTAAAAGTAACTGATAAGATGGGTTATAAAGCTGTGGGATTAGGTAAGATCCCCTTTAAGGAAAAGGGGGAAAAGGCCGAGGAATACATCTAACAAACTCTGGCAGTTAGAGCTAAGGAGGAAAAGCTACCCAAGGCAGACTGCAGAGAAATACAGAAGAAAACGAATAAACTGCAGGTCATGGAGGCCAAGAGAGGCACACATTTCAAAGAAGAAATAGTCACGTGTTGAATGTGGCTAAGAGGTCAACTAAGATGAAGGATTCATCCACATCGAGGTCACCAGTGATGGCAGCGTGAGGCTGGGTGGAATGCAGTGCTGAAGGTTGGGCTTTATGAGTCAGATAATGAGCAACTAGTGACAAGAAATTATACCCAGGAGCCTCAGACACCCAAGGACAGAGGACGGAAAAAAGGCGTTTGGAATGACTAAGGCCCAGCAAGTGGCCCAGCAGTGAAACATGACAATTTCCTCTCTGCAGACAAGTAATCTAAGGTCACCGTTGTGGACTGACTCTCCAAGGTCCCATGACACAAGGGGAAAAGCCAAGTTGTAGATCTGATAGGTGGAGTGATAATGGGCAGGCAGCCACGTAGAGCAACATCTGGGTCAGCACGAGAAAGCACAGTGGTTTGACAGTAGAATATAGTTCAGCCTGTGTTCCCTGGGGTTCCTGATCCCTCCCTGGCATGCACAGTGTGTGGACTACAGACTGCCCCTTGTAGACAGATGTTCTGCCCTTGCAAGTCTCTTGTGTCTTCCCCTGGGATCATCTCGCCTCCCACCTAGACATAGGCCCCACAAGGGCGGGATCTGCCACTTCTCCTGAGAAGTTAGCCCACAAATAGAGGGAACACTGGCTACTCTTTTCCCCGTCTGGGCTGGAATCTACAATTCCTAAGCCATTTTAAGAATTCAGCTGTAACCTCAAAAGCCACTGTGATGGAGAATGGACACTTCTGAGGTCATAACACTCCCCAACTTAAATGGTTTTAGGAGAAAAATTCTTTGTTTGGGCTGAAGGCCCTTCCCAAAATGTGTGAGAAGCTAATGAATCAGAATGAACTGTTGAAAAGGAAAAAAAGACATTAAAAAAGCGTTATACTTAGTCTGCCCAAACAAGCATACTTGACCCATATCCTTTTTTTTTCTATTTTTAAGTGATTCAGTTATACATATATACATACATATATATTCTTTTTCAGATTCCTTCCCATTTAGGCTATTACATGATACTGAATATAGTTCCCTGTGTGATACAGTAGGAACTTGTTGCTTATCTGTCTTATATACAGTAGTGTATATCTGTTAATCCCAGACTCCTAATTTATCCCTCCCTGCCCATCCCCCTTTGGTAACCATAAGTTTGTTTTCTATGTCTGTGAGTCTATTTCTGTTGTGTAAATAAGTTCATTTGTATCATGGGTTTAGATTCCACATATAAGTGATATCATAGGATATTTGTCTTTGTCTGATTTATTTCACTTAGTATGATAATCTCTAGGTCCATCCATATTGTTGCAAATGGTATTATTTCATTCTTTTTTATGGCTGAGTAATATTCCAGTGTGTGTGTGTGTGTGTGTGTGTGTGTGTGTGTGTGTGTGTGTGTGTGTATGTATGCCACATCTTTGTCCTTTCATCTCTTGATGAACACTTAGGTTGCTTCCATGTCTTGACTGTGTACACCATGAACACTGGGGTGCACATATCTTTTCTAATATTAGAGTTTCATCTTTTCCAGGTATATGCCCAGGAGTGGGATTGCTGGATCATATGATAACTCTATTTTTAGTTTTTTAAGGAAGCTCCAGACTGTTCTCCATAGTGGCTGCACCAATTTACATTCCCAGCAACAGTGTAGGAGGGTTCCGTTTTCCCCACACCCTCACCAGCATTTATTATTTGTAGACTTTTTGATGATGGCCATTCTGACTGGTAGGAGGTGATATCTTACCAGTAGTCACAAAACCATGTATTTTTGACATGCATTTCTCTAATAATTAGCAATGTTAAGCACCTTTTCATGTGTCTGTTGGCCATCTGTATGTCTTCTTTGGAGAAATGTCTATTGAGGTCTTCTGCCTATTTTTTGATTGGGTTGTTTGGGTTTTTTTGTTATTGAGCTGCATGAGCTGTTTGTGTGTTTTGCAAATTAATCCCTTGTCAGTTGCATCAACTGCAAATATTTTCTTCCATTCCATAGGTTGTCTTTTTGTTTTGTTTATGGTTTCCTTTGCTGTGCAAAACCTTTTAAGTTTGATTAGGTCCCATTTGTTTACTTTTGCTTTTATTTCCATTACTCTAGGAGACGATCCAAAAAGATATTGCTGCAATTTATGTCAAAGAATGTTCTGCCTATGTTTTTCTCCAGGAGCTTTTTAGTGTCCGGTCTTACATTATAGTATCCAGTCTTACATTTGACATGTATTATTATAACCTATCATTTTATGAATGTATCCCTCCTCTCCCCATTATGGGAATATTACGTATATGTTCAGACTAATGCTGCAGGAGCCAAACTCCTCCTGCTGGATTCTTGGCAGGCAACCAACATAACCCAGCCAACATACCCACTCTACAAATGAGAGTAGGAGAAATGATGATACCACCACCCTTGAATTCCCGTCATGTGGGTAATAGAGAAAAGGCTGGGAAACACTGCCAATATGCCTGACAATAATAATAATCTGAAACTGTTCTTTCCCTGTTTCTTTACAGATTCCAGTGCACTCACATTATTTTCTAATACATTTATGTTTCTTCTCTTTTAGTTTTAGAGGCTTTGGGATGAGTGAGGGGAGGATATACTTCTCATGTGTAACAGATTATTTCTGTAGAGAAACATAAGAGTGATGTCTAGTTTTTCAAAAGAAACTAACCACCATTTATGTTAGCACCCCCGAAATGAAATATTTAGGTATAAATCTAACAAAATATGTACAAAATCTATGAGGAAACCTACAGGACTCTGGTGAATGAAATCAAAGAAGTAAATAAATGAAGAGATATTCCATGTTCATGAATAGGAAGAGTCAGTAATGGCAAAATGTCAGTTCTTCCAACTTGATCTATAAGTTTAATGAAAAACCAATATAAATCTCAGCAAGTTATTTTGTGATCTTGACAAACTGATTCTAAAGTTTATGTGGAGAGGCAAAAGACCTAGAATAGCCAACACAATATTGAAGAAGAACAAAGTTGAAGGACTGATGCTACCAAACTTCAAGGCTTACTATAAAGCTACAGTAATCAAGGCAGTCTGGTATTGGTGAAAGAACAAATAAATCAATGGAACACTGAAATGTCATTAGAGCCAGATATAGGCCCACATAAATATAGTCAACTGATCATGAAGAAAAGAGCAAAGGCACTACAATGAAGCAAAGATAGTCTTTTCAGCAAATGGTACTGGAACAACTGGACATCCACATGCAAAAAAGTTAGTCTAGGTACAGATCTTACACTCTTCACAAAAATTAATTCAAAATGGATCATAGACCTAAATGCAAAAGTATAAAACTCCTAGAAGATCACATAGGAGAAAACCAAGATGACCTTGGATATGGTGGTGACCTTTTAGATACAACGCTAAAGGCACAATCCATGAAAGGAAAAATTGATAAACCGAACTTTATTAAAATTAAAAACTTATGCTCTATGAAAGATGATGTCAAGAGAATGAGAAGGCAAACTACAGATTGGAAGAAAATACTTTCATAAGACAAACCTGAAAAAGGACTCTTAATTCAAATATGCAAAGAACTCAAAACTCAATAAGAAAAAACAACCTGATTTTAAAATGGGCCAAAAATCTTTAACAGATATTTCACCAAAGAAGATACACAGATAGCAGATAAGCATGTGAGAAGATGCTGCACATCATATGTCATCAGAGAAATGCAAATTAAAGCAACAACAAGATATCACTACACACCAGTTAGAATGACTAAAATCCAAAAAAATAATAACACCAAATGCTGATGAGGATGTGGAGCAACAGGAACTCTCATTCATTGCTGGTGGGAATGCAAAATGGTGCAGCCACTTTGGACAACAGTTTGGCAGTTTCTTACAAAGCTAAACATACTCTTAACATACAGTCCAGCAGTTGCACTCTTTGGTATTTACCCAGATAAGCTGAAAACTGATAGTCACATAAAAACCTGTACATGGATGCTTACAGCAGCTTTATTAGTAATTACCAAAACTTGGAAACAACCAAGATGCCTTTCAGTAGATGAATGAATAAGTAAGCAATGGTTTATCTGGACAATGGAATATTATTCAATGCTAAGAAGAAAAGAAAAAACATGGAAGAACCTTAAATGCCTATTACTAAATGAAAGAAGCCAATCTGAAATGGCTACATACTGTATAATTCCAACTACATGACATTCTGGAAAAGGCAAAACTATGGAGACAGTAAAAAGATCACTGTTTTGCAAACTATAAGACACTGATGAAAGAAATCAAGGATGACACAAACAGATGGAGAGATATACCATGTTCTTGGATTGGAAGATTCAATATTGTGAAAATGACTATACTACCCAAAGCAATCTACAGATTCAGTGCAATCCCTATCAAACTACCAGTGACATTTTTCACAGTACTAGAACAAAAAAATCTTAACATTTGTATGGAGACACAAAAGACCCTGAATAGCAAAAGCAGTCTTGAGGGGAAAAAAACCAGAGCTGAAGCAATCAGACTTCCTGACTTCAGACTATACTACAAAGCTACAGTAATCAAGATAATATGGTACTGGCACAAAAACAGAAATATAGATCAGTGGAACAGGATAGAAAGCCCAGAGATAAACCCACACACCTGTGGTCAACTAATCTATGACAAAGGAGGCAAGGATGAACAATGGAGAAAAGACAGTCTCTTCAATAAGTGGTGCTGGGAAAACTGGACAACTACATGTAAAAGAATGAAATTAGAACACTCCCTAACACCATACACAAAAATAAACTCAAAATGGATTAGAGACCTAAATGTAAGACAGGACACTATAAAACTCTTAGAGGAAAACATAGAAAACTCTATGATATAAATCACAGCAAGATCTTTTTTGATCCACCTCCTAGAGTAATGGAAATAAAAACAAAGATAAACAAATGGGACCTAATGAAACTTCAAAGCTTTTGCAAAGCAAAGGAAACTACAAACAAGATGAAAAGACAACCCTCAGAATGGGAGAAAATATTTTCAAACGAATCAACAGACAAAAGGATTAATCTCCAAAATATATAAACAGCTCAAGCGGCTCAATAGTAAAAAAAAATAAACAGCCCAATGCAAAAATGGGCAGAAGACCTAAATAGACATTTCTCCAAAGAAGACATACAGATGGCCAAGAGGCACATGAAAAGATGCTCAACATCACTAATCATTAGAGAAATGCAAATCAAAACTACAATGAGGTATCACCTCACACCAGTTAGAATGGGCATCTTCAGAAAATCTCCAAACAACAAATGCTGGAGAGGGTGTGGTAAAAAGGGAACCCTCTTGCACTGTTGGTGGGAATGTAAATCGATACAGCCATTATGCAGAACAGTATGGAGGTTCCTTAAAAAACTAAAAATAGAATTACCATATGATCCAGCAATCCCACTACTGGGCATATACCCAGAGAAAACCATAATTCAAAACACACATGCACCCCAATGTTCATTCCAGCAGTATTTACAATAGCCAGGTCACGGAAGCAACCTAAATGCCCATCGACAGACGAATGGATAAAGAAGATGTGATACATACATACAATGGAATATTACTCAGCCATAAAAAGGGACGAAATTGGGTCATTTGTAGAGACGTGGTTGGATCTAGAAACTGTCATACAGAGTGAAGCAAGTCAGAAAGAGAAAAACAAATATCATATATTAATGCATATATGTGGAACCTAGAAAAATGGTACAGATGAATTGGTTTGCAGGGCAGAAATAGAGACACAGATGTAGAGAACAAACGTATGGACACCAAGGGGGAAAAGTGGCGGGGGGTGGTGGTGCTGGTGGTGGTATGAATTGGGAGATTGGGATTGACATGTATACATTAATATGTATAAAATAGATAACTAGTAAGAACCTGCTGTATAAAAAAAAATTAAATTTAAAAAAATAAAAAGAGAAAACAAAGACCTCAAAAAAAATTTTTTTTAAAAGGATCAGTGTTTTCCAGGGATTAAAAGGGCAGGGAGGGTGCTCACTCAGGCAGCACATGTACTGAAAAAGAAGGGCAGGGAGGGGAGGGGTGAATAGGTGGAGCACAGAGTGAAATAGAACGCTGCAACTACTCTGTATGGTACCATAATGATGGGAACACGTCAGTATACATCTGTCCAAACCCACAGAATGTACAACACCAAGAATGAACCCTAATGTGAACTGTGGACGTTGGGTGATAATGCTGTGTCCATGTCAGTTCATCAGTTGTAACAGATACACCACTCTGCTGGGGGACGTTAATGGCGGGGGCTATGCACGTGTGGGGTTAGGGGTATATAAAAAATGTCTCTATCTTCCTATCAGTTTTGCTATAAACCTTAAACTGCTTTTTAAAAATAAAGTCTTAATTTAAAAGAAAAGTTTAATGGTATTTCCAGAGTGACATTAGGAATTTTTAAGTTTCTTCTTTAAATTTTTTATATTCTAAAATTAACTTATAGTTATGGTTGGTGGTTGCATTGATCATATTTCTCAACTCAGTTTATGAGCACTGGTCTGTAAAGGACACTATCTTGTTTAATTATTTAAATACTTAATTAATTTCTCTTTATCCTTTTCCCCATGGGTCACCGAGGCCTGTCATGCCATTTTTATATGTTCTTATAAAAAGGAATTATATCAATATGTCTATTTCTATTGATAAAATTTTTTAAAAGAAACTACGGAGGGTATCTTTTTCAGCTAGTCTTTCTACATGTATAAATAAGAAAAAGGAAAATCTAAATTCTAGGCAATAACAGAAGTGTCTAGTGCAATAGTAAGTAATGAAAGGGATCTATAATTAAGAAAGATTACATTAAAATGTGAATTAGAATATCATTAGCAAAACTATAATAATTAAATTAAAATAAATATTCTGAAAGGGACCTAAAGATCAGTGTATATTTTAACTTATATGTGGAATCTAAAAGACAAATAAATGTAACAAAACAGAAACAAGAATAGAACAAAGTGGTGGTTGCCCTCTGAGGGGAGGGGGGTCAGGGGATGGGCGGAATAGGTGAAGGGAATTAAGAGGTACAAACTACCAGTTCTAAAATAAAAGAGTCATGGGGATGTAATGTACAGCACAGGGAATATAGTCAGTAATATTGCAATAACTTTGTATGGTGTGTAAGCTATAAAAATAATTGAATCACTATGTTGTATACCTGAAACTAATGTAATACTGTACGTCAACTACACTTGGATAAAATTTTTTAAATTAATTTTTAAAGGATCAGTGTATAGACAGTTGATAGAATAAATTAGAGGAGTAAAAACTGTATAAAATACAATTATACATGTTTATACCTGGTGCACAGTAGGTGATCAATAAATATTTATGAAAGAATGGTTGGTAATTCATTGTTAGTATCAAGAAATACTCTATATTATTTGCTATATGGGAGAGGGACAAGATAGCTCTGAGCTCCAAAACAGGTAATTCTGTTTTCAAGCAATAATTTCCTGGAATTCAAGTCTCTTGAGACAGGTAAGGCTCAGAGGAACTTCCCTTCAAATTAAGTCTGCCTGGCCTAAGTAAATTGTAGACATTATTTATTATGGAACTGAGAGAACCACATGAAACTGACCCACTGTTAAGATCACTTAGGCAGATTAGGATTTTGTTTTCCTTTTTTTATGAAATGTGTTGGCAAATATTAACCAGTCTGATTAGGATCCCAGATTGCATTATGGTGAGGACATTACAGTTCGTCATTACTGGTGACGTTGACAAGGGAGGCAAACAAAGGTCTATTTCATTAAGGAAGAAATAAATAACAGCCAATGAAGGGGTTGCGCAATCATTTTCCTAGGGCTCTTTGCAGGGCTGGCCGGAAATGAGTGAGGAGGAAGAAGGGCTGCATTCTGCCCCTCCTCCAAGGATGGACGCAATTCTCAACATGTCAGCAGGGGCACAGAGCTGCCAGAGCAAATCTAGTCCAACTGTTGGGGAATCCGAATCTGTTCTGAAGAAGGAACAAGAAAGCTATCCTGTTGTCTTTTATCTCTGTTTTGATTCCTTTTGTTCCGACTGATTCCAAAATACTCAAATACACCCTGAGGTCCAAGAATGTGCTGACCCCGTCTAGCATGGAGTGGCTGCTGACTGTAGGCAGGTGCTATTATTTTATTATTGATGAGAATATCTTGAAATGGGACTTCCCTGGCAGTCCAGTGGTTAAGACTTCGCCTTCCAATGCAGGGGATGTGTGTTCCATCCCTGGTCGGGGAGCTAAGATCCCACATGCCTTGGGGCCAAAAAACCAAAACAGAAAACGGAAGCAAGATTGTAACAAATTCAAGAAAGACTTTAAAAATGGTCCACATCAAAAACACTTCAAAAAAAAAAGTATCTTCAATAATACAATGTAAACATCATTGGTAAAACTTTAAAGTTAGATATCTAGCTTTTGTTCTATTACTCAAATCACGGGGCCAAACCTGTCTTCTCTTTGAGTTCTCTTCTCAGACAAAGGCACTGCTTTACTCTTAGGTTAGTTGGTTTCCTCCCCCTACACCCATGCGTGAGTGTACCCACTGCACGCACACACACGGACACACACAGTTTGCCTGGCCCCTTCTTGGAAAATGCAAAAGTCACCAGGACACAGTGCTTGCCAAAGAGGCTGCAGCTCCTTTTGGCACATCTATAGCCCCTATGCCTGTCCATGACCTTCAGAAGATTTAAGCTCCAATTTGTTGTAGCTGTTAGATTAATGCTATAGTTGGGATTATCTGGGACTTGGGAACACGTTTACTAAATTTGCAGGTGGCATAAACAGAGATGGTCATGCAATGAATTTACCAGATATTTCTTAAGAGAAATAAATGATCTACCAAAAAGATGTGATACCTTCCCTCTTTCTTGTCTGCAACATTTCTAAAGCTCTACGTGTTAGATTCTGTGCCGGGCACCAGAGGCCCAAGCTGAACACATGGTTACCTCTTATTTGGCGCTCTGAGTTTAAACTCTCTGTTTTTAAATCTTTGGGTCACTACAGATATCAATTTGGTAGGTTTTAGTCAGCATTTTTTTTGAATTTACTTTATTGAAGTATAGCTGATTTACAACATTGTGTTAGTTTCTGGTGTACAGCAAAGTGATTCAGTTATATGTGTATGTATATTCTTTTTCCTATTCTTTTCCATGATGGTTTATTACAGGATATTGAATATAGTTCCCTGTGCTATACAGTATGACCTTGTTGTTTATCCATTCTATATATAATAGTTTGCATCTAGTCAGCATTTTTAAATGGGATGGAATTGAATAGAAATATCAGAACTGTTCTCTTTAGTACCATTTTATTTTAGTGGACTAAACAGTTGGTTACAAATGTGTGTACTGGATTGTGAGGTATTTTTTTAAAGCTGGATTGTGTCAAAATTTGAAATCCACTGGTATAGCTAATATATCGACAGAGAAAAATTTGTCGTAGCCCGAGTATTCCACCGAAGCAAAAATCCCATTAACCACAGTTCTTTTCAAACAATTAGAAACATGCCATCAGAAGAGTACCAGGGGCAATGGAAGCTTGAGTTTAATGCCCAGAGAGTGATTGAGAATGTGAAAAGAAAATGTTCTTTTTATAAGTCTTAAAATAGTAAGTGCTAATATAATCATGACTGCCATAATGGTATGATTGAACATAAAACTCTGCAAGGAAACTCCTTATGGGATTAGCAGAGTTCTGTGTGCTGCGGTAAAGTGTAGCTCGTCCAATACCCAACACCAGCAATTGCCACTCTGTGACTGTACCGCCTTCCCCTTTCCATCCACTCCCTGCAGGCTTACATTAAAGACCTAATTTTTACAGCCTTCCCACCAACACGTAGGCCCAGTCTCCAGGTTCTTGTTTCCTCCATCATCCCCTCTAACCAGTTAGAGTTTCAAGTCCTGGTAATTCTTCCGTCAAAAGATGTATTGCATCCATGATGTCTTTCTCTTTCCACTTTCCTTCTCACTGCTTGTCCAGACTGTTGTTTTAACCACCTGTCCATTGCCTCTACTCCACTCCCCGCAGCGTTCCCATATACCTACGTACTGCCCACTGCCCTCTGATGCCGCCACCCCTGTCCTGTGTGCTCCACTCCTAGTCCAAGCACTTCAATGAGCTGAAAGAATCTGAACTCTGAACCCAGAGGTATCGCTTGTTAGCTATTGACTTTGGGTAAGTTAATTAAACTTTATGAGCTTCAGTTTCATCAACTATAAAATGTGAGTTAAATGAGTACTACCTCATAGGGTTATTTAAATGAGATCATGCTCAGGAAGTCTTTAGGACATAAGAACACCTAGAGCATAGTATGTGCTCAACAAAATACGTTTCCACATCATGACATATTGCTAACCTGTATGATGGGGTGCACACTCTTCAAAACAATACTCAATTTTCCTTAGTCTGACATATTGTATTCATAGTGTCAAATCCTTCTGATTCACAGACTCACCACTGTAGCTGTCCTTCAGCATTGTAGCCTCTGAAATGTTTGCCTCCTCCCTCGATTGCCACTTCCCCAATGCGCTCTTATCCTTCTCTGCTGTGCCACATTCCAGCGTCTGCATCATGCTGCCTCTTGTGTTCTGTCATTCACTTGGCCCTTAGCAATATATGTGATGAGTTATTGTTTCTCCTGTGTGTATCTCCGTGCATGAGATTTATAGGAAAGATGCCCTAGCAAACGAAAACGTAAAAATGCCAAATATGTTATAATTCGTATAAGAACAAAATGTGTTTGAAAGAGTAAGAAATAGATGAACCATTTGTATTTCAGTGTAGACTCAGTGAGGCCTACCTTTGTCTGGCAACTTTGATAAGTTAATTTGATTCTAGTTAACTGACCTTTGTTTTCTTAGCATCAAAGCAAATTGCGAGGTGACTGACTTAGTCACAAAGATTTGATGTCGACCCCAGAGGTTATCACTGTTAAGCTCCTTCTTCATCCCTGAGAAGCTGTACTAAGACCACCAGATTATCTTTTTTTCTCCCACTCCTTTTGTCCTTTTTATGGTCAATCAATTTATCATATCCCTCTCCTCACCTCCTTTATGTTTTTCCGTGTCACTATGTACTCAGCTTTGGTAACTTTAAAATGGTAATTCATCAGCAGGTCTCGTGTAATAGTTTTCTCCCCGAATGAGAATTAAAGATACTCAGGTTGACTAAGAGAATAAATAAATGCTCAAGATTTACATGCTGTTGGTTGGCTAAATTAAGCTGACAGTTCTAAAAGTGTTTTAAGTGAAGGGGACACGTATTACCTTAGTTCCTCAAATATTTGATTTAAAGCTTAGTGCAATGAGAATCCTACCGCTATAGAAAAATATTCCTGTCTCTCCACAACTATTTTTGATCACCAATTATGTATCAAACCACATAGCAAAAGGTTGGATTCTTTGATAGTGCTTAATCATTGCCTTGAAAACGGGAATCCCTGTTGCTTAATCTGTAGTTTTTTCAACACCTGAGTAGGCTTGAAGAACTGTGTTTAGTCCTGTATGGGAGAATATGGTTCTAAATAATGGGTATCTTAACCTTGATCCAACCAAAATGTCATTTAGGCATAATCACCTCTTGTATCCTGCCTGCTCTGGTTAACAATTTCTGTAATAAATTTCACAGTTGAGGGATTAAGCCTTAGAAATGATTCATTATGAAAAGAGTGAATACCAATGACACTAGCCTTTTGGAGGAGGGAGGAGAAAGGCCAGGCCAATGTGCTTGTAGAGAGATGAGGTGGACATTTCAACACAGACCTACTTCCAGAAAGGTACCCTCAAAGAGAAGTCTAGTGATATACTATTGAGGTGAACTGTTATCTTTTTAAACACTGCTACACGTTAAGCACGTTAGCCCACTGAAAAAAGTCATTGTTGCTCAGTTGAATAATTAACCAAATTTGCAGAGGAAATCCAGCAGCACCACTGCCACAGGAAGGATGAGAAGCAGGTCCCACCTACAATGGCCATCTTTTTTTTTTTTTCTTTTTGTGGTACGCGGGCCTCTCACTGTTGTGGCCTCTCCCGTTGCGGAGCACAGGCTCCGGACGCGCAGGCTCAGCGGCCATGGCTCACGGGCCCAGCCGCTCCGCGGCATGCGGGATCCTCCCGGACCAGGGCACGAACCTGCGTCCCCTGCATCGGCAGGCGGACTCTCAACCACTGCGCCACCAGGGAAGCCCTACAATGGCCATCTTTGAAAAACATAATTTGTAGTGAGGTCTGAACTATTGTCTTAAAAATCAGAAGAAATTTTTCTCTCGAGAAACTAAGAACTAACTGAGCAATGGTTAGGGATTCCTTCCAGGTGGGAATAAATCCTGCCATCCCACCTTCCGTGTATATCCAGCATACCTCAAAATCGTAGGCTTCTCCCTTTCGCCTTCCAACTGATTTGCCTTACAATCGTTCAAGAGCTTCACTGTTTTCCTTGCTTCCATAGCCAGCTTCTCAAGAATGGTATAAATATTTAACAACTGGCTCTCTGGGAGAAAAATACCCCTCAGGTTTGGGGTTTGCCGGTGATGGCACTGATTACAGAGATCCGGCGCACGACTGCTTGTAGACCGGCTGGTCCCACCTTTCACCACTTAGGGACCTTAGTAGTGGCCCCAGAGTTTCTGTATAAAAGGGAATTGCAGGGCCATTGTAGTTGCAAAGGGAGGCTGCATAGTAAGTGCGCTATTTTTATTGGATTGTATGGTTTGGAGTGAATTCAGGGGCATAGAGAGAGCAGTGGGGAGTAGCTAAAGCCCCAACCCCCAGTTCATGCCGTTCACCCACCTTTGGCAACAGTCACCCATTAAAAGTCTTCCGGTCCAGCCTTGGTCCCTGTTCTTTAATCGTCTTGTCAACCTTCCCGACATCCTCCCAGTCACTCTGATTGGAGATCTTGGAATCATCCTTCATTCCGTCCCTCACCTTGCTTCCCACATGCCACCTCTGCCATAGTTTTCTCATCTCTTTTCTCTTACTACCAACGACATCGATGGGCTCCTCCCGTACCTCTGACGTGGCGGTAGCCTTGTAATTGATCTCCCTAACTGTGGATTCTTTTCGACTAGTCAGTGCAACTCGAAACCTGCTTCCTTTGTAAACGTTCTAATTGTCTCACTGGCCTGTTGGAAAAACTCTGGTAGCTTCCTACGGCCCACCAAAAAACCCCCAAGTATGTCAACAAAGCCATTAAAGGTTTTCCAGTCTCACCTGATCTACCACATCAGCTTTTAGCTCCCGATGGCCACCTTAGTATTGGTTGTTTTACAGATAGCATCCCATCTGACAAGTCAGGTCCATGCAGGCGTGTACTGGCTGGTAAACATTCTTAGTGACACTCCTGCACATGAGTACACTATGTTTAAATTTTCAGGACAACCCACTCTTCCTCGAATAACTGGTATATTTTCCCCATGCCTGCGTCTTTCTTTTTGTGTCTGTGTCTTTGCCCTTTGTACAGTTGAAATCTTCCCTGTCATTCAAGGTCTGACTCAAATTCATGTAGCACGTTCAGACGTTAACAAACAGAAAGAGGAGGTAATACATCTTAGAACAAGAGGAGAGAAATGACTGTGGCATGTAAGTGGCTTAAAGCAGAAGCCAGAGACTGGCTGGAGCCCAGGCAGGAAAGAAGGTCCAGGACTGCACAGAAGCAGCGATAAACAACTCCTAGGAAAGGCGTGTAAATGCTGTTGAACCAGAGACGTCAGGGCGACCGTAATCTTTCTAAGGCAGCAACATAGAAGACTACCTCAGTGGGGCAGGTTTAACCCCAGATTTCTTCCCAGGTATCTAGTGGAGTCTAATTGTATACTGGGGACTCGCGTGCAGAACTGGTTTAGACAAAGTAAAGAGCTGGTGTAATATCTGAAAGCCCAGAGAGTGCATCAAGATAACACAAGGTCTGAGAGTGCAATGTACGAGAAAAACATCCTTCCCGTTTTTACACCATGAATACTCTTAGCAATGGGAAACCCAAGATTTTAACATGCGTTATAAAATAGGAAGCCTCAGGGCTATGGAGTTTGATTCGGCAGTAATCGTGTTTCTCCATTCTTACTCTTATTTACATGTTTTGCTAAGGTTTACACAGCTGAGCTAAGACTATGTTTATAGGGACTTAAAAGTACAAAAGAATAAAGTTTTAAAAATCACCCACAAAACTACTATATATTGACTCACCATTTTACACATTTCCTTCTAATATTTTTTTCTACATATGTATTTTCTCTACATAGTATATTAGATATAAATTTCTCGCAGCCTGTAGCATTACAACTTACTGATACAATTGATCAAAATTAGAGAAAATGAGGAATTATGAAAATGATACGTATATTCCTAAGATTTTTTTTCCTTCCAGCTAAAACATTTGAATTCGCATCATTCACTAGCCTTTTGATACAGGGCAGATGTTTTGATACAGGGCAGATGTTTTCTTTGAGAACAGAACCACTGGTTGGACTTTTGTAACCTCTTTCTTATGTAAACCCATAATGGACTCTCAATATTTTTCTACTTCAGTTTTGTTAAAGTGAAGCAAAGCATTTCTAATTAAGAATGTTAAGTGTTTACAATTATTTTCCCCTTTTATAGCTGTCTCACCCATTCCTAATTCAATCCCTCCTTTTTTATAGTCACCCACCTTTGTCAAGTCTTACCAAAGCATTCAACTTAGTTTCCAGGAAGCAAAACCACTTTTTCCCTCAAGTTATCCTTTTAAGGCAATACAGTTGTAGTCAAATGATGGGGTGACAAGAACAAGGGCAACTGGCATGGGCAAGTTCAGGAAGAGCCGCTGACTCTCGGTCTTAATACGATGTAAGTGACAGAAGCAGAACCCGGCAGGACCACCAGAGAGAGGGCTACCAGCTACAAGGTTCCATCACCAGTAAAGCCTGTGTTCAGAGTGGAAAGCTCTTCAGCTGGGCGGGGTTATGCAGAGAGCTTCTGATGTATAACCCTCCAGTGAGCTTCGCGGTTCACGAACACTTACCAGTCATTTTGTTTACTTCCTTAGGCTCAGGTCCCAGAAGTAGAATTATAAGTAAGCTTAGTAGGACTTCAGAAGTGACAGAGAGTGGAAGTCAGAGGATTGGCGATTTAATAATAGGCTGGTCTGGAGGGACCTCATTGGGAAGGCGACCCATGAGCAAAGACCTACAGAAGCCCAGTGCGATCCCTCCACCTGATGGCACTCCCCTGCCCTCCTACTCAGCTCCCACTGCCACGCTAAGCTCGTCGCTCTTCCCCACAAGCTCCTGCCTCTGCACTAGTTGTGCCCTCTGCACCTGGAGGACAAAGGATGAGGCACAATGTACAAGGTGCCGTTGGTACAACAATGAACAATCTACTGCCAGAGACGAGAGGTGGGACAATCACTTTGGGTTGATGTGATCAGAAGAGGTCTTAGGGAGATATTATCTTTCCAAAATGCTTTGCAGATTCCCCCCCCCCTTGCTGTCTTTAATGTGCACGCAGCATGAATTCATTTTTACCTCACATTTTGTGCTCTTGGACGCAGTAGAGTGTGGGTTCAGACTCACCTGGATTTGAATTCCAACTATGCCACTTACTGAATGTGCAACTTTGGTGAGCTGGATTTCTCTGAGCCCCAGTTTTCTCATCTGTAAAATAAAGATAATAACCCTCTTTGAAGCTGGCTGGAAGAAAAGTAAGTAACCTACAAGGTCTGACAGATGATGAGAGAGGATATCACTGTTACAAGAGAAATGGATCACATAGTGAAGGACATTTTTTAAACGGCGCTGAGGAGCATGTCTTATTTTATAGGTAATGGGGAACCATTAAAATTGTTTTGCACAGAGAAGTGACGTAGTGTATGTTTGTTTTAGAATGACAACATGAACAGGGAGTGCAGGGTGCGTTTTTCAGAACTGGCTCTGCGAGACCAAGGAGTGGGATATGGCACTGTTGTGAGATGTGATAAATTCAGTTAAGCCTGGTAGAGATAGAAGAGGTGGATTTGATAACTGGTAATTAAAATGTTTTCTAAACTTTATGTCTTAACATGTATTGATTCTCAAAATATCGGCAAAGTAAATAAATTTTCCTTAATCATTTTCATTGATGGTTTGACCCAGTTTCCCAGAGTTTGGCTTTAGGTCATCCTTGGATTTATTGTTTGAGGTATATATGATTTGAGGACCAACTGCTCAAGCTACCAAGAATAGGAAAGGAGGGAAAAAAAAGAAATCAACTGATAAAAAGGAGTCAGAGAGTCTGGGAAAAGAAACTTAAGTAAACTTTATTTTGTGGCCCAACAGACATCGCTTTAAAAAGCTTTTGTCAGCTCTTGACTTTGAAAAATAATTACATCATCTAGCTTGAAGCTTGTAGATAACAAAAATGGATAAAGAAATTATGGTTTCTTTTTAACTGGTTGCGTTCTGGGCTGATCTCCTTGCAGAGCAAAGAGCAGATGGAAAGAGTGTGGAAGGACAGATCGGCACAAATCCATCACCAATGATAGAAAAGCTTCAGGGTGCAGGCTTGTTCAGTTTTGCCAGGCAGCGGGACACCAGCTTTTAAATTTTCAATTATTTTTGAATAGGTAATACATTCATATAGTTTAAAATTCAAAAAGTACCTAAGGATATAGAATGAAAAGTCTTCCACCCATCCTACCCCCCAGGCACCCAGTTACCCTCCTCTGATAGCAATTGCTTACTTATCCTTGCAGAGATATTTTATGTATATACAAGCGAAAGATATTCCTTTTCCCCTTTTTAATACAGTTGGTAACACAGTAAACATACTGCTCTGTATCTTAGGGTTTTTTCTAACTATCATTGTTTTTTGTTTTGTTTTATTTGTTGTTTTACTTAACAATATATTTTGGAGGCTATTCCATATCAATACATAAAGAGTTTCGTTGTTATTAAATCGGGCTGCTTGTATATCGTTATATGGAAGCACCATAATTTTTGTAACTAACCACTCCCTATTAATGGACATTTACATTGCTTCTAATCTTTTGTTATTTCATGCAGTGAATAACCTTGTACCTATATCAATTAGTACACTTATTTATTTATTTTACTCATAAGGTTACCTAGGTAGTACCTAAGGTGGAATTGTTGAGTCAAAGTGTATTTGACCTTGTATTTTTGACCAATAGTGCCAAATTGTTCTCTATAAAAGTTGTATCAATTTACATTCTCAAAACAACATTTGCATTCTCACAGGTAGAGTATGAAGAACACTATCTTTAACTTGAGAGCAGAAAACTGTATCGTTAATTCATGTGTACCTGGAGTAAATTCAAAGGGTCTCACATCAACTCACAGGTGTCCATCCTGAAGATGTTGCTTTCTATCCAAGGTGATAAGTTTGTCTCCTAGATCAGTGGTTCTCAACTGGGGACAGTTTAGCCTCCCAGGAGACATTTGGCAATGTCTGGAGACATTTTTGATTGTCACCACTAGGAGGTGGAGGTGCTGCTGGGATCTAGTGGGTAGAGGCCAGGGATGCTGGGAAACAGCCTACAGGCACAGGACAGTCACCTGTCTTTCCTGCCCCACAAAGAGTTATCTGGTCCAAAATGGCGGTAGCGCAGAGTAAGGACATCTGCCCTAGATCAATGTCTACATCCCGCTGATGGTATTAAATACATCTTTTACAAAGCTGAGGATCCCTGACCCTGAGACCTAAGGTCTGTGCCAAATAAAATAACGAGTCCTCTGTGCTTCTATAGTACATTTGGTTTTTGTTTCTTCTCCAACATTTATATTGTATTGACATTAATGATTTATAGGAACTGTGAGCTCCTCAAAAACACAAATGTATCTTATTTCTATCTGTATCCTGAATACCTGGCACAAAGAAAGCACTCAGCTTATTAAATGAATGAATGGATGTTAACAGTACTTTCTAGTTGTCTCAGTGTGACTTAAGGGATTATTTTATTTTTCTCTCGTTTCTTTTTCTTTATTAATTAATTAATTAATTAATTTTTGGCTGCGTTGGGTCTTTGTTGCTGCACGCGGGCTTTCTCTAGTTGCAGTGAGCGGGGGCTACTCTTCGTTGCAGTACGCGGGCCTCTCATAGCAGTGGCTTCTCTTGTTGCAGAGCACGGTCTCTAGGCGCACGGGCTTTTGTGACACGCAGGCTCAGTAGTTGTGGCTCGCGGGCTCTAGAGCACAGGCTCAGTAGTTGTGGCGCACGGGCTTAGTTGCTCCACAGCATGTGGGATATTCCTGGACCAGGGCTCGAACCGTGTTCCCTGCATTGGCAGGAGGATTCTTAACCTCTGTGCCACCAGGGAAGCCCTATTTTATTTTTAATCAAAGGGCATTTTTTTACTCTTATTTGCTCACTTTCTCCTAATTCCAAATGTCCAGTTTTCTTTAGACTTAACGCAAGTAATATTTTCTGGCTGACAGAGGAATTGTACCAGGAAGTGTCAGCTGAATAAGAAACATGGGCCTCTCCCCTGACTTAAACTTCTGTAAACTGTGGTTTATTACCACAGCATTAGTCACTTCATTATATACTAGCTTGCTCATTTATACCTTCTGACTGAATTTGTCTCGTCTCCTCACATAGATTGAAATCTCCTGAAGGGCAAAAATCAAAAATTGTAAGAACCTCAGTGAGGCCTAACTTAATACTTTACAGTGTATAAAGCAAGAGAATGACAGGTTGTTTAAATCTCTGTCTTTTTTGTTAATCACAACTCAGACCAAACCCAAAGAAGATCCTGACCTCAGCAAAGAAACTCTTCCATGCCTCTCTCTTGCTTTGTCACAGCTCACCCTTCCCCCTCCCCATATCCTCAGGTCCATTCTCTAGTAGGTCTGTGTCTTTATTCCTGTCTTACCCCTAGGTTCTTCACGACATTTTTTTTTTCTTAAATTCCATATATATGTGTTAGCATACGGTATTTGTTTTTCTCTTTCTGACTTACTTCACTCTGTATGACAGACTCTAGGTCTATCCACCTCATTACAAATAGCTCAATTTCGTTTCTTTTTATGGCTGAGTAATATTCCATTGTATATATGTGCCACATCTTCTTTATCCATTCATCCGATGATGGGCACTTAGGTTGTCTCCATCTCCAGGCTACTAAACATAAGGTAGATAGCTAGTGGGAAGCAGCCGCATAGCACAGGGAGATCAGCTCGGTGCTTTGTGACCACCTGGAGGGGTGGGATAGGGAGGGTGGGAGGGAGGGAGACGCAAGAGGGAAGAGATATGGGAACATACGTATATGTATAACTGATTCACTTTGTTGTAAAGCAGAAACTAACACACCATTGTAAAGCAATTATACGCCAATAAAGATGTTAAAAAATTTAAAAGAAAAAAAAAAAGAAAAACTTCCTTCTCAAGAGCAGAGCACCCCAGATTCTCCCAGACACTCGGGTCCTCCTTCCTTACCAACAGCAGAAGAGCCAGGCGCAGGGCCCTGAGGGGTCCGTCTGCTTCCTGACTTAGCGTTCTCCCACCTCCCCACCTTGTTCTCTAGGAGAGAAGAGCCCCGACTGACCTGTTCGTGCACAGCTCTCTTTTCACATCTGTGTCCATCACTGCAAATGCTGCTACCAGACACTTTCCCAACTCAGCAGGACTAAAGGCCCCAGTGTGACTTGAGCTAAACACAGAAATCACTCAAGCTTTCCTCCCACTGCCCGCTAGCAGGGGTCTGCGCTTAGCGGCTCCCTCCAGGCCCACCACACCTGGGCAGGCACGGGGCTTGAAGGACAGTGGGTGGAGCGAGGCCTTGTTTTAATGAGAAGCCCCAGGTGTGGGTGGGGAACAGGCATCAGCGGACCAGCAAGGTCGGCGAGAACTAAGCAAAGGCAAGAATCCTCGTTTATAAGGCTCCGTGGCGCTAATTAGATCCTGCAGAAAATTGGGTTGCGGGCAGCTTTGATCCTAGCTGAGTTTAAAATGCAAATACAAAAACAATGCAAAAGCCAATCTGCTGGGTTTATTTCCAATAGCTTATTGTTTAACTACCATTTAGCCCTGAGATCCTGTTGCTTTCTCTTTCCAATTAAAATAAGCTTGCAGTTGAAAACGTTCAAAGCTGAATTGTGAGAGAAAAGGAAAACATTCAGATTTGAATATCAGGCAAACCGAGTAAATGATAAGAGACAGCTTGATGAGGGAAGGTAAAGAAATAGCAAAACTTAAATATTTTAATCATCTCTTCCCTAGAAGAGTTCAAGTTTAAAATATACCGATTTCAAGGCCTTTTTAAAACAGCAACTTTGATATCTAGCTATGAATTATCTCCACAGGTAGGAAAGTGGAGCTCTTGAGGGGTTAATTTTTGAAGATTACTAAAACCTGAGTCGACTTTGCTGAGAAAGAACCCAAAAGGTCACCTTTCCCACGTGATCTAAAAAGACTAGAGCTCATTATTGTGTTTATTTTCAAGTTAGCTAAAAGTTTCCTCTTCAAATGACAGTCTTCGGGCAGGGGTTTGGGAGAATGTATAGTAAACTTATTTAAGCGTTAGAACGTTTAATTTGGACTCTCTAGAAAGAGGTTGCATAGTTTCTACCTTCTTAGGTAAATCAGGCCAAAATAATAATTTTTAAGTAATAATAATTCCCGATTGTGTATCGTGTTATTTTCCAAGAACCATGCAGAGTATTTAACTTACTTAAGCTCTATAACAACTCTTTGAGGCAGGTACGTTCCATTTTGTGACATTTTCCAATGCCTTAGACGAAAGGATACTAACGTGCAGTCTTGGAAATGTTTCCAGACATGAACCTCCTGAAATTATCTGCAAACATGTATGTGTGTGTGCACATGTGCGTTTCTATCGAGAGTCCATGGTTTTCATCAGCTTCTCAGAAAACTCTGTGGCCCTTAAAACATCCAAATTGGATTAATCGTTATGAAGAGCAGGCACTCCTGTGTTGCCTAGTCTGCCTCTATTAGCGTGAACAAGTAAATGGTTCCAAGGCTATGTTTTCTGAGTTTTCTCTTGTTTCCCTCATTGTCTGATGATGCTTCTTGCCCAGGTCCCTGAGTTTGCCTCCAGGAAAAAATGCCCGTCTCTGCCCTGTGTACAATTGGTCAACAACTTGGACTCTGGAACCAGATGGTCTGGATTTAAATCTGGTCTCTCCCACTTACTACTTGCATGACTTTGCCTCAGTTTCCAGCTCTGCAAGGTGGAACTCAGAGTAGGACCATGCCCCTAAAGTTGTTCTGAGGGTTAAAGAAGTTCATGTAAAGAACAGTGTTTGGAATATAGAAAGCAATAAGTGCTTGCTGTACTGTGTGCTTCTAATCTGTTGTGAATTTAGAAGCTGTCTGTTCAAATCACATTTGACGAAAAGGGAGGATATATTTGGGGTCTTCATGCTTCTTAAGGCCCTTTTTACTTCTTGGTTTGTGTCCAGCCCTGCTTACCATGGAATTCAGTGAGATAGCAAGCCATGTATATGTTTTTCCAAAACACTGTGGAACAAAAGAAGAACTGAATAGGGAAGGGATGCAGTGTGTTTCTCACAAGCCTTTACTAAAGTAGTCGTTATAACTGAAAGTCCACGACACTGTTGTTGGCACTAAGCAAAGCAGCCCGCCTGTCTCTTCAGCCCTTCTGATTCGCTTCAGATGCAGTTCGAAGGGAAGAACCAGTGTCTCAGCTGGCGTCTTTGAAGAGTGCATCTGAGGCAGCTATTCGCATGAGGGTATAATTTTTTTTAAAGAAAGAAGAAGCAACTGCTCTTCCCAGCCTGTGGGTGTTTCCTGGGATTGAATCACCTCCCCTTAGGACTGAACTGGCAGGATCTGCTGGGTTCAGAATGCAAATGATCCAGGCAAACGTTCCCCATTAAAGGAGGCAAACAAAATTGGATTAAATAGGATAGCAGGTGACATTTTTTTCTTTATCCTTTTCTCGAGGATTAATAGTCTCTTATGTTTCACCTCACTCTTCTCTAAGGGTCTTTGTACCATCCATCTGAAGGCTGCTGTCCGATGATGGGTGGAGACGGGGATACCAAGGTCCCTAGAACACTTGCCTAATATCACTAAAGAGTTCTGATGGCATCCTGGAGCCCTGGTTCTAGCAGGGCAGCCGTTGTCAAGTGGGCAAAGGTAGCTGCTACCCTCTGGATCATCACCATCACCTGCAGGGTATCAGCATCTCGCTGGCCTGGAACTGCCAAGCCTCTCTCCATTCTTTCTGTCTAATGCTCTTCCCACCGGAGCAGCTTTGGAGAAAGTCACAAGGGGCTGAGATTCCCCGCTACCTGTCTTATTAATCAAGGGTGTCTGTTATGAAAATAGGTAGCGTGGCAGCCTAGTGGAACCTACTGTTTTCAGAATGAGCAGAGGTGATGTCAGCTTTCAGCAAGCCGGGCTTTTCATAAAGTGACCAGTTATGAATGCCATTGTAGTCGGTGTTAGTACCATCCAGGCTGCTGCTAAGTTGCAAACGACTTACAAAAAGAAGTTTCCCTCTCCTTTGAAGATAGATGGATGATAGGTGATAGATAGATAGATAGATATACTTTTTTTTCTTTCCATTTTCTTTCCAGAGTTACAGGTAACAAGGAAGCACATGGAAGGGGCCCAGGCATTACCATTCATTAGAATTCAGTTCAGCTGGAATTAGATGTATTCAGCCTTGAGTAGGTGACTTAATCTCTGAACCTCAGTTTCCTTCCCTGTAAAAAGTCGTTAATGTGTACCCTGCAGCCTTGCTGCATTGCTGGAACAAGCTTTCAATCTTTGCTCACAATTTTAAAGGCAAAAGCGCCAAAGGGACCTGCTGTCAAGCATCCAGTTCCCATCAGACTTAAAGACAAACTCATTTAGAGATACCATGAGCTTCCATGGGATCCGTGCCCAATTCAGAAAGAAGTCATAATGCTCCAGAGACTCTTATAAGAAATTCCATACTTGCTGGTGCTGATGAGAAGATGAGGACTCCTTCCTTACCGAACTTCAGTCAGTCTCCTCTGAGCCCACTTCTTAATCAGGCTTCAGTCTTGGGCTTCCCTGTCTGTCCTTGCAGAGCAAGAATCCTGCTAAGCCAGTTTAGAGACAATACTCCTACCCATCGTATCTGATCATTTTCAATATCCAATCAAATTCCTCCTCCTTCACCATCCGCCAGGTGATATCTGATCACCTGACCTGCCTTCAGCAATAATCCCCCTATCCTGATGTCTGTTCTTTTTTTTTTTTATTTGCGGTACGCGGGCCTCTCACTGCTGTGGCCCCTCCCGTTGCGGAGCACAGGCTCCGGACGCGCAGGCTCAGCGGCCATGGCTCACGGGCCCAGCCGCTCCGCGGCACGTGGGATCTTCCCGGACCGGGGCACGAACCCGCGTCCGCCGCATCGGCAGGCGGACTCTCAACCACTGCACCACCAGGGAAGCCCTTGATGTCTGTTCTTAATCATTTTCCATCCACTGACAAACCTCCCCAACACAAACCTACCCCTTGGTTGTAAATCCCCACACATTCTTGTGTATGTATGTGGAGTTGAGCTCAATCTTTCTGAATCTTCCTTATCAATTTTAACAAGTATAAGAATAATTTTTTCTTCTAACAGAGATCAAAGCTTAAATATGAGGTTTCTTAAAGAGGCTAACACAGTGCCAAACTGTCCTCAGAGGACTGAAAATTAGGTTGGAAAGTCCACTGTGGCAGTGCACTTACAACAGAGCTCTCAAACTGAGCTGCGCATTGGAGCCAGGGTAAGTTATGTAAAGGAGTGAAGCGAGCTAGGTGGGAAATGGGCAGTCTGGAGTCGGGAGCGTCCCTGCCCTCTAGAGGGACTGCCCTTATCTGCGCCACCTGGTGTTGCTACCTGGAAATGACCTTCTGAGTGGTTTTTTTTTTTTTAAGAGAAGCAAGAGAGAAATCTGGATTTTTATGAAAGATCAATTCAATGGACAAAGAAAGAAAAGAAAGGAAAGGAAAGAGGAAAAGGGCAAGGAGAGAGAGGGGAAGAGGCAGGGCAGGGAAGGGAAGGGAAAATCACACAGGACACACGCACAGACCTGCAGAAGGAATTTATTCAGTCTGTGGATCACCTGTTTGCAAGCTCATTTTTAGGTGTTATTAAATCTTATCACAGTGGACTCCCATTGCTTTTAAAGACTTTTACTCCTCACTCTAAACCACCAAGTAATTACATTTTTTAAATGACCTATTTGTCCAACCCATTAGAGGCTATAGATTTCTGCTGTTTGGCCGGAGAGGCGAGGGGCAGATGAGGGAGGGCTGCTTCCTGAGCTCTAGCAGTCTTTCCGGGGCTCCTGGAGGTGCTGTGACAATTACAATAGCAGATATGTTTTGAGTAGTGTTGATTTCCTATCTACCCTTGAATCAAGAGATTTCGAATTACAGGTGATAGCCAAGCAATCTGGGCTTTTCTTCTTGATTTTTTTAAAAAAATTAATTTATTTATTATTTATTTTTGGCTGCGTTGGTCTTTGTTGCTGCGCACGGGCTTTCTCTAGTTGCGGCGAGCCGGGGCTACTCTTCGTTGCGGTGCACGGGTTTCTCATTGCGGTGGCTTCTCTTGTTGCAGAGCACGGGCTCTAGGCACGTGGACACGGTAGTTGTGGCTCGCGGGCTCTAGAGCGCAGGCGCAGTAGTTGTGGCATACGGGCTTAGTTGCTCCGCGGCACGTGGGATCTTCCCGGACCAGGGCTCGAACCCGTGTCCCCTGCATTGGCAGGCGGATTCTTAACCACTGCACCACCAGGGAAGTCCCTCTTCTTGATTCTTGAATTGATGGATAATTTAGCCACTATTCACAAAGCAAACAAAAGAAAACATCCTTTCCAAAATAAACCAGTCCAATCAGCTCTCTGTGGGAAATGGGGGTAAACTCAGTGACTCCTGAGAGTTGAATGGAGTCCCTCGTCTTTTCTAAGTCTTTCAACTTTCAGCTGCCGAACTCTGAGGTGCTCGTACTTTACAGTCGCCTTTGGCAAGCCAGGCTTCTTGGCTCCAGCCGAGTAACACGGGAGATGTTCTGTCCTCCTGGGTTTATTAGACCTTCCAGCGTTCTGTAGCAGGTGGCCAATGTACTTGTTTTTAATTGTCTAAACCTGGATTACAGATACATAAAATCTCAAAACTAAGATACAACCATGTTCTTATTTCTAAAAATAGCACTCTTTTAAATTGTGTTTTCATTAATATTTCATGCCATGGGTTAAATTTTTTTATTATTTTGAAGTTCGGCAGGGCTTAATAATGGCCATTTTGGAGGGAACTGGAATCAATGAACACCTTTTTTGTGCGCAGGACCCTGCACTGTGTCCTGTGGAGTGAAGAGAAAAGAATCAATAAGCTAGTTCCCTTCCCTCCTGAGACCTGAAGGACTTTGGGAGAAATGAGGCATTTATACAAGTAACAGCGGTACAAAAACAGTACATAAAAAGCACAATACAAAGGACGCAGATGACCATAGCTGTAGGATTTTGAAAAGAGAGAGAGACTTTATGACCTGAAAGGCCTCAGAAGGCTTTCAGAAAGGATATGGGATTTAAGTGGGGCTTTGAAGAATGGGTAGGCTGTTTGAGGATGAGGGGCTCAGAGAGAGGACTAAAGGTATAATAAAGACAGGTACGAAAGAGCGAGAGGAAAGATGGGCTGGCGCCAGAACAAGTGATTGCGATAGAAAACTCCAGAAAGGAAGAAATGGAGTATAAACCTGGGGACATGGTTTGAATGAGCAGAAAGCTGTCAAGACCAAGCACATTTAACCCATGAATATGAATAATGAAGTTAGAAGGAAGAGCTGGTTTGGGGAAGAAGATAAGTTGGATTTATTGTTAGATGTCATATGATAGATCAGCCAAATAACATGGAACCAAAATATAAAATTATTTATTTTCAAAATCTGGGCTCAACCAGATTTGCCTTTGCCTTACTTTGACCCTAAAGCTGAAGTTAAGATTGTGCTGTTTGATTTATTATCCAACACATGCAAAACAGTAGGATCTTTGATTTTTGGATCTGGAAGAGTCCTCAGAAATCACATAATTCATTTCACCAATGAGTTAATTTGGGGTGCAGAAAGACTAAGTGATTCCCATGAGGTCACAGAACCTATGAGTGATAGAGGTAATGTTAAAACAGTCATCTACTAATTTCTGAACCATTGCTGGAGTCTGGTTTTCCTTTCTAAAAAATGTTTATGCATAAACTCACATGAATAAATTTTCATAAATACTTTAAAAGAATTCAGATATACTTTTTAAAATGTACTTTTAAAATCCAAAATACTTTTGGATACCTCCATCTCTTTTTCCCTGTTTCCAAAGTCATCACACTCCCTCCATTTACCCCCTAGTATGTCTCATTCTGTATATTTTTAGAATTTACATAATCATACACAAACACATCTGTACACACCCACATAACACATACATATGTAGTGTTTTAGGTCATTGTTTTACAGAAATGAAAACATATATATTCTTCTCTGTACCTTGCTTTTCTCATTCAGCCATACCTTGGGGAAATTTCTCCCAAGTGAAAAGTTATAGTCTAATTAACTGTTTATTTTAATGGTTGTATATTGCTTTACCATAGAGCTTTGTCATGATTTGTTCTGCCTTTCCACCTAATCAAGGAGATCAGTTTATTTTGAATTTTTTGTCTCTACAAATAGTACTTCATCAAGGAGATCAGTTTATTTTGAATTTCTTGTCTCTACAAATAGTACTTCAATAAACATACTTGTACGTATATCTACATATGCTGGTATTTTATTTCTATGGATAGCATCACTGAGTCAAGGACGTGTGTATTTTTAGTTTTAAAAGCAAAACTGCTTCCCTAAGAAAGCTGCAACAATACACATTTGCACATACAATTAATGAAAATACTTCCCTTCACTAGATCTCCCCAGGCCATGGTGTTATAACATTGTTTTTTTAAGTCTTTGCAAGTGCAATTGGTGTAGAGTAAAATCTCGTTGTTACTTTATTTACATTTCTTTGAGTACAAATGAATTTGATCATCTTTTCATAAGACCGTTGGCTATTGGATTTCCTATCTTGCAAACTGTTCCTTCATATTCTTTATCCATTTTTCCAGTGGATTATTTTGTCTCCTTGTACGTTTTTAAGAGCTTCTGCTATATTACAGATATTTTTGCCTGTCCTCCAGGGTTGCAAACGTTTTTAAACCTATCGTACCTGTTCCTCATCTTTTGCCATATGCAAAAATTTTGTCATTTTTAAGTCACCTATGCTGATGCTTTCTCTCATAGATTTTGTATTTTCTGCCTTTGCCAAAAGAAGCCTTCCTACCCTGCCCCTGGGTTACATTTATGATCCTACATGTTCTTAACAGGATTATTTGTTTATTTATTTTCCATTTTAACCTTCAATCTCTCTAAGTCCATCTAAGATTTATTTTTGGAATTGGTGTAAGATAAAGATCTGGTTTTCTTTTCTTCTGGTTGGATAGTTTGCCAGCCCCTTATATTAAATAACGCATCCTTTTGTCACCAAATTGAAACGCCTTTTTTATCATATATTGAATCCTCATTTATATCTGGATCTATTTCGAGATATTCTATTCCGCATATCTGTTTAGGCCCATTTCAATACTTATTCATTTGATTACAGTAGCTTTATAGGATTTTCTGATACCTGGTAAATCGGATTACTCAAATGAGGTAGTTATCAAGTGCATAGGTAAATACGTTAAAAACCTATTTGCTAGACAGCGATGGGATGCAAGCAGAAACTAATATATCAAAATAATACCTGTATAATTAAAATAATTTTTCCAGAATCTTTCTTCCCAAGATTATTTTTATATCAAGAGATATGGGAAGAGAAGTTTTCATGGGCTTATGAGATCTCATACAAGTGACAATTTGGTGTAGTTTCAATCCGCAAATACTGTATTAATGGTACTGTTTCCTTGATTCACAGATTGGTCCTTCAGAGGAATCATCTCTGATTGCATCTTCACTGTGAGCTACGACTGCTTCCCAGTGGGAGCGCTGCTCAGGGGAGAGCTCTGAGATTTTCCCGAAGAGAAATTCCATGGGGACTGTACCTGACCCTCTGCGATCGGCTAAAACTTCCCTGATTGCAGCTTCTGGAAAAGAAGAGGACCTGGGAGAGGTTCAGGCTGCTTCACCTCAGACTCAACCAGCCGTCCTGGGTAGGAACACCAATGGCCTTTCTGGCACTCCTGCAGAGCCAGACCTCAGTCCCAGGACAGCTGCTGAGGCCCTGATGCAGGCCAGTGAGGATGAGGCCGCGCAGCCAGCCATGTCGTCTGCTGGCATTGTCAATGAGGTGGGGAAAGCATCTCCCACGTTCAACTCTCCTGGCAATACCCAGCTGCCAGGGAGCAGGGAGCCCGCAGCGCCAGCCCCGTGTTCTGCGGCAGGAAAGGATCTGATACACGTAGCGTTCACCATACCAGCCAATCAGCACACCCACCCGGCCATCCCAGGGGACCAGCCCAACTCCAGCCTCCCATCAGGACCTGAAGACACCCTGGTGAAATCACAGAGAACTGCAGACGGAGAGCAAGCTGAGAAGTCAAGTTGTCCGGTGGGAGGGATCCGTGGCAAAGATCAGGTGCCCCCTTATTCTCCTTCTCAAGAAACCATCCAGGGAATGGTGCAACCTGCAGATACAGCACCCAAGGCGTTCAGCCCTGCCTCCGCCCCTGTAGGTGGACCTGAAGGGGCAAGGCAGCAAGCCGTCTGCGATTCCCAGACGAGGTCCTGTGAATCTCCAGCCAGAGAAGTTAGATGTTCGGAGAACAGACCACCCTCTCCCATGACCTCAGACCCCCAGGCCGTGACTTCGGTGGCACCCCAATCATCCCACCTCCCTAGCGAAGGGTCCGTGTTTCCTCCAGATCCAGAGAAGATGCTGCCGCCAGCACAGCCTCAGGGGGCAAGGTTCAGAGAAGTGAGTACGATGACCAGCCAAGCTGAAAATGAGATCAAGGAGGTTCCCCCCAGGGCTCAGCAAGATGCTGAGGTGCAGGCAGTGGCCAGTGTGGAGAGCAGATCGGTGTCTACCAGCCCCAGCATTCTCACTGCGTTCTTAAAGGAAACCCCCGCTCCAGAGCAGTTCGAACAGGAGCAGCTGCGTGTCGTCTGCCGCGGCAGTGGCCGCGTAAGCCACACGTTGGAGCTGTCTGCAAGCACCCCAGCCCCCCGGGAGGCGGGTCAGTGCCTTGGCATCACGCCAGAGGTGCACATCCAGTCAGCTGCAGCTGTTTCTGCAGCTTTCCGGGGGGAAGGTAAATCAGATAGCCTACCGGCTGAGGTCCTTAAAACCTCATCAATCCACGTGGCATCCAGTAACGCTCAGGCTACATGTAAAGAAGATGGGAGGGCAGCGGGAATGACCCAGGTGGGGCAAGAGCCCGCCCCTAGACAGCTTTTGGGTACTAATTCTACCTCCCTGAAAGCTAGCCTCGGTGACCAGATTTCTATCAGTGCAGGATGTCAAGCGGAAACAAGTCACGGATTAGGGAAATTTGAAACGAAGCCATCTGAGTTTGCAGCGGAAGCCACCAATGGCCACAAACCGGACCCAGACTGGAAACTCTCCAATTCTTGTGGCCCTGCCAGCAGAGCTGACCAGTCCGGGAACTCGGATCTCACGAATCAAGGGGACACAAGAGAGAAGAAGCTTGCATCTCCTCAGATACTAAGAGACCAAGAATCTTCCGGCACCGATATCCTGGACCCGAGGGCAAGGGCAGAGGCCAAAACTGTACTGCTCAATCCTAAATCCCAAGAAAGTAGAGGCACCGCCTCAGCTGCCAGCCCTACACCCTCCCCAGTTAGGAGGAGCCAGGAGGGCGGCGTGGAAGAAAATAGACAGCCCAAGACAGCCACCAGCCTAAGCCTGCCGTCTGATTCCATGGGGGACTCCAGTCCCGGTTCTGGCAAGAGAACCCCTTCTCGCTCCGTCAAAGCCAGTCCCCGCCGGGCCAGCCGGGTCAGCGAGTTCCTCAAGGAGCAGAAGTTAAACGTGACGGCAGCTGCCGCCCAGGTGGGACTCACTCCGGGAGAGAAGAAAAAGCACCTGGGTGCTGACGCCAGGCTGCAGTTGAAACAGTCCAAGCGTGTCCGGGACGTGGTGTGGGACGAGCAGGGCATGACCTGGGAGGTGTACGGCGCTTCCCTGGACCCAGAGTCCCTGGGCGTCGCCATCCAGAACCATTTACAACGACAAATCAGGGAACACGAGAAATTAATCAAATCTCAAAGCAGCCAGAGCCGGAGATCCATCTCCTCGGATACTTCTTCCAATAAAAAGCTCAAAGGCAGGCAGCCCAGTGTTTTCCAGTCCATGTTGCAGAACTTCCGACGGCCCAACTGCTGCATTCGTCCTGCTCCTTCTTCTGTATTAGATTGAAAAGGAACATGTACGGGAGCCCTTGTATGCTTTCACGGTCTTCATAGATAGCCCTCTGTCTATGTCAAAGCTTAGTGTTTTCTGAGAGACCAGGAAGAGAAAGCATTAACTTGAGGAAACTGCCGTTAAGGATTGTGGCGTCCTTGGATTGGGGGTCCATAAATAATACATCATTTCAGTTTGAAAGAAAGAAAAGAAGCAAACTTCACCGAAGGTTTACGACCTTAATTAAGAGGAAGTAACATTCAGTGGGTTTTTTACTATGATGTTGCTTATAGAATGACATGATCATTACCCGTGTCGTTTTGTATTACTCCTCAATTTATCACACTGTGGTATTTCCATTAAAATCCCTGCTTTATATTAAAAATAGCAAAAACACTCTTAGTGAAAACACGGTTATACTTTCTAGTCCATTGCAATAAGAATGCTGATACCACACAAAACTCAAGTAGGTGATGAGAAATACCATGTAAAAAATGGAAACAGGGCTTCCCTGGTGGCGCAGTGGTTGAGAGTCCGCCTGCCGAGGCAGGGGACACGGGTTCGTGCCCCGGTCCGGGAAGATCCCACATGCCGCGGAGCGGCTGGGCCCATGAGCCATGGCCGCTGAGCCTGCGCGTCCGGAGCCTGTGCTCCGCAACGGGAGAGGCCACAGCAGTGAGAGACCCGTGTACCACAAAAAAAAAAAAAAAAAGGAAACAAATTTGACTCATTCCTCGGCCAGAAGATATTAAATAAAAGCATTTAAATGCATAAAATGCCAAATATGAAGTAATATTTGTAAACATCTGCAGATAACCCTTTTGATGAACCTTGTTATACCCGTTAATAAACGTAAGAAAGTCATATTAGGAAAAAAATTAGCACAGCATTTGACTATGATTACTGCCCACATAAAACATGAATTTATATCTACACATTTTCCTGCACTGAAGGGAAGGGTCATCTCTGTGATTGTAGCTAGATTAAATTCATATTTCCTTACCCTAGAGGAAGGACGTGCGACTGAATTCTTGAAGAGAGTCCTCAAATTATTGATAATGCTAAATCGTATGTTGTTCAGGTGTTCTCCGATGACATTCTACTGAGAAAGTTATGGTTCTGGTAAGGAATTAGAAATAGCCGATTACCAAACACTTTTTTCTGTGTTGAAAAAAAGAAAGCCTCCTGAGTAACAAAAACAACAGGTTTAACGGAAACTCCTGTAAACAGGATGCGTTTTTTTGTTTTGTTTTGATTTGGTTCGGTAGCTTCTCATAGAAAATGGAGTCAAATAGAAATGAGCTCGCTTACTGTTTTTGTATGTAGGCTAATATCGTCTAATTACTTACGTCTAATCTGTGGTAAAAAGGTAACCTCTGCAAGCCTCTTGATTTTAAGAGAAATACCATCCTATCTCATCCTTCAAACCCAATAAAAGAAGCCGCCTTCACAAAAACATGCTTTGAGCTTTGGGTGGGCTTGGTCCTTGAGAACACAGGCACCTGTTTGAGCTGAGCCCTCTCCTGTCTCCATAAGGGGAGCGTGTCCCTGGGGCCCGTGAGTGCTGTGCAGGGCACTGGGCTGGGGTGACCAACAGTGGCTTGAGTCAGGGTAGTGAGGAAGAGGGGAGTGAGCGAGGGTCCTTGAAAGGCTTCCCCTCCTGGACTTGCAGGGAGGTTGCTGGTTTCCATCTTGCTTCTAGAAAATCACTGTTAGAGGTTGGAGGGACATTGGCTGCCTTCTCTAAATGCACTGCCCTTGATGAGCAGTATTCTCTCTCCAGAGATTCATAAATGCCATTTGTGCAGTAAATGCACAGTTTCTGTTTTGGCTTTTTTTTTTTTTTAATTCTCTTTTGAAGATTCTGAATATATGGTGGTGCTTGGATCTCATACGTAAGCTTTAACACCACAAGCTACACTGGACATAACCTAAATTAGTAAATAGACATTGATTCCTTTCAAAGCCATTGGACTGTCGATGAAGCCTGTATGAGTAGACCAGTCACAGCATTCTCAGAGCCGGAGAATGGCAATTAGAGTTGTTAGACTTCAAACTTACAATGAATTTTTAAATAAAGCACATGTTTCAGTTTCTTACCGATTGGCCTCTAGTAAAAAGGCTATCTAAAGTAGAAATTACCATCAAATTAGCAGCCAAATTATTATTAATGAATTGAGTCTAAAACTCTCTCTTTGGGCCTTAAATACCCATGTGTCGTAGTGTTCACGTCACTTCTGTAGAAGATGCCTTTGCCAGTAGGTAACCTCCCTCCCGTCTCGCTCACTGGCCGTCTCCCTCACACGTGCTGTGTACACACGGAGAACACCTTCTGTACACAGTGGCAGCTGTCAGCAGTACCCATTCCAGATGGGCGGGCCCCAGGTCACCCTCTGCTCTGAACTGGCTGGAACAGGCTGTTCCCTGCATTAAAATAGGAGGAGAAAAGGAAGAATTCAGCATCTGGTAATAATATTTGTTTTCATGAGTTTGGAGTAACCACATGATTTATATAAATAGTAAAAGGATACAGAGGCTGAAGAGACTCGTAGGCATTGGTCACACATGAAAAATAAATTAAGAAAATTCAATAAATTAAAACTGAATTTGGTGTTGTAGTTATGCCCCTCAAATGAAAGCTTAATGGGTGATGGAGTCACTGTAGCTGGTTTTCTTTGGGACTGAAACTAACCTTGACTTCTTAACCTTTAATTTTTTACTTTCGATCTTTACCACGCTCTAAAGACTGTCACAAAATGTTATAAAAGCTCTTCTCGCTTACTGAATCTTATAGAAGGGACAGCTTTGAAAAACAAGTCACAGAAGTAGCTCTTCCAGTGAACAGGAGCCCATTTAAGACGGCAGCGTTTCCGCATTATGATCCCCTAAGGACCCTCAGGACAAAACCTTGATTTGAAAGCGTTCTTTCACTTCCATCTGTGATACAGCGTACACATTCAGGACATCATTTGTGGTTCCTTAGTTTCATTCAACAAATGAAGTTTCAAAATAATTTTCATGGCACAGTCTTTGAACTTGCTCTTCTTTTGCTTACCTGCATGACACACATTGGGTTAAAAGCTGTTTCTCTCCTTAATTTCTTTTAGTTATGTTTTGGTCCTTTTTAATGCATTTTAGTTGTTGATATAAATGAAGGAGATATTTTATTAAGTAAATAAGTATAAGATATTTTTTAAACCAGTAGCAAAAGAGAGATGAGTTCGAACATCTAAATGTTTAAAATGTGAAGATGCTTACCCAGTGAATATTAGAATTTTTAATTTAAATATTGATTTTTCTATCTTTATGACTATACGAAAAATGTGATCCCTTCAACTGTCATATCTATGTATCTCCAGTACTTTTCTAATTATGTCTTTCTGGATTATTACCCGTGATGCCACAGACCAACTACTTTCTATACAGTAAAATCCTAATTAAGCTTTGTGTTTTGAATCAGTGGTATAAGTTAAACATTTTATTAACCAGAAAGTTAACCAGAAACCTTTTTGTTTGCATCCAAAATTTATAAAAATATTTATAAAAATTACTGTGTTTTCCTACCTTGACAAGTCAGCTATATTGACTACAATTTGATTTTTGATGACGTTTAATCTATAGAATTGTCTAATATTTATTATTTTGGATACCATTGTTTTCCATGTTATAGGTTAAATATCATAATTGAAGTAAATTGGACCGAATATGCATGTGTAACGTATACCTAGAGGTTGAATTTTGGAACCAAGTTCTTAATAAGAGCTTATCTGAAAGTAGACAGCAGAAGAGGAAAACAGCTTTGCGTTGCATTTCAGAGTATTAAGGTTTTATAGTTCCTAGCTTATTCTAATGTTCTTCCTCTCATCTCTAGGAGTTCCTATCATTCGGGGAATACCTGTATATATACCACATGAAGACTAGAATACGATGTGACTTTAAAATTTGTTTACAGAGGACATATATGAGTATGCTGTTAATGTAAATTGTTTGGTTCTGTTGTATCCACTTCGTTACCGTTTTGCTGCCAAAATGTGAGAAATTGTCTTCTCTTCCTCCTACATATTGTGCAAGTGTTAAAAAATGTGTCCATTTCTAGTACCACATAATTTACCACATCCCTTGTCTACTTTTTAAGAATCAGTATAAAGAAAAACAATACATTAGGGTAAGATTTGCATATATGTGTTTTTACTGAAAATTGGGCACTTGTAGCCTTGTGTAGGCCTCTACCTGTCTGACTTACTAATCGTCTACAATGCTGCCATGGAGATGGCGCTGTTTACTCTCTCCAGCTTTGTCCTAAGTGGTATTTGAGAAATGAAGCCTGTGAACTTCCCTTTGTGATAGTAATACAATGAACTCAGCAGTATCTCGGATAACTGAGCTGACCGTCTTGTCTCTACCCCTGTTTTGTCTACACCGTGAATCGGAAGTCTTGCCCACGTCTGCCTCAGTGTTTGCTATTTTATATTCATATCTGAGCATTTTGTTTTCTGTTAGCAATGTTCTTTGATTCCATGTATGGCCCCTTTGGTTGAATCTCTCCACAGGTGGGTCGGCTGCTGCCACCTGCAAATAACAGGTGATATGCCGAATCTCCTGTCCATCTCTGTAACTATATCCTTCTTAATGAAATTCTGCAACCGGCTGAGTAATTATAAATGTCATCTGTGCAGACACATGGGCTTAACGATGTCTACAAAATTTTAGACATTTTTGCAAAAGGGAAAAAAAATAGTAAAGACTGAAACAGATTTCCTTAAACTTTATCCTATGCTTGGAAACAACAAATTCTCCTTGGCTACAGAAATAAACTTGATTTGCAATAGCCAAGGACATAAATGAAGTTGGATGGAGGTGGAAAAATTCTGTCTGGCCATCAGTGACATCTGCCCGAGTTCATTACAGCTGCTCTTAACTGTGAACATTCACCAGCTAAACTACTCACTAGCCACAACCAGTTAACCTCTCTCAGAGCAAATCCAATACATCTGTATATATGTGTAGATTAAAAACAACAACAACAAACCCTGAAAAATTACTGTTGGCTATTAAGTAAATCAAGGTGATAATTACAAAGGACGTTGAAATAACAGCAGGCCTTGGTGAAATGACTGTGGAGGCCAGAATGGTGCAACAAGATGTTATTCCCAAGTTTGGTGTGTTTTTTTTTAAGACCCAGATATCTCAGTTACTCATCATGAGAATAAAGACTGTTGATAATGAAATTAAAGCCAAGCAATAATGTGCCTAAAAGAGGCAGTTATACCAGCAAGTGCATCTATCATGGGCGCACCATTATATAATTATGGTTTGCTCCATTAAGACTGACCGTAACCCACAGGGTAACATAAGAAAAGGCATAATGTCTGCTTTCTTGCCGGAAAAACTCGTTTAGGAGCTCCATAAAGAGGTACAGCACTCGTGAGCGTTAGATTTTATGGTTAACAGCTCTGTCTTAACACGAGCCAAGACCGAAGGAATCACCAAGAATCTTGCTAGCTTAAAACTCAAGACAGCTCCAACCTGAAACTTGGTTGAAATGGAGGGTTAAGTGTCTGGTAATTACTCTTCCTGGACACTAGCCTGTAGGAAAGGAATTCAGTTAACTCTGCCTAGAGGATTACCAGCCTTAGCTATGGAAAAAAAAAAAAAAGTGTTCTCAAATACAAAATAACTAAAATGAGAGTACTCATATCAAAAGGGGCCTGAAATAATGCCTTACAGAAAATGAAGTTCCAGATGGGCGTTTCTAGATACTAATTCTTCATCAAGTATCCTTTTGGGTTCAAGCTCAAAATCGATTGGCTGGAATAAAGATCACATATTTTACACTTCAGGAAAAGATACTGATGATCAACCGGCATGGTGATAATTATGACGAGAGATACCCTGGTGACTTAAGCATGTTGAGGAGAATTAAATGTGGGAGAAATGCTAACTTCTTTCTCAGTCTCTTAAGATGTGGGTAGGTCATCGTCTTACTTCAGGGTGAAAATGATAGCTTGATTTTTAACATTGCTGCTAGCATTACCCTTTGTTCCTCTGAAAATTAAATTATTCTTCAGCAAAACTTCTGAGCAGTTAAACTTTTTTTTTTTCTGGTTCATATTGCTTTTGTGTTATGTAACAGAGCAAACTATGAAATGAGCAAAGGGGGCTTACCCATGTTTATCAGTATCTCTTAATGATTTCAGTTTAGACTTCTTGGCATTTATTTTAACCACAGCTTTGAGTAAATTATTTTCCATAATGCTTTCTGTCATGTCTTAAGATGATGTTGGTAGATCAGGAGATTGCAGTATTACAATCATACTCCTCAGTCCCTACAGGGGAGGAAAGACTAATTCTTGTTTTTAAGGGCATCTGGAAATACCTTTGCCTGAGGTCGAGAAAGGTCAACAGGGCCTGAAAACTCAAGAAGGAAATATACTAACAATTACTACTACATTTCTAAATGTATTTATCTCTGCTGTACTAACGTGCGAACGCTATGTTGTGCATTATTACACTGTAGTGGTTGTGGTACGTCAGTACATTCTGTAAGTGTGTACAGTCTGTAAGTCGTTGGTTTTCTATTTTTATGTGTAGAAAACAATAACCTACTGTATCCCATTTTAAGGCCAAGCTCTGTCATTAGGTAGGCACACAGCTGAAAGTGAATAAAACCAACAAAAGTGTGTGTGTGTGTAGGTGTGGGTGTGTGTGGGTGTGTGTTAAGTAACAGAATTTGTCCTTTCATTTTTGAAGGTCAGAAATGGCTGTTGTTTTTTTCTTTTAATCCTCCCCAAGAGTAGATAACATAATTATCACAAAGGTTGAACGTAGTCATCATTTCATTGGCATGTTACTAAATATGCCAGGGCTAAGTCCCCACCATTAGTCACAGGTAAGGTCAGTTCTTTGACCACTGGGTTGATTTACATTGCTCACACATCTTCTCTGTGTTAAGTGTGTGATTAGGGTGTACATACTATGGGTGTGATTGTGTACATACCTTGTATGAATTAACTAAATCTTCAAAGCAGTGCAGGAAAGCAGGAAGAAGAAACAGTTGTTCAAAAGCCTCAAAAGGGCTAATCAATGTGTATTTTCATTTTCTACACATAAAAATGTATACGTAACAACTGTAAATAGCTTACCCACATATACATGCACACATAAATGCATTTTATTCATACTGGTATATTTAAATCAATCATGAATTAAAACAACTAATTGAAAACTGCATCTTTTCATGACTGTTCTGTTTTACATATATTAATATCAGATCAGATGCTCCCCATTAAATGGTGTTACTCCCTGGTAGCAGATTTGGCGCTTAGGAAAGCCCAGACACACTGAGTCACGAAAATCTAGTTGGTATCTTACTGAGGCACAGACAGGTACTTGAGCGGCTTCAAAGATTGAATGCTGTTCTTTAAGCACCTAATTTTATATGTGGAAATGTCAAACACCAGGGAAAACCAATTATGTTTCATAGACTTCATTTGTGCATTTATTAGTATGTTTATTTGCACAGGCTGATAAAAGCCCTACATTTTAGAGACGTATCCCTAGATTTCAAGAGTGTATAATCGAAGTGAAGCATGGTTGCAGGCGTTATTCTTTTGAGATCAGCAAAACAACGTTTAGCAACGCCAAAGAGAAGTCATAGAGTAAAAATTTTATTTTTTAAAATAATAGATGATGCTGGTAGAATAACCGGATACTAGCAATTAGGATTTCCTTAAGATGGACTCAAATGAATTACTATTATTGACAACAGGTGATACTGTATGGACTGGATAACAAGATTAGAGTCATTAGCCAGCAAATGCCAACACTGGATGACGTTTGTCAATTTATCATAATTCCCATCAGTGAATCGATGTTGTTTTAGTTTCTCTCATTTCTTTGAAAAGGAAGTACTCTACTAGACATAAAAAAGTCTGATCTGGTTCCTAAAACCTAATACGATTTGACCCTGATCCCTTGACACTAAAAATTATGTTGGCTGGATATTAGGTTGAAGTTATGAATAGAAATATCAGAATTGCCCATTAATAGAAAATTCTGTGTGGCAAAGTACAAATATAACCACTTCTCAGTAGAAAGTTAATAATACCATTTAATACATATTCATATTTTAAAGACTGAATGTGCCATCTTTATATCTTAGATTTAAAAAAAAAAGGTTAACAACCATAAGGACACTACGTTTACAACTATAGCTAGCTGTGTTTTTTAACTACTAAAAACCTTCTTCTTTATAAGAGCAGCATACATGAAATCTTGATGTCAATATCTACTGTTGCTTAAAAGATAAATTTATGTAATTATTTTGGAAGATAGGTATTAATTTAAGTGCCAACCAGAAAAATTATAGCTGTCAATATAAGAATCATTTATGTGTGTAAATACTCAAAAGAGAAAGACCAAAACTGTAGTGTGATGTTAAATCACTGAAGAAACGGTAATATTTAAAATGAAATTCCATTTATGAATGTATCAATATTAGAATCTAAAGTTATGTCTTTTCATGATGTTGCTATACAAAGGTCGTTAAATTGCTTATTTAAGAAAGCCCCCATCTCCAGAAGGAAATTGACCTACCAATAAAATTTCATTTGCTAGAAAAGTTGGAATGTTATGATAGATCAAGATTTTGAAATTACACATCCACCCTCATTTTGGATTTGATTTTTGAATAGATGAATGAATGAAATTCAAGTGATGACTTAGTTTTACCCTTGAAAAAAATGTCAAATATGATTTTTTTGCATTTTACTTTCCAAAATAAATGTAATATAGATAAAAAGTTACAGTCTTTGTTTTTTGTTGTTATTGTTTCTGCCACTGCTGTCAAAATTGTTCTCTTAGCCCTAGATGTTTAGAATCAGTTGATTTTCAGTGTGACACACTTCTGCTAGGTATCTGCAGTGGAGCTGCAAGTATTTACAATGAACGGGTTTATTCCTTTGATTAAAATAGAATTCCTATGGAATCAACAGTGCCTGCAGGTCATCAGAGGCAGTGGTTTTCCCTGCTCTCAGTGGCACGGTGGTGTGTGTGTGTGTGTGTGCACGTATGAACTTTTGCTTTTGCTCCGTGAGAGGTGATGAGAGGTTGACATCCATGGAAGTACGGGGGCGGGGGGGTGGGGGTGTTACAGGGTACATCTACTCCTGTGGAGGCATGGAAACCTATATTCAGGCTTATATGGTCTCATGCCTCTGCCCATGGCCGCCCAGGTGTGTTGCTGTGTGATTTCAGCTTTTTCTGCCCACTCCTGGGTAAATAAATCTGGATCCCACAGTTTAGGTTCCTAGAAGGAGACAGAAAACCTAGCCATGGCCTCCAATCCAGATTAGTCATTAATAAAACTAATAATATATTTAGATCCCCTTTTGCCTCCTTGAATCTGTGTTCAATTCACTGAAGAACTGGACAGCTGTATGGATATAAAATTTATTAACCCCAAATCTCAAAAAATGATGTAGTGAATTTTCCATGAACTTTAAACAGTGACTGTTTCCAAACTTCCAAGGGCCATGCTCTCCCTCCAACAACTCTATATGGATACATAAAGACCATTTCAGCCTAAAACAATGTCCTGAAGCTGCCATTACCTGACTCTTGCCTACTTAGACATTCATTCTGGCAAATTCAACTTCGTGCATTTCCAAAGATATAAATGCTATTCGCGGAGACGTCAGATGACGCAAGGGTCCTCAGGGGAGCTGAGATGGTTTGTCTTATGCCTCTAGCTGTTTATGTCCCACCAGCAGGCACTCCTATCATTAGGTGCCATTTCCAGCCAACGGTTCTCACTCACCCACATCTTTAATGTTAAGTAGTAAACACAAGAACAGCCTTAGCATAATCCAGTTTCACTGGACTGATTGTGAACTCAAAATACCTCTTATTTCTTGTGAAGCCTATGCCTTTTGTAAACCATATAGGATCGCTTTCAGTCTAGCATATATTCTTAATGAACTCATGAACACCAACATTGTTTGATTTTCCTCCACACCATTCTAGACCATCAGTGGGCTAAGTTACAGAGTTCTAAATTGTTTAGACCCTTTGAATTATCTTAATGTCCTGCAGCCGGTTTTTCTAAATATATCATGCAGGACTAACATAGTAGAAATTCGTATTATCAGGATGAAAGCTGCAAGCGCTCAGAGATTTCTGGTGGGAGTATTAGCTTCCAAGAGAGGATATCTTCCTACGCCTTTTTTTTTTCATTCCCACTTGACACCTCTCAATCAAACTGCACAGGAACCTTGGCCTGTCATTCAAAAAGAAAAAAAGAAAAAAAACTAAGCAGAATGTCATTGTCGACGATATTCTAGGTGTTTCGAAGCAAGATAAGACTTCTTAACATGTCGGAAAGAATTTGCTTATTATCCGTGTTCTTTTTGCCAAAGTCAATACAAAGAGGAATGGCCAAGGGCTAAGTATTCTGCTGGGCACTTCCGCATATATCTCAACCCTGGGAGGTATTGTATATAAATGCACTTTTTTTCAGGCAATATTTTTTCGGTGTTGACTTGAGACGGAGTCTCAAAAAGATGTAGTGGTAATTACCCGGGCTTAGAACGAAAGAATCCTGGGTTCAAATTTCAGCTTTAAAGCTAAATTCCTTGGCCCGGGCCCTTAATCGTTTTGAGGCTCAGTGCATTCACCTGTGAATTGAGGCTAAACAATACATACTTTGCAAATCTGTGAGGATTAACTGCCACAGGTAAAACAGATTTTAGTTCCTTCCCCTACTCATTTGAGCTTTGTGTTCTTTGCTTGAACGTTACCGTTCTATTATAAAAAGGCTGGCATTTTGCTATTTTCTTCTATTTAGTAAGCTTTTTATAAATCTAGAAAAGTACTAAGAATGGTTTTAAACATGACTATGACATACCTAAATTGTCACTTTAAGCATATTTCCCTTTTTTGTTTAAAACAGAAGGATAACAGTATTCAAACGTTTAGCGTTATCAGATCCTTAAGAATTAGTAAAAGATTTTAACTTTGTCACATCAAATATGATTTTTTAAATATAAAGTTAAATGCTAATTAAAATATTACCAATTCAAAAAAGGAGGAAAAAATGGGGAACAACTGGTAACTTTACTCGAATATTTAAAACTGAGAGATGATAAAAGATTCCATATGCAAATTAAAAGAGAAGTGATATCTGACAAAATATTGGAATCTAGAAAAATAGGAAGAACACCTACAAATCAGTTACAAAAAGATGAATACAACAGAGAGATTTGTCAAACTGCACAAGCGAGCATCAGAAACGTATGAAAATATGCTCGACTCCACTAACGAATCTCTGTCCGCCACAGCTGCATGCTGTTGGAGGAGACAACAGATTCAGATTCACAGGGTTTGAGCTTTACATCCAAGAGCTGGAAGAGAGTACTTCACCTGCCTAAAAAAATATGCAAGTTGGAGATCCCTGGTGAGGTGTGCGTGGGCAGAAGGGAGCCAGGGTGTGTGCGCATGCGCCCAGGAGCAGCACGTGTTTGCACGCAGGGGAGGCGGAGGTGGGCTCTCTAAAAAAGCCACAGAACGCACGTGAGGGCGGGTTGGATGTAACCCTTGCGAGAGAGTGCAACGCTCGGGAAAGTATGACCTTTCCAGAGCCCATCCTTTCCTGTCTCTCCCTGGTCTTCATCCAGATTATCTGGTAGAAACAGAATCTTTAAGGGGTGGAAAGAAACAAGAATCCAAATCACAGCCCCCTTCTTCATGTGGGTCTGTGGGTCTGGCTGATAAGGAGAGAACTTACAATTGTAAACAGAATAGTGATTATCCCATGAGACTGGGCATTTGAAATTTGCGTTGAGACTGCATTTGCAATTTGAATGACCTGGGCCTGCTGAATCAAGGAGGGCTCCCCAAACTGAAATAGATGATGTCACCAATGATGACCTTGCCACCTGACATAAAGCTTTGTGTGCACAGAAAATACTGGAAGTTCATGTGACTGAGCCCTGCTACCTGCTTGGCCCCTGAGAGCATCTGCATTTGCATTTGCAGCTAGTCCAGAGGCCCCAAAGCTACCCCAGGTTTTAGAGGTCAGCAACCACATCAGACCTTCCACGGCTTTTGGAGACAGAGTCCCAGGTGATTCCTCTTCCATTTATTCAGACCCACTGAGGCAGGCAGAATCCTCAGATGGCCTTGGAGATTCCTGGCCTCTGATATGCCCACACCTTCCCCCAGTTATTCAATCAAGCACTGCTGTGGGGTGATTCTGTAGATGTAATTCAGGTGCCAAGTTAACTGACCTCAAAATAGATTATCTGCCTGGGCCAGACCTAATCACGTGAGCCCTTTAAAAGATACCTACCCCCCTCGCCCCACGCCGGTCCCAGAAGTCTGAGAGACGCGTTCTATCTGGCCTGGGAGAAAGCAAGCATCCCATTTGGCTGGCAAGAAGGAGGCCACGTGGCAAGGAACTGGGATATCCTCGAGGGGCTGAGAGGAGCTGCCGTGGGATGACTGGAAGAAAACAGCGACTCAGCCTTATGCCGGCAAGGAGATGGATTCTGCCAACAGCCAGTGAGCTTGGAAGGGGACTCCCAAACTCAGGTGAGAACTGCGATACCTTGATTTCAGTCAGACAAGACTTGGAGGAGAATCCAGACACGCTAGGCCTATACTTCTGACCTAAGGAAATTATTAAGATAACAAATGTGTACTGTTTTAAGTGGTTGAGACCCTGGTAACTTGTTACATAGCAATGGAAAACTAATACAGCTCTCACTTAGGGATTCGAAATTGCCAAAGATGAGTTGCTCAGTCAAGGGTTTGTTTCTTTCTTTGCTATCCAAACCAGGAAACAGGAAGCCTTCCATGCTGAAGTATCAATTTTCCTGAAACATCTGATGGTAGCTTTAATGGGTCACTTTAACACTGAAGCGAACCTGAGTCACTTTAACACTGAAGCGAACATAGATGTTTGTAGTTACGCTGGGTATCTCCCCTCTGCTCTTACCCATCCACTCTTCACCCTCACTCATCCCGTTCTGTGCACTTGGAGGCTGACTTGGAGGGGTGGGTACCACAAGCCCCCTTGCCGTGCTTCTACCCACTGCTTTCAGCCTGTCCACTTGCCGGCTGGAGATGGGTGGCAGGGAGAAGAGACAGTAAGACTGGGACGTTTATTTCCCGGCTTGGCCTCATTTGTAGGCCTTGTGTTGGCTGTGTCACGCTCAACCAAGCTGAAACCCCTGCCAGACAGACCTCTCCATTAGGCGGGCTCCTGGTCATCGCTCCTGCCCTTGACCTCAGGCCTAAGAGGGATGTCCTGGACCCTACCCTGTGTCGAGACCCCTGGTACTGCACGACTGTTTTGCGATTGCCCTAAAACCTACCTACATCCGTGTAAATCTCTTTATGGAATTCTCCTCAATTACCCAATTTGAAAATGCCAACTGTTTCCTACCAGAATTTGACTGTTGGAGGAATCAAAGGACAGAGTGCCCATTTTTAAATGATAAAACATGGGACTTAAGATAAATTTCTTTCTCTTTTGGCTGGCTACATCCAGCTGTGCTGCCTCACCTTCCAGTATTATTAGTTTATTATTCTCACCTCCCTTTAGGGAGAATACTCCATAAAATTGGAAAACCATTTGGTGTAAATAATGTAGCTCGTATGCAGGTAGGATTTTCTATACTGTATGATAAAGTGTCATTTTAGTAAAGAAGCTTCCTGGTATGAAATAGGCACTAGGTTGTTACAAGATGTCTTCAGGTACCTGTGCTTCCCAGGGCTCTTAGGATAAAGGTTTTATGAAATTATGTGCCTCATCTTCCCCATTCACAAAGTGGGAAAATTAGTATTATTTGTCCCTTGCTCACAAGTAAATTTATATATACATGATTATACTTTAGTGTGTTTTTTCCAGACTGTTGCTGTTAATAATAATAGCTCAGGTATATTGAGTGTTTACTGCATACTGGTCATTATTCTAAGTTTCTTATATACATTTCTTATTACTCTTCACAATAACTCTGTGATGTAAGTAGTAGTGTTACGTTACGCATTTTACCTATGAAAGCTGAAATGCAATTTACAGATGAAATGAAATGCAGGGAGATAAAGTGCATATAGCTAGTTGGTGTTGGCACCAAGATTCAAACCCACTCAAGCGCAGTGTTATCATCTACTTACGTAACTAGTTCACTAAGGCTGCCTTACTGTACACAAAATGCTGATGACAAAAGAAATGGGAGGATGTTAGATACTACAATAAAACCTAGTGGTTTTCTCATTATGACCTAACTCATTCTTCTATTACCCCTTACAAAGTTTTATTAACTCAGGCTTCTGAAGTGTTATGTGATACATCCCTCATAAAGGTAACAAATCTTCTCAAACCAAGGGTGGAGTATTAAAAAAAAAAAGGGGGGGGAGGACAATTATTTCTAGAAGACAATGAGGGTCACTTAAATATATTTCCTCCAAGTAGTGTGGAAAATAGGAGGAAGAAAAAAACAGGTTAAGTTACCAAAATATCCATTCATACTCTATGTAAATCTCATATTCACAATCACAATGAGTAATTTTATGCCAAGACTGCAAAAAAAATAGGAGAATACTTACTGAAACTGTACAAAATTACTTGCCCTTTTCTGGGAAAAGGGGAAAAAATAGATCTGGGTGTATGAAGGCATTCTATGTGCAATCTGAATTACAGTTACACAAATTGACCAAAAGTTATTTCGTGTCTCCTAGCAAGTGGGATTGCGTTCTACCCTCACAAGTGTTTGTAATAATTAAGTTAAATTTTTATGAGCTTTAGAAACGTAACTCATGAAATATATGAACAAGCCTTGAGCACATTTTGAAATAATTAATATAATTATTGGAAGGTATAAATTTTAAATTACATCCTCCATTATGACAGAACCAAGGCCTGGTACAACTTCTTTTTTCACTTGAAGGTGAAACGTTCATTTAAAGATACGAATCCTAATAGCATTGGCCAAATGTGGACTGAGACATTTAAAGTAATTACGAATTTGTAAGTGATATAATCATTTCATTTTGAGGTTTTTGATTTATCTTCCAAGGCTGTATATTGCAACAGAACAGAAACCATCGGCATTTTTGATGTGCCTAAAGAAAGAAAGGAAGGCAGACACAGTGTATTAATACTTCCTCTCTGGGAAAAACATTAGAAATACTAAAGAGATAAGCACAGAGACACAAATGACTTGGCAGGTAAATTCTCAATTTTAAAAAAGCAGAAACAGACCATATCTCCTTCTGAGAACTTTCCAGGGCATCATAACCAACTCTGTCCATAATTGGGGGACTTTTTCTCCACTAAGTCAAATGTCAACCAGAATCTTAACCTAAGAAACCGTAATAGATTTTTTTCAAATGACATCGGAAGAGCCATCCTTTCAGTAAACATAAATTAGGCACCTGAACCAAGCACATATGTGACACGCAGGTGTTGAAAATGTGAATGGACCCACACTCTAACCTTTAATGGGTTCCCAGATACATAAACCACAAAACACAACAGTATCAAAAAGGCCACAGTGGAGCTATTATCAGTTACTATAGGAGCCCAGAAGATGAAGCTCTGACCCTGTTTCTGGAGTTCAAGCTAGAAGTTAGAGGATGGAAACAGGAAAACGCAGTGCCTAGAATGTCACAGTGTATATTTGCACTCCTACGTATTTATAGTATCTTGTATTATGTCACAAATTATTTGTCACTAGACTATCACAATATTGGTAAACTTGAATGTACATTTTCACACATTCATTGATGAGATGTGAAAGTTTTAAGTGGGTAGTACCATGAAAAATAATTGAGTGAATGAACACTGAAAAGAAAAATAGTAAAATATATAGTATATAAAATCTGTATATACAACATGAGGAGATGATATATGGTGAGATACGATATATAGAAATGAACCTCCTCCTTTATCCAAAACCCCTAAATCATGTTTGGAACCAATAGTTGAGGGAAGTACACCTGACCTAAAATAGTGTTTAAGAAAATGCTTTTTTTCCTATGAAACATGTCAGGCTGTTATTTCCTTTCACTTTGACCTATTGTGTTTGTGATTTCTGCAACATGAGCATGACAAAGAATACCAGATGTCAGTGCAGGATAAAAGATAAGTCTACCAGTGTTCAATGTTTATCAATACAAAACAATAGGGCACATGATATTCTTGGCTGGAGAAGTCATGTGGGTCCAAATGGGTGTGAAACAGGAGTGTCAACTGCTCGTTGAGCTCAGCTTGGGGTTCTCTGAGGTAATTCATCCTGAGGTGCTTAGACTGCCCCCTAGGAGTTACAGTATGGGGGAGAGGGCGTCCTCACACAACCATCAGGAATTCAGTATGTGAGGATTGGAGGTGGAAGCAACTTAATGGCTGTGCTCCTGTGATAGAAAACACTGGTGCCTTTCAGCAGTCGGTTCAGACCACAAGGCTCTTCACTGTCCGTATCTTGCCTGGTGTTGATGACCCTCAAAATGAGATGCCAAAGGCAACAGGAGTAAATCAGAAATTATTCCATTAATCAAAAACTCTCATACACATCCTTTCATGTTGAAAGACAGTTATTTTCCAACCTGGAACTAAAGGGTCAGAGGTTGCCTGGTTCTATCTCATGATATTATCTCACCTGTAAAGCATGTCTTAGTCACGGAGAAAGGTAAGGTTACTGTGGTCTGGGTTTTCCTTCTGTCTCTACTTCCACTCTTGGGATATTGGAGAGTCTTCAAAATGAAAACTCTCTCGGTTTAGTTTAAAAAGGTCAGGGAGACGCAAACCTCCTCTTTTCACTATTGACTATTCAGTCTACAGATTTCAGAGTTTCTGTTCCCATTACATGAATAGAATTAAAATCTAAGTTCTCTGAGCCCACATGCTGCCTGTAGTATAAGACGGCACCTCAAAAATGTTGGAGTTTGTGGCTGTCAACACCACTTCACCCTCAGTGCCCCCTCCATCTGAAAACACAACCCTATATTCCTTCAGGATAAGAGTGAGAGGCAGAAACTGCATCCTTTTTATGATTTAGCATTGGCAATCACATAGCATCACGTCTGAGATCTCCATTAGTCAAGGCCCAGATTCTAGGGAGAGAACATAAACCCCATTGAGAGGAGTGTCAATCATCTGGTAAGAAAAGCATATGAGATTGAATAAACATATTGATGCAGCCATCATTAGAGCATGTAATCTTCAATCTGTCACACCCTCCCTCCAAGGTAAGGAGGGCCCAGGCCTTAGAAATATAACGGCCTTTCTCTCCTGCTCAAGGATAGGGAAAATAATTTTATTCATTCTCTTGCAAGAATGGACAAAATATTTCCTTTAAAAAAATGAAAATTATATATCCATGTCCAGTTGGGTGTATATAAATGTGTTTCTGCCAAATTAATCCATCAGTAGGAATCTGTAAACCAAGGTTCATGTCACGAATTGTCAGGAGAGAGATTGTGGACTCAAGTTTCTGACTGGGTTATTGTGATCTGTAATAAGAAGTATATGTTTGGTCTTGATCCTGTTTCTAGCATAGAGCTAATACTGTTGGCGTTTCCTAAGTGATGAGAGCTTTTATTATGTTACTGAGTGAGTTTTGGACCAAAACCTAAGAATGGGGGCTGGTTGCCAGGGGAACTAATTGTGTAATTAGGGATTTCCTCAGGGGAAGGAAGAGGGGCTGGAAGTTGGATCAATCGCCAATAGCTAATGATTTAATCAGTCATGCCTTTGTAAGGAAGCCTCCATAAAAGCCCCAAAGGATGGGAGTCAGAGAGCTTCCAGGTTGGTGAACACATGGCGTTTCAAGGAGATTGGTGCATTTGGAGAGGGCGTGGACACTTTGTGCTCTTTCCCCATACCCTGCCCTATGCATCTGTTCCATTTGGCTATCCCAAATTATATCCTTTTATGATAAACCAGTGATCTAGTTAAGTAAAATGTTCCTCTGAGTTCTGTGAGCTGCTCTAGCAAATTAATCAAACCCAAGGAGGGGGTCATTGGAACCTCTGACCTGTAGCCAGTTGGTCAGAAACACAGGTGGCAACCAGGACTTGGTGCCCGAAGGAGGGGTGAGGTGGGGCAGTCTTGCAGGACTGAGCCCTTAAGCCCCTAACCTGTGAGATCTGACACTATCTCCAGGGAGAGAGTGTCAGAACTGAGCTGAATTGTAGGTCACCAGCTGGAGTCCCAGAATTGTTTGGTGATGTGGGGAAATGTGCCCCCCGACGCCCGCCCGCCAACACACGCACACACACACACACATACACACACACACACACACACACACACACGAACTGGATGTCGAACCTTTGAATTAAAATATATTACAATATGGAACCAAAGAGTTACTTTACTAAGTTGTAACATTAGTAACTAGTAACTTTATATTCATCGTGAAAATATGGCAAAAAAGTACACAGTTAAGAATGCAATAGGTAACACAACATTGTAAATCAACTGTACTTCAATTTACATAAAAGAATGCAGTAGGTAAAACTTTATTATAAACTACTTGGCAGTTTATTGGAAGGTGAGTCTCTTGAATTCACGTCCCTGTAGGAACAGAAAAATAGTTTAGATGATTTGGCTAAATATACTTTGAATCCCAAATTCAAATGAAAGAAGAGAAAGAAACAACGCTTAATTTAAAACATTTGTAGCACATATGATCTAAGACTTGGTTGTTAGTAAGAACAGCATAGCATTCCATTTTCCTATTTTTAAATACAGAATTAACAGAGTTGTAGACTATGGACTTGAATAAATTATTGTAGAGGAGGAAAAATAATTTTTCCTCTACCTTATTGAGTTCTTAGCTTAGACCCCTTTAGTAAAAATATAGATTAACAAGAAAAAACAAGCAGAAGGTTATTAACATGTATACCTCATGTGCACACGGGAGAAACCCAGGAAAAAATTACGCCACTCTCTGAGGTGGCTTAGAATTCAGGCTTAAATATCATCTTAATAGGGAAAGGGGAGAGGGAATGTAGGCCTTTTAAGGGAGAGTAAATGATTTTTAGGAAAGATGAATCATCCCGTAGAAGAATAGATTGGAGGTATGATAGTTTGTGATGGAGTTTGTCTGGGTGTCAAACAGTCCCCTCTCCTGTAATGAGAATCTTGGGGAGAGGATTTATGACAGTTGAGTTTCTTTTGGAGGATCTGTCTTTAGGCAGATAAGGAGAGTTCAGAGAAAGCCTTTCTCTGCATTTGCTGCTTTTCAAGTGCCTACAGTTCAAAATAATCAATATACTAAAGAGCATATTTTGAGGTGGTGTATTCTGCTACCCTTCGTTATCAAGAATCACTAGTAAAATAATTATTTGAATATAAGTACCTGCCTTCAAGATGTTTGAGGTCCCTTAAATAGGTGGGTTTCTTTTTTCCTCATACACTTCTGAAGTCTGTTAAATACTTTAGATTTTCCACCTTCAATCTTCTATATTTTTTTCTCTTTGGCAAGAAACTTTCATTTAAGCAACAGTAACTTCAGTCAAGCCTTTTTTTTTTTTAATTTATTTTTTGGCTGCACTGGGTCTTCGTTGCTGTGCGCAGGCTTTCTCTAGTTACTGCGAGCAGGGCTACTCTTCCTTGCGGTGCGCGGGCTTCTCACTGCGGTGGCTTCTCTTGTTGCGGAGCACGGGCTCTAGGCGCGCGGGCTTCAGTAGTTGTGGCACGTGGGCTCAGTAGTTGTGGCTCGCGGGCTCCAGAGCACAGGCTCAGTTTCTCCATGGCATGTGAGATCTTCCCGGACCAGGGCTCGAACCCGTGTCCCCTGCATTGGCAGGTGGATTCTTAACCACTGCGCCACCAGGGAAGTCCCCTTCAGTCAAGCCTCCGTCTAAATCATATTCTGAACAGATATATGCTAAAGAGAGAACTGATCAAACTTGAGAGCAGGGAAACAAAAAGAAAATCTATGTGGATGGACCCTCAGGTCTGTGCCCTGAAGGAGAAAATGTAGCTAGATTTCCAAGGTCCTCTCTGGAATTTGAGACCTCAGTAAATTTTCCCTTTCTACAGATTGGGGAAGACTTCCCCTGCAGAAGAGAGGGAGCTGTCCTACCCCATGCTTGGGACCCCAGAGTTAGCTCAGACCTAGCAGGGAAACCCAGGAGTGAAAGCATGGATCGCCTGAGAAAAACCAAGCTGTGACTGCCCTCTGCTGGAGAGGCCTAGATGACCAGCCTCTCTGAGGCTCCTCCGTAGGACCCAGACGCCAGTTCCCCTTTATACTCTCCTGACAGCTAAGCTCATGAATACTCTCTCTAGGCTAGCTGCTACAGCCTCCACTGTCCCTGCTCCAGCTCGCCGCCATGCTGGTTCTTTCTCCTCCTGAGCTCTGTACTGTGGCCTCTTACGTAGTGCTAAGTAAGTAGGCCTTGTATTTTTGCTTTCCCCAATGATTAACCAAGGTGACATTCTGCCACAAGCCTGAGACATCTTTCCCTTCCTGGTTCCACCCAAAACACCTAAGTGTTAACCGACCAGGGTTCCTGGTCTTCCGCAATCAACAGAAACTGACTAGAGGCCAGACAAGAAATTCAGCTGCAGCACGGGGGAGCGAGAAAGCAAGGTTCCCTTGCTTGCCCACTGCCTGAGGAGGGGCAAGCTTGTTCCTAATATGGGGTGAGGGTATGGGTGTGTCCATAGGGGCGGCTTAGGTATTTTGCAAACCCCTTAGGTGGTGCTGTGTGCGGGGAGCACGCTCAATACCCTGCTTTTGCTCCCGGCATCCTGTTTTGGCTCCAGGCTCTTCAAAAGTGGCAGTTGGGGGCTTCCCTGGTGGCGCAGTGGTTGAGAGTCCGCCTGCCGATGCAGGGGACGCGGGTTCGTGCCCCGGTCCGGGAAGATCTCACATGCCGCGGAGCGGCTGGGCCCGTGAGCCATGGCCGCTGAGCCTGCGCGTCCGGAGCGTGTGCTCCGCAAACGGGAGAGGCCACAACAGTGAGAGGCCCGCGTACCGCAAAAAAAAAAGTGGCAGGTGTTTTTTTTTTGGTCTCTTTGTATCTTTTGGGTCCAGAATTTGCCCCAACTGCTGCATGCACGCAGCTATTTTAGTCCCATAGGGTTTCTTTGTATTTTGTTGCTTGAGGAGAGATGTGTCTAGGTGCGAGCATTGCCGCACTGCAGCAAAGGGTCCCGGGACCCAGATACCAGCCTGTGTCAAAAGTACTTTATCTCTAGAGTGAAATGGACTCCCAGCATGTGTGAGCACTTTATGATTCTCTAATTGCTCTGTATGTTTGCTGAGTTCCCTTCTTGTATGTAACACACGACTATGGGCTAGTGATATTTAAAGTGACTAGGGGGGACAGAGGATAAGAATAGAAAAACACTGAGTTAGCAAAAGAGAGCTGAGTTCTAATACTAACTTTATCACTCCAGCCCTTATTTATCCCTATATGGATGGAAAAAGATGAACTATAGCACTGTTCCCAATTTAAGGTCCTTAGACCCCTAGAGATTCTAGAATGTAATTGAAAGGATCTGTGAACTACAAGGGGCCTATGCATGAAGGACAACACACATGTTAGCTAAAACATCACATTTCTAAAGACATATAATTATTAGTAAAAATATATAATTATAATAATTATTACTTTGGTCCTAGATTAATACGTTTGGTTGGTTAGTTTTGCTTTAATTTGTAAATCATTATCTACATAATTCAAAAATCTTGGGACCTCTCTGTGGATTTAAATGACTTTATGTTATCATTTAAGCCAAAATTTATCTGATTCATCACCCTTATCTGTATAACTATCAGGTAGCTCCTTAATCATTTCTCCCATAGTTTGTTCTGAGACTACCTGGGAAGTTACACAGATGCCCATAGATCAGTGAAATCCTGTTTTTGCCCTCCTGTCAGCTAGATGGTAACTGTCCTCTGCAAATCCGAGATTGTAAACACCATCACCTTGGTTGCAGACACTGTCTACAGAGGTCTCCCAAGCCCATGAGGTTGTCTCCTTGACTTTCCAGTGCTGTGGGACCCTTGAGTTACTGACAAGCTCATGTACCCTATAGTTTCTGCTACCCTTAGGCTAAGCCAGATTCAGCGCAGAATGAGGGAGGATAGCTTCTCTATATAAAGCCCAGTTACAGCCATGGACCCTAGCCAGGTTGAGAGCTAGGGAAGAGTCCACGTGCTGTCAGCCACTATCTTACGGTCTCTGAAGCCCCACCCATCCCCTCTTCATTATCTCAGAGAGGAAAAAGGGGGAAGAATCATTCTCTTCTCCAGACTCTGTTCTCCCACACAATAGTTAATTCATGGGACATTGGATCTTTTGGTGAACAGATTAAGTCAATGGAGGAAAAAGTAATAAAAGAACATCTTAGTGGTGATAAAATTTAAGAACTCTGAGCTACGTAATGCTTAAGTCCCCTTTCAGGACTCTCTTGATGGTACACCTCTTCTGGCGTCAACTTGTCTCAACAGGAATGTGGGAGTTTTCCTTGTAGGCGTTCCTGGAATACTTCCTCCCTGTCACCGTCTTCACCACTACCACCTCCCACCCATCCAATACTGGTTCTCGATTCTTTCCTCCCTTGTCCTAACAAGCCTTACATATCTTATATAAGACGTACAGTCTTTCTTGTCGGTACTGTTTTTATTTTTACTACTCTCGGATGTCACCAAAGAACAGTTGGAGACCTTGATATTGACACGCCATATTATGAAAAAGACAGTGTCCACACATCTGAATGCTTCGAGATAGATGCTTTAGACACATCATCTTATTTTGTGATATCATATTATATATGTGATAAAGGCATTCCTCCCCATTTAGAGAATAAAGAATATGGAGTATTGTGTTCATAGCCAGTAAAATGGCAAAGCAAATATGCAAAACCAGATCCGTCTTTAAACCCATACTCTTAAATCTCCGCTCAGAAAAAAGCTAAGAGAAAAGAAGGAAACAAAAAAAAGCCTCTGCAATCAAAATAAATTTCACATAATCCATACTCTAAAGCTTATTAACTCATCTCCAAGGGAATCCCTCAGGCTCTTAATCAGAACCTAAATCAGTCACTCTAATCCTAACCACAATTCTAGATGATCTGTTTTCTATGTCTGTGTCAGATAGAAAACAACCTGTTGAAAGCAGTGAGAGTAGTAAAAGATGTAATTACCAGATTCAGAGAAAAAAAGAGACAGGAAAGTTATCAAAATTAGTCTCACAAACTGAAAAATTCCCAGGAGGATAGGACTACTTAGCGGCAAATAGCTCTGCGTTCTAATATCAGATTAGTGCAATAGTTGATGTTCATAAATTCTGGGGGCTTTTTGTCACCCTTATACCCTATTTATAGTAACTCCATTAAATTTTCCAAAAGACAAGAATCAGCAGCTGCATGTTCTCATTTACACACTTTATTTTTAAACTTAAAGATAACTTTCTGCATTAAGTATTCTAGCACCACTGTTGGAAAACAATTGATTTTATCCAACATGAAAATTGGATTTTTGAGAATATTCAAGATTCTATTGATGGAGACTGCATACAATATAAATCCATTTTTGTAAAGATCGAGAAGAAACAAAACAAAACGATGTTTTGTTTAGGGACATGTGATAAAATTAATTTTTAAAGCCATACATTATTAAAACAATTTTTTACACAAAGGAATAATGGTCCTAAAATTTGAGATAGCGCTTTACTTCAGGATGAGACAAGAAAATGGAATAAGCAAGTAACCCAACTCAAAAATGGACTAAAGATTTGCATACACATTTATCCAAAGAAACTATACCAATAAACAACCAATAAGCCAATAAGAATATGAAAAGATACTCAACATCATTACTCATTAGGGAAATGCATATCAAAACCACTATAAGAGGGCTTCCCTGGTGGCGCAGTGGTTAAGAATCCACCTGCCAATGCAGGGGGCACGGGTTCGATCCCTGGCCCGGGAAGATCCCACATGCCACAGAGCAACTAAGCCTGTGTGCCACAACTACTGAGCTTGCACTCTAGAGCCCGCGTGCCACAACTACTGAGCCTGCGAGCCATAACTACTGAAGCCCGTGCGCCTAGAGCCCGTGCTCCGCAACAAGAGAAACCACTGCAATGAGAAGCCCACGCACCGCAATGAAGGGTAGCCCCTGCTCGCCGCAACTAGAGAAAGCCCGCGCACAGCAACGAAGGCCCAACACAGACAAAATAAAAACAAACAAATAAATAAATTTATATTAAAAAAACATGATAAGATACCATTTCTTACCCACTAAGATGGGTATATAAAAAGACAAACAATAACAAATGTTGCCAAAAATGCGCAGCAACTGGCACTCACACATTGCTGGTGAGAATGTAAAGTAACACAGTCATATTAGAAAGCAGATTAGCAGTTTCTTTAAAAGAGTTAAACAGACTTACCATGTGACCTAGCAATGCCACTCTTGCGTATCTACCCAAGAGAATTAAAAATATACGTCCACACAAATGTGTGAATGCAAATGTTCAGAGCAGCATTGTGCCCAATAGCCAAAAAGGTGGGCATGGCTCAAATGTCCATCAACCGGTGAAAAGCTAAAATGTTGTATATCCATAGAATGGATAACTTCAGCGACGAAAAGGAATGAAGTACTGATACAGGCTACAACATGGGTGAACCTCCAAAATGTGCTCAGTGAAAGAAGCCAGACACGAAGGGACACCTATTGTGTGACTCTATTTATAGGAAAAAGAATCCTAAAAGGCAAATATATAGGGAAGGAAAGAAAATCAGTAGTTGCCTAGGGCTGGAGGTTAAAATCGGGAGTGACGAAATGGGCACAGATTTCTTTCTAGAGGGATGGAGATGTTGTAAACTTAGATTCCAGTAGATGATTGTATCACTTTGTAAATATACTAAAATTCATTGACTTGTACACTTAAAATGGGTCAATTCTATGATATATATAAATCTCAAAAGTATAAAAATCTCAATAAAACTTTTGAAAAGCATAACAGATTTCAACTTTTTCCCCTAACATTTTAATAGACTACCCACATTATTCAAAGTCCCCATGAAATTGTTCTTAATTGAAGCAACACATGACTATGCTGTTCATCTTCTAGTTTGCGTAACTGACAGGTGGAAAGGAGAGGCTTAATTACCCCCAAATTACTCTCATTATCATTCCTTCCAATTTAAACAACCAAAGCACGGTTATGAGTAATGGCACTAAGAATGTACCAGTTTGCAGTCCCGACAACAGCAGGAAATATTGACGACTGGTGACCTTTGAGTCACTGTCGGTGATAACGTGGGCACAGCCAGCTTGCAGCCCTACCTCTGCCTTGGATCGGCCAGAATATGTCCCATGTTTTACCTCAAAGTCAAAGAAAGGGAGATGATAGTGACTTTTATTTTTTTAAAAAATGATTCACCTTTCTTGAGTCACCTTTAAAATTATATATGCAGTTGATTATCTGGAGGGCAAAATAGAAAAGTAGATGTACATGAACATGGCTGAAATGCATCAAATCCAATAAGCAAAAAAGAAAATTAACTTGGAGACATGTTTGCTATTCCTCTGAGAAAGTATTCTTTTGGTTCTTCACATAGAACTTGGCAAGGTTCAACATTTCCTATCATTCATATTTCCCCAGAGACTCAGGTAAATGTTTCTGTGATGGTTGTTTTTAATGGAGACATAGTGTTTAAATTTATGTCTAGTGTCTTGTTGCTCTATGGGGTTTATGGTGGTGGTTTTTTTAATATGGCTGTTCTAAAAGCCTTTTAGAAGAAGGCGTAGGATGAACTTAATGGCTTTGTTTATGCTTTTTTGGAGAGCAGGTTCTTTCTACCCTGCAAAATGAAAAAGTTATTTCGGGAAATACAGAATAGACTGGCATATTTTTCTCAGACCTGTGGTATGTTACAATGAGGCCAGAACTGTCAGACCAAGACGGCAAAGCCATTGAGAGTGCATTAGCACTGAAATGCACACAGCCTAATGTTCTATTACTGGTGCTGCAAAAGGAAAATACGTCAGAGCAAGAAGAGAATAACAGGAATTATTTCCCTTTTTGTTTATCACTATATGTTCAGCCAGACAGAGCTGAAAATTCTCCATTTGCTAACAAAGCGATTTAGATTCCTTAAACATCATCGGTCATCTCAGAAGAGGTATCCTGGGCTTAGAATTTGTTTTCACTGTTCAGGGACTTCCCTTTTTCTGGAATATCTGCCTCTTCGATCTTCTCCTGATAAAATTCATTACATGAGCCTGGAACAAGGACATTAGTGGGAAAAATGGGGAAAATCTGAGTAAACCTGTCATTTAGTGGATAGTATTGTATCAATGTTAATTTACTAGTTTTGCTTCTTGTGCCATGAGTATGTAAGATGTTAACCTGAAGGGAAGCTGGGTGAAGGGTACGAGGGGACACCCTGTACTATTTTTGCAACTCTTCTGTAAACCCAAATATATTTCATAATAAAACCACTAGAGAAAACAAGGAGAGTTACTAAACTTAAGGAGAGTTACGAGAGCTGGATCAGATATCTTCCCCATTATGTCTGCTTTTATCCGTCCCCTGTGAGAAGGAAAACTTTATATTACATGCTCTCATGGCCTTTTGTTCGTTTGCAGCATATATCACATTCTGACTTTTGTAATTGATGTACGTATTTAATCTCCCCTGCTAGGAAAGCAGAATGGTTTATAACCAAAAAAAAATATGAGTTTAAATCCTAGTTTTATCAACCTTGGGCAAATGACTTAATCTCCCTAAGTCTCAGTTTCTTCATCTGAAAAAGTGAGAATAACAAGTTAACCATAGATTCGCTGACCTTATACGTGTAAAGATCTTTGGACAAAGCCTGGCACCTAGTAGATGCTCAAAATACGTATTTACGTTATTGATCCCATCACCCTTATCATTAGACTAAGTTTCTTGGTATCAGAGACTTTCTTGCTCCAGTTCACAGAGACTTGAAATTGGATGCGCAGAACTGGGTTAGTGAATCGCAATGATTCCAGAATATGTTTTTTCAGGTTGGCATGTATGTCAAACGTTCTCATTTAATCCAGTAGTCTAATAATTGAATTCTCTAAATTATTATTTCCCTCTTTATGGTGTTCTAAATTCTCAAAAGTACACATTTATATTTTATTTTCTGATGAAACTACAGTAGGAGAAAAGGGTTTTTTTCCCTGTAAAGTGACTGAGTAAACCCTAAACGTTTCACTTTTCTGTTTCTCTCTCTGAAGCAAGAATTTACCTCTCGCTACAGCTCGGTAGCCCGTCTCACATTCTTGGGCCTGTTAGTGCCTCCTTGAGTGGACCCTGCTCAAAATCTGCAGTGCTTGCTCTGGTCTGTTAATATCTTCGTTTCCAATCATAAAGCAAACTCTATGTATTCTAACCCTTACTCGTACCTGTGTGCTTTGGGACTTACCAGAAATGAATAGTGCTGGCGTAAAATAGGATGACATTTCATTTACTTTTTATAGGAATATTCTGAAGACGTTTATTAGCGTAAGTTGAGTTGTTTTCTCCTTCAGTCTCTTTCATGAAGGGTGATTGATTGTTTAGTACCTACCAGCCACCAAGCGAAATACTGAAAATACGAATTTGAAAAAAGTTCTTACCCTAGATAAGTTCCTATCCTCTAGAGAGACAGACTCGTAAATGGCTCATTATAATGCATTGTGGACTGTGCAGTAAAACAGATGTTACAGAACATTATGGGATTATAAAGGAGCATTTCAACCTGGAGAGAAAAGGAGCACCGTGACTCCGAAGCATCATTCTCAGCCTGAGCTGCCATGGAAATCACCTGAGCAGCTTTAAAAAACACTAAATCAAAACCACAATGAGGGAGCACCTCACACCAGTCAGAATGGGCGTCATCAAAAATCTACAAACAATAAATGCTGGAGAGGGGGTGGAGAAAAGGGAACCCTCTTGCACTGCTGGTGGGAATGTAAATTGATACAGCCACTGTGGAGGACAGTATGGAGGTTCCTTAAAAAACTAAAAATAGAACTACCATATGACCCAGCAATCCCACTACTGGGCATATACCCTGAGAAAACCATAATTCAAAAAGAGTCATGTACCACAATGTTCATTGCAGCTCTATTTACAATAGCCAGGACATGGAAGCAACCTAAGTGTCCATCATCGGATGAATGGATAAAGAAGATGTGGCACATATATACAATGGAATAGTACTCAGCCATAAAAAGAAACGAAATTGAGCTATTTGTAATGAGGTGGATAGACCTAGAGTCTGTCATACAGAGTGAACTAAGTCAGAAAGAGAGACAAATACCGTATACTAACACGTATATATGGAATTTAAGAAAAAAAAATGTCATGAAGAACCTTGGGGTAAGACAGGAATAAAGACACAGACCTACTAGAGAACGGACTTGAGGATATGGGGAGGGGGAAGGGTGAGCTGTGACAGGGCGAGAGAGAGGCATGGACATATATACACTACCAAACATAAGGTAGATAGCTAGTGGGAAACAGCCACACAGCACAGGGAGATCAGCTTGGTGCTTTGTGACCGCCTGGAGGGGTGGGATAGGGAGGGTGGGAGGGAGGGAGACGCAAGAGGGAAGAGATATGGGGACATATGTATATGCATAGCTGATTCACTTTGTTATAAAGCAGAAACTAACACACCATTGTAAAGCAATTATACTCCAGTAAAGATGTTAAAAAAAAAAACAGAATCCTGGGAGCCACTTGCCTAAATTCTGTTGTAATTGGCCTGGGGTGTTTCTTAGGGAACAGGGTCTTTTCAATCTCTACTGTTCTAAAGAATGAGAAGAAACTAGTCAGGCTGAGGAGTGGGAAGATGGGGAAGGGCATGGGGAGATGGTATGTCAAGCAGAGCGGCACAAGCAAAGGCACTGAGGTAGGAAAGAGCTCGGTGTTTGACAAGTGTTTCAGTTTTGTGAGAGGGCAGTGTTCTTAAGAAGGCCTTCAGCGTTCTGAGAGCAGTGGTGGGACATGAGACAGGAGAGGCGAGCGAGGAAGCCATGTGCTGCTTTCAGGATAACAGATTTGGGGCAAAGAAACGGCACGGTCAGATTTACGTTGTAGATAGCTTCCTTTGCTCGCTGAGTAGAGGGGGGGATGTTTAGATGGACAAGACTGGAAGCAGGGAGATGAATCAGGATGTCCAAATGAGACATGATGAATCCTGAAGCAGCATTAGGAAGAGATTCCTAAAAATTGTTCAGGAAGTCATATTAACTGGCCTCAGATATTTTTGGGGTGTGGTGAAAGAGGTGGAAGAAATCTGGCGAACGGGTGGATGGAGATTAATACCTACTGAGACAGAGAAGGTGGTAATGGCAGTAGGTTTGGGAGGAAGTAGGATCTGCTCAGCTTGGAGCACAGTACAGTCGAGATGCCTGTGGAGGCTTGGGGTGGAGATATTGTACAAGGCCACCTGTGCCAGGTTTCAGGATGGATAAGAATATGGACTTGGACTCATTCAAGCTTGCTTTTGCTTTGGCGGGCTCCTGAAACAGCAGACAAGCAATGCGAAGATAGGGATGTGAAGGGCTGACATAGGTCCTCATTGCCTCCCTTTTATCTTAAGGAGACACATTGCAAAAGCGGTGTCTAGGCAATGTATATGAACAATTTGTCCACGGGGACAGAAGGATTACAGATCTATGGGCTTTCCTGACTTTTATACTCTCAGTCATGTCAGCACCCAGTAACGTATGGTACCATTTGAAGCTATAGTTCTGTTATTCGACAAACCACATTACACAGGCCTACTATCTGGGTTCTGAGCCTCGAAATTCTTGTTCTGTTAGTACCGGGGGAAATGCCTTATCTCCCCAAGTCAGTTTGGTCACATGTAACTCATAGGTTCTTTTTGTTATATCTCAGTAGGCAACAGTATTTGGAGGTGGGTAGATAAGGGATAAGCTTCAATAAGCTACAACTTCAATACCAGGTTATAAAGAAAGCAAGTTGCGGACCAAATTCTGCCGTAAGCACAGGCATTTATTAGTGTTCTGCTATCTATCCTCATAACAAACCACCCTAAAACTTAGTAGACTGTGTCAATGAAAAATTAATCAGTCAATCTAAGAAAGAAATGGAAAACTTTCTTCGAGCCAAATTTGAGGATTATAACCCAGGAAGAGCATTTCAGAAAGCTCTGAGAACCGCTCCGCCCTTTAGAAATCAAGGTGCAGTTATACAAGTTTTTTGAGGCAGAGGGCTGTACGTTAGATGACATATTATTGACAGTTGACATAATCCAAATCTAAGTGTCATGTGAACCCTTCCGAGATCAAGAAGGAATGCTGTCTTTAAGGAGCTGTCTTGATGCTAGGAGAACTGTGCTCTCTACGGTTGAGCAGGTATTCCTGCCGATGGGGAAGGATATACAGTGCACAGTGAGGGGAGAGAGGAGGCCGAAGGGCAGAGAAAAGTTTTGTTTAAAATTTTTCTTGTCTTGCCCTAAAATACGAATTTTATTTCACAGTTGAAATAACGATCTTACTGTCAATCTCGCACAGTTCTGAGGTATAACTGATCTCAGCTGGGTGGCTTCTTTCCCTTGGGATCTCTCAGTTGTCATGTCTGCCGGGGTTCTGGAGGACAGATGGATTGAACATCCGTGGCGGCTACTCACAGGGCTGGTTTGTATGCTGCTGTGGTCGGGAGCTCAGCCGTAACACCTGTGCATATCCTCTTTATGTGGCTTGGGCTTCCCGCAGCATGGTGGCTGGAAGAAGGACAGTTAAGGGCTATACCCAGAACTGGCAGAGTCATTCTGGTTATACTCTGTCACCAGTGCAGCCACAGGGCCTATCCATATTCAGCGGAATGAAGAAACTAGCTCCTGTAGCTTGATGGGAGGGTGACAAGGTTGCCTTGCAGAAGATCCTTTAGTCTGTGAGAATACAATCTGCCACAGTTAGAAATCTGCCACGGTCGTGCAACCTGTTCTTTAAAGATGATGAAGCCTCAGCTTTTCGTCCTTTTTGTTGCTCCAAAAATACTTTTCATAAAAAGTGTCACCTTAGGCAAGGGTAATACCATGCCACAGATAGGGTTTGACTGCCCCCTTTTTTTAATATATGGCATTAGAGAATCTGGACTACTTGAGGCCTATGGGACACTTCAGGGATTAAGCTCAGCACGCTATCCCCAAGGTAACAGTCTACAGGGCTCATTACATTCATGTTCTCTGTGTATCTGAGGTTGGTGGAATGTCTAAAATATTCAGCACATGTATACTTCCACACTATTAATGACATTGTGAGACCAGTGAATATTTTTAAGTAATATGTGAGTGTCGTCACAAGGCCCTGGGAATCTGCCACATGTGTCTACATAGAGGTTTTTTTTTTTTCTTTTTTTTTGCGGTATGCGGGCCTCTCACTGTTGTGGCTTCTCCCGTTGCAGAGCACAGGCTCCGGACGCGCAGGCTCAGTGGCCATGGCTCACGGGCCCAGCCGCTCCGCGGCATGTGGGATCTTCCCGGACCGGGGCACGAACCCGTATCCCCTGCATCGGCAGGTGGACTCTCAACCACTGCGCCACCAGGGAAGCCCCTACATAGAGGTTTCTGAGAGTAAGTTTGTTCCTCACCCAGCATAAATGCCCAGCAGACCATTAGATACGGAAGTCTGAGCCTTTGAAGAGACCTCAGGGTTGGAGATTTTAATTTAGGAGACATCAGATACAAATTTTTAAGCCTTTTTTTTTTAACCTATTAAAAAAATATGAGGGTGGATGAAATCACCCAGGAAGGGTGAGTACAATGAGAAAGTAGTGATTCTTGGTCAGTTGCTGGGAATCAGCCACATGTTCGGGTCCCCAGAGGAAGACGAGCCCTCACAGGGCTCAGAGGAAGATTGTGGGTATCAGGAAAAACAGTTTAGGCAATTTCCAGAAAGAATGCAAATCAGCAATTTAAAATGCAGTGAGGAGGTCTGACAAAATCAGAATTAAAATCTCTTCACTGGCATTGGCAACTGGAAGTCACAAGTGACCTTAGCAACTGTAGTTTCAGTGAATTGTGGTCAGAAGACAGATAGCTGGGGCTTGAGGAGTGAATGCAAGATGAGGAAGTGAAGACTGACTCCTTTGAGGGTGTTTGGCTCTGAAAGAGAAGAGAGATGGACAGTACTCAAAAGTGACACAGGGTTGAGCTTCCCTGGTGGCGCAGTGGTTAAGAGTCTGCCTGCCAGTGCAGGGGACACAGGTTCAAGCCGTGGTCCAGGAAGATCCCACATGCCGCGGAGCAACTAAGCTCGTGCTCCATAACCACTGAGCCTGTGCTCTAGAGCCTGCGAGCCACAACTACTGAGCCCGTGCACCACAACTACTGAAGCCCGCGCTCCTAGAGCCCGTGCTACACAACAAGAGAAGCCACCGTGATGAGAAGCCCACGAACCACAACTAGAGAAAGCCTGCACGCACAGCAACGAAGACCCAATACAGCCAATAATTAATTAATTAATTAACTAAAAAAATAGAGTGGTACAGGGTTGAAGGACAATTTGCAGATAGGGAGAGACTGAAGCATGTTTCTAGGGTGAGCAACACTGAAGATGCTGTAAAAAGAAAAGTCATTCCTGATCAAGGTTTCAGAGGAGAAGAAACAGAATAGATGAAAGTCAGGGTTAAGGAATTACCTTAAACCTAAAAAAAGGAAGGATGCATATAGATGCAATTAAGAGTGACAACATAAGCAACTAAGTTATAAATTTGTGTTTTGTTCATATTAAAATTTCTCATTTCCAAGGGGGTGGCCAGGCATTTGTGTCCCATTCCTCAGGGCATTTGCTTAGTGGAAGCAGAGAGCAAAAGTATTTTTTATATATATATATATATATATACACACACACACACACACACACACACACACACACACATATTTATTTTTTTGCTTTTGAATGTAATCAATTTATTTTGTTTTTGAAAGTCTCATAATTTTAAAATTTGAAATAGTCTTGTTAAGAAAACCGTACAATGTGGTGAATAATAGTGGAATATAAATGTGTGGCCTCACAATGAATTTGCAACCAAGAATAGAGAACAGCATATTTTTCTAATACTCATAAGTTAAACTTTCACGCTTACTAAAAAATGATTCATACAAATGGATGACATGAAGTAGTTAGGTTTTAATCTAAGCTGTGATAACAAAAAGGCCCTAAAGTCAAGTGGCTTAAACCAAGGGCACACTAATCTTTCTACTTTTTAATTGAGATATAAATGACATAGAGCATTACATTAGTTTCAGGTGTCCAACATAATGAGTCAACATTTGTATATGTGACATGATCACCACGTTAAGTCTAGTTAACATCCATCATCACACATAGTCACAAATGTTTTTTCTCACGATGAGGACTTTTAAGATCTACTCGCTTAGCAACTTTTAATTATACAATACAGTATTACTAACTATAGTCACCATGCTGTACATTACATCCCCAGGACTTACTTATTTTATAACTGGAGGTCTGTACCTTTTGCCCCCTTCACCCATTTCAGCCACTCCCCACCCCCTGCCTCTGGAAACACCAATTTGTTCTTTGTATTTATGAGTTCCAGTTTTGTTTTGGGGCGGGGGGCTTCCACATAAGTGTGATCGTATGGTATTTGTCTTTTTCTGTTTGACTTATTTCACTCCGAGTAATTCCCTCAAGGTCCACCCACGTTGTTGCAAATGGAAAGATTTCCTTCTTTTTTATGGTTAAATAACATTCCATTGTATGTATATGTGTGTGTGTATAAATATATATATCATATCTTTATCCATTCATCCATCAGTTGATGAATGAAACACTTAAGTTTTCTTCTATGTCTTGGCTACTATAATAATGCTACAGTGAACATGAAGGTACATAGATCTTTGCAAGTTAATGTTTCTCTGTTCCTCAGATAGTTACCCAGAAATGAAATTGCTGGATCATGTGGGAGTTCTATTTTTAATTTTTGGGGGAATCTCCATACTGTTTTCCATAACGGCTGCACCAATTTATATTCCCACCGACAGCATGAGGGGCTCCCTTTTCACCACATCCTCGCCAGCATGTTATTTCTTCTCTTTTTGATAATAGCCATTCTGACAGGTGCGAGGTGATCTCGTACTCTTGATCTGCTCGATCTGCATTTCCCTGATGATTAGTAACGTTGAGCATCTTTTCATGTGCCTGTTTGCCATCTGTATGTCTTCTCTGGATAAATGTCTATTCAGATCTGCTACCCATTTTTTAATTGGATTTTTTTTGCTCTTGAGTTGTATGAGTTCTTTATATATGTTGATTATTAACCCCTTATCAGATATTTGATTTATAAATATTTTCTCCCATTTTGTAGGTTGTCTTTTCTTTTTGTTGATGGCTTCCTTTGCTGTACAAGAGCTTTTTAGTTTTATGTAATCCCACTTGTTCATTTTTGCTTTTGTTGCCTTTGCTATTGGTTTCAGATTCAAAAAATTATTGTCAAGACCAATGTCAAGGAGTGTACTGCCTGTTTTCTTCTAGGAGTTTTATGGTTTCAGGTCTTACTTTCAAGCCTTTAATCCATTTCAAGTTATTTTCTGTGTATGGTGTAAGATAGTGGTCCAGGTTCATTCTTTTCCATGTGGCTGTCCAGTTCTCCCAACACCATTTATTGAAGAGACTGTCCTTTCCTCATTGTATATTCTTGCCTCCTTTGTCTTAAATTAATTAACACGTGTGAGGTTTTTTTTTTGACTGTGTATACACTTTTTATTTTTAAATTGTTATTGAAGTATAGCATACATTCAGAAAAGTACACAAACCCTAGGCTTATAACTTGATGAATTTTCCCAATGTAAACACAACCGTGTAACCAGCACCCACATGAAGATACAGGACATTAGAAGCCCCTCAGAGCCCTTCTTGTGTTCCCTCTCAGTGAGCTCCATCAAGGGTAACACTACCCTGGCCTCTAACACCATAGATTAATTTTGTCTGGTTTTGGACTTAGGTGTCTGGCTCTTCCACTCAACACTACCCTTGTGAGAATCATCTATACGGTGTATGAACTGTCATTCATTCTTTTTTTTTTTGCTGCGTCACGCGGCATGTGGGATCTTAGTTCCCCAACCAGGGATCAAACCCGCACCCCCTGCACTGGAAGCACGGAATCTTAACCACTGGACAGCCAGGGAAGTCCTGTAATTCATTCTTTCTTTCTCTCTGTAATATTCCATTGTGTAATATATCACAGTTTATCCATATCACTCTTGAGGTACATGCATTCTTAATTTTAATGGATATCGTCTGCTCTCCATAGTTTAGAATCCTACCATTACTAAATGGAAGTAGCTATTTCTCTACATCTTAGCTACATTAATCAAACTTTTTTCTCTTTGCCAATCATATATATTAAAAATGCTTTCAATATACTTTCAATTTGCTTTTTTCTTATTATGATTGAAACTGGGGATCACTTCCTGTTTAAAATTATTTGTTTTTACTTTCAACTGTCTTTGAATGTCCTGTCCCACTTGTCTATTGAGTTGTTGGTCTTTTCTGAATTGATTTAAAAGGACTCCCAGGGGACTTCCCTGGTGGCGCAGTGGTTGAGAGTCCGCCTGCCGATGCAGGGCACGCGGGTTCGTGCCCCGGTCCGGGAAGATCCCACATGCCGCGGAGCGGCTGGGCCCGTGAGCCATGGCCGCTGAGCCTGCGCGTCAGAGTCTGTGCTCCGCAACGGGAGAGACCACAACAGTGAGAGGCCCGCATACTGCAAAAAAACACACAAAAAAACAAAAAAACACAAAAAATAAAAAAAAAGGACTCCCAGGTTTGTTTGTTTTTCTTTTTAAAGAAAATTAGCTCCTTAAATATGATGCATAGCAAATATTTTTTCCCAGTTTATCTTTGGAGTTCCAACTTTGTTTTATGCTAGTTATTGCCACACATAGGTTTTGTCTGTCTTTATGTAAATTCATTAACTTTTTTTCTTTATGGTTTCTGGGGTTCTGCAACACTTAGGGCAACTGTAACTGTCATATGTTGCTGATGGGTATAAGCTGGTACAGTCACTCTGGAAAACTGTTTGGCAATATATACTAAATTAAACATACACATATCCTATGACCCAGCATTTCCACTCAATTACAACAGAAAATGAGCACTTGTGCTCCCCCCACAAACACGTACAAAAATGTTCTCAGCAGTTTTATTCATTTTACCCCCCAAAATAGAAACAACCAAAATTTGTATCAACAGTAGAATAGATAAAGTGTGGCATATGTGTGAGTTTATATCTGGGCTCTCTGTCTGTTCCGCTGATCTATTTGTCTGTTTTTATGCCAGTGCAATACTGTTTTGATTATGATAGCTTTGTAATATAGTTTGAAATCAGGAAGTGTGATGCCTACAGCTTTGTTTCACTTTCTCAAGATTGCTTGTCTATTTGGGGTCTTTTGTGGTTCCATATAAATTTTAGGATTGTTTTTTCTATTTCTGAGAAAAATGCCCTTGGAATTTTGATAGGTATTGCATTGAATCTATAGATATCTTAGGGTAGTATGGACATTTTAACAATACTAATTCTTCCAATCCATGAGCATCAAATGTCTTTCCATTTATTTGTGTCTTCTTCAGTTTCTTTCATCAATGTCCCATAGTTTTCAGTGTGCAGGTCTTTCACCTCCTTGGTTAAATTTATTACTAGCTGTTTTATTATTTTTGATGCAATTGTAAATGGGATTGTTTTCTTAATTTCTCTTTCTGATAGTTCATTATTAGTGTATAAAATCACAACAGACTTTTGTGTATTAATTTTGTATTCTGCTACTTTACTGAATTTGTTTACTCTAACATTTTGATGGAGTTTTTAAGGTTTTTCTATATATACTATCATGTCATCTGTAAATAGTAACCGTTTTACTTCTTCCTCTCCAATTTGAATGAATTTTATTTCTTTTTTTTTTTTCTAATTGTTCTGACTAGGATTTCCAATACTATGTTGAATAAAAGTGGCAAGAGTGGGCATCCTTGTCTTGTACCTGATCTTAGAGGAAAAGCTTTCAGCTTTTCACAGTTGAGTCTGAAGTTGGCTGTGGGCTTCTCGTATATGGTCTTTTATTATGTTGAGATATGTTCCCTATTTACCTACTTTGTTGAGAGTTTTTTTTTTTTTTTTTTTTTTTTGCTGTACGCGGGCCTCTCACTGTTGTGGCCTCTCCCGTTGCGGAGCACAGGCTCTGGACGCGCAGGCTCTGTGGCCATGGCTCATGGGCCCAGCCACTCCGCGGCATGTGGGATCTTCCCAGACCGGGGCACGAACCCGCGTCCCCTGCATCGGCAGGCGGACTCTCAACCACTGCGCCACCAGGGAAGCCCTGTTGAGAGTTTTTATCTTAATTGGATGTTGAATTTTCTCAAATGATTTTTATGCATCTATTGAGATGATTGTATAATTTTTACTCTTCATTTTGTTAATGTGGTGTATCACAGTTATTGATTTGTAAGTGTGAAGTCATCCTTGCATCCCTGAAATAAATTCCACTTGAACGTGGTATATGCTTTTTTTAATGTATTGTTGAATTTGGTTTACTAATATTTTGGTGAAGATTTTTGCATCTATGTTCATCAGGGATATTGGCCTTGTAAATGAGTTTCTTTTCTTGTGGTGTCCTTGTCTGGTCTTGGTATCAGGGTAATATTGGCCTTGTAAATGAGTTTGGAGGTGTTCCCCACTCTTCTATTTTTTGGAAGAGTTTGAGAAGCATTGGTATTGATTCCTTTTTAAATGTTTGGTAAAATTCACCAGTGAAGTCATCTGGTCCTAGACTTTTGTTTTTTGGGAGGTTTTTGAGTACTGATTCAATCTCCTTATAAGTAATCTGTCTGTTCATATTTTCTATTTCTTCATGACTCAGTCTTGCTTGGTTGTGTGTTCCTAGGAATTTATCCATTGCTTATAGATTGTCAAGCAGAAGTTTCTTGAAGACAGACTGCCCCCAAGTTTTTGTGTTTATAAGCTGGAAGTCACTGAGAGGGTTATGCTAGCTCATCCCTTTGGGGAGTGGAGTGAGAGTTGAATAACTTTAAGAGGAGAAGCTGAAATAGTCATAGAAGAAAGGACATGGAATTCCCTTCAACTAGGAAGGCGTAGAGGTCTTGACATGTCCTGCGAGAAGCAGAGACTAGTGTCTCCAGTCTCTGAAAGCATCTCAAGAGATAACCAAACTCAAAGAGGAATTAGATGTGAACCATACAGGAATGCCAGACAGCAGGCAGAGTGGTACCCCACCTCAGAGAAAACAAGCAGAAAATAGGCACTACATAGTAGAGCTGCCAGTCTTTGGGTGGGCCCACAGGTTTGGACCCTGAAGTATCAACATTATCCCATAAGAGGTGGGGTCGAGAGGCCTTTTCCCCATGTATCAGGCCCCACACAAGCTCCCTAGATCCCGTACAACTTCAAAACAAGGAGGAAATTGAATTTCTTACAACCCTGGTGGTGAGGACTCAAAGGTGGGCTTAATTTCTAAGGTAATTATCTAAGGTAATTTAATTCAGAAAAACAAAGGAGAAAAAATGTAGAGGATGTCAACTGGAAAAAATGCACAGCCTAAGAGTTGAGAGTTATGTTTTGTTCAGCAGACAAAACTGAGGACTTCAAGCCCAGGAGACAGGACTCTTGGGTCACTCCTAGGGACTGCTCCAAAGAGGCAAGGAGGGGAGCCAGAATATATAGGAGTTCATGCAACAAAGGCCAAGTAGTCAGAACATCAAAAGAGTACTGTTAATTAAAGAAAACCAGACATCTCAAGGAATTTAGCGCTTTTCTATGTGTGGGAAGAGGCAAGAGTCCGGGCTCACTGAAATCACTCCTTTGATAGGCACCTCGGCTATCTAGGGCCAGGATCCTGTGCTTTCTGTCCCCGAGTCTCCTCAGGGTGCACAGTCAGGGGTGACTGCAGCAGGTGACTGCTAGACGGGGGGCATCCTGTGTCCATCCTGAGTCCCCTCAGGGCTCACCATTGGGGCAGCTGTAATGTGATGGCTTGATGGCTGTACAACGTCCTTTGTTTACTGGAAGAAAACATTTTTCATTCACAAGGGGAAAAATTATCCCTTCAGCTCTCTCGAGTACTACCCAAAGTTGTATAATTATAAAGTTGGAGGCAGGTTCTGTCTATAGTTTTTTTGTTTTGTTTTCTGGAAGAAATAAGGTTTCTGCTAAGATTAGGGTAAGGACTGAGTAGAGAACACGTAGAAACAGGTGAGTCTGGGAAGGGTGGTTGAGGTGATCAAGGAGGGTTCTGAGCCAGAACTTCCAGGAAATGCTAAAGACCTAGCTGAGAATGGAAATCTGACTTCGGGGTGGTATTAATCAGACAAGTGGTTGTGATCGTCTCCAGCAGTACTGAGCCATTCTAGTCTAGGAGAGGAAAAAATGGATTGCTGAATTTCTCTGGAGTTGAGGGTTGGCTGAAAGGGCACAGCAGGAGAAAAGTGTGCAAAGCAAGCAAAGGTGTAGGTGAAAGATTGTTTCTCACGATCAACTGTGAGTTGCAGATTGGCTTGGGAAGGCAGATGGCTAAGAGAGGCTGAGAGTCTGGAAGAAAAGCAGAAATTAAGAGCCTGAAGTTGATGGTTTTTGTTCTTTGTTTTTTTTGAAGTGGAAGAGCAGTGTTTTAGTCACTGTCATCACAGTGGTAGAGGCAGCTGTCTCTGAAAGATCTACTCCAAAGATGACTCACAGACCAAGGCAGCTTCTATCCTGTAACTCTGCCATCTCAGAGATCTTTACATCCAACCTATAGAAAAGAAAAAGAGAGTGTGAGAACCCACATCCATCCTTAATTGTCTCAGATAGGAAGTGGCACACTATATCCATTCACACTTCTGTTGACAGGGACTCAGTTTCAACTTAAATACGTGGGAAAGATAGTCTTTCTTTGTCCCAAGAAAGAGAAAATTGTGTGATGAACGTATTGAGTCAGCCACAGCAGTAGGAGTGAGAACACGACGATGTCTAAGGTAAAGCAAGTCCACACAAGGACAAAATGCCCAGGAATGTTTTGAGGTTATTAGAAGAATGACGTCTGAAGAGCTAAGGGCAAAATGGTTGAACGGGTAGCTGTAGTGGATGCTGTGGTGTGCCACCCAGATTCCCCCAGCTGCTGAGAGATGGCCCTCAGCTGTAAGCTCTCTTTGGAATTTCCTTGGATGAAAAGAATCAGCTCTCCGAGCTGTACTCCCCTCTCGACAGTTAATGCAAAGCCTGGCTTTCTTGCCTTCACACAGAACGACTCTAAAGACCACGCTAGTATCAGAGCTCCCCGTGGACTTGGAGAGGTCTTCGCTGAGACTGCGTCAGAACTCAGCTTCTCGCCCTGCCCAGTACTCCTTCCTTTTTCCCACTTCCACAGGTGGTGATAGCAACAATCTCCAATAAACATCCTCTCCGCTAGTCTCCATCTCAGCATCTGCTTCTTGGGAAACCTAACTTATAACAAAACCAGGTCTGCCTAGAAAATTTGCGAGGCCTGTTGTAGAATAAAACTTGTTCAGAAACTGAGGACTTCAGAATGGCAAAAGCAGAATAGTTAACCAACTGTTGGGCCCTTTTAATTGTGGAGCTCTGTGTGACAGCATAGATCACATGCCCTGAAGCTGGCCATACAACAGTCTACATGTTCCTTGAAATTTCCAGTGGTGGAATGGGGGTGGATGGGTCAGCTAGGTCCCAAGATGTTGGATAAACAAGGGGAAGGGGTGAGAAGGTCAGGTCATTGACAGAAAAGGGATTTTGAAGACTCTAGCTAGACACCTAAACTGCACAAAGGTTGGATTGCCAAGGTCTGGAAGCAACGGACAGCCAGTGCTTCGGCACATGACAGCTGGAAGAACAAGTTCCTGCATAGAGGGCAGCATCGTCAGGAAGCAAACTCTAGTCAAGACGAGGGAGAAAGAGCACTGTAATAGTTACATGTATTTTTAAAACATGTATAGACATTATCTCAGAAGATAACTGGCTAAAGCATGCTTAATTTTGTCCAGCTCCATGGTGTCTGTTTTTGACACTGATATCAGTGTAATAATTGCAATGCCATCCTCCCAAAGACTTAACTATGAGACTGTCTACTCTAATAGCCTCAGATCTATTCATCTTATAAACCACTCTTATCCAAAAGACCTGTTAATTTTTCTTAATAAAAAGGGACTTCATTTTATTTTATTTTATTTTATTTTTTTGCGGTACGCGGGCCTCTCACCGCTGCGGCCCCTCCCGGTGCGGAGCACAGGCTCCGGACGCGCAGGCTCAGCGGCCATGGCTCACGGGCCCAGCCGCTCCGCGGCATGTGGGATCTTCTCGGACCGGGGCACGAACCCGTGTCCCCTGCATCGGCAGGCGGACTCTCAACCACTGTGCCACCAGGGAAGCCCAGGACTTCATTTTAATTACAGGATTGTATTTCATTGTTAGGGGAGTTTTTAGAGATCAGTGTTTTATCAGTTCCTTCCAATATGGTTGTCCTAGCCTCATCTGTTGTTTACTTTTTAGGAAATGTACAATATATTAAAATTGCCGCTTCCAAGGACTGCTGTTAAGTTAATTATGAAAACAGTCTGTATAATACTAGAGCGTTGCCTCTCTGTGTGTCTTTCATTTAAATTACAAAATTGGTACTCCCTTGAGTGCCTTTGCTTGGGCTAGACCACCAGTGCCTTTGTGAGAGAGATTAGGTTAGCAGTAAGCATGATTTTCCATCATTTTGAAGATGAAACAAGGTGATCAACAACTAAATGACTTGTCCGAAGACAATTATGACAAGAACTCCCGCAGTGCTCAGAATCTCAAATTTCTAATTCTTTTAGCCAACATTTACAGTGTCTGCTTGGCAAACTTTTCCATTTCTCCTCTACCAGAGGGGAGGGGAAAAAATTGACTTTTTTTCCAAAAGAAAAGATCTATTTGCTGAATATGCTACCTAAAATTCATGCAATTTTTTAATTTGCTAATAAGGACAACATGGGTGAAATTTGTACACAGCAGTGCATGAGTGTCTATAGACTGCACTCTCGCTAAGCCTGGGGTCTATTTAATTTTTACATTTGGGACAAACTGACATTATGTACCCCTCATAGGATGCTCTAAGGATGTAATACCAATTAGATAATATTTCTGCAAAAATGATGGCAATGGACTGAATGTGACCTCCAAAATTCATATGTTGAAATCTTAACTTCAGTGTGATGGTATTTGGAGGTGGGGCCTTTGGGCAGTGATTAAGTCATGAGGACAGAGCCCTCGTGAATGGAAACAGGCCCCAGAGAGCTCCCTCGTCCCTTCTGTCACGTGAGAACACAGTGAGAGAACAGCTACAAAGGAACTAGGGGGCAGTAGTAAGCAGGTCCTCGTTAGATTGGAATCTGCCAGCATCTTGTTTTTGGGCTTCTAGCCTCCAAAACTATGAGAAATAAATTTCTATCATTTATAAGCCACCCAGTCTATGGTGTTATGTTATAGCTGCCCATATTCAATGGACTGTTATTACAGCCTTGAGAATGAAGGAAATCCTGTCACGTGTAACACCACGGATGCCCCTCAAAAACATTACGCTAAGCGTAATAATCCAATCACAATGGATAAATCCTATATAATTCCACTGATGTGAAGTATCTAAAGTAGTCAAAATCATGGAAACAAAGTAGAAAGGTAGTTGCCAAGGACTGGAGGGAGGGGAAATTAATGTTTACTGAGGATAGAGTTTCAGTTTTGTAAGATGAAAAAGTTCTAGACAACTTTTCTGTTTTTCTGTGTCTGTCGTTACAACAATGTGAATATACTTGATGCTACTGAAATGTACTCTTAAAAATGGTTAAGATGGTAACCAAAAAAAAAGAGAGAGAGAAAAAAAAAGAATATCAGATGGTAGTAAGTGGTACAGAGGAAAATAAAACCAGTAGGAAGGTCTTCCCTGGTGGCACAGTGGTTGAGAGTCCGCCTGCCGATGCAGGGGACACGGGTTCGTGCCCCGGTCCGGGAAGATCCCACGTGCCGCGGAGCGGCTGGACCCGTGAGCCATGGCCGCTGAGCCTGCGCGTCCGGAGCCTGTGCTCCGCAACGGAAGAGGCCACAACAGTGAAAGGCCGTGTACCGCAAAAAAAAAAAAAAAAAAAAAAAAAAAAAAAAAAACCAGTAGGAAGATCTAGGAAGTACCCACTGGGAGGTGGATGGAAGTTATGTGGTCCAGAGGACGGGGCTGTGGAGGAAAAGGCTTGCTAGACTCAAGGCGTCAGCGACGTCCTCACTGACATTTGAGTGACATTCAACTCACATGGATAAATGAGGGGAGAGTGTTGCAAATAGAGGGAACAGCAAATGGAAGGCCCTGAGGTAGGTCATGTCTGATTTGTTCTAGAAACGTCAAGGAAGTCAGTGTGGCTGGAACAGAATGAGTGCTGGGTGAGGGGTCAGTGATGAGGTAGCAGAGGGTTGAGAAGAGAGAATGGCACAGATCATGTAAAACCTGGAAGCCATTTTGAGAAGTGGGCTTTATCTGAGTGGCACAGGAAACCATGAGCAAAGACAGAAACAGGCAGAACAGTCCAAGGCTATTAAATAAACCAGGAGAGAAAAATGGATTTAGGGTTTATTTTGGGATTTTTGTTGTTTGTTTGTTTGTTTTTTTCCGGTACGCGGGCCTCTCACTGTTGTGACCTCTCCCGTTGCGGAGCACAGGCTCCGGACGCGCAGGCTCAGCGGCCACGGCTCACGGGCCCAGCCGCTCCGCGGCACGTGGGATCTTCCCAGACCGGGGCAAGAACCCGTGTCCCCTGCATCGGCAGGCGGACTCTCAGCCACTGCGCCACCAGGGAAGCCCTGTGTATATCTTTTTAATATTCTTTGGCAGTCATACTGAGGTGATACTAAACGCTACATGGAGAGCAAGTGGAGATGCACCACTGCTAAAGACTGGCCTTTCTCTTATTATTTCTAGCTATTCCACTTGGCCCCAAACTAACATAGCCCACTCAGCACAAAATAAAATCTTTCGTGCTACCAGGACCACCCTTCTGAAAGGCAGCCTGGCACGTGCAACTATGCATTGCTCCTGGACAGTGTAATAGCAAAGTATTCCTTCCAGTTGCATACAGAACACTCCCAGGAAGAATTCTGATAAATATCATGAGTATCATTTTCTCCATTTCATTGTATTTCTGGGGAAATTTCATTGCATCAGTGATAGTTCATTGCCCATTATAAGCTGGCATTCTAGTCAGAACCTTAATCCCAATTTGAGTTAAATAATCAAAGTTTGTATGAGGAAGCGCAAAAATGGTGCAAGAAACCAAAAAAAATAAATAAATAAGTGAACAGAGGGAGACCCTAGGCTGCCATTTTCTGGTGATCTTGCTGAGCTACCTGGTAAGTTTGTTGCACATGCGGGTCTACTGTTTGCAAAAGTATTAGCAAAACCTAAATGGAAAGATCTCCTTACTCCAAATGTGCTTAAAGCAAATATGCATAAGCACCTATGTTTTATTATAAGCAAACATGCATCAGGGGCTTATATTTTACTAACACTATTGGAAGCCATAGTAACCCAGATTTCTGCATCTAAAAATGCAAAATAGGTAGGAGGCACAGAATGCCTGATCAAGTGGTTGCCTTGTCAAAGGCTCCCTTTATTCTCTTTTCATATGCACAGACACCCATTTTATATCCGCTTTTCAGCATGAGCAGATAATACTGTAACATATTTTCCTTCAGGCCAAATAACTTATTTAAGGAGACAGACATCTACTGGCAGATCACTGAAAGTCACACCAGCTTAGCTATATTGCAAGAATCCTGTTTTTACAAATACAAGCTTCACTCTTGATAGGAAACGATTTAAGCAGATGCAGAGCAGAGTCAGAAGGAAGTACTTTTTTCCTACAGATACCATTCTGACTCAGCTGCCTGAAGACTAAAACATACTAAAACATACATAAGACTAAAACATTCCCTCAAACCATTTGCCTTTGATGGTGTCTTTGGAGAGAAGGGAGGAACATGGATGAAGCCAGTGCCCTTACAGTGTCCTTCTATGCAGCAGTGTTTCTTGATAAGGGGAGGAGTTGAGGAAGCTGTTTCTCTTGGACGAGTTTCAAGTTCAAAAAGTTCTACTCAGACGTGAAGGATACCAAGGGGAAGGGGAGGAAAAAGTTTTCCTCGGCCCTCTTAGGGTCTCTGGCTATGTCTGAAAATGAAACTGACAAAAACAGATTAACAGGCAAAAAGTATACACATTTATTTAATTGGGGAGCGTTCTTGAGGAAACAGAGACAAAGACACTTCAAGCTCAGTATTTGATGCTAGCTTTGATGAGTGAACGGTCGTGGAGGAGTTTGAGAGGCTAAGGATTATGAGTAAGTTTAGTAAACTGGGGAAATTTGCAAGGCCTGTTTGTTCAGATTCTTCTTGGCATCCTTTGTCTTCAAAGGTAAGGATGCTCCTATCTCCAGATATAGGCAAGACAGCTCTCACATGAGGCTTTTATGATCTGTTTTAGGGAAGAGGGTAGGGGCAAAACCAGAGTGTCCTTGCTTCTGCTGTTTTCTCCAGCTCCTGCAGCTGAAAATATTTAATATGCCAAGGTGCCATATTTTGGAGTGGCATGTCCTGAACCCCATCAAAGGGAATCCTGCAATGTAAACTGACACGTGCAAGCCACCAAGCTACTGGTCCTCCTCTTGTCTCCTACAGATCTTCCTAAGATTGAGTTTCTTTCTGCAAGGTACTACATCCCCAGCATTCTCTCTCCACTGAGGGAAGACTGCTTGGGCTCGCGGAGGTGGAGCCCTGGAAACCCTGATCTGGGGTGACACTCATGGCCTCATCAGGGCTCATGAGGACGCTTTCAGGGTGGTGTAAGCGGCCCCTCCTTCTCCATTGACATCATTCTGTGCTAGACCAACTCCAGATTTACAACAGCAATCAATGAGGAAATGAAATTTCATTGGGAGGAAAAGGAATATGGAGTTAAATGTGGTTTCATATCATTTCTTTTTCAGAGTGTTATGTTGTTTTCACTTTTCTCTCAGAAGGGTATACACTTTGCTTCTTTAGTTTGCTTAGGTGGTCGTAACAAAGTACTTCAGACTGGGTGGCTTAAACAACAGAAGTTTATTTTCTCACAGTCCCGAAGCCTGGAAAGTCCAAGGTCAACGGGTTAACTAGGCTGGTTTCTTCTGAGGCCTCTGTCCTTGGCTTGCAAAGGGCCGTCTTCTGTCTCTTATCCTCGTATGGTCTGCCCTCTGTGCATGTCTGTGTCCAAGTCCCCTCTTCTTTTAAGGAAGCCAGTTATATTGGATTAGGACCCACTCGAATGATTCCAGTTGATCTAATCACCTCGTTAAAGGCCCCGTCTCCAAATGCAGTCACATTCTGAGGTACTGGGCATTAGGGCTTCAACAAACGAATTTGTGACGAATACAGTTCAGCCCATAACAATTTCCAACAACTGATGTCTAAAATATTTTCATGTGTTTTAAAGCAATGAGTTTAGATGTTCTCTCTGTTGTTATCCTCCTTCCTCTTACTTTTCTGACATTTTTGCCTTCCTCTTCAAATTTTTTTATTATTCTGTCAACTAAAGTTATACTGATACCATCACACTAGGAGATCATAACCCCACCCTCCCGTCGTGCTAGGAGGAAACCACATGTACCTCCTTATTTTTCTAACTGAAATAAATGCACTTTAAATGCTGACTGTGAGCCTTTTACCCCCAACTTTCGTAAACGCATATCCGTCAATCAAAATACCGTAAACGCTCTGTTGTTTGGCATGATGGCGCTGATTATCAAAATTTTCAGGAAATTAAATGAACTGAAGTTGACTCTTCCAGATTTTTTTTTCTTCTTCCAGGGTTTATAACTAGATGAAAGGGCAGCCATTAATCATAAAACCCAGAAATGTATCCATTTATCTGGAAATTGTCAATTTTCTGAGAAGTCGAGCTCTAAGTATTCCTTGACGTAATCCACTTCTTCACCCTCTCACCCCTTCTCCTCCCCAAGAGAAAGTAAACAACAGTCATCTGGCTACTTCCTATAACGGAATGCAATGGTCTGAATGTTTATGTTCCCCCCAAATCCACATGTCGAAATTCTAATCCCCAAAGTGATAGTATTAGAAGGTGGTGCTTTGGGGAGGTAACTAGGAGATTGGGATTAGTGACCTTATAAAAGAGGTCCCACGGATCCCCCCAGCCCCTTCCATCCTTTCCATACAGGGAAAGGATGGCCATCTCGGAACCAGGAAGAGGGCTCTCATCAGACACAGAACCTGACCACGCAGGCCCCCTGATCTTGGACTCCCAGCCTCCAGATCTGTAAGAAATAAATTTCTGTTGCTTATAAGTCACCCAGTCTGTGGTATTTTGTAGCAGCCGGAATGGATTAAAACACTGAATAATCTGACAACTGTATTGCAGCTAGTCTCACTAACATAGGTAACTAAACTAGACTTAGAATTGGAATGAGCCGTCAGTAAAAGACAACCACGGGCGGTGTCTTGGAAAGTGCTGGCTAACTCAGCCTTTATTATGTCAAGGTAACAGACAGCTTGCCTGACAGAATGACTGATTTAAACTTCAAGCAACAGTTAAGAGGATTGAAGACGTCCATGAAATTTTCATTTCTCCAAGCGAATGCTACACTTTGTTTTCATTTTCTTTATAAAACATGATTCTTGCTGGAAAAAAGCAGTTTTCACTGTGTTTGTTGTTCTGTAGGTTGAAGACTTAGTAAGCTCAACCGTTTTAAATTTCTGGGTGCTTTGTTTTAAAGGCCCATCCAAGTGCTTGTCTCAGGAAATTAGCCCCCAGATAGTTACATTCAAAGCTATTCAATACATAGAAAACGTAGATAGCTCAGATTTTTGTAAGTCAGATTTTCTATTTCACTTATAATTTCAGAATATCTGTCTTTTCCTTCTAATTGATCAAAAATTGACTCTAAATATATAATCAATTATTTAAATCACTTTACCTGAAACTATTTTGTTAAGAGGTTTATGATTTTTTACATGTTAAAAGGAGCTACAGGAAAATTTTTTCTTTAAAACTCTTGGACTTCCCTGGCGGTGCAGTGGTTAAGAATCCGCCTGCCAGTGCAGGGGACACGGGTTCGAGCCGTGGTCTGGGAAGATCCCACATGCCACGGAGCAACTAAGCCCGTGAGCCACAACTACTGAGCCTGCGCTCTAGAGCCCACGAGCCACAACTACCGAGCCCGCGTGCCACAACTACTGAAGCCTGCGCACCTAGAGCCCGTGCTCCGCAACAAGAGAAGCCACCGCAACAAGTAGCCCACGCACCGCAACGAAGAGTAGCCCCCACTCGCCACAATGAGAGTAAGCCTGCGCGCAGCAACAAAGACCCAACTCAACCAAAAATAAATAAATAAATATATTAAAAAAAGAAAAAAGGTTAAAATAAAATAAAACCCTTAAGTCTCACAGTATATTAAAAGAACAATATATCTTGTCAATGTGGGGTTCATTCTAGTAATATGATAGTTCAAGATTATAAGATATATTAATATTACTTACTAGACTTTTCAAAATACCTAAAGATTCAGCAGATGAACAACTGGAATCATGCAGTGGTGAACTGCTGAAAAGTGATTCTTAACCACAGCCGCCCAGCTGCCAGAGTCTTTATGATGGGGGTGGAGTCGGAAGGGAAAGTGACATTGTTTGAAAAAATATCTATGCAGTCGATTGTTTTGTTTGGGTTTTGGGGTTTTTTTTTGCCTGTGCTGTGCAGCCTGTGGGATCTTAGTTCTCTGACCAGGCATTGAACCTGGGCCCTAGGCAGTGAGAGCACAGAGTCCTAACCACTGGACCGCCAGGGAACTCCCTATTTTCATACTCTTAAAAAAAGCACCAGTGATAAAGAAAGGAGGAGAGGAAGGAAAGAAGGAAGGAAGGAACTTATAAAAGCAAAAGTTAAATATGCTTTTTAATGTTTCAAAGGCTAATAGATATTGACTTAAATATTTTTAAATAACAAAAAATTTTTAAAACCTTCAAAACACATAAACAACGTAGAAGATAAAGAACAAACTGGGGCAAATGTTTGCAACAAATATACGTCAAAGGTTTAACATTCCGGGAACTTTACATATTTCTGAGGACATGAGAACAATGGGGAAAGGACACGAATAAGCAACTCAGAAAAGTGAAACACAGGTAACAGTCAGCTCTGGTTGAGATCAGACCTCTGGAGACAGAGCTTTGCCAGGCTTAACCATGTGACCTTAAGCAAGTTACCTCTCTGTGCATCTGTTTTCCCGTTTGTTTATTAGTTCAGATTTTTCCATGCTGGACTTTGTTAAGTTAAGGAACAGTTCTATGGAAGAAAGTAGAGATTTTACTTTAACATGAAGATTTTTTAATGTTCATTTCAGAACACTTAATAACTTTGAAACATTTGGTAAAGTGACATTCCTTGGTACTTTAATCACGTCCAATAGAGACAGAAAAGTGTTCAAAAATAGTAATTTGAGCATGAATGGGGATAGAGCTCTTACATTTTTCTTTTTGAGAATTTGGATGTTCGAACTGTTGGTAATTCCATGTTAGCAGTGCCAGAGCCACTTAATTTCACTTCCTTGTTTCTCTTTCTCGGGCACCTGGGTGAGGGTGAGAGATGAGTGCTGACCGTACCATCTTCAGAAGGGAAGAGCTTGTCAGAATCTAACGTTAATGAACTCAAGGCTGGCTGCTCGCTGCTCAGAAGTCAGTGTGAGAGACAGATGTTGGTAGGAATGGAAAAATTTGCTTTAATCAGAAAGCTGACAATCTGGGGAGAAGGCAGACTCGTGTCCCAAATCCAACTCTGAAGATTCTGTCCAGCCGTGAAAGTTTTTCAAGGGAAAATGGAGAAGTAATCTCAGTTAATCAATGAGATAGCGGTCAGATTTGTCGCCATCTCCCATTGCATGAAGGCTTGTTGATTCCTTGTGATTTTTCTTTGGATGTTATATTGTTCACACCATTTGTGAGATTACTGAAGGGAAGGTTGGGGAAAAGATCTGGTCATCTGTTAATTACTTATTCTTAATTCTTATTTCTTTGATCTGAGGAAAGAACCAACAGGTTTCACAAGGCTTTGTGTGATCAAAAGATTTGAAAGTTGTGCTTGGGCCAGAAGTTAGTTAAAATAGAGCTTTGCTAAAGTGACAAGACAAAAGCGGCCTCCTGCAGAGAGCTCTTTCCTGCAAAACTGCTCACACTAATGCAAAGATCTGCAAGTTAACTGAGTTGTTCTGTAGCTGAATTAGACTTGGACTTGGTTAGAACCTCTGTGGGTTTATTCCATTCCCCCCAGATAATAGTTTTTGTGCCAGCCTCAGGCCTCAGAGCTCAGTTATATGGCCGGAAAGACTGGAGAAACACAGATCTTATAACTGCTTTGTCCGGAAATTTTCAGAAGAACGCTGACTCATTAACATCAGCACATGAACAGGAATCTTAGCTGACAATGAGGTGATAGCTCCAGATATCTGACAATTCCCATTCCATATCATAATTTTTTTTTTTTTTTTTTTTTTTTTTGGCGGTACGCGGGCCTCTCACTGTTGCGGCCTCACCCGTTGCGGAGCACAGGCTCCGGACGCACAGGCTCAGCGGCCATGGCTCACGGGCCCAGCCGCTCCGCGGCATGTGGGGTCTTCCCGGACCGGGGCACGAAGCCGTGTCCTCTGAATTGGCAGGCGGACTCTCAACCACTGCGCCACCAGGGAAGCCCGCCAGAGAAAGAGTTAGACCTGAGTATTGTGTGCTAGGTTTGATGAAAAGTGCATAGTCATGGAGGAGTACGCTAAGTTAAGAAGGTGAGTGTGGTAACTGAGGGAAACTTGACAAGGCCTGTTTGTCCAGGTTCTTCCTTGGCATCCCTTTGTCTTCAGAGATGAAGATGTGCCTTCCCTCCGGGTACAGGAAGGGCACCTCTCACGTGAGGGTTTTTTGACCTGTTTCAGAGGAGAAGGGTTGGGGAGAGTTCGGCGTGGCCTACCATTTTCTCCAACTCCTTCAGCTTAAAATATTCATTATGCTGAGGTACCATATTTGGGGTAGTGTGTCCTGAGCCCCAACACCGTAAAAGGAAATTGTCTTCATACCCCTTCTCACCCTCTCCACAGAAATAGAGGGATTCGATTCAGGCTACCTTGGAGAGGAAGAGGAAAGGGGAAGAGGAGAGGGAAGGAGGGGCAAGGAGGAAGAAAGGAAGGAAATAAAACAGTTACAGTCCCATTCCTGCTGATTTCTATACCATAAGGAAAATAAAGTATAAATTAGTATCTTTATGCCGCATATATTATCTCATTTAAGCCTCACAATAACCTTATGAGACAAGTGCGATTTTAATTCTCACTTTACAAATGAGCCAACTGAGGCTTAAACAGTTTGTGTCCTGCTCTAGGATGTACAGCTGGTAAATGATGACGCCTGTATTAAAAATCAGATCCACCTGACCCTAGAACCCATTTTATTAACCACCACAAACACACCTCTCTAGCAGAAACACCATATCATTCTTCGAATTCAGCGGTGTATTTAACAACACGCCCAGCTCCTAGAAGGGACTAAATAAATATTTACCGAGTAAGCCATAGTTTCTTAACACAGTTTTATTTTCCTAAGATGTATTTGTCCTCAGTATGATTTCCAAAAAGAATACACCCAAAATAATATTTTGTCAGAGAACAACCTGACAATATAAAATGTATGTAAAACACCTTTTCCTAAAATTTGAGCACTTTTTAAACCATCAACTAAGGGGTCAAAAGATTGTCCTGTAAATTCATTTTAGCTGTTAAAAAGCGTACAAAAAAAGTAATCATTTGCCAAAGGTCACTGCAAGGTTGACCAGAATGAAATCAGAATTGAGTTCAAGGCTATATTTACCTGTGCACAATGCAATAAAGTGAGGATTTTGTTTATTCAAGGAGAGAGGAAAAGATATGGAATGGTTCCAGGCTTATGGTAGCTGTTCCCTTTATTCCTTGTTTAGTTAATAAGTCCTCATCTTTTGACTTGATAATTTTATATATTAAAAAAGGTAAGGATTGAAAAGAAAAGTAGAACCCTGCTCTTTGAATTTTCTGTTCATTTGTCCTGTCTTGGGAGAATGCCAGCAAGTAACAAATTTATGCTGTTCATTGGTTGTTACTCCTTTCTATAAATCGGGTTCCTGACCTAGCAGGAAAACTCCTTCTCCCTTGGCTCTGCCGAGACCGCTAAAGTCCAGGTGACCCTGGGGACGGCTTATCGTTCAGCGGCTGCTTCTGACTGATGAGCAAAGACCGAAATTGTTACTGTTGGTAATTTACAAGGCATGGCCTACAGATTTCTCAGAAATTCTCCGTACCTATTCCAAGAGTTGTGCGTCAAACACATCCCGAACATCAAATGTGTTCCTGCTGATACCATGCAGCACTTAAACCAAAGCGCCTAGCAACTTCTGTAGCACCTTTTTAATTTTAATCTTGCTTTTCACATTCTCAGAGATGGAAGCCAAGTACAGAATGTTAATAAGAGCTCACTTGCTTTCAAGACTACTCTTGGGCTAAAGCCTAAATTTATGCCAAGAAAGGAATTAGTAATAATCTACCCTTTGCGCAAGGAGTTTAGGGGCTTTGCTGGTGCTTGTTGTGTTGGATACCTAGATTGAGAGAATTCACTCTAAATTTGTTGGAATCAATACTTACCACATACTTAACACACCAACAGTAACACAGTTTTTAGAGCTGCCGCATTCAGTTAGTTACAGCCAGAGCTAATATTTATCTTTAATTAATCTGACACTCTTTAACTCAGGTTACTATAAAAACAAAAAATTTAGAGGAGAATGACCATTAGTTAAGAATTGACCATGACCTTTATGCAACTGTTTATTATATTAATTTTAGAATATATATATGTGTGTACATAGATACACATATGTATGTAACAAAGCACAAAGAATATAGTGTAATTCTGGAATTAATTTCCAATCTTGTATCGTAAGGATGGTAGAGAAATCCTTTGAGACCAAGGTTAGGAGAAAGATTCATTTATGTCTATGTCTGATTCATGTATTCATCCATGTAGACATAGATCCAGATCCAGATATATAGACACAGCTGTTGGTGGTGGTTTTTGTTTTACTGTCCTGTAGTATTTTGCCCATCTTCTTCTCATGACTCTTGTTCATAGACCCTAATGCCTATTGTTGAGATATTAATTCTTTGCATCTCTCTGATTGCAGTTTCTCAAAGTTCACTTATCACCCTCACTTCCAGTGGCATTTGATGTCCTTTTCCGAAATAGTCTGGTTGTGACTGCTACCCAGAAATTCTCGCTCTCTCTTTCTCAGCTGTGATGAAGTTATAAGTGGCCTACACGGAGAGTATAGTAATTATCCAAACACCAAAGAATTATGCCTACTACCCAAAATCATTGGAGTCTAACTTATACTATTAAAAAGTTAGATTGGTTGAAGATCCTGGGTTTTTATTACTTGAATATTTCATATTCACTTTTGTAGGCTGAATGTGTTAACATATATTTTAATTGTTATTTAAGATTAAAAAAACAAAATTAAGAATTACTCCATTTCCTTCCATGCATACTGGGACTCCTCTAATTGACAATTGTTCTCCCAGTTCCAAGAAAATGGTAAAATTGGGGATTCATGAAATATGGTTTATAGAGAGTATTAAAGAAACAAGTAGAAGAAAAATGACAGTAGTTTGTTTTCCTTCTGCTAACTAAAATCCCATTGCTAGAAATCTCACAAGCTGTTTCTAACCATATCTTATTAAACAATTCAATTCCCATTTTCCAAATATTGTACCGAGGACAGTACTAAGGGCTTGGAAAAGAAAGATGAATAAGACTCAGTTCTTTTCCTCAAGGAGATGAGATTCTAACAGAAGAGAAAACAAATAAATACTAAAAGATAATTAACTCATTTAGAAAACTTAATGTGTAAGGGAGTATTTAATAGAAATAAAGGCTATATTTTATTATGTATGATCATATTTATAAAACAAAAATAACTTACTTTCAATTTCTTCAAAGCTTTGCTCAAATGAGGCCTGCACTGGCCACTCTGTTTAAGAACTGTAATCTACTTCATCCTTTATGCTGCCCTACTTTTTCTTCTATCCATTAGTAATTGTTACCTTCTACCATACTATGTAATTTGGTTCTTCATTATGCTTATTGTTTATTGTCTCCATCTGCTAAAATGCAAACTCCACTAAGACAAGGATTTTTATTTGTTCACTGATGCATCACAAGAGCCTAGACACTGCCTGTATTTTGTAGGTTTTAAACAAGTGTTTGTTGAATGACTAAGTGCATGAATGCTTTGTGTTTTGGATTACACTATATATATACATATACCTATAATTCAAGTATATATAAATATATATATGATTGCTTTGTGATTTGGATTAGATGATACATCTATTATATATATTATATATTAATTGTCTAAGATTCATCATAAATTCTTATATGATTCTATATTATAAAACCAGTTTGTTTCCTGGTTGAGATTTTCTCAGAAATTAGAAGACTGAGGAAAGCTATATCAGAAGGATAAAAATGAAATGTATGTATTTTAAGGCAATTAAAGTCCCAATTCTTCATGTATTAAATGGAATCAGGATATTAGGTTCAAATTATTGCAAATTTGACTAGATAGCAAGATTAATTTTAATGTGAATAGAGCTAGGTATGCATTGCTGCTGATAGTAATAATAATCTTATGAAATAATTAATCAGTTAGTAGTTAAGATTCTTGAGGAAGAATTTAAGATATCCACTAAAATATTGTACCTTGGAGTTTCTTTCTTTATAACAAAGTTGAATTATTGAATTTTAGAGTTACTATGTAGCCTGGGATATTTGTAACTTAGTGAAATTTTCAGAAGCCAAATGTCTTAAGTTGTATATCACATATTACTCTTTAAATATATCACCAACCTGAAGAAGCTTTGTCATCTTTTTTTCCCTGAATCATCCTTTTTTGTTTTGTTTTGTTATAATAGGAATGAGACAAATAAATGTATTTTTAGGAATTTTTCAAACACAGTAGAAGACATAGGCTATATAAACACATAGTTTCATAAACCTGATGATTGAAAGGAGTATGTAAGAAGCATATTGGGAAATGTGAGATATCATATATGATGTAAGAAATAAACTAGAGAAATATGAAAACCTTCAGTCTTTAAGATCATGTAACATAACCAAAGGCTTTAAAAACAACCATTCATGGGCTTCCCTGGTGGCGCAGTGGTTGGGAGTCCACCTGCCAATGCAGGAGACACAGGTTCGTGCCCCGGTCCAGGAACATGCCGCATCCCGCATGCCGCGGAGCGGCTGGGCCCATGAGCCATGGCCGCTGAGCCTGCGCGTCCAGAGCCTGTGCTCCGCAACGGGAGAGGCCATGACAGTGAGAGGCCCGCGTACCGCAAAAAAAAAAAAAATAAATAACCATTCATACTGAGAAAAAAATTTTTGAGATAATATAAAAGTGTTTGAAGTACATGAAGATAGAATGTTAAATTAAAGATTTAACATTTGAACTTTCCTACTTCTTTCTTTTTTACATAGTGTTTTGATATTTCTGTACATCACAAAATGATCACCAAGATAATCTGGTTACCATCTGTCACCATACAAAGATGTTACGATACAATTGACTGCGCTCCTCATGCTGTACGTTTCCTCCCCGTGACTCATTTATTTTGTAACTAGAAGTTTGTACCACGCAATCTCCTTCACCAATTTTATTCATTTCCCTATTCCCCTTCCCTCTGGCAACCACCTGTTTGTTCTCTGTAGTTAATGTTTCTTCACTTGTTTTGTTTTTGTAGATTCCACATATAAGTGAAATCCTATGGTATTTTTCTTTGGCTTTATTATCTCTGAACTAAGGTTCTATATAGAAAAGAGTAGGTTGTTTGGGTTTGGTCGGTGTAGACAGGGATTGTGGGTTTATTTTTTCTCCTTTGGTCAATTTGTTTTGTTTTCCTTTTTGAAGGAAAATTATTTTAAAATAACTCTTGGTAAGAGAGTTAGTATGACCAAATACAGAACTACTTTAAGTTTGTCAAACATTAATGTGCCTAAGAATCTACTGTGGAGCTTGTTTCAAATGCAGATTCCCAGGCATTGCTCCTAGAGACTCTTACTAAGGCTGTCTGAAGTGAGGCCTGTTTAACTTCCTAACAAACTCCCCAAATGATTCAGAGAACATGCTGAGAAATATTGGTTCAGTTAAAAAAAAAAAAAAAACACACACATAAACCTGAGACCAAATATCATGAATCTATATTGGTTTTGTCTAGTTTAGATTAAGCATATTATATTTTTAATTGATATAGCCCAAATTCTTAATATTTAGTATACATACTAAACATATAATATATATACTATTTATAAATAGATGGTCCCATATTTATGTTGATTGGCGTATTTCATTTATTTAATGGTTATTTAATCATTTTTATATCTGAAGTAGTGGAAAGGCCAGGGGAGTCTGGGAGAGCTTGGCTCAAATCTTGGTTCTGTTGCTTAATTAACTAAATTTTGGGAAAATTACTTAATCTCTCTGATCCTTACGTTTTCTGTTTTGTATGAATAATAGTGCCTAAATCCTTGCTGAGATTAAAAGAATTAGAGGATGTAAGGTACTTAACTCAATATCTAATGCAGTAAAATCCTGGAAGACACTCAACTGGGCTATGATACTTCTGCTTTATGAAGTGTTTCATTGAATACACCTACTCTGGCTTAGTAAGCGAGTATTTTTGCACATACGAGAACTATTTTGCATTCTTTCAGCTTTATTGAGGTATAATTTACAGATAAATTGTAAGATATTTAAAGTGCACCCTGTGGGCAATTTGCTATACGTATACACTGTGAAAAGGTCCCCCGGCTGGTTAATCAACACATCCTTCACCTCACATGGTTATCTTTGCGTGTGTCTGTGTGTGAGAACATTTAAGTTCTACACTCTTAGCACATTTCAATTATAAAATACAGTGTTATCAGCTATAGTCGCCATGCTTTACATTAGATCCTCAGAGCTTATTTATCTTAGAGCCAAAAGTTTGTGCCATTTTACCAACCTCTCCCTATTTTCCCCACCCTACCATACGATCCAGCAATCCCACTTCTGGGTATGTATATCCAAAGGGAATGAAAACAGGATATCAAAGAGATACGTGCACTCCCACGTTCATTGCAAAGTTATTCACAATAGCCAAGATATAGAAACAACCTAAGTGTTCTGATACCAATGGACAGATGAGTAAAGAAGTTGTGGTGTATGCAATGGAATATTATTCAGCCATGAGAAAGGAAATCCTGCCATTTGCAACAGATGGATGGGTCCTGAAGGCATTATGTTAAGTGAAATAAGCCGGACAGAGAAAGACAGATACTGCATGGTATCACTTGTATCTGGAATCTGGGGAAAAATATCAAATTCGTAGAAACAGACTAATTTATGTGTTTCAACTGGGAAACTGCTTTGTTCTATGACTGTGCCAGTCATACCTCTTTGCTCTCAGATCCGTTTGCCTTCCCCCCCAGCTCTGCTCTGCCCACAGGCAGCAAACTCCTGCTAACTATTTCCCAGACTCCCTTGCCACCTGGCTTCTGCAGACCGTGAGAGGCACTAAAGGCAGATTAAAAGGTGAGAGGAGGAGAGAAAGGGATGTGACCATTCTAGCAGGATATCCCCTGGGCTCCAGCTGCTGGGTTCTGGTAAAACACCTCTTCCCAATGTCCCCCAACCCTTGGGCTAATAACAGCTTCTTACATGTTGCCTCACCTTTCCCTGTGTGCTCTTTCTACTTGAATGGACTATAGTTTTTCTAGTATAAGTTCTGATCTGGGGACTGAGAAGTACATTTAAAAATTTTATAGTAACTTTTTAATAGTAATTAAGTTTCCAACTTATAATATTTTGTCCTATTAAGGGGGTTTCAAAAACAAATTACTCTCATAAGGCAGAGAAAGTTTATAGAGTAAGAATTCAGGAAATGTTAGTTTCTTTTTCTCGAAACCAAAAAAAACAATGGCACAGCCACTCCACTCTCTAAAATCAAAGTTTGTTTTTCGATCACATGAGAGAGTATGTTTTTTGTTTTAATGTAGAAATAAAAAACAATTTTCTAACTTCGTATTATATAATCTTTGAAGCATATGGGGGGGTGTTAAAAAGACATGAAATTGAATAGATAGATCATCGTAATATTAATTAGATTATGGTGACTTTTTCCAAATTGTACTCTCGGTACAATCTTGGACATTTTTAAATCACTTTCTGGCTTTCTGGACTTAGCTTAGAGATTGTGGACTGAACCTCAGTCAAGGCTGATATCTGCTGGGTTGTCTTACAGTTGGCATCCAACCATTCACAGTCTGATCCTTGCACTAGCCCAATTTTAACTGAAATTGCTACTATCTAGGTTTGAGATGAAATTTCTAATATTTTAGAACATTTTGAAAAGTAACCCAACACATTCAAGAAGTACCGTATGTACTTCCTATAAAATCGTCCTGCAAATAAACCATATAGATTCCATACCAATACTTCTGATAAATTTTTCATAAATTTTCATAATTCTAAGTATCTTAAGAAAAATATCAAAAATACAGTAGGCATTTATACTATCCTAAGAGCTTAAAAACCTATGAACTTACATAACTTCATGAAGGTAGGTATTCTTACTCTCATTCTATTTTTTTTTTTTTTTTTTTTTTGCGGTATGCGGGCCTCTCACTGTTGTGGCCTCTCCCGTTGCGGAGCACAGGCTCTGGACGCACAGGCTCAGCAGCCATGGCTCACGGGCCCAGCCGCTCCGCGGCATGTGGGATCTTCCCGGACCAGGGCACGAACCCGTGTCCTCTGCATCGGCAGGCGGACTCTCAACCACTGCGCCACCAGGGAAGCCCCTTATTCTCATTTTTAAATGAAGAAATAGCTTAGAAATTTTAACTTGTTTGTTGCACTGTTTGTAAAAAGGGGGGTAAGGATTCAAACTCACATCTCTGAAGTGGTCCCAGAGTTCACGCTTTTTATCACTATATGGCTTCTGGCTATAGTAAGTGCCCTTAAGAAAATACTGCAGCATTGCCCAAGTCAGTGTCATCCACTACCGTCCTGGTATCACCAGGGTGTTCACTGAAGGCTGTAATAGACTGGGTTTTCTCCGAGCTCAGACCTCCTACTTGTCTTTCTTCCAACATTTTCACTATAATTTCCATTTCCCTGCAACTTATGAGGTTTAGCACCTTTACGTATATTTTTTGGCCAATTGGATTTGTTCTTCTGTTAACTGTTTTATATATCCTTTGTCCATTTTTCAATTTAGTTTTTATCTTTTTCTTCTTAATTTATAAGAGCTCACAGTATATTATAGAAAACCTTGTACCTATCATGTAAATTACAAATATATTTCCTCAACAGTTGCTATATCCTCACTGTACAAAAGTTCTTAATTATTATTATATAGTCACATATGTTTGATTTTCCTATTTTGGATTTAAAATTCTTTTTCAACTTCTGCATTATGCATATAATCTCATAAATTCTCTTTTAAGATTTTTATTTTCTTAATTTTTTACATACAAGTTTTTAATTGATCTGGTGTTTACTTCTGTATATGGTAGGAGATATAAGTCCAATTTTACTTTCTTCCAGATGGATAAACAATTATGCTAAAAAGAAAACAATTATGCTACCATTATTCATTAACTATATATCACTGCCCCTACAGAGGAAGACCCACCCACATACAAGCTTTTGAATGGCATTGTTCTCATAGAAAGCAGCTAGTCTGTCGGGTATCATGTAGCTAAACTTAACTCTAAAACACTAGGGTTTAGAAAGGAGACAGTTGTTGAGTAGGGACCTGGTTTTCTTGGCCAGCGGAATCTGTTATTCAAGTGACTCTGCTGAGTAATATTAAGTGAAACTTCTATCTCTCCTTAATTTATCAATTCAATCCATTGATTTATATAAGAGCCCAGAGGCCTCCTGGAGAAACAGACTTTAACTCTGCCCTCCCAAGAGTTCAAGCACTTACATGATTATGTTTGAAACAATAATGAGACACCACTATACATCTATTAGAGCATCGAAAATCCAAAAGCAATAACACCACCAAATGCTGGCAAGAATGTAGAACCATAGCAACTCATTCATTGCCGGTAGAAATGTAAAATGGTGCAGCCACTTAGGAAGACAATTTGTCAAATTCTTACCACATGAAACATACTTTTACCATATAATCCAGGAATCACACTCCTTGGTATTTACCCGAGTTGAAAATTTTTATCTCCACAAAAACTTGTGCATGGATGTTTATAGCAGCTTTGTTCATAATTGCCAGAACTTGGAAGCAACCAAGACACCCTTAATGAGTATCAATAAGTGAAAGAGGCAAATCTGAAAAGGCTGCATGCTGTATGATTGCAGCGATACGGCATTCTGAAGGCAGAACTATGGAGACAGTAGCAAGGTCACTGGTGGCAGGGGGGCGGGGAGGAAAGAAGGATGGAAAGGTGGAGCACAGAGGATTTCTGGGGCAGCACAGCTACTCCATATGATATTATAACTGTGGACACATGTGAAAACCCAGAAATGGGCAGCACCAAGAGTAAACCTTAATGTAAAATAGGGACTCTGAGTGATAATGATGTGTCCATTTAGAATCATCGATGATAACAAATGTACCACGCTGGTGGGAGATACTGACAGTGGGAGAGGCTGTGCATGCATGGGGACAGCGGGTATGTGGGAGCCCTCCGTACCTTCGCTCAGTTTTGCCGTCAACCTAAAACTGCCCTAAAAACTAAATTCTATTGATTAAAAAATATATATAGGGCTTCCCTGGTGGCGCAGTGGTTGAGAGTCCGCCTGCCGATGCAGGGGACACGGGTTCGTGCCTCGGTTCGGGAAGATCCCACATGCCGCGGAGCGGCTGGGCCCGTGAGCCGTGGCCGCTGGGCCTGCGCGTCCGGAGCCTGTGCTCCGCACGGGAGAGGCCACAACAGTGAGAGGCCCGCGTACCGCAAAAAAAAAAAAAAATGTATGTATGTGTGTGTGTGTGTGTGTGTGTGTGTGTGTGTGTGTATTTGATTACTAGAGAGGCCAAATCAAAGGAAATATTTGAAGCTCTTCGTTTTGAAATAGAAAAACATAGACCAAATTTATGTTGCGTAGGAAGAGAAGGAAATTAACACTTGTTAAAACCTGTTTACACAGTAACTGTACTATTTTTACAACCTTTCTATAAGTCTGAAATTCAAAATAAAAAGTCTTCAAAATCTGTATGCTGAGAAATGCACGTAATAACCCTATGGTATAAATATTATTCCCATTTACAAAGACAGATATGGAGGCCCAGCAGGTTAATTGTCGCGTCTGAGGCCTCCTGGAAAATGGTTGGGGCAGAACTGCAGCTATTAGGTCTGCTGCTGAAGCTCCTATTCTCTCCCCTAGACTACACGGTGTCTTTAGGGCAGCATTATACACGCAGCACTGGGGTGGGAGCCTGGGAAAGCAGTAAGGGAATTTCTCTTTTCTTGTTTGTCTTTTTTTTCATTCAGATAGCTGAGCAATAGAAAAAAAAAAAAAAAAGCTTCGCGAAGTATTCCTAGAACTTCATCCTCTGTTGAGTAGATATCATGAAAAGATGGTCACTGCACCTTGAATCCCAGAAAGTACCATATCAAGGGCATTTCATATGAGTGAAAATTAAGATGTTCTCTAAAGATAAAACAGATTTATGTTTCTTTTCAGAAACATGGAGCCCAAAGATAGATGTGTGAAAGATACAAAATTAATATTAAAATCTTCCATTTATTTTATCTGTAAAGCAAAAGCATTCATTTTCAATACTTTTTAACCTACTTATGCAGAATTAGGGTGTATATTAATTACAGCCTCTTTATTAAAATGTGTCCCATTTGAAGTGTCTTTCATGGCAACCATTAACCGTGAATACTCCTCCTTTAGTATCTCAAATGATACCTTTGACCTAGTGCAGTAATTTTTTCCCCTATACCCCTAAGCTCATTCCTAGGTCTGTCAAACTTTCACAAATTCATTCAAATATTATTCTGTGAGCACTGCTGAGGGCCAAGCATGGTATGTTTCATACAAGCATGGTATGTTTCATCCTTCTTAAAATAACCACCAAGCTACTTCCTGTATCTGACAGTCTGAATGATGTCAAGCCCTCTCTGAATTTTTAGATGTTTGCTATTAAAGCAGATACAAGAAAAGGATTCAACAAAAGGGGCTCTCCCAAGATTTGTAAATGTTAAAAGGATTGGCAGTTGAGTATTTTAAGAAATCTTCATTTCAGTAGCAACTGCAGAATAGAAGAGTCATGTGTCTTTGAAGGCACAATGGGTTACTTGGAGAATTCTCCGGTGGTTGGAGAGTGTACGTTCTCATGTGGAGGGAGGTCCCTGGGGAAATTCTGGAGCCTGTTTCAACATTTGGTATAAAAGCCAATATCTGGTATAGTGCCTTCCACCACGTGGGTGTTCAGTAATCAGAGTCAGAATCTTACAGATAAAAAGGACCTTTGAGATCAAAGTAACTGATTGTGATTGACATTATTCCCTCCTGAAAACATACTGAGAGCATATATTAGCAAAGTGAATTTTCACACATTTTTACCATCACAGTAAAATCTGCTTTGGGGCATAGAGCAGTGGTTTTCATGATACTCCTGTAATTCAAACAATAAAGCCTCATCATTTCATGGTCCATTAACTGGAAGCTATTTTGCACAAGTCCAGCATCACTTTCTACAACTTTAGATGAATGCATTCAAATAAGTTATATCACAAAAGACACTTGACTTATTAATCCATACTGTGAATCTCCATCTCCCTGAAATCACTGTTAAAATCTCTTTTATTTCACTAATCAGTGATACTTGAATTTAATGTTCTTCACCAAAAGCTTTATATTATACTAAAATAGACCTAACATATTGTTCTAACTCAACCGTAAAACAAGATCAGATAATGAGGTATAGAGCTCTGCTGGCTTGTGTGAGTCACATATTTTCCAATAGATGGAAAATCAAGAGCATTTCTGAAGAGATGCAAAAGGGAAAGGGCAGAGCTTCATTATAGAAGCCCTGAGCCCAAAGACTATATGAGAAATGTCACAAAATCCATTTGCTATGATATTTCATTTATTTTTTTTGTAGCACAAAGGCGGCTAATTTCATCTCATGGTTTCTAATGTTATGCTGGAAAGAATGCATACATATCAGAGATTAAATTCACCAGCCAGGAGTTTAGAACCAGTTCCCACCGACTCCGTTAGAGGATGAAGTGTCTAAGGAGACACCATTGCTCCCACCCACAATCCTGACGGAGTTCGAATGCCTCTAAAAGACAGATACTTGCGTGAAAGAGTTTAAGCAGGAGGTGCCTAAAGTAATTACACTTTAGGCTGCTAATTTTTGGTTTTTGTTTTTTTGCGGTACGCGGGCCTCTCACTGTTGTGGCCTCTCCCATTGCGGAGCACAGGGTCCAGACGCGCAGGCTCAGCGGCCATGGCTCACGGGCCCAGCCGCTCCGCGGCACGTGGGATCCTCCCGGACCGGGGCACGAACCCACGTCCCCTGCATCGGCAGGCGGACTCAACCACTGCGCCACCAGGGAAGCCCTGCTAATTTTTTTTTTAAAAGTGGGTTTTTTTGTTTAAATATGTTCTGGGATCCAGCCTCTAATTAAAAGTTGATCTGATCATTTTATTTAGCATCCCACCCCAGCTAGATACTGTTCTAAGTGTTTTAATATTAACTCATTCACACCTTCCAGTGACCCAATTTGCTAAATACTGTTATCATGATCCCCAAGTTACAAATGAAGAAATTGAGCCACTGACAGTTTAAGTAATCTGCCCAAGACCACATGGCTAAGAAATGACAGAGAAGAATTTGAACCCAGGAAGTCTGGCTCCAGAGCCCATGTGCTTACCCATTATGTTGTGCTGACTCTCTCAAACACTTTCCATATTATAGATGCAACATACAGTTTATAATATATCACTTCTGTACTCACTGGGTGTCAGATGCTATGCTGAGCTCTTTATGTGATTAATGCCATTTTTTTCCTATCAATCCTACGAGATAAGATGACATTTAACTGGTGAGGAAGCAGGCTCAGAGAGGCATGGTCCTTTGTTCTTCATCACACTACTAGGAACTGTCAAAGATGAGACCTATCCCAGGTCCGGCTGTGGCCAAAGACCACAGTATAACAACTCCACTCATGAGGTTTGCTAATCACCTTTAAGAAAGAGGCCAAAGAATCCTTCGACGAAGTATGGAGAGACAGGACAAATGCCCGAACTTCAGGCTAATTGTGCTCTTACAATGCTTTCTCTATAAATCTTGACGATGAAGTAATTCTAGGGCAGGAAGGACCTTGACACTGTCTAAGCCCCAGCCCCCTCCTTCTCTTGCTGAGGGCCTGAGGCCCAGAGAGGCTTAAGAGCTCTCTAAAAGTCACAGAGATACAAAGCCAGAACCACTGCCAGGTCAAGCTTTGTTCCAGAGCTCCGTGACACTTTTTGGGCAAGGTGCTTCCCAATTCATATAGCAGTTTGGATTGTAAGTGGGTACTGGGTACAGCTGTATCTATTTCTAAGCTACTTTTGTTACGGGTATGGAGCTCAGTAAGTCTCTTTCCTTTGCTGAAATGGTCCTTTTTGGCTGTATTAGCATAGCTTACAGGTCATGCTTGCTGAAACATTTTCAGTGACTGGGCAAAAATGTTTATGTTTATACGGTTTCCTGCCTTTTAATGTATCCTTCTGGGTTTTAAAAGAAATTCATTTGCCAGTCCTATTCATCTTTAAAGATACTGTTTCACTGAAGCAAAAAAAGATACCTCCTTAAACAAAAGCCTATAAATCCTCCATGCTTTTAGTTGTGATTGTTAATTTAACAAAAGAAAGAAAAGAGCTTTTAACTTGAGACAGTTACCTTTTCTTTTTTCCTATTCATTGTGTGACCCAAGTTCGTTTCTGTGCCAATTCCCCGCATACCTCTCAAGTCTCTACTTCCTGCTTATATCCTTTGTGAGTCTGAGGTTGTCACCTCCTTGTCAATCGTTTCTGGGCCATCTGCCATGTTCTTCCTTACCTTGACCCAGCATTCTTGCCTAGGTGGGGAGAGTGGATGTGGGGAGCAGCCTGCCCCTTTCCTCAGCATGGAGATTTCTGGAATCCTTCAGCAGTAAACAGAGATGGGAACAGCAACGATAGCCAAGCTATGGCAACTGTAACAAGGAGAGACAGAATTCTCTCTGTCTCTCAGAGACAGAGAGATACAGGTCAACTACCTGACCACTTACCTGATTTTCTTTCTTAAGATTTAAGAATATAGACCAGTGTTCCCTTCATGGAAGTTTGGTTTATTATGACTGGAGCAGTAGAGTTTATGTTTATAGAGTGAAGAAGTCCAGTTTGAGCCCAGGTGGTATATCACCCTTTGAATCCCCAGGTGTCAGAATGACAGAGAGACACCTGGAGGCAGGTGGGGAGGTGAGGTTGGAGAAAAGGGTCAGTGGATAAACAGGAGGAATGTCTCAGGGCAAAGGACTCAGTTCTTAAGGCCTCCAGAAGTTTTGTGGACAGATGGTGGTGGATAGAAAAGAGAGAAAATGAAGGAGTGGTTGCTCAAGAAGGAGGTGGGATGGGGATAGAGGGTACCATATCACTACTTGAGGCTAACGTGGTCCCTAGGGAGCCCGCTGCTCCCTTTCAGTGTCTCCCATCACTGGGCCAGTCTTAGTGAGAGGATGCTTCTCCCCCGGGCCCCTTACAGTGCCAGGACGAGGGGCGTTGGAGGGCGTGGGAGGTTCTGTTCCCTTTGGTATTTTATAAGTAAACTTGGATTTGGATGACTCTGTCTTCAGTATGTCTCTGACTGCCTAAAGTGGGATAGGCAGGGCCGTCAATCAGGTGGCATTTGTCATCGTCACAAATTACCAGCACAGTGCCTCACAAGTGGAGCCTCGTGTTCCCTCTGCAGAGGTGTCCCTGTTTAGGAAATGTGAACTGAAGTAACCTTGTAAGATAAAGTTCTGACATACAGCAGATATTTGATCCTTTTTTTGCTTTTTAAAACTTCAGGGATTTTTTTTTCTCCTTCTTCACATGTTCTTGCCTATCACTAAGTAACTGAGACTTTTGAAATGTCATTGTCAGCATTTTCAGACTATGATTTTCCTGTCTGATTAACAAAGGCCTCTTGTACTTTCTCTCCCTGCTTTCAGCAAGGTGAGTGCGCTTGACTTATTCTTGATGTTCGCATAGAGCTTCCAATCTCAACCTCCCACTGCTGACTTTCTGAACTTGACCTTGGGATGGTCCAGAAATGGAATGTGTCTATTTAGATAAGCTAGTGATAAGTTCCTTTTTTGTGGTATTGGTCCTATTGAGAGCATTCATATACAAGGTGGATAATTTCTCCTACATCCCTAATTTTTTTTTTTTTTTACTTTTGAATGCAACTCTCCTTCACCCTTCAGAATTGGCATTTATTGACATTCACCAAATGGTCTTCTTGCTTTAGTTTGGAACTAAAGCACTGTCAAAGAATAGCCAACAACTGGAAATTTTGACTAAAGCTAATGTCTGGAATACTTTAGGATAATAACAGCTCACTTCTTGGCATACTTACTATTCAAAGTCAATGAGATGAAGTTTTACGTATATTATCTCATTTAATCATCACAGCACCATGAGGTGGGTATCCCATTTTACAGATGAAAAACTAAGGCTTACACAAGTAACATGTGAGGGAATAAGATTCAAATATAGAACTGATTCCAAAGTTTTTCACTGCAGAGCACATGATTCTGCCTCAATTAGAATGTGGATAAATAACATTTTAGGACTATAAAAAGGGAATTCCATAGTAAAATGTGTCCTTTCCTCACACAGCAATGCTCCCTTTCAGAGGAGAGAAATTAAAATGTGAATTGGCAAGATTTCCCAATTTGCTGAATAAGATGCTCCGATTAAAGAACTGTATAAAGTCGTGTTGGAAGTTCAGTCTCCTCTTGGTATTATATAGATATTCCAGAGCAGCTTCAAGAGCCGTGGGAACTGAAGGCTTTTCTGTTTAAATACTTCCTTTTTCTGCCTGGCTTGATTTAGCCTGTGTCGAAAATGCAGAACCTGAAGGAAAGGCACTTGCTCCCCTTAAGCAGCCTTTTCTCCTTTGCTTTTCTTCCCGTCGGTTTCTAAAAACACCTGTGTACGTGTGTCTGGTGAGGGTGAGTGTGAGTGTGCCCCTGGAATGGGAGGAGAAAGGGCAAGTAGGGTTGTACCCAGCACTGTGCTTTCCCACGTTCTCTCAATTACACTCCGCATCAACCCCATGAGTTAAGGGATGTTGTCCCCATTTTACAGCTGAAGAAACCCAGGCTCAGAGAAGGCAAGTAGCTGCTAAGTGGCAGCAGTGGAAACCAAACCGAGGCTTATCTGTTGTTGATCAGATAAATAAGTAAATATAAAATGTGGCTCAGAACGTATGATTTGAGATCAGTATTTACACAAGAGTTTCAGAATCCAAGATCTATAACATCAGGCAATACGTCATAGACTTTGATTTATTTGACATAAGGAGGCCATACTAAATTAATTTTTTAGAATTCATTACCTGGTTTTCTTATATAATGCTTTGCTGTTAAGGCTCTGGAGACCCTTGTTTAAGCTTTAATTAAACAGTTTACTTGAAACATGAATATAGGACATTCAACTTGGCACGGAATATTACAAATGGAAACACCACTAACTATGTTGTTTTAAACCAGGCCGTTTGTTTCGGGGTGATGTTAACATTTGTCAACCATTTGCTGATAAAAAGAAACACCGTTTTATGTGACAACATTGAAATATGTGCAGTCGAGATTTCCACTTTGTCTGTTTCCAGTAATTGAAGGCCACTGTTCATTCATGCGGTGGTTGATAGTTGAGAAAAAATCTTTCCCATCCAAGCCTCAAGCGCACAGGGACAAAATAATTGCAGTTTCAAGAACGAAAGAGCAGTTTGAAACTATCTGAGAGTGGACTTGTTACATCAAAGAGTTCCTACTGGACAAATTTCTAGACGAGACAAAGGCTTCAAAAGGAGATAGAAAGTATCTTTTTTAAACATCTTTATTGGAGTGTAATTGCTCTACAAGATTGTGTTGGTTTCTGCTGTATAACAAAGTGAATCACCTATATGTATACATATATCCCCCTGTCTCCTCCCTCTTGCATCTCCCTCCCACCCTCCCTAAATAGACATTTCTCCAAAGAAGATACACAGATGGCCAGCAAACACATGAAAGGATGCTCAACATCACTAATCATTATTGAAATGCAAATCAAAACCACAATGAGGTATTACCTCATACCCATACCAGTTAGAGTGGCCATCATCAAAAAATCTACAAACAATAAATGCTGGAGAGGGTGTGGAGAAAAGGAAACCTTCTTGCTCTGTTGCTGGGAATGTAAATTGATACAGCCACTGTGGAGAACAATATGGAGGTTCCTTAAAAAACTACAGATAGAACTACCATACTACCCAGCAATCCCACTACAGGGCATATACCCTGAGAAAACCATAATTCAAAAAGAGCCATGTACCACAATGTTCATTGCAGCTCTATTTACGATAGCCAGGACATGGAAGCAACCTAAGTGTCCATTGACAGTTGAATGGGTAAAGATGTGGCACATATATACAATGGAATATTACGCAGCCATAAAAATAAATTGAGTTATTTGTAGTGAGGTGGATGGACCTAGAGTCTGTGATACAGAGTGAAGTAAGTCAGAAAGAGAAAAACAAATACCATATGCTAACACATATATATGGAATCTAAAAAAAAAACGGTTCTGACGAACCTAGGGGCAGGACAGGAATAAAGATGCAGACATAGAGAATGGACTTGAGGACATGGGGAGGGGGAAGTGTAAGCTGGGACGAAGTGAGAGAGTGGCATGGACATACATACACTACCAAATGTAAAATCAATGGCTAGTGGGAAGCAGCCGCATAGCACAGGGAGATCAGCTCGGTGCTTTGTGACCACCTAGAGGGGTGGGATAGGGAGGGTGGGAGGGAGACACAAGAGGGAGGAGAGACGGGGATATATGTATAGGTATAGCTGATTCACTTTGTTATACAGCAGAAACTAACACAACATTGTAAAGCAATTATAGTCCAAAAAAGATGTTAAAAAAATTTTTAATAACTCTCCAGAAGTGTTCTCTTAAATGAACTATTCAAGACAGCCAATTAAGGAAGATAGGGTAAATATCTGTTACTGAAAAGACTATACATAAATAGGGAGAGATGAAAGAAGGGGGAAATGTACAGAAAAGTGGATTCCTTTGTTCTTGTATAGAACTTCGGTGTGTCACAGTATGGATTTTTCTAGATGTTTGGTGAACTGAGGATATGCAGTGTAAAGGGTCTTTTTTTAAGTTGTCTCAGTGGGTGGCTTATATGAGTAGATTAGAATTCATGTAGAAAATCTTTACATGAGGCTTGCTCTCTCTCCCCTTTCACTTTGGCACAGACAAGAACAATGGTATGTTGTTTACGTGCGCAGGGACTTCACTTTCTGGTATAATTGTCTTCAGCCTAAGTTTCGAAGTTGAGCTTCTGTACACATACTGAGCTTCTAGTTACACCAAAGTGCCATTGGTAGGTTGATAATAAATTGTATGAATACCTTCATTCTTTATTCTTTCAGGATCATACAGTTAAGGAATCTATAGTCCAGTTAACGTCAACAAGGAAAACTTGGTTATTGAAGTCACTTATATAGGATCACAGGTAGTTAGTGGCAAAGTGGGACTGAAACCCACATATCCTAACACCTGACCAAACTCCATTCAAACCTTCTCTCTCCACCTACTCCTCTGTGTGAACGTACTCAAATCATTTAGCTTCTCTGAACCCGTTTCTTTATATGTGTCATTATAAATGATAAAAATATTGACCTTCTCATATTTCACGATGCTACATAACTTAGAGGTGTTATGGTAAATGTTTATAATGTGCCCAGCACAAATTTGGCACTCAACCAGTAACGGTAGCCAGTGTGATTTTATCGTTATTATTATTATTCTTAGTCTAACAAGAATAAAGTGTTAATAGTTGTATAGGATTTTTATTTCAGAATCGTATTTTGAAGCAATAACTAACACTTTTCAAAGTTACGTAACAGTCCTATCAAAAGGTAGTGGTAGCCAGCCTCCAGAATGATCCCCAAGGGCCCCAACCTCCTCATATTCACACCCGTAAGTAGTCCCCTCCTGCGTTGTACCGGGGTTGGTCTGTGTGATGAGTATAATATAGCAAAAGTGACGGTGTGTGTGGTAGGAGGATAGTAACTCCCAAAATATGTCTACATCCTTATCCCCACATCCTAAAGCTATGAATATGTTGAATAAATTACATGGCCAAAGGGACTTCGCAGATATGATTAAATTAAAGATCTTACAGTGGGGAGATTATCCTGAATTATCTGGGTGGGTCCAATGTAATCAAAAGGGCTCTTAAAAGATGGGAGGGCCTTCCCTGGTGCCGCAGTGGTTGAGAGTCCGCCTGCCGATGCAGGAAATACGGGTTCGTGCCCCGGTCCGGGAGGACCCACATGCCGCGGAGCGGCTGGGCCCGTGAGCCATGGCCGCTGAGCCTGCGCGTCCGGAGCCTGTGCTCCGCAACGGGAGAGGCCACAACAGTGAGAGGCCCGCGTACCACAAAAAAAAAAAAAAAGATGGGAGAGAGTCAGAGTCAGAGAGACTTAAGGATGCTACACTGACAACTTTGAAGATAGAGAAAAGGCCGTGAGCTATAGAATGCAGATGGCCTCTAGAAGCTGGAAAAAGGCAAGGAAATGGATTCTCCTCTAAAGTCCATGCAAGAAACACAGGTCTGTCAGCACCTTGATTTTAGCTCAGAGAAACTCATTTTGGACATCTGGTCTCTAGAACTGTAAGATAATAAATTTGCGTTGTGTAAGCCACTAAGTTTGTGGTAATTTGTCACAGCAACAACAGGAAACTAATACCGTATGTCACTTCCAAGATCAGGTCATAAAAGACTGTGGCTTCTGTCTTGGGCTCTGTCTTTTGCATGGCTCACTCTGGGGGAAGCCAGTGTAATGTCGTAAGGACACCTAGGCAGCCTCAGGAGAGGCCCACACGGCAAGGCACGCAGTCTACCAGCAAACGAGGGAGCTCAGAAGCAGATTCTTCAGCCCTAGTTGAACCTCAGATGACTGCAGCCCCAGCAGACAGCTTCATGAGAGACTCTGAGTCACAACCATCCAGTTCAACTGCTTCTGTATTCCTAACTAATACAATCCGCTGTGTAGTTTCCTCCCGCACACAGTCAGGCTGCCCTGTGTGACCAGTAGAATACTGCACAAGTGACGGTGTGAGACTTCTGAAGATAGGTCCCCAAATCTAGGGCAACTTCCTTAAACCCGTGGAGAGTCCACTCTGGGGAAAGAGAGCTGCCGCGTCACGGGGACGCTCACGCAGCCCTTGGAGGCATCAACTCTCCCCGTACCATGTTGCCCCCACGTGAGAGCCACCTTGGAAGTATATCCTCCAGCTCGAGTCAGGCTTTCCATGCTTCTAGCTCTTCCGCCTTCAAGTCTTTGATCTGAGGCCCCAGACATTGCAGAGCAGAGACCAGCCATGCCAACTGTGCCCTCACTGAACTCTGCACCCACAGAAACCATGAGATAATAAATGTTGTTTTAACCCACTAGTTTTGAGTGCTTTGTTATGTAGCAATAGAAAACCAGTAAAAATGTATTAAATATTTACTATCTTCCCACTGCATTTTAGAAAAATACTTTTCATGTCTACAATGTAAGTGTATGAGTACCTTTTCAATATGTCGATTTAGATGTGCAAACGACTATTTTCACACTCCTTTCCCTGTGACCCGTTGATATCGCGTAATGTGGATATCAGAGAGAATTTGTAGCAACAGACAAATGTTGCCGCATATGCAGGTACGGCTAATGTGTAGCAGACTCTGGATTCTTGGAAAGAAAGTAGCTTGTGTTTTAGACGTGTAGCAGCTTTATTTTTATAGTTGCCACTCATGAAGGTAGAAATCTCTAGTTTATAACTGAGCTCACTTTGCGCACACATTCCTTATGTCACTCGGTTGGACGCGGGGATGGGAGGCAGGGCGTGAGACGTCTTGACAGTAGCTAATTAAAACAATGTAATCACATCCGGCATAACTCCTGGTCTCTTGGGAATTCAGTTGGTCTATTCAAACTCCAAACTTATTTCTGGACGGCGGCCCCTCTGATCTGTTCTTCTCTTCCCTCTCCCTCATTCTCCCCAGACGAGAGGCTGGATCCGGGAAGAATTTTACGTATCGTCTTAAAATGGGGAGGAGGGCGCCCAGCTGATCTGTGCACTGGCCTCTCGTCTTTACTGATCTTCTTGAAGCTGCAGCTCGACCAGCCTCATGTTGGGACATTCTCTGTTCTCACCGCACTGGCTGCTGAGGCTGATGTAACTAGAGGAATCTGTTCTCTTTCACGGTCAGGTCATGGTCTCCCCACCTTCTTCATTGCCTCCACCTTGCTCTTGCCCTTGACTGTCAGTCCCTGAAACTTTGCCATATTATCAAGTCACCCTGGAGCCTCACAACATTATCCACTCTCTCTAAAATAGAAACCCTCGGGCAGGCACAGTGGCTCTCAATTCTCAGACACCCCCCCCCCACGCATCTCAATGAGCATGGAAATTGTCTTGCTTCCCTTCTGTATGCTCTGGGACTGAGGGGAACTTGGAGGATGGGGACTAATTTTCTCAGTGAGCCTGGCTTCTCCAGCTGGTCTGTCAGAATGCTGCAGAATTTTACAATACCTTCCTGCTATGAAGACAGGAACAACTCCTTCTCTGGCCAAGAGGAAGCCTGGGAAAACTTTTTTTTTTTTTTTCATATTTCAGCTGTCCTATGTAACCAGTTAAGTATGGGAGACTGAGGGCTTCCCTGGTGGTGCAGTGGTTAAGAATCTGCCTGCCAATGCAGGAGACGTGGGTTCGAGCCCTGGTCCGGGAAGATCCCACATGCCGCAGAGCAACTAAGCCCGTGCGCCACAACTACTGAGCCTGAGCTCCAGAGCCTGCGAGCCACAACTACTGAGCCCATGTGCCTAGAGCCTGTGCTTCTCAACAAGAGAAGCCACCGCAGTGAGAAGCCCACGCACCGCAACAAAGAGTAGCCCCTACTCGCTGCAACTAGAGGAAGTCCGTGCACGGCAGCGAAGACCCAACGCAGCCAAAAATAAATAAATAAAAAGAAATTTATTTTAAAAATATATACGGGAGACCTAATCATCAACAAGTTAATCTTGTACCTTTCAGGTAGAATTAACGTGAGCAATTTGTAACTTCATCCTATATGTATTCAGTGTGGAGCAATGCTAGATAAATGCTTTTAAATACCTTCTTGTTCATGCCTCCAAGTGTACATAGAATTTTGTTTTATGATAGTAAACATGCCTATTCATATCTTCACCAGAACAGCATGCTGCATGTGGCAGTGTGTCATCACGTACCAGACTACACAGCATATATCATCAAGTCTAGCAAGGCTGACGTGATCCTGTTTCTACCCAAAGACAGCTTTTGGGGGTGGGGGCCCAGGGGTCCTGAAACAATTTAGCAATTCGGTCCATGAAAACAATGGAAGAAGAGAATGGAGACCATATTTCAAAGTCCCCGTGCAGATCTCCACAGACAAGATGTCACAGTGCGCTGGGCCTCCAGGGACACCCAGCTTGGAGATGTATCCCTCAGGAGTAAACTCTGAGTCAGGGAAAGCTGGCCTGGGAGCCGACAACAGATTCTGATCACCAGCCCTGGGCTCATCCTATAAACCACTTTCTCTTTCCTCTCTCTTTCCCCACCTTCATTTGCCAGTATAAAGTACCAATTAAGAGCACAGCTTCTAGAGACAGACGTCCTGATTCCAATTCCAACTCGGCCACTTACTAACCATGAGAACTTGGTCATGTTACTTAGCCTTTCTTTGTCTTAGTTTTCTGATCTGTGAATAAAATGAGGATGCTAGCAATAGTATCCCCCCCAGTGGGCTGTGGTAGGAGACTAAATAAAATTATATTTGTTAAGTCGTCGGAATGCTGGGAAACCATAATTACGAGTCATCATGACTTTCCCTCTATTTTGTCTTCCCACTTTCTGTTAGTCAACGGAGCTGCCATAACAAAATACCACAGACTGGGCGGCTTAAACGACAGACGTTTATTTCTCACGGTTTGGGAGGCTGGGAAGTCTAAGATCGTGGTACCAGCAAGGTAGGTTTCGTTCCGAGGCATGTTTTGTAAGCAGCTGGCCTTGCGTTCTCACATGACTCTTCTTTGTGTGCACACAGGGCTTGAGAGAGAAAGAGATTGATCTCTGATATTCCTTCTTACGAAGACAATTCTGTGAGAGCACCACCCTTATGATTTTATTTAACCTTAATTGGTTCCTTAGAGACCTTATCTCCAAATACAGACCCACTGGGGGGTAGGGTTTCAACATACGAATTTTGCGGGGGACACAAACATTCATTATAACAGTTCCTCCTCATGCCCATACTCAATTTCTTCTTTTACCCCCAGTTCCTGTACCTAAAGTCAAAACTAGATTTACTAAATGGCTAGAAGCTCTCAGGAAACATCACACAGGCCAAAATAGCTGATGCAATAGAATGCTAGGTATTTCATAGTTTCTACATTTTGTTAAAACGTATCACCTGGGTTGGGCATGCGCTCATGTTTAGTTAGTAATAAAGAATAGTTTGTAACACTTACCTATTCTACAAACGATGCTGCCTAAAACACTACCCCTAAAACTCAGTGGCTAAAAAGAATAAGCGTTTATTGCTCATACAGCTAGAATCAGGTACAGCTCAGAGACTAAGGCTGTGTGATTCTCCCGGCCTCAACTGGCCTCTCTTGTCTGTCTGGGAGCAGACTGGCTGGGTCCTCATTTTCCTGGGCTCTATCCGGCCGGGGCAGCTCAGCTTTCCAGGTCTCGTTCTCATGACTCTCACATCCTTCCAGAAGGCTCTTCCAGGCACGTTATTCCCTGAGGTGCCCACGTGAGCTCCATGCCCAGTCCTGAAAAAAGGAAAGCAAAAGGAAACACTGGAGGTATCATGGGAGAAATGAGGCATCGCAGCCAATTTTCAACGTATTCCACCCAAGAGCATTTTACCACATCTACCTCCCTGCTCCTTTTGTTTTCACTTAAAAAAAAAACTCATAAGTTTAAACCAGAGAGGCTATGTGATTACAAATGGTGTATGCCGGTGGAAAAAGTTTTATGTAATTCACCAATTACCCGTTGGGCACATAGAACATATTAGTGTAAATGAAACCATGGTGCCTATACTAAGAAAAAAGTCTTTCTTCATAAGGGTAGTGTCTTTTTTGGTTCTTTGAATTTTGCTGGGGTTTTTTGTTTTGTTTTTAGGAAACATTTAGAGAAAATCCTGAAAATAATTTAACATCATTTCTTATTCTGTTTCTCAAACTGAGAAACTTTTTTTTAATGTGTGCAATATACCACACACACAAAAAGAGCATACCAATATACATTAGAAGGCTGAAAGTATCAAAGGCTATTTTTTGAAAATGTATTACATCCTAGTAATCTCCTTGTTTACACTGAAGCATCCAGATACCGCCGACAATGAGGGGATTTGATTTGGGGAAATTAAACTGTGATGTGCTGCCACCTTGTGTACTATGCCTGTAATCACCATTATTTTCCATTCTTATCTCTAGAATACTAACCAGAAAAAAATACTGCAATGAAGGAGACATTTTGTCCTTGCAAAAGGCAGGGTTTCTTAATCCTTTTTGTGCACATGGGACTCTTTGGCAACCCATGTACCCCTTTTGTAATAATGTTTTTAAGTGTATGGAATAAAACACTAGAATTAGAAACTATACTGAAATATAGTTACCAAAAGATTTAAAATGACAAATGTGAAATAGACTAACATGTATGCTTCTTCATTAACACATTAAGGAACAACATCTAGTGGCCAGTCTAATAACTACTATGATCTCAAATTAGTAAATAGAGTCAACATATTTGAGATATTGACAACATGTGATGTGATTTGAAAATGTGTGTCACAGGCTAATGTTATTGTTTGCTGCCTCCATTCATACTTGAAGGACATGCTAAACTACAGCTAGAAATTATTGGAAAAGATTGTTATTTTTTCCTGTCTAAGTTGACAGACCACTTGAGTTCGAGCCACAGGCCCCTTGGGATTCAGAGACTCCAAAATAATCATTCCTGACCCTTAATATAGTTTATATTTGATCACTAAACAAGGAAATATTAGACATCAAAACTTCTAAAAATAAATCTTCGTTAAGACCCTACCAATCTGTAGAAATCTTCTTTGTATAAGGTATTTTTAAAGAATAAAACACTATTTTTCTCTCATAACTATTATTTTTCTACATCGTGCTATAATGAACATTTATATGATACAGAATATTTCTACTACTTTTATAATCATGGATTAAAGTATAGGTCTACAAAATATATGCTTAGTTTTATTTGATTTCTCAAGGAACTGACTAGATTACCTGGAATCTGGTCCAGGACTTGTCTTTAATCGGTTCAATGAACTTGCACATTTTTTCCCTTTTGCCTCCCTCTCTCTTTCTTTCCTCCTTTCCTCCCTTTCTTTTTCTTTGCTATCTTCCTTCCTTTTTTCTTCCCTTTTCCCTGCTCCCTTACTCTTCTCCCCCTCTCCCCCTTCTCTCTTCCTCTTTCTTTCTCTCTCCCCTTTATTTTATTTTGCCTTCCACAAATTTTAATAAGAGACAAACATGTGCTAAGAGCTGTGCTAAGCGGTGTGGGTGATGATCTCAGGGACTTCACAGTTAATCATAATAAAGCATGAGCCAGAGGCAGATTGACCACAGACCCAAAGAAGCTTAAGCTTCTGTGTACAGCTGCTCTCCTCCATATCCACAGGGGCCGCGTCTATCAATTTAACTAACAGCAGATGGAAAATATTCAGGAAAAAATTTTTCAGAAAGTTCCCAAAAGCACAACTTGAACTTGCCATACTCCTGTAAATAGCAGCTATTTACATAGCATTTGCATTCTATTTACATAGCATTTCTATTTCATTAGGAATTATAAGTAATCTAGAGATGATTTAAAGTATACAGGAGGATGTGTGCAGGTTATATTGCAAATACTACACCATTTTGCATAAAGGACTTGAACATCCGTGGATTTTGGCATCTTCTAGGGGTCCTGGAACCCATCCCTCTCAGACACAGAAGGATGACTGTACTTCACTTTCATGGTTCCCAAGAGACTTGGTAATGATTTTACATGTTTAGATAGTTTTATAAAGTTTACAAAGTGAGAAATTTAAACCACAATCAGTTAAGACCACTATCTCTTTCAGTTCCTACTTCCCTTCAGGTTCATTGCTTTTAGAGTGCCTAGGCATTTTGAGATCCAGCTAAGCAGAGGCTGAGTAGGGGATACATTTAGTTTGAGTTTAGTGAGATATATTTATGTGGTTCATACTAATTTTCATGCACAGGGAAGTCTCCCAACGTCATGGGTACCTGTCAATAAATACCTAAGAATTTTATCTAGGCATTTTCTCCTACTTAGTTAATTTTGCATACTTATGAAGAAATCTACATATGATTTGTAATTTTAGCCATCACGAGGAAAGTAGCCAAGTCTATGTGGCTGTGAAGGTCAACATTCCATAGGCCTTTCCTCACCAAGTTAAAATCATCTAAGAAGTGATACTTATCTGGTTTTGCCCACTTGGAGCACCAGACTCAAGTAGAATCGTCAGAATCTACTCCATTTAAGTATTTCTCTCTATGAATACCTAAAGCGGTCTTTGGTTGTTTTAACACATGGCTCTATGAAGTTAACCAGAGATTGTTGCCTGTGACCGAAACACCGTCCCCTAAGGAGGTGCTGACTTTGCAGTGTGTCAGCTTGGCCGGGCTGAACTGCATTTCCTAGAGCTCTCTTTCCTGTGTATCTCTGGTTAGGCCCAGGAGAGATTATTGCGTGAGATTTGGAGGACGGAGGTGAAGCCGCAGCTATTTTTGTAGCTCATACACGTTGTCATTTATCTGCTTTCTTACCTCGTTGGTGGAAAGTAGCTGCTTCATCTTTCCCAGGACCCTCTTCCTTCCTTCCAGCTCCTGGGCCTGGAGTGTGTTTAGCGACATGACGGAGGCTCCCAGCTTCTGCAAGACACCCATTCCCTCAACGTCACACACAGAACTGACACAAGGTTCAGTCCCTCCTCCTGAGCTCCCAGCTCCCACAATTGCATAAAATCCAATCTCTGTAACAAATCTCTGATTGTTACAGATATAGTTCCTAATGGTTCTGCTTCTCTGAGTGGACCCTGACTGATACAAAGACATATACCAATCTATAGACAGCATACTACAATGGCTAGATAACTTCCAGTCTTTCTCGCTGAAGGAACTGGTGACTGTGTTTAACCAGCATAGTAAAGTCTCTGTTCTGATACTACCTGGACCTCTTACCCACCTCCAGGATTCCCACCTGCCCTACTACGTTCGTGCGGGAAGGCCATCAGAGAGTGCCCTCAGCCTGAGCCCCCACTCGTTTATTCTCCCAGTGCACAGTCCCTGGGGCGTTATCTGCATCCCCCCAAGCTGTGATGGTGGGAGGGACACATACAAACCTAGAAGAGTCCCGCTGAGAATGGAGCCACCTGCTCTGCAGCCCTGCCACATTCCCCAGGTTATTACCACTCATCGTGGCCTGGCAGCAGGAGCTCGGGAGTGTGCAGGCTCTACTGTTTAATCCCTTCATGTCTATCACACTGTGGGTTGTAGCAGCTCTAGTTGTTAGCCTGGGATTTCCCAAAAAAACCTGTACATTAGGCCAAGTCATATCCCTAAAACCTGGTATGTGGCTCTAGAATGGTATTCAGTGGATATAGATTCCCAAGTGCAGGCTACAAAATGGTGGAGTGTCCTGCCTCAGGTTCAGGGCTAGTCCCAAATTTACCTATACAGACATCAAGAAAGATGAAGCCTTTTATTTCGTATTCCTAGTTCACATCCTTTAAAAATAGCTTTTTAATATAATAGCTCAACTATCATCTCCTATTTGAGGTCTTCCTCAATTCCTCCAGACAGAGCTAATATCTTCTTTGTTTAGTGTATAATCTCATTAGAGCCAAACTCACATTATATAGTGATTGGATACTTGTCCAGCTTATCCACAAGACTGTAATCACTCAGGGTTAAAAAAACAGTCACACTTCATTCACTTTTGCCTAACCTAGTGCCTAGCATTTTAATGAACTTTTATTAAAATTTTGATAAATGAATTTGTAAGTTATTTTTTTGTCAGCTCTAAATTTCTTGGGAAAAATAACTCATAGTTCCTTTTATGTGTTACCAAATATCTGGATGTATACTGATAAGCTGTCTAACAATTAAAATATTTACTACCATTTCTGACCCTCTGCAACAGTGTTATCCGGTAGAACTTTTTGCAGTGGTGGCAGAAATTTCTCTCTGCAATTAGGAACTTGAAATGTGGTCAGCACAGCTCTAGATGTTGGACAATATGTAGACATTTCCACAAGGATAATCTATATTATGACTTTGAGCCTTTTAAAAATGCCACAAACAAAGCCCTCTCAGTTTCCTCCCTCTGAAAGTCAGTTTTCTGAACTTGAACTGACTATAGATACAGAGGGAAAATATCTCATCCAAGAACAGATATTGATAAGATAATCTTTTCCCCCCAAAATGGTCTTGGAGTTGAATAACATCATTGATTTTTGGCTGTTATTAATAACCTTCAAATGTTTCCCATTCACTAATTATATGTTCTATTTTTAAAGTATTAAAAAATTTTTTTTTAATAATCTAACAAAATGGGATAAAAGATAAGCCTGTTAGACCAATGTTACCTATCGCATAAGCTCATAGTAGTTTTTCAAGCAAGGTTATGACTCTGAGTAGAGAGCCATTTTATGCACTATAACATATTTTTACTGTAAAATGAACTACTACTGTTGGCTAATAATCTTCATTTTAATCTCTCCTTAAAAAACGTTTTCCTGAGATTCTAGAGCCATTGTGTTAAAAGAACTATGCACAGCTTACTAAACACATTTATACACAGCTGTCTATTAAACATAAATATTGAGTTCTGAGGTCAATGCCAGTTTTGTTTTGGGGTTAGGAAGAGGGGCATTTTTGCCCTTTTCCTCAAAAAGAGACAATAGGTAAAAACAAATCTATAAAACTTATTAATTTATTCAGTATTCCTGGATTGAATACATCCAGAAAACACTCAGCAGTAGTAAGAACATTTCAACTGGTAAAGTTTATAAGAGAGGACTGTAAAATGGATGGTATATCTGACGTTTTATCACATATGTGTTATGCACTTGCATTTATCAAAGAACCCAGGAGACAAGTGGCAAGTGTACATTTTTAAGAAGAGTTTACATTCGGAGATACTAATTTAAACCAAGGATCTCAACAGAATTAGCTAACCAGCTAGCCTCACAATGACTAAATTAAAAAAGTCACACTAACAAAGCATTTCATCTATTATTTAACTGTAGAATTTTTTTAAGTAAAATGAGATCCATTTTTCCAAAGCATCGGGTGATACTGCGAGTGTGAAAGCAAACTAAGATCCAGAGGAATTGCAGGATAAAAAATACAGAAAATGAAATCTGTTCTTTACATGATATTCAAGATTTGTGTTCATATACCACATTTTTGAAAATCTGCTGAATGCATTTGTTTATACAGAGCTGGGTTTGAATCTTAGGCCCATCACTTACTAGTATTCTTGGGCAGATTCTGTGCCTCAATTTCTCCATCAGTAAAGTGTAGATAATCATCATCATGGCTTTTTATATAAGAAGCATTTACAACTTGAAGTGCTCCATAAATACTAGTCTCAGTAAAGGCAAAGTTGGCTAATAGGAGGGCGTTTTCTGAAATTCCTCATATTCAGGTCTCTTGTCTTTAGTTATTTCTTAAGATGTAAATCTTGATAATATAATCTTCAATAATGTCTTTTAGTATCTCTCAAGTACAAGCTATAGCAAGATAAATCAGGACAGTTGTACGCCTGCAGAAAGAGCAAGGGTTATGAAATTGTAATTGAGTCAAACTAAAATTCTACTTATTGCCTTATAAGTGTCTAAGAACTTATGCAAAAATAATTATGAACAGTAAATTTAACATCAGTAACAAAAGTAACCTTTTGCTAGTGAAGCACAGAAGCAATTGTAATATCATTATATTGCAACTTGAAGTTGCTAGTGAGATTCTCCTTAAAAATTTGAAGGTTTTTTTTTTTTAATCAGAAATAACAGAAAGAGGGAAAAAAAAGGGAATCTGTATTCTGTTCCAGAATTCTAGTAGGAGATGAATCACAGGAGGGAGAATCAGTGACAGCTGGAAAAAAGAAAAGTAAGCAGACCAAATCCCTAAGGCCTGAAAGAAGAAAGGATTATATTGAAAACTGACCTCAGATGAAGAGAATGACCCAAGTGCTTAACCAGCAGGAGGGCCCATATGTTACCTAACAGCAGGGAGACGGAAAGATGCCCAGTCAGGGATTCTATCAACCTTCTGATTAGATCATGAATGCAAGTGTCATTGGAGTTAGATCTAAGTCTAAATCTTGGCCCAATCATTTGCTAAGAATGCAACATAAAGCAAGTTGTTTAAACTCTCTTAGCTTCATTTTCATTCTTGTAAAAATGAGGATAATATTTGTAGTTTCTTACAGTTTTGTGGCATTAAAAAAGACAACATCTGTAAGGTAATTAGCATGATTTCTGGCAGAAAGTAAGTTTAATAATATTTGAAGCAAATATTTGAAGATGAGAGGTCCCTAAGTAACTGTAGATTAGTAGATATTAATTAAACTGTTAATTACCAGGTTGAGTCTTCGAGCTATGAATTGACTAATAGCTCTAGACAAAGTCATTTATTAAAGCTGTTATGACTTTTCTCTTTTTTTTTTTGATCTTGGTAGTTTGACTTAGATTCTCTTTTATTTTGGTTTGTTGATCTTTCTCATGACCTCCTCACCCAGTGCCTCCAAAGTCAGCTCTGATGGGATATGAGGTCGTACTAAAAATGTCTACATGCTTCTGAAACTCAGGACCAGTCTTTACTTGATGCCCCATTTAGAAATATTCCTACTGACTTAACCACCCTAAGGAAGGCTTCTGCCTTTAGAAAACAGTGTAGACTTCACATGCACTGGCTTCGATGTGTTATGGCTATCACAAGGACAGGGAAGTCATATATACCCACATATATACCCACATTCTACTCAACTATTAATAGCAAGTTTGTTTACAGATTCAAGATAACTGGCAAACAAGCATTCTCCCCAATAAACAGTTATCACTTCCCCTTGGTAGGCCACTAATACTACAAGCTATGAAGAGGATATAAAAAAGATCCAGAAGAATCTGATCTTTTAAATGTGATTTAACTTACGTTTAAGTCCTTAGTGATGTGATGCAGAAAAAAAGGTTATAATAAGTACAGCCTCTAGACTGTGCATCACAAGTCTGAGTTACTTAACCTCTCTTGACTTTAGTTTCCTCCTGTGAGAAGTAAAGCAGTTCAACTACCTGATCTATTAATTCCCTGCTAAATCAATCTATCAGTGTGATGGGTACTTAAGGAGCTAAGGACAGTTTATTTAACAGGTACATTTGTCTCCCAGAATATAAAAGTAGATCATTTTAGAAGATAGCAGTGGTAGTTTTTTAAAAAGCATTAATAAAGGTATCCCTTGGAAAGTATATCAGTAGAAAATGGAAATAAATCTAGGCCCAATCACGTTGCTGTGACACTGTTCAGTCACTCACCATCTTGTTTTCCACTCACTGATCAAAAATAATTGCATTAGTTCATTTACACCTAGAAATTAAGGATTTATTTCTTCAAATCCATAGTTCATGACCCTTAAGAAAAAAAATGAGGGAATGATTAATTGCAGCCTCCTCAGTGTCTAGTTAGAATGTAGATAAATCTATATGATACCTGTATTTGTCTTCTAGGGCTGCTCTAACAAAGTACCAAAAGCTAGGTGGCTTAAAACAACAGAAGTTTATTGTCTCACTCTTCTGGAGGCTAAAAATCTGAAATCAAGGTGTCCCAGGACCTTGATTCTCTCTGACAGGAGAAAATCCTTCCTTGCCTCTTCCTAGCTTGTAGTGTTTTCCAACAATCCTTAGCTTTCCTTAGCTTGTAGATGTGCCACTCTAGGCACATGGCCATCTTCACATCTGCTTCCTTCTATGTGTTTGTATCCAAATTTCCCCTTTTTATAAGGACGCCAGTCATATTGGATTAGGGTCCACCCTCATGAACTCCTCTTAACCTGATTAAATTTGCAAAGACCCTATTTCCAGACAAGGTAATATTCTGAGGTACTGGGGGTTAGAACTTCAGTGCATCTTTGGAAGAGGACAGAATTCACCCCATGACAATATATATTCCCTTGTAAAAAAAAAAATCAGTGAATACACAAGATGTAGTTTTGTCAAGGACCAGGAACTGAAAGAAATGTCACACAGGGCATTTATCACATGTATAAACAGATACAGCTCACCAAAACTATCAGGAAATGTAGAGATACTGACTAAGATGGATTTTTACCTAGCTGACTGAGATAGTATCTTGGCAATAAAATATTGTAAGAATAAATATTCATAATAGCTTGGATTTTTTTTTAGATCTTACTAGTTTCCAGACACTGTTCTAAATGTTTGACCTGTATTAATACATTTAATTCCTTCTATAACACTACAAGGTAAGAATTATTATCAACATTATCCCCATTTTATAGCTGAGAAAATTGAGGCATAAAGAGATTAAGTAATTGATCAAAGCCACACAACTATTAAGTAGCAAAACTGGGATTTGAACTCAAGGAGTCTGGCTGCAGAAGGTTTGCTGTTAATCACTGTGAATGGTCCCCTCATTTACAGTTTAGTAGTGAAGCAAGTCTTATCACCATGAAATGACTTAAAAACAAATACAGTTGATCCTTGAACAACACAGGGGTTAGGGATGCCTACCCTCCATGCAGTCAAATATTCTGAGTATATCTTTACAGTTGGCCCTCCTGTCCATGGTTCCACACCAGTGGATTCAACTAACTGCAGGTTGTGTTGTCCTGTAGTACATATTTATGAGAAAAAATCACCATATAAGTGGACCTGAGCTGTTCAAACCCACGTTGATCAAGGGTCCACTATAGTCTTTTGTGCATATCAGAGATCAAAATGTTAAATAGAAAAAGTGAAGGACCATAAAGGTTATTTTTTAAGTCTGACCAGCTTTTTATATCAAAGATATTAAAAGATCATTATGTTATAAAAGGATGCTAATTAGAAATAAGAATACCAAGCACCTGAGAAATGACTAATAAGCTGTTGATATGTTAATATAAGGCTATCTAATATCCAATTTTCATAGAATCTCTGGGTATAAACTATGTTTTTCAATTAGAAAAACTTAACATGCATTTGCTTTAATGATGAAGAAATGAATTTCTCAAAAATGCTAAGTGAATTTCCTTTTTATTTGGTGGATTTTTTTATCCTAGAGGACACAGTCCTTTTGACCAAAAATTTCTGTCTAGTCCTCTTGATAAGATTAAATTATTTAATTTAGGAATAAGTTTAACCAGGGAGATGAAAGACCTGTACGCTGAAACCTATAGGACATTGTTGAAAGTAATTGAAGAAGACACAAAGAAATGGAAAGATATTTTGTGATCATTAATTGGAAGAATTAACATCATTAAAATGTCCATATTACCTAAAGCAATCTACAGATTCAATGCAGTTGCTCTCAAAACCTCAGTGACATTTTTTCACAGAAATAAAACAAAAATCCTAAAATTTATATGGAACCACAAAAGACCCTGAATAGCCAAAGCAATCCTGAGGCGGGGGGAACAAGCTGGAGGTATCACACTCCCTGATTTCAAATTATAACTACAAAGCTATAGTAATCAAAATATCATGCCATTGGCAGAAAAACAGACACACAGATCAATGAAACAGAACTGAGAGCCCAGAAGTAAACCCACACATATATGGACAATTAATTTTGACAAAGGAGCAAAGAACATACACTAGAGAAAGGAAAGTCTCTTCAATAAATAGTGTGGGAAAACTAGACAGCCACATGCAAAAGAATGAAACCAGACCACTCTCTTACAACATACACAAAAATCAATTCAAAATGGATTAAAGATTTGAATGTAAGACCTGAAACCATAAAACTTCTAGAAGAAGCATAGCAGCATGCCCTTTGACACAGACATCAGTTTATGCAATATCAATGCTCAAGACACTTGTCTTAGCAATATCTTTCTGGATATGTCTCCTCAGGCCAGGGAAACAAAAGTGAAATAAACAAATGGGACTACATAAACTAAAAAAATACTTCTGCATGGCAAAGGAAGCCATCATCAAAACGAAAAGACAACCTATCAAGTGGGGGAAGATATTTGCAAAACCTATATATGAAAAGGGGTTACTATTCAAAATACATAAAGAACACAAACAACTCAACCACAGAAAAACAAACAACCTGACTTAAAAATGGGCAGAGGATCTAAATAGACGTTTTTCCAAAGAAGACATACAGATGGCCAACAGGCACATGAAAGATATTCAACATTACTGATTATTAGGGAAATGCAAATCAAAACCACAAGGAGTCATCACCTAACACCTGTTAGAATGGTTATTATCAAAAAGACAAGGATTAACAAATGTTGATGAGGGTGTGGAGAAAAGTGAACCCTCCTACACTGTTGGTGGGAATGTAAGTCAGGGTACCCACTGTGGAAAATAGTATGGAGATTTCTTGAAAAGTTAAGAATAGAGCTACCATGTGGTCCAGCTATTCCACTTCTGGGTACTTATTCAAAGAACACAGAAACACTAATTTGAAAAGATACATGCACCCCTATGTTCATCGCAGCATTATTTACAATAGCCAGGATATGGAAACAACCTAAGTGTCCATCAACAGATGAATGGATAAAGAAGATGTGGTATATGTATACAGTAGAATACTACTTAGCCATAAAAAAGAAGAAATCTTGCCTTTTGCAACAACATAGATAGACCTTGAGAGTATTATGCTAAGTGAAATACGTCAGATGGAGAAATACAAATACTATATGATTTCACTCATATGTAGAATATAAATAAACAAATAAATAAATAGGAAGTGAACAAACCAACCAAACAGTAACAAACACATAGAGAACAGAGTAATGGTTACAAAGGGGAAGGGGGGTTGGGGGGAGGGCAAAATACGTAAATGGGGTCACCTATATGGTGACAAACGGAAACTAAACTTTTGGAGGTGAGCACGCTGTAGTGTATAACGAAGTTGAAATACACACACGAAACTTATATAAAGTTGTAAACCAATGTTACCTCAATGAAAAATTTTAACTAAATTATTTTTTAAATTGTATGTACTTTTAGCATATAGGCACAATTACACATAAACATTACCATTTATTGATTTAAATATTCCTTTTAAGTGGCCTTTAAAAATGGATGTGTCATTATAACATCAATGCTTTAAACAATTATCAAATCTTAAAATTGCAATCATAACTCGGGCTTGTTTGTGTAAAATTGGGCCATTATTTTAAAACTAAAAAAAAAATGTTAAGATATATAAAGCCTTAGCACAGATCATCTTAGGGAAAATTTTTAGCCTGTATGTTTAAAGGTTGTATCTGTGACTGGAACTGAGAGTCCCAAAGGCGTTGGATTGCACGTATTCTCCTTGTAATCAACAGTTTATGTCTAGTTTCTTGGTTCTGTTTTATACATATATTGTCAAACTGCTTTGCAAAGTGCTGTGTTTTAAGACCTACTTAGGTTAAATTTAATTGTACTAATCTTTTAGCTTCATTGTTTATTCTATGATAAGTGGTGTATTTTCACTTTAATGCAATCTTTTCCCAGAAATGTTTTATGAGCAATTATAATTCATGCTTAAAAAGTAATATTCATAAGTGGATGGTAGTTAAATTTCACATGCAAAAGCAATGCTATAGGTAAAAAGAAAAATCTTCGATGACTGTTGTCCTTGAAAGCACCAGGACATTACTGACAGATACTATTTTTAGGAATGGCAACATGTCAAAGTCACCAAACTTTTCATAATATATTTTTCTAACCGAATGCACATAATAAGGAATATTTCTAAAGAAGCCATATTTTAAGCCCACAAGTGCTTTCTGAATTATGCTCAGTATTAAGGACATACTTAATACTGTACTCTGCAGATTTCCTTCAGTAGTTCATTATAATTTTATTATTACATTTCTGATTTTTCAAAACACGTAGATGTGTCAAGAAAGTATCATATAATGAAACTGATAATTGTAATATTATTACACACCCAGTTAAGCCAGTTAGTGATTTTCTGAGTGAAATAGCTTTATTACTTGATACCAAATATTATTTTATTTTATATCAGAAAAAATCTTTCTGTTTCATTAATGCTAAAGGCATGAGGTAATCACATCAAAGGCTTATTATGGAAACCTTTATGTAGATTCAAAATGATTTTTAATTATTTATGCTTTTGTTCATAAAACAGTTATCTGTCAACTAGAAGTATAAAAAGGCCAGCTTATAAAAGTGTGTTCATTACATATGATAGCTGGCGTGGATATCACTTGAGGTTTTGGGTCATTTTTCTATATCTGATAGCAGATGTAGGCTGAAAATATGAATTGAAATAAATCTTAAAGTTGGACCAGAAGGGGGAGAAGGGAAGGGGAGGCTATTATTTTAAGTGAGAAAATTAATTAATGATGCTGTTACCATCAATGGCAGACTTGGCATTTTTAGATAGTTTTAGAATAGATTGTCAGTATGTAAAAAGATTTCCATTAGTATGGATAAATCTGATACACTATAAAGTTGAAATATAACTGGACACCTTAAAAAAACAAGTAGCTCTAATGACTACTTCTTTAAGTTTCAGTCTAGAAAACAACACTGTCAGATCAGTGTGATTCTGAATCCAGCTATATTTGAGAAAAATTCTTACCTTGATGTTCAAAAATCTTTGTGAGTTCACTGTCACCATAATCTCCTATTTTTGATGAGTCAGTGGCAAGTCCAGAATATTCTTTCCTCCAGACCCTCCCCTTTCTGCCCCTAAAATTTTGTCTATTCCAAGAGGTATGAACTTATTGTACTTTTAAAGGCAGTTGGAGCTTAAGTATTGGTCATTATGATCATATTCTGTTAAGTGTTTGAGTTTAAATAAACAGAGATTCCCCCCATTTCAGAGTACAGTGGTGATAAAAGTCACAGAATCCTGTCCTGCCACTGTATGACCTGAAGAAAGTCTTCAACCCCTTTAAGCCCTAGTTTACTCATCAGTAAAATTAGGGTAATAACAATGCTTATGTTACTGAATTATTGTGAGGACTAAATGAGGTAAAGAAACTGAATCAATCAAAACATGAAGTGCTTATACAATACAATTATCTCATTTTAAATGTCTTATTTCAAATTATATAAATAAAAATGCAAAGTACAATTCATTTGCATTATTAGGCATGCACTGGAAAACCAAAACAACCCTTGCTCGAAGTCCTTCCCCAATTTTAATTTGATTCTAAACTCTGAAGTGGGGGCCACGGGGTAGAGAGCATCCACGATTCCAGTTCAGGCACCGTCACGTTTTAGCTCTTGGTCTTTAGCTGGTACCTACCAACTCACCATCCCCGTGTAAGACTTTTTTAACCTCGCCTATGTGTTCAGCTTAGAATCTCTTGTACCAAACTGTCTCTTTAAAGAGAGGTTTAAGAATCTATAGCAGAGTTAGTTTTATCAGCTTGCACACATTTTATTTATGCAAAGGCTTAGAAGTTAAGGGAGAAAAGCACAAGCATAAAAAATAACAAATAGTATGGGTAATTCCACTTGCCATGCCAATATACAAAATTATGTTTCCACAGGTGTATAAAATGGGAGTACTACTCCCGTGCCTAAGGTCCCATGTGCCTCTCAGAGTAAAAACATCTCACCAGGCTGACTAGGATTCTAATTTTTTTTTTTGCGGCACGCGGGCCTCTCGCTGTTGCGGCCTCTCCCGTTGCGGAGCACAGGCTCCGGACGCGCAGGCTCAGCGGCCATGGCTCACGGGCCCAGCCGCTCCGCGGCATGTGGGATCTTCCCGGACTGGAGCACGAACCCGTGTCCCCCGCATCGGCAGGCGGACTCTCAACCACTGCGCCACCAGGGAAGCCCGGGATTCTAACATTTAAAGATACTTTTCTTTCCATACGATACGAGTTCAAGATTAATTTTGTCTAAATGCAACTTTCACCTTATGAACTGATCTTAGAACCTGGCATCTACTTCAAGTTTAAAAAGAATGATTGCCACATGTGTTTATCTTCTCTCCCAGTCCTTCAAATCTTCCTGAAATGATAGGTCAGGAATTTTTTTAAAAAGTATTAACACACAAGGACCAAAAGAATGGTAGGGAAAACTACAGAAAACAATATATTGCAACAGATTTTCAGAAGATGCCAAGTAGGTGGAGGAATAGTAATAAATTTACCAGAGTGGAAGAAGTGACCACCTGAAAATTGGCAGAAGGGATTATCCCGGACGAGAAGTGAGTGCATCCGCCCTGTGCAAGCGGAAGCACCATCTACTTCAGAAGGGCGTGAGGTCCAGGTCTGGACATGGAGGAATGACTGAAAGCATCTGAAATGCTTGGATGGCCGGGGCCCCTCTCCTATCCAAGCAAGGCAGCAGCTCCCCTAGTTCCCAGCAACCTCCTATCCCTTCCTCTCCTGCCCAACAACTATTCCCTGGAGAAGATGGGTGGAGAAACTCCAAACTTAAGGACACCATGGAGAACTGGAGTGAGATGGTGGACATCAAGGATGGGCGTTAAGTGAAGATGTACGTGCTGAACTGTGGGAACCTCATCACCCTTGATTTGTTTTGTACTTTCCTGTACTTCTTTCATAACAATAAAAGTTAATTTACCAAAAGAATTTGATCTCAATGCAAGATGCATAGTGCCTAGATAGTACAGCACTCAGATGAAAAATTGTACAAGTATCCTTACTAGTGATGAAAACCACCCTTTATTGAGTGGTTACACTGCGTCAGGTACAGTGCTGAGCACTTTACCTATATTTTTGCATTTGATTCTTCTACGCACGTTTTATCATTCCGATTTTCGTAGATAAGGAAACTAGAGAGGTAACGTGACTTGCCAAACGTCCAATGGTTAGTCAGTGATAGAGCCAGGTTTCAAGCAGCTTGATAGCAATACGGGATATTCTTAAATACTACACTTTGCTCTCCTGTAGCTGATCTTGAGTGCCAGTTATAACAATTGGGATTTTTGCCATGTTTAGTACCCAAATTTTGATGGTTTTTCTCCCCCTAATCTGTGAACTCTAGTCCTATAACACCCCTGTACATAAATTTTGTCTTAATAACCTTGTAAAATTGTGTAATCCCTCTAGGACTAGAGTCTAGCCTTTTAACTGCCATGCAGCTAGACTCTATCGGAGACTCCATAAATCACATAAAGAGGGAAGAAACAGGAAATGGCTTTTAGGATGGGCTTCTGTGTTGGCAAGAATTGGACTCAGCTACTTTGAGCTGCCAAGTAAGAGCAAAATATTTCAGTTTCAACACAAAATACAACACCCAGAGGATCAAGGAACGAAATGAGAGTTGAAGCCTGTCAGAAATAGGCTTGAGTACTCATTTTGAATCTTTTTACCCTAGAGGAATTCTTGAAATAATTTTCACGTCTCAAAGTATTCCTACATAAATATTCTTATAGCTACAAATCCCGGAATGTTAATGTGATCACTAAGTTACAGATGTAATAATCCAGTAACAGTTGTCAATCATTGTCATAGAAAAAGAGAATGATATTTTTCTGTGAATATTGGGGATAAAGTGTTTCTCTCTCCCCACAAAAGACACCAGCTCTAACATAAGTTGGTAGTGTAGGTAGAGAAAAGTTAGTTTTCCTTTTTTATTTCCTACTTGATTTTTTAACCATATCTGCTGTGTTGGTGCAATTCCTCCAAGACACCAAGACAGGATTAAACATGCAAGGATGTTATGAGGGAAATACCTTTGAGAGAAAGAGACTGGGAACACTGGTAGAGCCATTGGACCATGAAGCACGCATGACTCTGGATGAAGGAGAGGGGAAAGAAGTTTAGGTGGAAATAGTCTCCATTGCTGTGGAGTCTGAGAAAAGGTCTGCAGTGCTGTCAGGGAGTCTTCGAATCAAAGGTGGCCATCAAAAGGGTCTGATGAGGGCTTCCCTGGTGGCGCAGTGGTTGGGAGTCCGCCTGCCGATGCAGGGGACACGGGTTCGTGCCCCGGTCCGGGAAGATCCCACATGCCGCTGAGTGGCTGGGCCCGTGAGCCATGGCCGCTGAGCCTGCACGTCTGGAGCCTGTGCTCCGCAACGGCAGAGGCCGCAGCAGTGAGAGGCCCGCGTACCGCAAAAAAAAAAAAAAAAAAAAAAAAAAAGGGTCTGATGACATCAAGGTATAGTCCTGCCTCCGTGTTCCTAGTGCACTCAAGTCACCGGCTGGAAGCATCAGGGCATGTGTGGCCTTTGCACCAACACAGCCATGGTGTTCAGAGCACAGCAACTGGGGCCTGGGTCAATTAAGTTTCCTATAGCTTGGTGGTCTGCAAAGCACATTCTCATGGCCATCACACCTAAGAAGGCCAAAATCTTTATCATAAATGTCTACAAGTAGCTAATGAGGTAAGCTATGTGGTTTTCCCCCCTCCATTTAAAACTAATATGACTTCTTAACCCAAACTTTCTTGAAAAAGAAGTTAGCTTTAGCTTACCTTTCTTGAAATTAATACCTTACTTCCCTTTTCATAAATTACTTTTTTAAAAAACATATAAAGCAAAGATAATAAATTTCTGTTAAATAGCTGGTTTATGCCCCAAAAATGTGATTTACTTTTTCTAAAGGTAGGCTTGGTTAATTTCAATAAAAGTTATAAATTGATTTAGCTAATGTTATTTACAACATGAAAATTATTGACAATATAATCGGTATAGCTACTAAACCGTAAGTCAACAGAATGTGAATAAAAGTATATCCTGAGACAGTTTTTTGTACAGAACTTTGAAAAAATCAGTTCCTTCCTGAATAACATTATCAGGCCTCTAGGCCTACCAGTTATGAAATTATTATACATATACGTAGGCTTTTGAAAATTTCTTTTATATACGTACTTACGCATAAGATTGTTATTTTTGAAACTAGGAACAAAGAATAAAATAAATGGAAACTTGTGCTTGTTTTTCTGGTGCACAGTTACTCAGTTCTGGATCAAACTTGAGATAAACACACATGGACTTCATTTTCAACTAAAATGAGGGGATTTTCATCCCTGCTCATGATAATCATCGAACAAGTCAAAGCTTGCTCACATATGTAATGAGTAGAAAACTGCAGCGAAGTGTTCTCTGCTCTCCTATGAATGATAGGATACTCTTCCCTCACAGACACCCAGAACTTGTCTAGGGGCAGATGAGTACACCTCCTCTTGACTGCAATATCAGACTGCAGCTCATAAAGCTCTCACTCTTCTCTCAAAGTCAAGTTCTCAGGCTGAGCAGAAGATTCAGAGAAAGGGCCTCTCACCCTTGTGTTGAAAGAAAGAGAAAATACTCTTCCATTTGGTTCTGTGGTTCTTCCAGGTGGTTTCAGTAAAGCTTAAGTCTTGCTAATAACATTCTTTACTCTCAAGCCCAAGCAACAGTTAGAAAATTTCAAGGTTTCCTACTGCAGTATAATTTTTCCAAAGATTCAGATTCTTATAAAGCCAACAATCTTGTCACTTGAAGTCAAACTACTTTCTTCGGGGTCTTGCGGATACTTGTCCAACTGGTTCGTGTGATGAAAACGCCTGCTAAGTAGCTAGTTGCTGTAGCCTTCTTCAAAACACCTGACAAAATCTGGCCTGCTGCTTCTTGAAGATCCTCCTGTGATTCACATTTTAGCTAAAACACGTTTCAGACTCTTCCTCTGCTTAGCCACAAGATTTTTATATGTAACAGGAGGTCTATGTGATCCTCTTCCAAATGATAACACAATTTTAAAACATTCTGGAACGAGCTGATCTTTATTTAATCATCATTTTGTACCATCATTTAGAAACTTTTTCATTTCATGTATGAGTTTTTGACATTAGTATGTCTCTCCGAAGAAAGCACTATGTTGTAATAACTTTAGATCCAAGAAGCTCAACAAACCCAAGCACAAGAAATATGAATAAAATTATATCAAGACACATTATCATCAAACCCATTCAGATAACCCAGGACCGGGATAAAGATCCTAGCAACTAGAGAGAGAGGCTCGTTACATATAGAGGAACAGAGGTAACATTAGATTTCTCATCAGAAACTATTCAAGTGAAAAGGGAGTAGAGTAAAATCTTTAAAGTAGTGAAAGAAAAATCTGTCAACTTAGAATACTCTAGCTCCCAAAATATCTTTTTTTTTTTTTTTTTTTTGCGGTACGCAGGCCTCTCTCTGTTGTGGCCTCTCCCGTTGCGGAGCACAGGCTCCGGATGCGCAGGCTCAGCGGCCACGGCTCACGGGCCCAGCCGCTCCGCGGCATGTGGGATCTTCCCGGACCGGGTCACGAACCCGTGTCCCCTGCATCGGCAGGCGGAATCTCAACCACTGCGTCACCAGGGAAGCCCTGTCTTTGTTTTTAAAAGATATTTTGGGCTTCTCACTGCGGTGGCTTCTCTTGTTGTGGAGCACGGGCTCTAGGCGCACGGGCTTCAGTAGTTGTGGCTTGTTGGCTCTAGAGCACAGGCTCAGTAGTTGTGACGCACGGGCTTAGTTGCTCCACGGCATGTGGGATCTTCCCAGACCAGGGCTCGAGCCCATGTCCCCTGCAATGGCAGGTGGATTCCCAACCACTGCGCCATCTGGGAAGCCCAAGTGGTCTTTTTTCAAAAAGGAATTTATAGGGCTTCCCTGGTGGCACAGTGGTTGAGAGTCTGCCTGCCGATGCGGGGGACACAGGTTCATGCCCCGGTCCGGGAAGATCCCACATGCTGCAGAGCGGCTGGGCCCGTGAGCCATGGCCGCTGAGCCTGCGCATCCGGAGCCTGTGCTCTGCAACGGGAGAGGCCACAACGGTAAGAGGCCCGCGTAACACACACACACACACACAAAAGTGAAAGTATGGAAAAAGGTATACTATGCTAATACTAATCGAAAGAAAGTTGGAGTGGCTATATTAAAATCAGAGAAAACAAATTTAAGAGCAGAGAATAATACCAGGGATAAAAAGTCATTTCCTATGGATAATGGGGTCAATTCATCAAGATGACATAACAATCCTAAATATTTATGTACCTAATAACAGAACTTTAATACGCATGGTGCAAAAAGCTGACAGAACTGAACAGATAAGTCAACAAATCTAGAATTATTGGGGGAGATTTCAGTATGTCTATTTCAATTATTGATAGAACAAGTAGACAGAAAGTCAGTAAAGGTATAGAAAATGTGAATAAATCTATCAAACAACTTAGTGACATTTATAAAACACTCCACCTAACAGCAGAATATACATTATTTTCAAGTACACACAGAACATTTACCAAGATAGACCATATTCTAGGCCAGAAAACAAGTCTCAATAATGTTAAGATGAGTCAATGTATACAAAGTAAGTTTTTTTGAACAAAATAGAATTAAATTAGAAATCAATAACAGAAAGATCTCTGCAAAAGCACCAAATATTTGGAAACTAAGTAATACACTCCTAGATAACTCATGGATCATGGATAAAAATCAAAAGTGAAATCAGGAAGTATTTTGAATGGAATGAAAATTGAAAAACATCAAAGTTTCTGGGATGCCACTGAAGCAGTACCTAGTGCCATCTAGCAGTGCTAAATGCTTATATGAGAAAAAGAAGCTTTCAAATCAATAATCTCAGCTTCCACACTAAGGAAATAGAAAAAGAAGAGCAAATTAAGTCCCAGCTAAGTAGAAGAAAGGAAATAATAAAGACCGAGGTGGAAATCAATGAAGTAGAAAATAGAAAAACAATAGAAAAAAATCGGTGAGACTAAAAGCTAGTTCTTTGAGAAGATCAGTAAAATTGATAAGCCTCTAACCAGACTGATAAGGACAAAAAGAAAGAAAGAAAGCACAAATTGGTGATATCAGGAATGGGAGGAGGGACATTGTTAGAGATTTTACAGATATTAAAAGGAAAATGAGAGAATATTATTAACAACTTTATGCCAGTGAATTTAACACATTAGATAAAACTTGCAAGACATAAATTACAAAGCTCAGTCAAAAAGAAATAGATAAGTTGAATGGCCATATATCTACTTTTTAAATTAAATTTCTAGTTAAAAACCTTCCCGCAAAGAAAATCCCAGGCCCAAATGGCTTCTCCAGTGAATTCTACCGAATGTTTAAGGAAGAAATAATACCTAGTCTACACAAATTCTTCCAGAAAATTTAAAAGTAGGGACTATTTTCCAATTCATTCTGTGAGGCCAGCATTGACCTGATATAAAAACCAGACACAGACATTAGGAGAAAACAGAACTACAGACCAATGTTCCTCATGAACAGAGGTACAAAAATTCTAAACAAAATCTTAGCAAATCAAATACAACAGTGTATAAAAAGGATACTACATCATGACCAAATGGGGCTTATCTCAGAAATGTAAGGTTGTTTTAATATTTGAAATCTTTCAATGTAAATCACCATATAAATAAACTAGAAAACAAAAACCATATAATAACTTCAATAGACACAGTAAAACCATTTGACAAAATCTAACATTCATTCCTGATTTTAAAAAAAAAGTTCTCAGCAATCTAGGAGAGAGAGAAAATTCCTCAACCTGATAAAGGGCACTTATAAAATCCTACCATTAATATCATACCTTAATGGAAAGAGACAGTTTGCTTTCCCTTTTAGCTCAGAAATAACACAACGTCCACTCTCACCATTTCCATTCAACATTGTACTGGAGGTTTTAGCCAGTGCAGTCAGGTAAGGAAAAGAAATAAAAGGCATTCAGATTGGAAACGAATCTCTATTCACAAATGATGTGATTGTCTATGTGGACAGTCCAAAGGAACTGACAGAAAAGCTAATAGTACTAAAAAAATGAGTTTAGAAAGGTTTGTATGATACAAGATCAATATACAAAATCAATAGCATAACATATAAAACATTTAAGAATAAACTGACGAAAGATGTGAAAGATCTGGACGCTGAAAAATAAACACTGCAGAGTGAGATTAAAGGGGACCTAAATTAATGGAGAGATATACTGTGCTCATGAGTCAGAAGACTCAGTATTGCTAAGATGTCAGTTCTCCACAAATTGGTCTATAGATCCAATGCAATCCAAATCAAAATCTCAGCAGCCCTTTTTTTTAGAAGTTGGCAGACTGATTCTAAAATACATATATGAAAATGCAAAGGACCTATAATAGCCAAATCAATGATGACAAATAAGAACAAATTTGGGGAACGAGGACTAACTGATTTCAAGATTTATTACAAAGATACAGTATTGGTGTCAAGATACACAAACAGATCAGTGGAATGGAACAATCAAGTTCTAAATACTTTACATGCCTCCAATTGAATGGTCGGTCTATATCCAGTCCCCCTGGATTCAGGTGGGCATATGACCTCCTCAACCTATAGAATGAAGAGGAATAACATGGCACAAGTTCTGAAGGTTGGTTGGAAGAGGTCACGAAAGATCCACCTCGTTCTCTTGGGACGCTTGCTCTGGGATCTAGAGGAAGCCAATCACCATGTAAGAAGTTTGACTACTTGAGACTGTCATGTCCTAATGGTCACATGCAGACGATCCAGCTGACAGACCACCAGAGCACCTAGCCAGTGGCCAACATCAACGGTCAGCCAAGGGAGTGAGCTATTTTAGACTCCAGCCCAAATAAGCCAGATTATAACTCCAACTCCAACTGATATCTAACTGCAAATGGATGAGATAACCCGTTTGAGAACTGCCCGGCTGAGCCTATCCTGAATCTTGACCCACAAAAGTGCTAAGCAAAATAAAATAATCATTTTAACCCACAAAACTTTAGGGTAACTTATTGTGAAGCAACAGTAACAGAAACAGGGAGCTTTCAGTGAAATAGCCATATGCCCACCAATTACATTATATATAGTAAAGTTCTCCTTGGGATAAACCTGCTCATTTAAACAACACTTCCTCACAGATTTTTAGGATTTCACTCTCAAATATAAATGGCTAGCCAAAGATAATAAAACAATAAAATGAGGAAAACCAGAAAAGAGAACCCAAAGAAATCAGAGACAATGTGCAGAATAAGAGGTAAGTTAATTTATAAAAAATACCCTCAGAGAGATGGGAAGATATACTGCACATTAAAAAAAACAAACAACCCAGAGTTCTATGAAAAAATAACAGGCTGTATTAGTTTCCTATTGCTGCTATAACAAATTATCACCCACTTAGTGGTGGAAAACAACACAAATGTATTATCTCATAGTTCTGGAGGTCAGAAGTCCGAAATCAGTCTAACTGGGCTGAAGTCAAGGTGTCAGCAGGGCTGAATCTTCCTGGAGGCTGTATGTGGAGAACCCATTTCCTTGCCTTTTTCACCTTCTAAAGGCCACTGCATTCTCTGGCCCATGACCTCTTCCTTGCATCACTCCAACCTCTTGCTTTTTTCATTGCATTTCCTACTACTGACTCTGATCCTCCTACCTTGTAGATAGATAGATAGGTAGGTAGATAGATGGATATATGGATATAGATATATATGGAGATATATATGTGTGTATATATATATGGATATATATGAATGATGTTACAGAAAAAGCCCGAACGAACTTTTTGGCCAACCCAATATGAGGCCCACTCAGATAACCCAAGACAATTTTCCTATCCGAAGAGCCTAAACTTAGAATCTGAAAGTCCCTTTTACCATGTAAGGTAACATATTCACAAGTTCCAGAAATTAGGATGTGGATATCTTTGAATGTGGAGACAGTATTGGAAACCACCTAAAAAGTGTTGAAAGTAATTGTTGGATCTGGGGATAGGGACTAAAGGATAGGAAAGGGAGGGGATTGCTCTTATAAATCTTGTAGTACTCTTTGATTTTAAAATGATGCCCTTTTTACTTTGCATAAATATATGTTAATTTAATTAATTTTCATGAAAAGTTTAAAACATTATACATATATCTACCAAAATGTTAACTATGGTTTTCTTTACATATTTTTCTTAATTTTACCTTCATTATTATCCAAGTTTTTATAATAAGCACACAATCATTTTATAATGGGAAAAATAAACCAGTTTTAAAATATATAATTTTTACCTTTTCAAAGTGAATTCAGTTTATGATGTAAATGAATAGCCACATGTTCATATCTGTCATATAAAAGGTACTTTAAAAGCTGAGGTAGGTACTACTCCTGGAATATGTTTTTTATGTTTCTTGAGAGAAAATTAAAAAAAATAATAATAATTTAGTCTTTCTAGCCAAGGATATGACTGATAGTATCAGGTGTTAGCAATAACTATCGATACAAGATATAAACAATTTAGAAGTTAGAGTTTTACAAGATTTGTGACGAAGAGACGCTTTATTTCAACTTAAAAGTAATTTGTTGGGGCTTCCCTGGTGGCGCAGTGGTTGAGAGTCTGCCTGCCGATGCAGGGGACGCGGGTTTGTGCCCCGGTCCGGGAAGATCCCACATGCCGCGGAGCGGCTGGGCCCGTGAGCCATGGCCGCTGAGCCTGCGCATCTGGAGCCTGTGCTCCGCAACGGGAGAGGCCACAACAGTGAGAGGCCCACGTACCACCAAAAAAAAAAAAAAAAAAAGTAATTTATTTTCCTACAAAGTAAACAAAGCAAATGAAACACCCTTCCATGAGTCCTTTTATCTCTTATGGAAAGTGTATATTTAAACAGTAACATGGATACAAAAGGCCACTGGAGGATGAAGAAATGATTTTACTTATTTTGATTAATTTGCCACAAACACTTACTTTGTTGTTGTAGTAGTACCAGTCGTGAGCTCAAAAATTTAGGGAATTTTTTTAAGAAATCTGTTTTGGGTCAGAGTTTGCCAACTGTTATTCACTAATGGCTTTGATACATTTTATTCTGGGTCACAAAATGAAACTGCAAATCTAGGACAGATTAGTGAATCCGATAGGACAGATTAGTGAATCTGTCAGAAAGTATTGAATGTGTGCAGAGCACTTACAGCACCTCTCTTGACTCAAAATGGATAAAATATTTTCTCAAGGAACCTGGTCTCAGAAGCATTTATCAACCCCATTTTCACACAGAAGCTTGCATAATATTAACAACCAACTTGTTTTAGGAGGAAAAATATTATGTGGAAAGCTTTTCATCCTGAGTTTTAGCAAAGCAAAAGTAGAGTATATTGTATTAGATTTCTTTCTTAACATCAATATTTAATAAATGTTCACTTTATATAGAATGAGCCTAGTTACAAAATAAAAATAAGTAGTTACCTAATAAAAATGAAAGAACTATAGGTGCTCACAATGTAAATGTAAAGAATATGCCATACATCAGGTAACCCTTTATTAGAAGTTACAGATTTAACATAATAACTTTGGGTGAGCTATAGTTATTATTATGTTGAAGATACAAACACTAAAATTGATCAACTCCAAGTATGTTCAGAATTTGCTGATAAGTTGCCTTTATAAAGGAGATCATTAGGCTTGCTTGTTAAATAGGCCTTTTCTTATCATGTACATTATTTAATATTTAGTTAGGAAAAGAAGAAATATGATAACGTTAATTATAACTATTTTTGGAATCAGATTGCTCTTTGGGCCTTGAATAGGAACAAACTGAAATATAATACAAGATCTATCAAATCAGAGAATAGTAATATTTTCACATTAAATATTGAATTCAAGTTAAATTTTTTTACTCCAGTTAAAACTAAATATTTTTGTTAAAGACTTCTTGGAATATTTACAGGATAATATTTGCACACAGTCGTGGCTTCAGATGGATTGACATCAATGTCACCTGGAGAGGATATTACTGAAAAGTAAAGTTATTGCTAAACAGGAAAACAAAATAATTATCTTTAGTCTTTTAAAGAAATAGTGGTGAAATGGGCTTCTACTATTACATTTATAAGAGAGGATGAAATTCAGAGTGATTCCAGGACTCCCACAAGGTCATGTAGCTAGTTGAGGGTTAAAGCAGGTCCACAACATACGTCTCCCGTTTCCAGGCCAGAGCTGTTTCTCTGAACATTCTTTGTGAGCATCAGTATGGGAAGATCAGGTGCTATTGGCGTTCTGAGCGTTTGAATTTTTATTCTGCAGGACTCTCCCACTCTCTGCAAGACATCTAGCATTCCTATGCCAAACCTATTAAATCTTAGTAGCACCTGCACATTCCCTCCAGCTTTATAGGTATAATTGACAAATGACATTGTGTTGTTTATAGCATCTGTACATTCTTAAACACCTCTAAGAAGACAGTACTGCCTTAGTGAAGAAATATATATATATTTCAGAATTTCGTGTATTAGGAGGAAGTGATAAAGAAGAAGAGTCCCAGATGTCTCATGAAATTCTTTTACTTTCATTCCTTAATTTCCTAAGTGTGCAGTGGCTCTTCCTGAAGCCTAGTGGAAGAGCTTCCTTCTGGTCTTTATACTCCCATTGCCAGGGTGTCCAGAAATGAACAATGAACCCCACTGGGAAGCTGTAACTAGAAATGAAACCTTTTTACTCCCCTTTGTTTTTATGCTACTTGTGCATTTTTTATACCCATTGTGGATTTGTTGAGGAACACACACAAACATGACATTATGTATCACCTATTAAATGTAAGGACACTTAATGGTTCTGGTAGACATCTTAAGTGGAAGAGTTAGAAAATTCACTTGTATGTTAGATATCCAGTCTTATCCTTTAAGTTTGAATAGTCCTCAGTGAATAAGCTACGTCAAATAAGAAAATATTCCTTTATAGTTAAATAAGGGTATCATAAAGTAATAATCCCAGTTTGACTACACGAGATGCGAGAAATTACTGTATATGTGTGTGTGTTGATTTAACCAAACACGTATTATTTACTATGTGCCAGGCATTGTTCTAAGCATTTTACACACATTTATTCAGGTAATCCTCATAGCAATCCTAAGGTAGATCTTATTTTATCCTCATTTTATAGATGAGGAAACAGAGGGGGAGAGTAAAATGACACAGCCAGCGTACCGCAGAATGAGAATTCCCACCCAGGCAGGCAGGACCCACAGTCATTTTCGTCACCACCTCACTATTCTGCCTCTCTACAACACAAGGATTACATGGGAACACAACACTGTGAAAACCAAGTTTAGGATTCCAGCCAAGCAGAAGAAAACCCAAAGTAACCACTTGCAAATCAGATGTTGTTTTGCTGCATTTGAAACAACAAGTCTTCTAGCTATCATTTTCTAGGAATTTCATTAAAATCTGGTTTTCCCAGGCCCTGGTTTTGTAACCTCAAATATCCAAGGGAAAAAAATAGATTAGTGAAAAGAACTATATATTTGCTTGCTCGTTTGTATTAATATAAAATGGTCTCACATATGTGAGTTTTAATTTTTAACAGTTAAGCTTGAACAAGAGATAATAGCAGAGTTATAATTCTTTTCTCCTTAAACAAACCTGTTCCACATTCTAGGAAAACCCTGTTTAGATGCTCCACATCCTTTTTCTGTCAACTACTGGTTTGAGCAGTCTCCACCAGGGATAGAGAATGGTGATGGAAAAAACCTTGAGCACAATTCTGGTCCCAAACAGAGAAACTTTTCTTTCACATTGAGATTTTATGTGTCTAAATAAAAACTAGTTCTTCCTCCTGGGAGCCAGAATATTATACTTGCTACACTGGAAATTATAACAATTTTATATTCATTTACATATATATGGTTCCTCTTTAATTATAACCCATCAAAACAAAATTATCTTTATTGTGGGTATATGATTGGGATTCCACTGTGAGTGATATAATAAAGCATTCGTCTTATATTCCCAACTCCTAAAAGAGTACCTGGAATAGAGGAGGTACTTAGTAATTGCTGAATAAATTAGTTATAGGAGAATGGCAAAGGGAAGGGAGAAATGTGTCTTTATCAAAATACACAATATGCCTGCATACTTTTCTTATGTTTATCGTTTAAACTGACTTATATAAAAATAAAATTCTTATTGGTGACATTAGATTTCAAATGTCTATTTTCTACTTTCTGGGACAGGAATGAGCATGAAAAGATCATATAAATCTGTGATAACTGATGAATAGTGAAAGCTTTTTTGTTCTCCAACAGTTTATATTAAGTAACACTTCACTTTACATTAAAGAAATGCTCTTTTCTTCTGAAATTTCAGGGTCAATATAAACTGTTAAAGTGAGAAAACAGTTCTTGGTGCTTATAGATTTTTCACTGACTGACAATGTACTAGCCATTGTAGGTTGAAGCCAAATATACATTAATAATGACCCTTGCCTTAGAAAGCAAGGGTCTTGTTATGCAAGAGTAACATAGAAACTGAACATGGAGGGGGAAAGGTGTGAGTGGAAGATCTCGAAATGAGAGAAAACACCAAACTTTACTTCTTCAGTATTTTTTCTAGAGCCAACTTTGGCCACTACTTACCCCAGCGATCTGGTTTCCTTGTTGCCAAGCATCCGTTCCTCCTCCTAAAATATCAGATGATCGTTGCTTCAGTTTTATTTGAAAACCACTCTTAGCAATACTGTTTGGAAGGGACAGTCCCTGCCGTAAGCTTGAGAGCTCCGGGCCCTGATTGGATTAAGCCAGGCAGTGGGACTCATCCACAGTTCAGGCCTAGACGCACACGTCAGCTCTCAGAGACAATAAGAGATGAGAAGACATTGGCTGGGGGTGGATTTGGTGCTAGAACGTGGGTCTTGGAGCTCACCAGTACCTTTCTGTGATGAGAGAAGCCAGCCTGGGGGCGAAGCTGACTTACAGGGATGCTGATAACAAAGATGGACCCTGTGAGCATGGGTAGAGTCCTTAATCAAGCTATACCTAAAGCCGTGCTTCCCTCTGGACTTTCGAATCAGTACCTAATAGCCTATCACGTTCCTCCTGGAAAACCAGTATAACACTTGCTTTATAGAGTCATAATGAATACAACATCCCCAGTCAGGCTACTTTTCAAACAGAAGCAGGAGACGGAGAAAATGTGATGGTCATTCTCAAGTACTTTGTAAAATAAAGTGGGAGAATGATTTACCCAAATTGAGAAATATTGCTTCTAATTACATAATTATGCTGTTATTTTTTTATTTGCAAAATGCTTTGACTTGCTGTTTTATAAAGAACTGAACATATCTGATTTGTCTAAAACTTATACTGTGCTTTTTCAATATTACCTGACTTTAAACTACATTCAAAGTATAACAGTTGGACAGAAAAAATGTTAATCCTTTGCCCTACAAAATCAAGGAGACGAATTCTTTTCTGTTGACCTATGAACCGCAACAGTGGGCTTCTTCTGCTTCCCCTCGCCCTGGCTCTCTGAGAGGCCTAGACTATGTTTTTCTAAAACAAGGAAAAGTAATTCATGATGACAACTGAAAGTCCTACTTTACGCTTTTTATTTTTAAGAGGTAGTGATGTTTCAGGGTTTGTAGAGTGGAGCCTGTCACTTTTGGTTAGGTTCGAATCCAGTTCCATAGGTTGAAAATGAAATTAGAGAGGATTAGTTGAGCGTTAAATTTTTTTTAAGTGAAATTTATGATTTAGAGTGGAAAAAAAATTATCTTAATGTTAATTTTCAAGGCAGTTGATTTAGAATGTGTTTCACATGTTCCCCCATTTCTCTCCCACAACTTTTTCTCTGTTGCCATGAAGTCCAGCACAGGGACAAGAGGCTCACTCAATACAGCCATGTGGGCTTCCCCTCCCTCCTTATCCCCTTCAATTCCCCTTTGTTTAATCCTATAGGCATGGTTGGTAAAATCAATGGCCATTGATGATTAACTCAATCTCCACCCCCTTCCTTTACCCCGAGGTTGGGAGGTGGGTCTGAAAGTTCCAAGCTTCTAGTCAAAGCAACCAGCCCCACTCCTGAAGCTATCTGGGGGCCCCCAAAGAGTCAGCTCTTTAGAATATCACCCTTAGCACTCAGGAAATTTTTTTTTAATTTTTAAAGAGAAAAAATTGAGAAGACACACAAAAGTGGAGAAGCAAAACATACATGTTTGAAGTAAGACTAAAAGAGGGGGACTGGAATGCAGAGAGAGAGAGATGAGCAGGTCCCCATCTTTTGAGGGAGAAGCTTAGAGAAGGAGGAGGTACCCTCTATTCTTTTTTCCCCTTTCCTTCATCTTCCCACTCTCCCTCCCTTTTCTCTATCTCCCATTTTCTTTTAGTTAAAGAGAAGGAAGTAGACTTGGCATCTGGGAGTAATGAGATACACTGATGGAGGAAAGGATTCCCTCTGCCCTCATCACCATCACCGTTTTATCACCCCTGAAAGGTAGTAGAATCAGTTTGCACTTACCAGTCTTATTTATTTCATCTCTCATTATCTTCTATTTAACATTTTTAAATTGTGAAGTATCACGTGCATACAGAAAATCACGGAACGTGTATTGCACGGTTTATTTACTGCCATTAACTCTTCAACTGCCTGGTACTGGACCCCGCCCTTCATCCCTCAGTGACCCTGCTCCGATAAGGGTCACAGTCACTCACCTGCAATTATTATGTTGACAAGTATATTTTATTTTTCAAAGTTCTGTTTCGTTCCTTCTCAAATCCGCTTGATCTTTAAGTCTATTTCTTGCTTATATTTTAAACCTTCTCTTTGTAGAAGCTAAACTTTGCTATGTTTGCATTCTATAGTAATTGCAATAAGTAGAGCCTGAGTGGGTCTGAGGCTGCTTTCAGTTGTTTCTGCTGGCTCTTACGGTGCGTTGTGAGCTCTTTTTCTTTGGAACTTTATCCATGGAATTTTTTGAGGACTATGTTGAAGTTGTATTCCTTCAGAGAGAATTTGTGTCTATTCCTACCAGTCTTCTGCAAGCACAACCATCTTAAATTAAATTGTTGGCTGAATGGTCTGGGGATAGACAGTAAATTCGTATTGCAAACCTATAAGGAGTCAGGCTCGTGTTTACAAATTCTGAGGAGAGATACTTCTATTCCTCCCACCCAATGCCAGGGTCAAAATGGGACAGTTTTCTTGCTGCCCCTCCTGTGCCACAAGCTTATTCTGATTCCTCTCCACTGAAGATGTAAGTCTTTTGTGATCCCAACTTTATGGGAGATTTTCTCCTATCTCTCTGACTTTTATTAAATAATTCTTTCCTGTAATTATTTGAGTAAACAATGCTGTCCACTCCTTTACTGTAAAATGCTTGAGGATAAAACTTTTATCTTAATCAAGAATATAGTGTTCCATATGGCACTGCTTCGTTCTGTCAACCAATATTTATTTTATTTATTTATTTATTTATTTTTTTGCGGTACGCGGGCCTCTCACCGCTGCGGCCCCTCCCGTTGCGGAGCACAGGCTCCGGACACACAGGCTCAGCGGCCACGGCTCACAGGCCCAGCCGCTCCGCGGCATGTGGGATCCTCCCGGACCGGGGCACCAACCCGCGTCCCCTGCATCGGCAGGTGGACTCCCAACCACTGCGCCACCAGGGAAGCCCAACCAATATTTATTGAACATGTTTGTCCCAGGACTATTTTGTATTCTGGATATACAAAAATCATCAAGGCATTTAAAGTCCCTGCTATCCTGGGGCTCAAATTTGTAAGTGTACATCGTAGGTGTTCAAAAAAGTATTAGTGAAATAAATGAATTATCCAGCGATGAGTAACAAGAGAAAAGAAAAAAAGAGAATCGTCAGCCACAAAAGAGAGGAAGGTTACATTTACAGAAGTGTCGGCAAAAAGGACCGAGAGAGTTAAAATTAGCCGTCTAAGGAGGCATTCCAGAACCAAATCTAGGTTGAGTGTCAGATAGGGCCCAAGATGAGAATAAACTGGCTTAACTGGAATAGGAAAGTCTAGAAATAGAAAGCTAAACAATATCCCAACAAACTTGTAGTGTTCTTGAATATCTTGCTTTTTATCACAGCTCTGCTATGTGTACATATGTCATTTAAGAGCACTGGCAAATAAGATGATGACAGTGGCTCTGAGGGGTACCTCCTCCTTCTCCAAGCTTCTCCCTCAAAAGATGGGGACCTGCTCATCTCTCTCTGCATTCCAGTCCCCCTCTTTTAGTCTTACTTCAAACATGTATGTTTTGCTTCTCCACTTTCGTGTGTCTTCTCAATTTTTTCTCTTTAAAAATTAAAAAAAAATTTCCTGAGTGCTAAGGGTGATATTCTAAAGAGCTGACTCTTTGGGGGCCCCCAGATAGCTTCAGGAGTGGGGCTGGTTGCCTTGATTAGAAGCTTGGCACTTTCAGACCCACCTCCCAACCTCGGGGCAAAGGAAGGGGGTGGAGATTGAGTTCGTCATCAATGGCCATTGATTTTACCAACCATGCCTATAGGATTAAACCTCCATTAAAGCCCCTAACCACAGGATTCAGGAAGCTTGCAAGTTGGCAAAAACATCCATGTGCCAGGAGGGTGGCCCACCCAACTCTACAGGGACAGAGGCTCCTGTGCTCAGGACCTTTCTGGACCTCACCCTACATGTCACTACATCTGACCATTTGTATCCTTTATAATAAACTATAATAGTAACTGGGGGGTTGTGGGAACCCCCAGCTTTGCAGTCAAGACAGAGAGAAGTGAGGGTAACCTGGGGACCTGATACGTGCCACTGACATGTGAAGTGAGGGCAGTCTTATGGAACTGAGCCCTTAAACCTGTGCGGTCTAACCCTGACAGTGTCAGAACTGTAGGACACCTCGTTGGTGTCAGCGTTGGAGAAGCTGTGTTGGAAAAGACACCGTGTATTTTAGTGTCAGGAGGGGAAAAAACCCTTCAGGCCCCTACCAAACTTGACACCAACACTTGTAATTACACTTTTAATGAACTTCATGTTGAAATCATGTTAGTTTGTGACTAGAAGATGACCTGCATTCCTCACATTCACTCCCCCCATCACACCGCAGACTCTACCAGTTGCTTCAAGGGCAAGAAGCCTTCCGGATCCTCATCAAAATTTACCTCTCTCTCTCTCCCTCTCTCTCTCTCTCTCTCTCTCTCTCTCTCTCTCTCATACTTTTATTTCTTTATAATGTATCTTTTTTTTCTTTTTTCGGTACGCGGGCCTCTCACTGTCGTGGCCTCTCCCGTTGCGGAGCACAGGCTCCGGACGCGCAGGCTCAGCGGCCACGGCTCACGGGCCCAGCCGCTCCGCGGCATGTGGGATCTTCCCGGACCGGGGCACGAACCCGCATCCCCTGCATCGGCAGGCGGACTCCCAACCACTGCGCCACCAGGGAAGCCCGATAATGTATCTTTAATCGTGGCACTTTCACAATCTGCTTTGTGTTAGAGTAGGCAAGGGATGCACAAAGAACAACAACAAATTGTGGTAGAGGTACAGGGTATAGGGACATTGTACAAAATACCTGACCGGTACTCCTCAAAACTGTCAAGGTCATCAAAACAAGTACATTCTGAGAAACTGTTACAGCCAAGAGGAGCCTAAGGAGATATGAAAACTAAACGTAATGTGATGAGATCCGGGAACAAAAAAAAAGATATTAGGTTAAAACTAAGGAAATATGAATAAATTATAGAAAAACAAACAAAAACCTATTATGGTAAGTTACATGGATAGAACATATAAACAAAGAAAACATGCTATTCTTGAACAATCTAGAAACTTAACAGATTAATTCACATACAAATCATTAGAAGTGTGGCCAATAAAAAGCCACTATTTGTCTACACTTCAGTTGCTCTACAATTTATTTTATATATTTAAATGAAATAAAGCAGCATGTCTTTAAAAGACATGCAGTAGTAGTTAAAAGGATTACCCTATATTTACTCCTAAATTAGTAAAATATAAGTGTGTGTGCAAGAGCAATTAATAGTATCATTAAATAGCACTTCTTAGATTATCTTGTAAATATCTGATTTTTGTATATTCATATGTAACATATAATTATAAATGTATATATACTAAATGGAAATTTTTTATGTATGCCATTAGTTCTATTTTCAAAAGAAAGGCAAGATTTACAAAAAAATTTATATTTCACAGAACCTAAAAGATATAATTATTTTACATACCATGAAGAAAGACAAAAATGCTGTCAACTATAATTGTAAGATGCTGTTGATTGCAAGAAGTATCCCAATTTCACAGGTATTAAAATGTGTATCTTTAGAATCAATCAACATAGAAACATTTTTAATTATACATTGTGCTAATTTAATTGGTGAGTATAATTTACAGTACTGAATATTTGTACAGTGCAGGAGAAAACCCTTCATTCTCTAGTTTTATTAGAAAAGCAACTTAGGTATTTTATGTACTATAGGCTAAGTATCTTATTAACACAATTAGGAGACAAAGACTCCCCCAAATACTAAAGCAAATCAGCAAATGGCCCCCAAAAGCTGATCAACAGAAAATGGAAATACTATTCCCTATATATTGTTCAACTATAACAGTAATTTTAAAAAATACAACCATACTTTGGGAGTCAGCTTTGTGTTGTGATTATTACATTGAAACAGCTTAAAATATGTTTGTTTGGATTAGATCACATTGATTATCAAGACTCCTATTGAATTCATCTTTTAAGTTACATTTTTAAAGCCAAAAAGGGGGAAAAAAATCTGGGTTCTCTGTCATCTTAAATTAACACACCAAGACTATGTGTATAACCTCAGACATTTCTCATTAAGAAAAAAGAGTATCTTTATAACTTTATTCTGTTATATGACTTAAAAAAAATGCTTCAGTGGATGAGGAAAACTGTCTTCCTTAAGTTTACTTTGCCTTTTTTTAGGTTCAAAGGTAATTATGTTTTCTTGGTAATAAGTTCCAGACGCTCAACATATTCTGAAATATAGTAAAGAACTGGGTAACATTTTTGTTGGTTTTAGAAGAAATTAGATGTGATTTGGTCGTAAGTTCAGCTATTAAGGTTCCTCTGGAGAACAAAAGCACTTTGGGTAGTTACTTCATAGGTTAATGAGACTGAATCTTACAGTCAATTTTTCTCTTCTAATTTAGGAAAAAAAAGTTAAATGTTCCAAAATCTCACTGATTCCTTTAATATCTGTAGAGTAACTCTGATCTATCATGTCTCCCAGTGATTTAATTAGTTACAGTGGTATTAGCTAATAATCTCATTACTGAGTCACTATGAACATACAAAAACCCAAAGGTCTATGTCTGAAGTTCTAGGGATAGTCATAAATTACACCTAAAGTTCTATAAAGGAACTACACTAAATATTTTCACATCCATCTTTAGGTTGACCAAAAACTGTGAAAGACAGTATGTATGCCTTACACATGTCATCATACATCTATAGCACCTTTTGTTTCTCGCTTTCCAAATTATACTAAACAAGTATGTTCCTGACATGGGTCTGCAACCCAGGCAGGCTTGGTTCTTGGGGCAACCTAGACCAGGAGGAAGAGTGAAGAGCTAGGAACAAGGATAAGCACCCCCCCAACCCCGCCCAGGGATTTCCATGTAGAAAGGATGTCGGCCACCCCAATAACCTGTGGAGACATGGCTGGATCTACCCTCTAGCCCCGGGCCTGACCTTCTGATCAGAAGGAGATTTCAAAGATGCCCTCGTGATGACTGCGTCTGTCTGTTGCATGGAGCTTCACTGAAGGACTTCCTGAGCCTGCTGGATTTACAATGATACTCAGGTGCCTGGGGAATAGCCCTGGTGGAAGCGTTCTCTGGAATTGCACACACCCAACTAACAGTGGTTTTAAGGAAGGTTTTGGCTGACAGCCTCATGGATTCCTGCAGTCTGGATGCCCGTGGGGGAACGGAGGACCGCAGCTTCCTGCAAGGGCTGCAACCTCTGTCCCTGTCTCAGACAGGAGTGTTCGGTTGGTCTCTGCCAGCTCCCTTTGGGAACTCCTTCTCAAACGGGTATCATGCTTCACAGGATTGGTGTTGAGGATCACAAAATAGACTTTGCTTTGGGGAACGCCCAGGTCAGGCCTGGCACATAGCAGACATCCAACACATGAACTGGGCGCACCCCCTGTCCTCCAGGACTGCAGTCCGGCCCTGGGAGGCGCGGCCTGGAGGGAGCCCCTACCCTTGGCCACTAGGCCACCACTGTCCGGAGCTGAGAGAAGCAGCTTCTACTCCCTTCTTGGCCCCTAGCGATTATGTGACCTTAGGCAGATCAACTCCCTTCTCCGGGTCATTGGTAGGGAAACCGCCTAATTTCTCTTCTAAGCTGGGACACATGAGAGTAAAAAGGGCTCTGCAACACTTACTCTGAACAACCAGCGTAAATCAGGATGCTGCTGGGTAAGCCAGGCCCAGTGACCCCTGGACTCATCTGTTAGATGGGGGACCGCACTGATGGCGCTGGGTCCTGGCTGGGCCCGTCTGCTCCTCCAGTTTCCCCTGTGTTTGCACCGGCAGTTTGCATTTCTGCCTTTAGCATAAGAGCGCATCACCTCACAAGGATGCCTTCAGCTGCCTGGAAGAACCCATTTCTCTTTGAGCCCCGTTATCCCGGACTACAGCTAAAGCAGGCCCCACCTGTGCTTGTCTGTCTGTTTACTGATGGGCCCCTGTGATGACCGACAGCACACACTGTAGTCTTAAGGGCCTGAGGGACTCAGCACCGCCCTCTTACCTGTGGCAGCGACCCCAGCCAGCATTCCCAGTGACGAGGCAGTGCCCTAGACCTCAACAAGGGTGCCCAGGCCTCCCGGAGGTCTGCACAGAGTCACCATGAGAGAAGGACTGTGATTCATTCTCCAGCCTAAGCCTGGAGGCCAGGGATTCTCAGTGAACAGCCATAGGGTTGCTTAATAGCTGGTGTTTATGAACACCTGGAGTGTGCCCGTTTAACCTGCCACCCTTTTACACATGAAGAAACTTGAGGTTCAGAGAGGTCCGGAAAGCTGTCAAGGTTATCTAGGGAGAAAGCAGAGAAGCTGGTGTTTGTACTCCAATCCATTACCCTTCCACAACCCCACTCCTTCTTCTGAGCCAGAGTTTCACAAAATGTGCCAATGAGATAATACAAGGTAATTTGGGGTTACAGATTGTCAAGTTATAAAAAAAAAAAAGTTTTATATTTACTTTAACTTGGACTAGAAAGAGACCGCAGTCAGCACACAAGACCTGTGATTTTGCTTAGGGTGGAGATAAAGTATATGTTTAAATAAGACCAGGTGAACTTTGTGAAAATACTAGTAAGTAGACACAGCCCTGAAGGAGGGCTGCATTTGTAGTGCAGGTCCTGGCTCTGATTTGTAATACGTTGGGGGGCTTTGGCCACATCACTGGAGGCAGAGTGTCTCTGAGATCATGACCTAACTGTCTCCTGCTTCATGTCAACTGTGCCACTGAGTCCACCACAAGCTTCCTTAAATGCAGAAAATTCATGATGAAGGGACCACAGAGCTCAGTCTGAAGCTAGACTGAAAACAAAGAGTCCCAGAACAACAGCACCATTATAATCCTCTAATTCTACTTGAATTGACTGTGCCTACTATCTGGGCCCTGCCGACTCTGTTATATTTACTGAGCATTCAAGGTTCTCCAGTCAACCCCTATATTACTCTCTGAAATTAAATTATGAAATAGTAAATATTCCCACTACACAAGTTTTTTTAAAGTATGCTCTCAGTTGCCAAACACTTCCCATTTGGTCTGAGTTCTGTTTGTCTTTCAAATCCTCTAAAAAATAGGCACTTTTATAAATGGAAAATTTATTAATTTCCATTTATAAATTTATTTAAAAATAAATGTGTGGATACTTTCTTTAAGGTGCACAAAGTCAAATGACAGCACATTATTTTCTGTGCTGCTCAAACTAGGGTACATACAAGGAGCATGGGGTTAACCAAGATAACACAATGCATCTTCCTAGAGGATATAATTAATATAACAATACCTGGAAAAGGAAAAAGATTTTTGTATTACAGTTAATTATGGAATTAGAATGCACAGTTTATATCGGCCTTTATGATAAAACAGGATTAAACCATTTCAATGTCATGACTGAAAGAAGTTTGAGAAGTTTTTGTTAGCAGAAAGCTCTGTGAAAAATGCAAAGCAGTATTCAAATACGTCATTACCATTTCCAGGCTTCAGAATCCCTTTGCCTCCAAGAAGCCAAATAGTTTCAGGACTTATCTGCACAAAGTTTCATTTCCTCAGGCCTCTCTAGTAAGTGAAATTGTGTAAACTGCGAGAGGTGTGTTAATAATAAGGTATGAATCCTCCCAAAGAAAATATTCTTAGAGGTTTTCCGAAAAGGCCTTTCTCGAACTCAAAGCCTCTGCTTTGTCAAAAGGCAGAATTCTGAGCTTAACAGTCCTCGTGAAGGACTGTCAGAGCTTCTAAAATCTCAGGTCACTCACAACAAAGCTCCCAGTATATGGCTGGACCTAATTACTGTAACCAGTCTCCTGTGATATTTCTTTTACTCTAATTTTCTACTGATCCTGTGTTACTTTAGTTTGGTCCTCCTAACTGCTACCTTGTCTGCTTTAAAGGTATTTTATTACTTCAGTAAACGAGGCCAATATCAGTAACAGATTCTGTGAACAAAGCCAACATCTATGTATTTTATTTGCAGGCCTGGAGCAAAGAAACTACAATCCCATTCCCATTTCCTTTTATAATTCAAACTAAGATGTCTTACACGTGCTGGCATGCCTCACTGTGCCTAGCAGTAGATGGTCGGGAAATGATTTCTGAATTGGATTAACCTTCCAGTTTTCTTTGAAGTAAATTATTGTTATATTTCAGCTGAATCTGGTCACTTGCATCTCTTTTATCTCACCTCCCTCCAAAGGGTTTTCCCAGTGCAGCAACGTCAGGGATGATTCACACACTGGATCTGTTGAGCACACTTCTGAAACATCATTTCTGCAACTCGGTAACAGGAGCTAACACTTAGAGGAGTTTTTCTGAGCCAGGTCCTGTTCTAAGCCTGTATTACTTAAAATCCATATATTAACTCATGTACTCCTCAAAACACTCTCAGAGGCAGGTATTATTCCTGTTTTACAGATGGGTCAAGTAACTTGCTTGTGGTCACACAGCAGCCTATGCTGTCCTATAGGGCCTTTCTCATGTTCAATTTAATGTCAGTTCACATGGTGGCTCCACAAATGCACTGTATGCTTATATTCTCGGTATTAGTTCTCAAGAAAAATACGCTATTATGAAAGCAAATGACGTACTTTAAAGCTTTGAAGTGTTACATCAAATAGCTTATTAAAGAGAAAAAACTACTTACATATCTCTACTAATAAAGGATCAAAATGACAGATAACACAGTTTAATCCTTATTCTCTTCTAATAGCAATGATTTGGAAAATGAAATCTGTTTTTCTGGAACAATGATGGCATTCTTTCCACAACTCTGAAGGAACTCTCCCTACTGCCAGATGAAATAAAAGTGAAGTGCAAGTCCTTTGCCTGGGGACGTTTTAACCTTATTTCTTCTTACTTCATTATACAGAGGCAGCCAATCTGAATTTCTGCTTGTCCAAATACTATTGGTATAGAAATGCCATATTTCAGGCTTCAGAGTATTTTCCTTCAGTTCTCTGCTTTCACAGTGAAATACATGTACTTCAAGTATAATCTCTGCTGAGTTCTAAAATTTTCGGCAGGTGGAAAAAAACCGCGGTAGAAAGGCAAACTTACCCTCCACGTATTTCAGTTTGGAAACTGAAGTTCAGAGAAAGCCATAAAAATTCAATTTAAGAAAGATTTATTGATTGCCTAGAGTGTGCATGGTACTCTATTAGACAATGAAATTCAGGCACAAAACAGACACAGGATCCCTGGCCTCAGGTACCTTATGATGTAAATTAGTAATAATACAGATTAGAAACAGACAAGATACATGTCAATGCTCACTTCCTAGGATGCACATTCAAGCACAGTCATTGAAGTAATCCAAAACAGCATCTACTCCTAAATTCATTAATAAAATATATTTGGCCCTGAAATCCACAGCACTTCAAACACGGTAATTAAGTTCCACTGCAGATAAAGTCACAAAGATGCAAATACACTGAAACCCTTACGAGGATTATTAATGACTTTTGTTATTCTGGGTCTTCTGCTTTCTTCTTATTATTGTTCGAAGCCTCCGCAACACCAGTTTATCAGACAGAAGCATGTCATCCTGTTGTTCTAGATAATCCAGTAAATTTTCGGTCCATTCGAGTGCAGCTTTGTGGCTAATATGCTTCTCCGGGTTCAGTTCTGTTTTTCTAGTCTTACCGGAAGGCTTGTGCTCGGCAGGCTTGGCCCGGTCCTCGGCACCTTCACTGTCGGTTAGCACTGGACAGTTTGAGTCATTACTCCGAGAGTCAAACCACTGATCAATGTTCTCAAGGTCAACATGTTCACAGTCTTCTGTATTCTGTAAAACTGTTGCTAAGTTAGCTGCTAAAATGGCTCCTTCATCAATATTCATGCCTGAATTCTCTTCATTGCCAGGGAAAAGTTTTTTCCATGCTTTGGTTATGGTACTTGATTTTACCATGTTCCAAGCTCTTGTCACTTCATAAATTGCATCTAACACTGTCAAGTTCTTCCAGAACATTTTGGGGTCAATTCCTTCATCCACGTACTTCTGGAGAAGTCCTGCTCGGTAGTATCTTTTTACTGTGGCTAGAACTCCTTGGCTCATAGGTTGAATGAGACTTGTGACATTTGGTGGTAGATATTTCACAATTATTCTGCCATCATCTGAACTCAACAGTTCTTCATTTGGATGGGCTGGGGGAAAATCCAAAAGGAGCACTGCTTTTTCTAGAAGCCCCTTGGATTTCAAATGCTTCTGTACCTGTGGCACAAAGTACTTTTCAAACCACTGTCTGAAAACAGAATGTTCTATCCATGCACTTTTTTGACTGAAATAAGTGACAGGAAGGTTCGAGAGGTCAGCTCCTTTGAATGCACGAGGCTTTTTTGCTTTCCCCACAACACAAAGATTAAGTTTGTGTAAACCTGTGGCATTTGCACAACACATGATAATGATTCTCTCTCTGCTTGACCTATAACCAGAAGTACTCCGCTCAGTTTCAAGAGCTAATGTCCTTGACGGTAGACATTTCCAGAACAATCCAGTTTGATCAGCACCATAAATTTGTTCTGGTTGTAGATTCTCTCGCTCAACGAATTCCTGAAAGTTACCACAAAACTCACTGGCGGCAGTTTCATCTCCTTTCAGTTTTGTTCCTTTACCAGCAGCCTTTGGAATACCGTGGCGCTGCTTAAATCGAGTCAGCCAGCCAGATGATGCATTAAAATCACCTTCCATCCCCAGGGCGTCAAAAAAGAACTTGGCTTGCTTTGCACAAATCGTTCCAGACACTGGAATCCCCTCTGTTTTCTGTTGGTTAAACCACTCTATCATAACTCTATCCAGTTCCTCATATGTTGACGACTTCATAGATTTACGTTTGGATACCCCACTTGTAGGATCTGAACTGTTTGCATAGTTTATTATCCTTTCTTTGTTTTTTTTAATATCACGCACTGTGGATTCACCAATTCCATACACCACAGAAAGTTTTTTGAAAGAGATGCCTTCCTCAAGTTTCTTAATAATGTCAAGCTTGTCCTTAATTGTCAACACCACACGCTTTCGTTTCCCCAACATTGTATCTAGTATTTTAGACGATTACTAGAACAAGATACGTAACAACTTAGATTTGGACACAATGAGACTAGAAAATGGGGTTTTAAGGTCCCTTTCCTGCCGCCCTAGGACCTAGATGGACAGTGTGCTGGCCAATTTCCAGACAAGGCCTACATGACTCTCTTCGCTTTGCTGTTTTGAAACTTACAAACTTCAAACAACAAGGACTGGCTCCACTTAATCCTACCTTCTGTCTTGCCTCCTCCTCCCTTAGTTTAAGATCTTTTCATGAACTGCGATCTCAGTGGCGATGACAACCAATATTGTACCAGCAAGGTCTCTAAAACAGTCACATTACATACTTGATTCTTGCCATCCTTATGGGCGAAGCTCTATGTTAAAGAAACTAAGACTCTGGTGGGAGTATTTGGGGCACTGTGCTAGGGAACAAAGAGTTGGAAGAAGGGCTTGCAAACCTGATAGGAAAATACAACGGGAAAACTCGCCCCCTGACTGCTGTCCTTGTCAGGCAGTGCGCTGTATGGAATGCTACCTCCCCAGGCAAGGGCTGCTACACGATGTGCAAGTGAGTGGTTATGGAAATCGTAAGCAATCAGGGTAAGGCAAGCTGAACAGAAGGGAGCGGTGCAAATCAGGTGAAAGGGGACAGGCAGGAAACTGTGTACTTTAACATGACACAAACCTCCACCTCATGTGTTTGGCAACTGAAAAGGAAAAAGGTGGACAAGAAGTGGTGTCACATGATTAAAGAAAGCATCAAAAAACTTCATTGGCAGAAATCAGGACTCATGGTAGAGGTATGGGGTGGGGGAAGGCTCAGTGAAGATGTTACGATAATCCTGGTGAAAGATGATCCTCGATGGGCCAACAGAAGTAGTTCCTGTCGGGGGCTGTATAGGCACTCGGAGCCTCCGAAACCTAAAGGAAGATACCAAAAACATTTTTCTTTCAATATCAGGGTCTGTGGCATTACCCACATCTATCCTGCGACTGTGTTGAGAAAATTAACGCCTCCTAGGAATGTGATGGCTAAATACGACACAGACTGCTTTCAGGCATTATCTAGAGTGTCAGGGAATGGGACCTGCATTGCCTACCTCCTGAAATTAAGCGGTCAGAGAGGAGCCGCGTTAGCGAGGGCCTCTCCCCGCACGGAGAGCTCCGGAACGCCGGACGTCTTTGCTCCGTGGGAGCCCGGATTCCTCCGTGGACGCCAGCGACCAGGATGTCACCGCCGCAGCCAGCCAGCGAGCGGGCGGGCGCTTGGCCCAGGGGACGCCAGTCCGCGGGCCGGGGGCATCGCTCTCCGCCTGCCTTCGCGGCGGCCAAACCAACCTGAGAGCAAATGGAGTCTCCCGAGGGAGGCTGACACCGGCGGCGGCGGCGGCGGCGGCGGCGGCGGCGGCGGCGGCGGCGGCGGCGGCGGCGGCGGCGGCGGCGGCGGCGGCGGCGGCGGCGGCGGCGGCGGCGGCGGCGGCGGCGGCGCGGCGGCGGCGGCAGCAGACAGCAGGCAGCGAGCGTCGCCGCCGGAGCCGGAAGGCGGGGGATTAGGGGGCACGCGCGCGCCCCCGCAGGAACGTTGTGTCGGCGAGGGGGCGGGGCCTCCGCGGGCGAGCGCGCGGCCCGGGGGCGGGGTCTCCGGCGAGCGGGCGGGAGGGGGCGGGCGCAGCCGCCGCGGAGTCTCCGGGCGCCGCGTGGGTTCTACTAAGGGCCCTGCTGCTCCAACCTGCAGACTGCTTCGCCGGCCAGCAGGGAGCGGTACAAGCTCACCTTGTCTCAGCCCTTTTCCCAGTGTCCCGGTTCCGTGGGCAAGGCTTCCTCCGCTCTCAGGTGCAATAAAAATCGCACCTTAGGAGGGCTCGCGAGAAAGCTGCGCATCCTCAGGTGTCCCGAGCGGGATGCGAATGGGGCAGGGCGAGCGCACGTGGAGCGTGTTTACAAATAGCGGCCCCGGCGTCCGCCCCTCCCAGCGCCGACTCCCGGGTATCCCCAGTCCGCCCGCCGCGGCACGACGAGCCGGAGCAAGGACCGCGAGCCAAGGTAGGAGAGAGCGGACGCGGGTCCTGGCCGAAGGCAGGGAGGCTGGCTCCCCTTGGAGACTGGGGGGAGAGGAGAGGACGTGGGGCTTACAGTCTGCAGCACCCATCCGAGCGAGCCCTGGACAGGTGGGGCGCAGCGGAGGGCGGTCAAACTGGATATCAGGTCTCTCCTCCCTGGTGGGTTGCTCGAGGGTGTGAGTCACGCTTTCCGTAGAAGCTGCTCTGTGCAGAGCTGCCTGTGCCCGAGTCTGTGGGAAGCTCCCTCGTGACTTTCCTGCCGCTCCTTCACTGCCTCTGCTTGTAGGTAGTAGTAGTAAGAGAATTGCAGTTTGACAGAGGCTCCCTTGGTTTGTTTGAAACGGAGATACTGTACGTTTCTATCTTGGCATTTTAAATGGAGGGAATGCGGGCACCTGTGTGCTAATTACCCTGCGATGAACCGTGCCTTCTCCGCGTTCCCGGACTCGCTTCCCCGCTGGGCCCTTGGAGCCTTCCCTGGAGAAGGGAGCTCCGCCTTCCTCCTGTAGCACCAGTTTACCGAGGAAACGCTTTTCGTCTTTCCTTTATTACCCTTTCTTTTCTGTATAATTTGAAAAAATGGAGAAGCCTTCAGTTAAGTTTCTCTAATTTCTGAACATAAATGTCTAACCTTTTTCGTTAACATAAAGTAGCGTAGTAATTCCTCATTTATTTGCAAAGGCCACGTTGTTGCTACAATGTTTCAAAAGGGAACTGACCTGAGCATTCTTAATGCAGAAAAGATGTTGATTTTAAGGCTTCTAATTATCTGACTTCCTTGCCCAGACTGCTCAATTGCCTTCCTCAAAATCGTAGCTTTCCCCTGTCTGACGTGTTGGAGAATCTTTCATCTCCTAGATACACTGTGAAGTTCTAGTGGGTTTTGACAAATGTCTGCTTTTCCTGAAGGTAATCTCCGCCCTCCCCCCCCCAATCAACCACTCAGTCTTGGTTGACTATTTTGGATAAAGTGCAACTTCATGCTAGTTTTGTATCATTTTTTAAAGTTTGCCTCTTTTCTCTGATGGTTGTAACAAGCGTGAAAACAGTTGTATCGGAGGTATGAAACGTTATTCTTTCCTCAGAAGGGAAGAGAACTGACATTTACTGACTGCCAATCAAAAGACACTGGCAGAAGTTGGCAACCTGATTTTCCCCCTACTGGGGTCACTGGTCCCATGATATTTAAATGAAATGAACTCTGCCTCTTACCTCCCTCCTCCACTATCTCTGGGGTTTAATTTTCTTCCAGACACCACTTGGTCCTTTCTGTTTCTGAATCCTCCAGCTTGCTTGTGTCTTACCACTTAGAACTGTTCCCTTTTCATCACCTTGTGTAAGTTCAAATCTGGAACACAGCCCACATTCCTTGATTTCCTCAAAACACCACTTGGTAGGAGGCAGTTGTATTTAGCCAACTTTTAATGAGACTTTACCCAAGGGGGCTTCCCTGGTGGCACAGTGGATGGGAATCTGCCTGCCAATGCAGAGGACACGGGTTCGAGCCCTAGTCCAGGAAGATCCCACATGCCGCGGAGCAGCTAAGCCCGTGTGCTGCAACTACTGAGGCTGCATGCCACAACTACTGAAGCCCGCGCACCTAGAGCTGTGCTCCGCAACAAGAGAAGCCACTGCAATGAGAAGCCCACGCACCGTGGCGAGAAGTAGCCCCCGCTCACCACAAGCAACGAAGATCCAATGCAGCCAAAAATAAATTAAATTAAATCTTAAAAAAAAAGACTTTACCCAAGACAGCTTTACATGAGATCCTTTCCTCCAACAGACTTGTTCCTTTTTGTTGGGGGGGGAGGGGTTGCTAATTGCAGCAGATATACATTAGAGTACAAGGGGGGGGGATCCTTAATATAGAATGTCTGTCAGTCTTGTTTTATTAAGAGCCTAGCTGGCCACAGGGAACTTCTTATTGCCAATTCTTTTCTTTGGGTCACAGTCTTGCCTCCATCTTGCTTTGCTATCCTCTCCCTTCTCTCTCCAGCATTTTTCTCAAGGCCCCTTCTCTCCTTCCCTCTCAGCTGCTTGTGAAATCTTAAGATTCTTTTTCCTTTATTACGCAGTCATTTCGTATACTGTTCTGTTTTCTAGTTGTCCCTTACCATTCACTGTGGTTTATTCTCTAATCAAAAGACACTTCACTCCTGTGGAGTTCTGCCACCAGTATTTCTTTCCTTCTACATATACACAGTCTCTCTTAATCCTTGTAATAATACTATGAGGCTGATGTTACCTCATTTATGTACAGGGGGAAAAAGGCTAGAAAAGCGTATGAATCTATCAAACATAGGTTGTAGAATGGAGTTTTATTTGGCTTTAAAACAACATTCTCTGCCCACGCTATCACAATCGAAGTATTTAATTTAACTCAAAGACATGAAAAGAAGAAAGTGTATCATGATTACTTTTTTGCAAAATTAAAGTTGCCCTTTATTAAAATGGAACTTTTGACATTAACCTACCAAGAAGGCATTCTAGTTGTGAGAGCCCTTCGAGTCTGCAGCTGTGTTCATCAGACATAGCATTTAATTTATTAAATGGGAGTTTTCTTAAAATTACTCCAAATCACCTGAAAATGGCTCATGTTTCTCACCATTACAAGCTCTAAATTCCTTTTCTGCTGAGATAATATCAGTGCAAGTACATTATGTGCCTCATTTTCAGTGGTATCCTTTATTCATAATAGTTTTGTAGCAGAATAGAAAACCTCTAGGCAGAGTAAATTTTTAATTTTAAAGGAACTGCTTCTTTGCTTTTGGGGTTCCATTTAGTTTATCATTGACCATCATCTACTTGGAGATTTTTGTTTGATACCTGAATTAGCTACTCCAATAGGCTTAGGATGAGGACATGATAACATTATTCCATATGTATTAAACTGATTTAATATCAAATAGTATTTCTCTGTTAATTGAAAATTTTACTGCCAATGGAAGATCAATGGTTTTCACAAAAAAGGTTTACTGTTAACTATTTTATGGGGCATAAAATATAGAGGGGAATTTTCAACTAAAATATAATTTTGGGGGTGTGTTTTATGGCAAATAAGCTGTGAAACAGCTGTGATCAGTAAAATGAAAGTTTGTACTTTGAAGTCTCTTTCAGCTGTAAAGTTATTTATATTGTAGACAAAAGCTCAAATTATTCACTTTTAATGTAAACATTTTTCTTTTAAATGGTTAAAGGTAGGAACACTTTTCCGCTTAAATTTCTTGACACAAGTAAGAGATCAGATTACTCATTGGAAAGTCCCATTCCTTTAAAAAAAAAAGTTAACATGATGTGGAAAGATACTGATGACTTACACTCTTGTGTCATAGAATCAGGTAGATGCTCAGCAGGGAACTTTTAAACTTAATTTTGTTTTCCATGTTTCTTTGTTGGCTGGCAGCATAAGTAAAGAGGAGAGAATGAGTTCCTGGAGGGTAGAAAAGATTTAATAGGGTTGGAAGAAGGAAGATTGCTAGTGGAAATGTTAAAGAAAAGTTAGAAAAACGTGTGGATATAAATTGAAGAAACCTGTGAATTGTTGATTGATGTCAGCAATGTGGGTGGGAAACTTGAGTGAACTTTACATAGTACCCACCTTACCTTTCCAAACCTGCTCAGTTTCCAACTGTTCTCTAGAGGAGCCTGCAGTTCCATCAGATGGGTCAAATCAGGTTAATGAGAGCCTGCGGGGCATTACTCTCCCTGTTCCCGGCACATGCAGCTGCATGGTTTCAGGCTACTCATTCTTCTTCTCCTTTAGCCTAAAAAGTCCTCTCCTTCTGCTGTTAATCTGTACATCTTTCAAGTTCTGGTTTGTCCCCAAGGCTGCATTATTCAAGGTTCCTCAGACTTTATGGGTTTGTATCTCCTGGGGTCCAACATCCAGATTCTGGGGTCCACCCCAGGGATGAAGCCCAGGAATCCTTATTTTCAGCAAGTATCCCAAGTGATTCTAATATGCTAAAGGTTGAAACCTTTATACATGGACAATCGTTGTGAATGAGATTCTTCTCTTAAAACATATTCTTTGGGGAGGGTTTTTCTTGTCTCTTCCCCTCCTCCCTTCTTAAATTATATATGATATTTGAAGGAAAATATGAAATCCAGAAAAACAAAAAGGGAAAACAATCATACCAACATTCAGAGACAACTACTCTTAATAGTTTGGTGTGTATCCACGTTCTTTCTTGTATCAGTGTAACTGTTATATATGTAATGTGTGTGATTTTTATATGCATATTTCAATAGGAACATGAAGTTATAATATACATAAAATTTTATACATGCTTTTATTAACAACATATGATAAATATTTTAGGTGTTGTTGGTTCCCATCAGCCAGACACCGGCAAGAACACACCCTTGCCCAATTAGGCTTACTACTGCAGCAACGGTGATCCGTACCTTGGAAAACCATGGCCTGTCTCAAAAAGAAGGGTCAGGTGGAGCTTATTATAGGATTTGGATAAGGTGGTTTTTAGAGAAGTTTAAAGAAAGTGAAGGGTCTGTTCTGGGCTGCGTGCTGTCAAAGAGCAGAGGCAATGTGACTGTTAGGTATCTTAATTTTTATCCAGGAAGCTAGAGGAACAGGCTAGAGTCATCACTGGAGAAGAAGCAGTAGTCACTCCTGCTAACCAGAAGAGGGGGATGCTTGGTCATTTTTGTGACGGCACAGCATTCCTCTTCTTTCCTGGTTAAACTTTCAGTTCAGGCAAGATTAGAGAATGATCTTGTTTTTGTCTTGTTTCACTACAGTCATGGAGCGTCCTCTTCCAATGTCTGAAATTAATTACATTCCTCAGGGTAACACCATGCCTACCTTGTTCAAGCTTTCAACCCATACTCAAAGGGTCCAGGATCCAAAAAAGTTTAAATAATAATCATTGATAAATTTAAATAATAATCACTAGCTCATTCAGCCTTGAAGGTATCCCTAACGCAACTAGCTGGTCATATTATGATGCAATTCTACCTTATGAGACTCCCTTATGCTTGAAGATGACAGTTATTAACACCTGCTGCAATGCTTCTAGATTAAAAAGACCTCATGATAGTGTTTCTGAAACTCAATTTGGATCAACTGTAGAAATTCTCATCACCCAAAAAGAAATACCATACCATTAGTGGTCATTCCACATTCCCTCTAACACTCTCTCTTTTTCCTCAGCCGGCAACCACTCATCTAGACTTTTCATATAAATGGAATCATACAATATATGTCCATGGTGACTGGCTTCTTTCACTTAACAAAATGTTTGCAAGCTTCATCCTGTTGTAGCATGCGTCGTACATTGTTTCCTTTTATTGCTAAATAATTGTTATATGGATATACTATATATCCATGTGTTGCTGGTGAATTTCAGGTTCTTTCTTTGTCGTGAAAGAATTCGGAGACAAAGTGATTGGTAAGAACCAGATTTATTTAGAGAGAAACATAGTCCACTGACAGAGTATGGGCCATCTCAGAAGGCAAGAAGCAAGAGGCCTCAAAATATGGTGTGGTTAGTTTTTCTGGGCTGTTAAGTTCATAGGCTAATGAGTGGGAGGAGTATTCTAACTATTTTGGGGAAGGGGCGGGCATTTCCAGGAAATGGGCCACCTCCCACTTTCTGGCCTTTTATGGTTAGCTTCAGTGTTGTCATGGTGATGGTGGGTGTGTCATTTAGCATGCTAATATATTACAATGAGCGTATAATAAGGCTCAAGGTCTGTTGGAAGTCAAATCTTCCGCCGTCTTGGACCTAGTTGATTCTCACTAGTTTTCGTCATGTACTATGGCCGTGTCATTCTTTTAAAGGTTGTGCCTTGCCCCCTTCCCTCCTGTTTCACATGTGTCAGTTGATGGACATTTAGGTTGTTTCCACTGTTCGGCTATTATGCGTAAGGCTGCTGTGAACATCCATGCACAAGTTTTTGTGTGGACATATGTGTTCATTTCCCTGAGGTATACAGCAGATTGGAATTGCTGGTTCATGTGATAACTGTGTATAACCTTTTGAGGAGCTGCTTTCTAAAGCCCTTTACAGTCTTAACCCTGTCTTATCCAGACTGCTGTAACAAAATACCACAGACTGGGTGGCTTATGAACAACAAATTTATTTCTCACGTTCTGGAGGCTGGGAAGTCTAGAACCATGGTGCCCTCAGATTCAGCGTGATGGCTGGCTAGGACCCACTTCCTGGTTGATAGATGCCTTCTTGCTGGGTCCCTACATGGTGGAAGGGGTGAGGGATCTCTGTGGGTCTCTTTTATAAGAATCTGTTAATGAAGGCTCCACCCTCATGACCTAAGCACCTCCCCAAGGCCTCTCCACCTCATGCCATCACAACCGGCATTAGGATTTCAACATAGGAATTTCGGAGGGACGTGAACATTCAGACCACAGCGGCTCCAGGGTCTCTGCATCCTCACCCACACTTGTTATTACCTGTCTTTTTGTTTAGAGCATCCCATTGGGTGTGAAGTGGTATCCCATTGTCGTTTGCCTTTCATTTCTCTAACGGCTCATTGGATCATCGCTTGAGGTGCTTATTTACCATTTGCATATTTTTTTTGGAACTGCATCTATTCAGATCCTGAACTCACTTTATAATTAAGCCATAACAGAGTTACAATGTTAAGTGTCAAGTGTTCCAATTGACTGTTCCTCCACTGGCTTTCCTAGAGGGAATATATAAGAATAAGAACCTTCTGAGGAATAGCTCTGTATTTAGCCCAACTGATGTTGAAAATACTTCTCATGATATACTGTCACTTGACTTAAGGAGTCATGTGATAAATTCTGGCTATCTTTAATGTCAGAAGAAAAGATTATGACTTCCAGAAGAAATGTGGCTTCGTTTTATGTGACAGAAGAACTAGGTATGTCCATTTCAGCACTGATTTACACAAATCTATCAGCTTTGGTTGGTGCTCAATTGCTATAGCTAACTCCTTTTGAATTCCTGGTACTTTTCTTTTTCTTATCCATTGGTTGTGTTCTTTTTTAGTCTTAATGTTTTAGTGGTAACTCTCTTTTTATATTACAGTTGCCTCAACCATTGTTTTAGAAGCATGTAAACAATAAAATTAAGAGACCAGACAGGCAGTACATCTTAGCGATAAACCTTATGAGTTCTAGAAACGCAGTCTCTGATTTGTACATCTGACTGCCACCCACCAGCCCTGGAATCTCCAGCTGGTTTTATAGAATCTTTCACATATCAAAAACGGGAATAAAAATCATACAGATTTTGGTTTTGTTGTAAGGATGAACTGAAATAGAAATTGCTTTGCAAAGTACCACACTCTCCTAGCAAGTAAATACTAGCTGTGATTTTATTATTTCCTACATCTTTTTTTTTTTGCGGTACGTGGGCCTCTCCCGCTGCGGAGCACAGGCTCCAGATGCGCAGGCTCAGCGGCCATGGCTCACGGGCCTAGCTGCTCCGCAGCACGTGGGATCTTCCCGGACCGGGGCACGAACCCGTGTCCCCTGCATCGGCAGGCGGACTCTCAACCATTGCGCCACCAGGGAAGCCCTCCTACATCTTTTGACTAGAAGGAAACACTTGCATTCTCTCAGCTTTTTAAGAAAAGAGACTTTGAAAGGAGCTAAAAGACAGTAGTGCAAAAGGCCAAATGAATTCATACAGATATAATGATATTGTAGAGTATTTGCAAGAGGGGATTGTGTACCTGTGGTTGTCATTATAAGGGGAATTCACAGACCTACCTCAGGATTATTTATTAAAAATTCTCATCTCATTAATTCAAAACAGTTGCACATTTTCTTTCCTTGCTTTAATCCTAAATCACAGCACATTACGTATACTATGTTTCGGACAGATTTTTAGCCTGATTTTAGGTATCTGAAAGGAATAGTAAACATATAAAACGTGGGTATGATGCAATTGACAGTCTTCAGATGGTCATACTTTGGAAATATGTTTGAAATATACCTTATTATCTTTGTCCTCCTTTATAAGGTTTGAAAACCAAAACTGGAGAGAAAGTTTTTAAAATGGAGAGAGGGAAGTCTAACTCTAGTCTTTATAGTTGCATTTATTGTATCTCTCAACCTAAACCCTGACACTGAAATTCTGAAAGGTGGTGGTAGGTGATAATTATCTTTTTTCCTTGGCTTTTCATATTTTTTCCTCCTTTGCTTCATTTCATATGTGTGTGTGTATACATATATCATTTTATATGTATGTATAAGTATGTATATATTTTCCCCTACCCTTTTCTCTTTATAATTAAGCTTATAGATCTCACAAATTTCTGTTTTCCCCCTCTTCCTTTTACATTGTGTTATTTTCCTTTGGGGATATAATAGTGGAACTAGCTAGCAATTTGGAAAGTCCCTGTCAACAGTGTGCTGAAATTGATGTGCAATTACGTGATTGCTTATTTAGGAGAAATTTATGGATTCATTAAATCCATCATTTTAATGCTGATTGGACTTTTAAAATTTCTCACTTCAATTGGTAGTTTGTTTCCAGTTGTGTTAAACAGAAACAAACAGAGTGATTTATTTAACAATGATCTCTGTTACTTCAACACAGGAATTAATTTTGCACTGACCTTGTTTGTTCTGAAGTTGTTGGATTTTTTTTGTAACCAGTAGGTGATTTTAATTTATCATTGCTACAGTCACTGAAGAGAAAGTTTTTAGTTTTATTTTTTTCTGACATATCTTTTATATGCAGTATTGGGACTTTAACCAACCTCCCTCCCTCCCTCCCTCCCTCCCTCCCTCCCTCCTTCCTTTCCTTCCTTGCATTTTTTAACTTTTAACTTTTGAGCTGAAGGATTCTCTCCCTTTTGTGTACTTTGAGACTCTCTTTGATGTGCATGACTATGAAATTGATTTATCTCAGGCTGCAGTAGTTAATTGCTTGACCACTAGGTGTTTTACCATACTCCAGTGAAGGGGAGCACACATTGTTATACATACAATGGGGATTTAATAGAAATGCATATCTGTAAATAATCATTAAACTATTACAGCTATAGTAATGTGAGATATTGCTACTGAACAGTTAGCTGCCGCATGAATACACAAGAATCCTGTAGTAATGCACCTTGCATCTTCCCAAGCAGTCGATGATAGTCTAGCATATTATAACTCATGAATTTTAATGCTTTTACAATTACAAGTTATATCCATAGAAAATCCACTGTTTGCAATAGTACATGGCACATGGTATTCTCTTAGTAATTATTTTATTGTTAAATAAATACATGACATCTTGAGTTTCATTCTATTTGTACATCTTTCCAGCAGTGGTTGGGCAAGTAAATTGACTTCTGAGTTTCAAATAGTTTTTCATTATAAAATGGGAATGATGGCATTTACATTCTAGGTTTTTTCATGTTGATTGAATGAGATATAATACAGGTAGAAATGCTGAGTAATTAATTTTTCAAAAGATCTCTTCTGCTTTAATTCTCAGTTATTGGTTTACTATTTATATCTTGTAGTTAGCAATGATGTTCATAATATGTCTTTACACTTGATCTTGTCACAATTGGAAATCAGATGTGTTACAAAAAGAGGGATTTACTGATTGTAATTTAATGCATTTGTGAGAACATAGATCTCAGAGAAGCCTGGGTTTGAAACCTAGCGTTGTCCATTGTTGGCTGTGCGAATCTGAACCTTTTCTTGAGTCTCAGTCTCTCATTTGATAAACGTGAATAATACCTATACTGTGGAATTGTTGCAGTAACTAAATGAGAGCATTTGTGAAACACTTTGGCAATAAACAAATGTTAGTGATTATTTCGTATACACCATCACAAATAAAAAACAACTTTTAATTCCAGTTCTGGGAATTATTCAGTAAATAAGATTTTTGTTTTATTTGCTCATGACTTGTTTTTTCACTTTTTGGATTTTTTTAAAGAATATGAAGCATGTTATTACAGTTTCTCAATGGGTCAGGCACTGTGCCAGCCACAGGTCATATATTTTAAAATAACTTTTTTTTTCATTTCTTTTTGGCTGTGTTGGGTCTTCGTTGCTGCGCTCAGGCTTTCTCTAGTTGTGGCGAGCGGGGGCTACTCTTCGCTGCGGTGTGTGGGCTTCTCATTGCGGTGGCTTCTCTTGTTGCAGAGCACGGGCTCTAGGTGCATGGGCTTCAGTAGTTGTGGCTCACGGGCTCAGTAGTTGTGGCTCGTGGGCTCTAGAGCGCAGGCTTGGTAGTTGTGGCGCATGGGCTTAGTTGCTCCGCGGTATGTGGGATCTCCCTGGACCAGGGCTTGAACCCGTGTCCCCTGCATTGGCAGGCGGATTCTTAACCACTCTGCCACCAGGGAAGTCCCTAAAAAATTTTTTTTAATAAAATTTAACGAACTGGATTCTTATTAAAAAAAATCAAAAGTAATTGCTTCAAGAATTTTAACTTAACCTTTATTCAGAGTTAAGACTTGAAAAAGTTCAGTGGACTCTTCCTGATAGAGGTTGAAAATGAAGAACTCGGATATTAATGGCCACGAACATATGTTCCCATGAGCACTACACTCCTCCTTGTTTTTTTGTCTTAGAGATTTTATATGCTTGCACAATATAATTACAGAATATAATTTTATATTAATTTCTTACAGAAATATAAATCTTTGTTATTTTTCCAGTTGTCTTAAAATATAAATGGCATATAAACATTGCATAAGTTTAAAATACACATGATGATTTGATATAGGTAATATTGTAAAATGATCACCACAGTAAGTTTAGTTACATCATCACCTCACATAGTTATACTTTTTTTTCTTGTGGTGAGAACTTTTAAGATCGTAGCAGCTTTCCAATATACAACAGTATTATTAACTATAGTCACCATGCTGTACGTTATATTCCCAGGACTTATTTATCTTACCCCTGGAAGTTTCTACCTTTGGACCACCTGTTTCCCTCATCCTGTATTTATTATTCTTGACTCTTTTTCCTCTTTCAAATCTCTGAACCTTTTTCTCCCAAATCCCTTCGAAATTATATGCGTGCTCACACTTTTCAGTTCTTTGTCTGGTACGCTCGTGCAATCTCTATTTCTTGTCCTCCTTTTAAATGAGTCCCAAAGCACTTCCAGGAGCAACCCAAGATTTATCACCACAATTTAATGCGTTACTTGTGCAAATATCTATGTTATGAAGCTTATAAGGAAATTGAATATGATAATGCCCTATCCCTCAAGGAGTTCTCAATCTAGAAAGATAGGTTTGCAAACAATAGCAATGCCATGTGTAAATATTATACTAGTGGTTTAAACCAGACATGTGTGCACAGAGACAACCCGTCAGGCATGCTAGTGACATTGGTGCTGGACATTGAAGTGTGTGTATTAGTTCCCTAAGTGGGAAGAGGAGACAAGGACATTTCTGGCAAATACAAGACCATGAACAAAAAGGAAAATGTAAGCCTCACTTGATTTCTGGAATGACAATGTATTCGTTTCCTATTGCTGCTGTAACAAATTACCACCAATTGAGTGACTTAAAACAACATAATTTTATTATTTTACCGTTCAGGAGGTCAGAAGTCTGCCATCGGTTTCACTGGGTTAAAATCGGGGTCCTCCTTGCCCCTCTAGAGGCCAGCTTCCTTCCCTGGCTGTGGCTTCCTTCTCTCTCTCCAAGCCATTCGCCCTGAACCTTCAAATCTCTCTGACTACAGTTGCTGTCTCCATCATCACAGCTCCTCTAACTCTGACCCTCCTGCCTTCTTATAAGGATGCTTGTGATTAGATTGGGCCCACCTTGAGATTAGATTTTGCAGGCCAGTCTTCCCATCTCAATTTGCATCTTAATTTGCATCTGCAAAATCCTTTTGCCATGCAAAGTTACATATTCACAAGTTCTGGGCATTCGGATGTGGACACGTTTGGGTGGTTATTTTCCAGCCTACCACGAGCAAGATATTAGAGTTTAAGGTATACGATGGAAATAAGGCTAGTACAGAATTTGATTTTGAAAAACCTTGAAGCCACGTTAAAGGAGTTTGGAATTTCATCTAGGCCTACAGTTTTTATTCTCATAAAAGGTTAAAAATATTACAACGGATGCTCACTTCAGTGTGAGCATCAGAATCCAAATACAATTAAATGGGTGACCACGGATCCCTCGAGCCTCATCTGTGGAGCCCTTAGACCTAAAGAGAATAAGCAGGAAAGGAACACAGTCAGACCTAGTTCAGAAACGAAGGGGTGCAGTTGTACCAAAGGGACGCTGATGAGGTCTGCATTTAACATGTTTTCATTTTAAAAATGGCTGTGGGAACAGAGAGGAAATTGATTTGAAAAACTTTTATGAGGTAGAGAGAATAGGCTGTGATGATTTTCTAGGGAGGGATTAAAGAATCCAGAGGAGGCCGCAGCAGGCTTTGAGATGTTTACGAAAATGACCCTAACGTACACGTGCTACTGAAATTTTCTCCCACTTCGTGACTGATTTCTAGAGTCTACCTGAAACCAACCGTAACTTTCTGTTCAAACACGTTGCTTGCCAACTAATTAATTTCTTCTATTAGGGTTACCATATAATACGTAGTCCCAACTAGGACAATGATTTCTAGAACCATTTTTTTAATATTTAAATCAAACTTACTTGTAAAACACGAAGGTAAAAATTTTGTGCCTTTAAAGCTTCCGTTGTCAAAGGTACAATCGCTTAAGTAATAGTTTCTTTCTTTCTTTTTTTTTTTTTTCTTGAAGGGGGGGGTCGCTTGACTTGTGAGATCTTGGTTCCCCAACCAGGGATTGAATTCGGGCCCTCGGCAGTGAAAGCGCGGAGTCCTAACCACTGGACCGCCAGGGAGTTCCCAAGTAATACAGTCTCTTAAATCAAAGGTGAAAAGAATTCAAAATCACTTTTGAAGAGTGACAAAAAGCCTCAAGTGTCTTGTGGTTCTGGATTTATGCAGCAAATTTGTTTGAAGATTGAATCAGTGCTGGCAGTACCTCACTATTGTTTTCAGTGTGTGGGGATGACAGAAGAAAATTCAGCATGGGAGAAGAAGACAAGAAACCCCCCTTGGTGGACAGACATTTTTGATTGCTACTTAAGACTGTGGTGGTCCAGAAAACCCCCAGGGGGAGTGGGTTGCGGTGGTCCACATAGGCCTCCTCGGCCCGCATCTCATGAACGGGTCCACGGGACCTTGCACTGGAGTTAGTGTAGAGGGGAGTGAAAAGATCTTCCCAGTGCAAGGCAGACATTTGGTGATTCTGGGTTCTTAAGATCCTGGTGGAGAGGGTCCTTCTGACACCCTGGCAATAGCCTTTGCTGGTACCTCGCTTAACCCTAGCTTTCCCAGAACACTTTTAAGAGTCAAGGGGGACCTTATTCGTAAGTCAACAAGCATAAATCGAAACTTTACTCCAGGCAGACTGGAGTTTAAAGTGCCCTAGTTATTAGGCACTGCTCCAGTGTCCTGGAAAACCAGCTCCAGAGCCATCTTGCATGCCTCTCTCACCTTGACCAGTATCGCACGCCTTTTGCCTCTCATGTAAAGTCAGTTATCCATCTTATGAGTTCTTTCTACAGAATTCACGTGATTTTTCCTTCACTACATACATTCAAGACCTGTTCGTCTCAGCTGGATTATTATTGACAGAGTCCATTTGTGTATAATGAGTCTCCTTCCCATCCTAGCACCTTCTGCTTAGACTTCCAGATGAATCTGGCACTAGTTTTCTCAAGCTTTTCATTCTCCTTAAGAACCCACCATAGTTCCTGACTTGCCTAGGTTTCTTTCTTTGCTCTTTAAAACCCCTTGCTTTTGCCGCTGGTATCTGTCTCCGTGCTCATCACACAGACCCACGTTAGATGCCCTTTCCTTCCTCTGTTGTCCTAATCAATGACTTCTGTATGAGTCAGCTCAACACTAGCCTCCTTGCAGCTCTAGCTGCAGTCACTCCTGTCCATCCCATCTTTTCCTGTCTTCTAATTTTAGAATTTTCTCAACTACTGAGGGCACACATTTCAAATTTGATTATATAGTTGAGTGTATTGTATTTTCTACTTGAGGGATTCAGACTCAAGTGCCTTCAGGGGCCATGGGGTAATCGTCTACTGTGAAGCTGGCAGAATGACGAACAGTAGGTATTAAGTGTTTGTGTTGATTGCTAGCAATAGTAATTCCCACCTTGTACAGGTACATGGTCTTTCAAATCACTCTGCAGGTGAGACAAAATGGTCAAACGGTATACCTTCACAAGATGTGCAACTGATGTCCTTAATATTTTTACATATACTTCATAGTTCAAGTGATACACCATTTCCCGTACCTCTCCTTAGCCATGATTCCTAGAATATTAATAGGTACGCATGGTGCGTTGTATAAGTGCTAGTGAAATTAAAAAAGTTAATTATGGCTTTAGCAAGCTTGTCGGGAAAATGACTAAAGCTTGTCAAAAGAAAATCCAGTATAAAATAAATAAGCTACGAGGATATATTGTACAGCACAGGGAATATAGCCAGTATTTCCTAATAACTCTAAATGGAGTATAACCTTTAAAATCGTGAAGCACTATGTTGTACACCTGAAACTTATATAATGTTGTAAATCAACTTTACCTCAATTTAAAAAAAAGAAAATGTAGCTCCTCTCTTGTTTCCCATCTGGGGGATTACCATGGATGTCCATTGCTTCCGATTCCCAAGTCAGCCCTCTCGCCCAGTTCATCGTGGGCTGGGCCCTGCTTTTCTCCTGCCGTGGCGTGGTGTAGTGGATCTGCTTTGGCTTCCGGGGGAGGAGGGAAGGTTAGCAAGCAGTCTAGCCTCAGCCAGGGGGCATGCTGAGCGTTAACATGGAAACTGTAAAGGGGGCTAGAAGGAGGGGCAGCAGGCAAGCTAGTGAGGAAGCAGTAGAAATGCAGGTCAACCACTGTGGCTTGAAAATGACCCACGGAGGGCTTCCGTGGCGGCGCAGTGGTTGAGAGTCCGCCTGCCGATGCAGGGCACGCGGGTTCGTGCCCCGGTCCGGGAAGATCCCACATGCCGCGGAGCGGCTGGGCCCGTGAGCCATGGCCGCTGAGCCTGCGCGTCCGGAGCCTGTGCTCCGCAACGGGAGAGGCCACAACAGTGAGAGGCCCGCGTACCGCAAAAAAAAAAAAAAAAAAAAACCCCAAACGGAAAATGACCCATGGAATTGGGGTTTCTAAACTTCGGGTTGCATCAAAGAATGATGAGACCAATACTCAGTACCTGAAATAAAAAGACAGCTGAATTTTTTGTTATTGTGGTAAGGGAAAGCTATGCTGGGCAGGAAGGCTTTCTGAGCAGAGCGGCCTGCTGTCTCATACGGGAAGTGTGGAATTAGGATTGGTGGGCTTTCAGGAGGTGCTGACATCATCTGAAGGAGAGCGGTTATTCAAATAAGGTGCTTATCGACTGCTTGGCGCTCAGAGACATGTTTATTAGAGCATTGCTCATTGGCCAGAAGCGATGGGTTTGTCATTTATGGGCTGGCTTGCAAAACCAGGTGGTTTACTGAGGCAAGGTGACGATTGAACAGGTTTAAGTTAGTTATTTTGGCTGTTGGTTTCCATGGCTACAAAGAAATTGATCTTTTCCTAGGACTGTGGTCATTTTTTTTTTTTTTCCTGAAGTGGGATGGGAAGGTATCTAGAATTCAGAGCAGAGATGAGATCATCAGATTTAAACTGGACCCTTTTCAGGGAAATCTTTCAGAAAATACTCAGGAGAAGATAAGAATAGGCCTGACCCCACAGAATGGGGCTGTTTTAACGAAGCACATTCACAAACCAAAGAAAGACTCAGTTCCTCCTATCTTCTAAGGAACCAAAGCCCATAGACTAGTCTTTCTCTGGTTATATGAGGACTCTAATGCCCAGTAATGTTACTGAATAGTCTAGAGCAAGGGTCAGTAAGCTTTATAAAGGATCCGGTGGTTAATGTTTTAGGCTTTCGGGCCGTGGGTTCCGTCTGCTGCAGCTACTCATCTCTTCCCTGGTGCTGCCACAGTAGCCATATGCATCCTGTAAACAGATGGGTGTGACCAGACGTCATCTAGGGTAACTGCATTCGGCACACAGGCTAGTTTGCTGACCCTCGACTAGCACAAGGAATCTTTCAGGTGCGTCTACCGTGAGGGATTCAAACACCAAATTATCGGAACTCTTCTGACTGAGAGAGAGTATATAAATGCGAAATAGTTGCTGACTAGCTGACTTCTGATATCCTATCTGATTGGAGGTCATTGATTCTGGGCCAGGTTGGGATTCTCATTGAGAAATAGCTGGGATAGGGCAGGAGCTGGAGTAAAGACTGTGACTGAGTCTGGACCCAAAAAAAGCCTCCACTGTCCCATTTCTAATGGGCCTCAGGTGGTTCATTCTATAGTTGCCGCCCACTGCCACTACCCGCCCTGATACTCGCTGATGCCTGCTACATGGCTAACAGTATTATATCTAAAGGTACTGCCAACTGTTCTCCTGGCAACTGTTATATCTACTCCAGCTAAAGGGATTTTTTTCCCTTTGAGAGCTCTGCCAGCTGGCATCAGAGGGCTTGGCTTTGAAGCATTTTTTAGCTTTTCTGGAGGCGAGAGGGTAAACCTGGTCCTTTTAGCTTCCTTTGTCAGGCTTCCCCAGGTCAAAGGGTGATTTTGAATGACAGTGTCTTAGGGGCCTTGACCACCCATTGTGAAGTAACCTTGGCACCTTCCTCCAGGGTGCCCAGGGATCTTCTTGAAAATAGGACATCCTTTGTCCTGCCGTGGTATTTCAGCATTTCTGGAAGTAGTCATCGAATTAGCCCACCATAGCGGACTATTCAGAAAAGCGCTTTTTAAAACTCCTTGATTATCTTTCCTGGGGGAAAAGCAATAGCTCATATAAGCAAATCTCCTGGCTGTGGCTTGTATGTCTTAAGGTTCTTTGTAAATCAGTACTCAGGGATGTACATGTGTGACAGTTCAGAGACCTTTCTGGAATTAATTGGACTCTACTATCACTTTCATCCATTCGAGGGTCAGGAAAATATAATATTTCAGACTCCAATTATAGATACATTCCATGGAGAAACAAACTTTGTTTGTAGTGAAGAGAGTCTTCTGGTGCTTTTTGTTAAAGGGCCTATTCAGGGTTTCTTTTTTGCACGTGAAATCTAGCCATCACAGAAAAATAACTAAGGATAAAAATTTGTTAGGTACAATACTAATTTTACTTTATAATGGTGTATAAAAAGTTATAGAGATTCCTTATGTCATCTTTATATAGTAATATCCAAATCAGAAACAAGATAAACATATATCTATTAGAAACAATAACAAGAGGTATAATTTTTTGGTTCTCTAACTTGTGACATTACTGAATGTTTTTGAAATTCATCGTTAAGACTTGATTAGAAAGAAGAGCAACACGATCTTGAAAGAGATGGATAATGAAATACTATCTTTGTTAGATATTTAAATGAATATTATAGTTATAGTTGTTCAAATATTATGAAAGTGATATAAAACTAGGAAGAAAAACTAGATAGAATATTTTAGCCTGAAAAATACCCTGGTGTGTGCATGTGTGTGTATGTGTGTGTATGTGTGAATTTAATATATAGTATGGATAGTGTCACAAGTGGGAAATGAAAAATTTGCTCAGTAAATGGGGCTGAGTCCTTTTGTTGAGTATATGAGTTAGGCTAAAGACAGAGTTGTTTTATATACATACACATATATTTACATATAGGCCCTTCAAATATAGTAGCTTATTGGGAGATTTATTTCATCGCCACATAAAAGTTTCCTTGGTCTAGGCTTGTAGGACGCTGTACTCCTCAAGGTCATTCAGAGGTCTAGGTTCCTTCCATCTAGTTACTCCATCATCCTCTGGGACATTGTCCCTCTTCTGCATGGTTGAAGCTAGGTTTCCGGTGCATCCTCATTCCAGCTTGTGATGAAGGGCAAGGAGAGTAAATGTGGAGCAAGGGATTTCCTATTAAGCACATGACACACAATACTATTGCACATATATTATTGGTACACATTCTGTAATGCAAATCTGGTCACATGGCCCTGTCTGCCTGTGTGAAAGGTTGGGAAATGTAGTCTCCAGCTCGATAACTGTGGGCTCAGCCAACTAAGGGGGAGAAAGAGCTCTAATGTTATCAGAAAGAGATTCCATACTGGAGAGTGTTAACAGTCTGGGCCACAGTAGTTTCATGAAAATAAAGCATCAAGTTAGATCCTCATCTTTTATTATATTTTGAATAATACCAGGTAGATGTATGGTCAAACCATGTGATAAGCATCGAAAGTTGTTAGCATAGCACCTGGCAAATGGTAATAACAATAAATGCCTTTTATGGATTATATCATTTGATCTTTACAATGACCCTATAAAAGAGACTGCAACTGATAGGACCGCAGTTGGTAAATGGACAAAGAAAATGGATCAAAGACAGTTCACAGAACAGAAAATACCAATGACTAATAAGGATTTTCATCTCTTTAATGTTATGATAAAAAAAGAGGTGTAAGTTTTAAGATGAGAAATCGTTTTCACTAATTACCTTAGGAAACGTTTTACAAAATATTCAGACTTGGGTAGGGTGGGTTGTAGAATAGAAACCGCCGAAGCCAGTGTATGTCAGGAGCCTTCGCACACGTTCATATTCTGTGATCCAGAACTTTCACTTTCAGGAGTCTTTACTAGGATAGAAAATTAGAATGAGGACAGAGCATTACTTAAAATCATACATACATAAAATCAGAAACCGTGTAAATGTCTAAAAATGGGAGAATGACTCAATGGTTATCTATACAGAATGTAGTACTACACATGATTAATATTGTTTATGATGCTGACAATGTGGGATCCGGCCTCTGATGCAATGTTAAGTGAAAAAAATTAGGATTTAAAATGATCAGAAATTAGATTTAAATTACGGTTTTTAGAAAGCATAGAGAAGCTCCTGGAAGTAGATCTGTTAAATGTTTCCGGGTGACCCCTGGTATTCTGTTACCACATCTTGGCTTCTTCATTAGCGTCGCGACACTTCCTAATGAAAACAGTTTATTTACTTATTCCTCCCTCTCCCCATTGGATGATCCGGGAATGAAGGTACATACATTGTCAGTAAGGTGTGTAGCGTAGGACCTGGCCCAGCGTAGGTAATGCATATTGATTGGGTGATGTTGGATGATGGGCCTCGAGGTGACCTACTCTTTTTATTTTTCACCATGGACCAGCAATATTTATATAATCAGAAAAAGACAAATTTAAGTATGAGAAACAGTTTTATTTTATGATTTTCTTTAGTAATCAGCCTAGTTTTCTCATGGGTGAACGAGAAGCAGAAGTGATACAAATCTAGATTAAGGTGGAAGTAGAAAAAATTTCCTTTTTGCAATAGAGAAGATTCTGTCCATTATCCCATGTCCATTCCCTTGTGTGGCCTTGGGATTGTGTTATTCTGTCTCTTGGAAGTAGAGTAGTGCGGGGTTACGTGTGCACGTATAGACATAAAACGTACGCTGTCACGTTCTATGGCTTAATGCGATCTGCTCTCTTGGGTCTGCTGCAGGTAGCATTGGTTGGCTATAGTTGCGCAAAGAATACTAGATTTGAAGAAAAGTATTGAAATGGGAGATGATTTCGTGTTTCCCTTTTCCTCCCACCTCGTCCCCTTAAGATATAACATTATTAATATGTTTTGTGATTGGGGACAATTTAAGTCTTTTAAAGTTGGGTCAAGTGAAACTTCCCACGTAATATTCGTCAGCATTCTCTTAAATGTGGCAGTGAAAAAGATTTGACAGAAAAAGTGGTTTTAAAAAAATAGGATAGTTTCCTTCTGCCTTGAATGACATGGATATTGTAGCTCTCCGTTTAAATGTTTGGAAATCGTTAAATCAGATTTTCTAATGACACAGCATATGGAGTAGAAAATTCTGGAAAGGTCAGCTGGAGGCTAATTTTCCAGACAGTAAATCACACACGTAGAATTGTGGCTGTCTAGAAACATGTTTTATGTTTATCACCAGTGTATGTAAGATAATTTGAAAATAATTAGAAGCATTCAGTAACAGCTACACAAAATAGAGCATTTCATTTAGAACAGTGCTGATAGAATAAAGGTGGAAGGAAGAAAATCCTGATAGAATGTAACTGATTTTTAGGGGGGCAATAGAAGTGAAAACTGCCTCAGAAAAGTGAGAGAGATGCCTGCAGACCTAAACCTGAGTGTAAGTACGTGAATATTTCTTGGAGATGAGTAGCCACGGGAAGCAGGTATGTTTTCGCTTTGTGCACTTAGTTAAGTCCTGTTAACGAGCACCACCAGGTGATAGGCGTTTTCTGAACTGAAGAAGCCTGTGTGTGGCCTCTGACAAGTCAGGTTTAAGGAAACGATGTCAGCGACTTAAGACCCAGGTCACATGACTCGGTCTGCTTGCCAGTCCTAGACGCTCTGGATCAGGTTTCAACTCCAGGCAGCCCTCCCAGCCATGTGGGTTTAGCCAAATCAGAAGCAAAACCACACTTCCGAAAATGTTGGGAGCCGCTCTCCGCTCACCGTGGGGCCTCTGGATCTGGAGCTGGGTTTCACATCGGAGCCTATCGACCGAATGGAATTCTAGCGTTTTGCTGTCATTTTGATGTTTTCCTCCAGTCTTCATCAGATCTACTGGGTACTTCCTGCGAGATGGGAGCTGGAGCTCTCACCATCTGTGTGAGTACAGGCCGCCTCTGTCTCCGTGGACACTGCCAGGGCCCAGGAGAGGCCTCTGCCCCCACCCCCACCCCCGACTTCTGAGGAGATGTTTGTGTGACTCTGTTTTTCCTTCTTGGGAGGTGGCGGGAGATGTGCTAACTTAAATTCCTATCTTTTCAAATGGACATTAAGCAGTATTTGGGGTGGCATTCCGTATTTTTGTCCACTTTCCTTTTCCAAAAAAAGGTGAAGGAAGATGCGTGCCGAGTTGATTCAGTTAAGTGAACTTGATATCCTGTAGATCACTCTTGAGCGTTTTAGACTCTCTTGTTCTGAAAGAGTTAAATATAAGCTAAATTGTAGTTGTTGGAAATACCTTGTGCCTAGATTGAGAACAAATTAAAATAACTAAAATAACCATTAATTTATTTGCTTCCGAGAATATATATAGCATTTTTCTATTTCATATTCTTGTTTTCATTTAGTAATTTCTAGAATTTTTATTTCAGCGTGTTGGCTAAAAGTAATGGTGAAAGAGCTAAGTGGATAAATGAGTGTGAATCCTTCTGGAAACTTCTGGTTATAATACAGTGGCAGCAATAAATAACGCTGATATAAAATCCATGGGGAAATTATATTTCTAGGGCTGAAATTCATGAATTTCAAAAGCAGTTCTGTTGGTGCTTACATGTAATCTTTTGCAATAACCGAATATATCTTCAATTATATAACTTACAGGATAGTGTAATTAAATTTTTTATCTCAATATACAGAAAATGCATAAAGAAATCTCAAGTTGGTATTGTATTCCAAGGGGCATTTTTTTTTGTCCCTGGAGGTACTAAATGAGAAATATCTTATTCTGTATTATTAACTTCTCCCTAGTGTTTCATCACATTTAGATCAGATCCTATTTATTAAGTTTCAGAATGAGCTGTATTTTGTTGTAGCTATGATGGCATCCTAAAATATCTAGAAATATCTGGGTAATTTTTGACACATAGGCCCTGAATGGCCACCAGATGGCGCATTAGCCCCACAGGTTGAATCTTAGTAAAACTGCAGGGTGACTCCCTCGTTTTCAACTCAGAACATCTCAGCATCTTGTGTGCAAGTCTTCCCGACTCTCGTCTCTTTTCTGTTCAGCCCCGATGCTTGGGTGCTCGTAGCATCCAGGTGTGCAGCTGGTGATCTTTTTATCACTCCAAAGAGCTTCCTTCAAAATCTGCCTTTTCTATGTGGAAATACTGGGTTTTTAATTTTACTGCAGACACAGGTGTGCATTCTTTCAGCTTTATAAAAGAAATACTTTAGAGCTGGAAATGTGTAAAGATTGATCTACTTGTCCTGAGATTTGCAGACATCTGATTGATTGGATCTCTACTACTTGCCCTTGGCCTACATATATTGATCACTACCTTGACTAAAAAGCAGACTAGCCCATGTATGAAATTCCATCTTTTTCCTTAATTTATATCCAAAGCACATACAGAATTTCATTTAATGTTGACTTAAAAATCATCCCATTTAAGAGATCATTCACTCCAATGGATGAGTACTTCTGAATCATTCTTACCCTTTGACTCCAGCTTGGCCTTTGATTGTGCTGTGTCCCAGTTTTACTATAGGAGGAAACACATTTTTAGGAATCGTAGCGTAGTATTTCTGGAAAAAGAGCTATTGAAGAACAAAACACTTTATGTTTGTGGCAGAAAAGTGAGAACTAAGTCACACATAAATGAATGCATATGGGCTCCTATGCTTTTTTGAGTTTGGGACTTTTCTACTTAGACATATATGTAGTAACTTGCTGAGTATCCTGCTACTGAAGATAGTCATTCTCCAGACAAAATAATCGAGTACCAGATATTTTTAGAGTGTGTGTATGGCTGTGTGTGTTTATGGATTCTTGAAGTGGGACAGACAGGTTTAAAGATTTTCATTTCCTACCTTCCATTGACAAACCAACTTTCTCTTCCTCATTCCTTTTGTTTTTTTCTCTTTCCCAAATTGCTAGTGCTGTGAGTACAACTGCAGTGGACTCACAAATTTACTTACGTTACAAAGAAGAGGTAGGTTCTTTACTGTAACATACCTATTTTTCCTCAGTACATCACCCCCAGGCAGAACAGAAAACTTAAACTTGCCAACCGATGTTATCTTAGTCTCTTCTCGTGGATGACTCAGGCTTTCTCAGGTGAATCCTGAGTCTTTCCGATTCCCTGCGCCTCCAGCTGTTCTGTCCAAGGTGGTGTGTGGTCATTTTGAGGAGAGGTGGGCTGAGAATGGGGCGTTTGCATATTCTGGTGGACGAAGGAAGGGGAGCCTAGAGCGCTCATAGTATGCTATGTTCTTATAGCATACTCTGAACGTCCTGCTGTGTGAGTGAGTTCAGGTAGCAAGTCTGTGACTGGTAAATTTGTGGATCAGTTCTCCTGGTATTGTCGGAACCCAGCGGGCCCCCTGTCCTGACTTAGCCCCAACTCTTGCTGGTGCTGGCAACAATTCCAGGGGTATCCCAGGCTTTGTAGCCTTTGTCCCTAACTTGGGCACCTCCTGGCCTTACCCTCTGGTACCATCAGCTTACCTTACACATATCTCATGGTGTAGGCAGGTCACAGTACAGAAAGGCTCACACACCAAATCAAGATACTCTAGTCGCAGATTTATTGAATCAGCCTAAAACATAGCATGAAGCAAGGGGGAAAAAATAGGGGTAGGTTTACCTACTTAGAAGGGTTTAAGTGGGACTGAAGGACCACACTCCCTGAATCCTGTGTTACGTAATATTCATCCTTCCTATCTTTCTTGCCATCAACCTTCCCTGATCATGGTGCATTTCATTTTTTTTTTTTGGGTGTGAACTTACTAGGTGAGCTCTTTAAAACACAATGAATCAGAGAGGTGCTCTCCTGCTTTTTTTTTTAATTTTTTTTTTATATTTATTTTTGGCTGTGTTCGTTTCAGTGCGAGGGCTTTCTCTAGTTGTGGCAAGTGGGGGCCACTCTTTATCGCGGTGCGCGGGCCTCTCACGATCGTGGCCTCTCTTGTTGTGGAGCACAGGCTCCAGACGCGCAGGCTCAGTAGTTGTGGCTCACGGGCCCAGTTGCTCCGCAGCATGTGGGATCTTCCCAGACCAGGGCTCGAACCTGTGTCCCCTGCATTGGCAAGCGGATTCTCAACCACTGCGCCACCAGGGAAGCCCTGTGGCGCATTTCTGAAGACCAGTATTGAGCGTGAGCTGGCTCAGCTGATGGAGTGCATCTGGAGCCAACACAGCTTGCTCTATCATCAGGGGCAAGTGTGCCTAGGTATAATTGTAGCTTGCTAAGACACTACTGACCAGCTATGGATTTTTATGTGCATATCTCAGGCAGAGAGCACATGGGGCCAGAATGGGTACAATCAATGGGCGACCCACTAAAGACATGAATATTTGGTGTTTCATAAACGTTGGGTGCTTAACTTGGTTCTTCCATCTCTTCTTAATTATCGTTCATCTCTTCTTAATTATCTAGGTTGAATATATCTACCAGGCTATCCTATATCCTTACATGTTGTCAATACTTCGTTGTATCTGTTCTCCTTATTGTTTCTCTTGTTATCAATTTAACTGAACCAAACTTTCTTTAATACAACAAACAACATGTAAGGTCAAGTTTCAAGGCCATCACAATTATCCTTTTTGTAGTTTCTAGATTTTTGGTACCAGCTTCCTCCCACAAAGGCTATATTTAGGTTTCTTAAATGTCATGATGAATTTTTTAATTGTTTTAAATCCGTTTTTTATTGGGGTTTTAGAGAAACATGGGCCTTGTTTGGAGCTTGGAGTACCTGAGCTTAAATCCTGGTTATGTTAGTTACTACACTCTGATCTTAGACGTTATTGAGCAGTGTGCTGTCTTGATAGTAGATTTTTGGGAGTATTTGACCATCTGTTCAACTTCTTGCCATAATTTGTCTGTCTGCCTTCTAGTAGGCAATAGTTTTGACAGAAGGGGTCATATCTTATTTGCATTACTTGCTTCTTGCTCAGGGCTAGGCAATAGTAGTTGTTCAATAAATGTTTGCACAGAACAGCTCAGTCATTCCCTAGGTTTTGCAGTGTCACCTGCTTGTATTTTATTTCTAAAAGGATTTTTGAAGACCTTCAAGAATCTAAAGGTATGTCTGCAAAGGCATTCTATCTTTTTGATGGTGCTTTTCGTGAAAATGGCACAATTTTCCATTTAGCAAAAATTAGCAGGATAATTATAAATATTTTGTACTTTTAATCATTTGAGTTTCCAACCGAATAGCACAGGAATTATTACTATAAAATTGCATATAGTCAAAAGATTCTGCACATCCATTCCATCTCAGATGACGTTTAGTCTGGTCAGTGCATAGCTTTCCCTCAGGTGGGCGTGTAATCTGCATGGATCAAGGTAATTAACGCTGGACGTCCCAACAGACAGATCCTGAAATCTCAGTAGCTCAAGGAGACAAAAATTAATTTGTAGATTACTCAGAGTCTGATGCAGGTTATCAGAATCTCTCTTCCATCTGGTGGCTGTGGTATCCAGGCTTCCTCCATTCTGTGATCTATTTGCTAGTTTAACATATTACCGTGTATCCCCTAGGTTACATCAGGGAAAGAAAGAAATGGAGGAGGCACACATGCTACTATCTGCCTCATTCTGGAAGTGACTCATTTCTCTTCTCATGGTTCATTGCTTTGAACTAGTCACGTGTTCCCACCTAAATGCCAAGGTAGTGGGGAAATGTGTAAACAAACACTGTCTCTGGCCATAACCTAACTTGCTCAAATCAAACAAAGAGAAGGACATATGTTCCATGATTACGGTAGCAGTCTGTCTCCCACTCCCCTACTGAATGTAAACAAGGAATTAAATACCCCAGATGCTGCTGGCAGGCATCTAATCTATGGATGGAGAGGGAAGGCAGCCTAAAGATCTGCCTTTAGTTAATTGATCAATAAATGGCAAAGTAGTGGTGACATTGATGAGCCATTGCATCTACCAACTTAGTCTTTCATTCCCCTGAACTCCTTTGTATTATTATAATGTGTTAATAAATGTCCTTTATTATTTTAGCTAGTTTGAGCTGAAATTTCAATTACTTGCGGTCCAAAACATCTTAACCGATATACCGCATCACGCAGTGGCTTACTGTTCTGTGGTTTGGGGAAGCTTGTCATGCATTAGAATGAGGCAGGATTTGAAGGCAGGAGGCAAGGCTTTGAGTCTTGGGTCAGCCAGTTCCTGGCTCTGTGACCTGGGGCAAGATGTTTAACCTCTCACTTCCTCATCTATCAAATGGGGACAATAGCAGCCTAAATTGTTTGAGATTGTTGTGAGAATCAAATCAAACACTAATGTGAAAATACGTTGTAAATTATAAAGCATCATAAAACACTACCTTTGTCATATGGCTCGCTACTTGCCTTAAGGTGGTTTCCTTAATACTATATCTGTTTTAAATAAAAAAAGGAACTCTATAATCTGAATGGAATGTTTATATTATTAGATTTAGACCAAATTTTAAGCAGGATTAAACATTTCATTTTGCCTTGCTTTCTTTTACAGTAAACCAATGATGAGATATTAGAAGACTAGATTAATAGTCAAAGGCATGTCTGTCTTCTTCACATTTGAATTGTGTTGCAAGAAGAATTTTCATCTTTGCCATAGAGAATTCAAAAATCAAACAAATCGTTCATAACACAGTAATAGATGAGTGTTTAGAAGCTGAGTTGGGGGTAAAGTCACTTGTATCTAGGTTACTTATTCTACGGTTCATTTTTTTTGAAGCATGGTTGGTTGTGTGGATGGATTTAATTTTAATTCCTGTACAGATTTTGAGGAAGTTTTAGTGACAGTGCTGGAAAGTGCAAACCAGCATGAAGTAGCATATAAAGTGAAAGAATGAGGCAACTGAGTAGGGAAGACCATGCTAAAATGATAAGTTAGATTAATTCTGATCCATATCTTAAAGCTGACTTAGGGAAACTAGATTTCAAAGACATAGAAGAAGCTTGCGTCCAGTAGTTTGTGAAACAGAGACCATAAGAGAGCATATTTGAGCTGTTCTCTGTAACCACGAATTAGCAATGGTTTATGAAGAGGTACTGCAGCAAGCCATAGCGTAATTAAGTTTATATGTTATATAATTATATAAATAACAGGAAGTTTGGAGATTTAAAAAAATTTATCATCCAAAATGAGTGGTTTATGGGAAAATAATCTATATGATATTATTTTATGACAGCTCTAAATTATTATAGCTACTCCTTTAAGACTAAGTTTGGAGAATTGAGCATATCAGATAGTAAAATGACAGGAATTAAAACAGTTTAATAATGGCTAGCTACTTGAAGGAAAAGAATTGCTGGATTTCTTCCTAACTCTTTAAAACTAGAGATGGATCAAAGATATAAATATCAAAGTAAAATCATAAAAATACTAGAAGAACATGTGTGAATTTTAAAATTAATTTTGGATCAAGTAATGTGTTTCAAAGGAGACCCAAGCCGCAGGCCCTAAAGAAAAGGATGGGTAAAGTTTTCTGACAACCAAAATGTCTGCACAACCACAAGTATCATAAACAAATTAAAATGCCAAAAGAAAACTAGGACAGATATTTACAACACACATGACTAAACAAGATTAATTTTTTTTAATATACAAAAAAATTCCTATAAATCAGTAAGAAAAACTACCCAATTAAAATTAGGCAAAGCTTATGAATAGAAGGTTGACACACAAATAAGAAACGTAAGTGCTAATGCACAAAATTGCTCAATCTCATCCACAGTTAAATTTTGGCAAAATTTAAAATTTTTTCATGCTCGGGGATGATAGAATGGGAAACAGGCACTCTCACGTGCTATCAATCAAGCTGTAAACCACGAAGCAGTTTTGTAGGGCAACGTGGTAATATGTATCCAGATTTATAATTTATATAGTAACAAGTAAAATGAAAATTTATTTTGCTTTCATATATAAGTCTAGTGTCGAGACTACTCATTTAACTCTTGGAATTAGCATAAAAAAGTACGATTTATAAACCTGTTGATCTAGCAATCTCACCTCTAGGAACTTATCTTACAGGTGTGTGTACAATTAACATAGAAATGTTTGCAAGAATGCTTATTGCGGAAATATTTGTAATATCAAGAACTATAAATAACCTAAACATTAGTAAATAAGATTGGTTAAGTCGATTATAGTGTCTTTATAATGTAATATTAACAGGTATATGTGCTACTATGGAAAGACCTCCGAAATAGATTAAGTAGCAAAAGCAAGTGTAAGTATACAAATAGTTACATTTGCCTTTTTCAGAAGAGTATGCATATATATGCTTAATGATGCATACAGAATTTCTGCAAGAAAATATAAGAACTGTTGGAGCTGGGATAAGAAGACTTTTCGGGTTAAACTCCTGTATGTTGTTTGGGTTTTGATCAAGTGCATGTGTTACTTTTATTACATTTAAATTATTAAAAATAAAAGCTGCTCAGAGAGTAGGGAATGGTAGCTCTGTCTGGAAGAAACAGATTGGTTTATAATCATAAAGGCAATGATTATTAAATTTGAATGTGTACAGAACTCTTACAGATATATATTGAAATATATGAATTACTTGAGAAATTGTCTAATATGTGAAAGGAAGTGTACTTTCCCTGTAAATTTCATAAAGCAGGCCTAGAGCTGGGTAGAAGGTAATGCTGCAGTGTCAAACCAGTAGAAAGAAGCATCTAAAGATTGTCTAAAAATTGAGCTGGTTGCCTTATGAGGTGGTCAGTGCCCCATCACTAAAAGTAAGAAAAGGAAAGCTGAGTGGTCATGGGTCGACTAGTCATAGCCGTTCCACGATGGAATTAGAGTTAATGAGGTGAGATACCCTAGAAGTGTTCAAGGATTCTGTGAGCCATTGCGTATGTCCCAGAATTTGTAGTTCTCAGCCAATTATACGTTTTCATTTGTTAGGCTGTTGGGAATTTAGCATAAACACTCCCCTCCCCCCATCCTCCCTTCATTAGGGCCTCCTTTGTAAGAATGATGGGATGATTAGCCTAAGCTGAAGGCAAGATTCCATGATTTTAAGAATACAAAACTAGGTCCCTAGGGATGGGGTGAGGGTAAGTAACGTTTGAATTAGTCTCATTAGCTGTAAAAACAGATTTTCTAAATGAAGGAATTAGAGAGTATTACTACAGGCTTGCTAAATTTTTACTCCATTTCACTGTATGAAAAATGTATGTCACTTAAAATTATACAGTGGAACTCAGTCAAATAGTGTTCATTCTAGGAAAAGTGTAGAGAGTAGAAAAGGTATGCTGGAAGTAAAACAGTTCAAAGAGAATTTTGATATAAAATCATCTTAGCAATTAATTACTTTTGGTCTTAATTTCCAGCCATTCTTTTAATACTGAAGAAACTAGTTTTAGTCAAAATGTAACTAAATCATCTCGTAGAAACGTTTATTTCTGTGGTTTACACTGTAAGTAAATCACGTCAGCCTGCAAGTACTTACATGCAGCATTAGTTTTAAGCACATTTGGCTTTTCTGAAGCTATGCCTTTTAGAATCTTTTGTTTTAACACTCTAGTTCTTACTGTATTAGGTCATTGACCTTAAATGAGTCTTTCTTTTTAAAAAACGTCCTTCTGTTTCTGACTTCACATTTTGCTAAACTTGTTGAGAACCAATGGCCTTTCCAGGAGTATTTTTCAAATTTGATGACAGCCTCTCTTCCATTTAAATCCTCCTTGACTCTATAAGACTGCCGGCAATGATGAACAGAAGGTTCAACACTAGTGGCTTTAAGAGCTTGTACCCCTTTTCCCAAAATAACCAAGGGATTCTAAGCACACGGACGTTTCTGTGCTTTCAGGTTTTTATACATTGGTATAGCAGCAGTCACTTAATAGGGAGCCACCCCAGAATTTACCTATTTCATCTAGAATTATTGAAGATGGACAAAGTGTGCAGTTATAATGAAGAATGTGGAATGTTTCTAAAAGCAAATTATTATTCAGTGTATTCTTTCTACTGACGGTCTGGCAGGAAATTACCAAGCACTAGTTGACTTTCTGTTTTTTTAAACCGGTCTTTGAGATGTAATTTACATACCATAAAATACGCATTGAAAATGTACAATATAATTTTTAGTAAATTTACCAGTTGCGCAGACAGCACTACAGTGTAGTTCTAGAACATTCTGTCACTTCAGTAAGATCCCTTGTGCCCATTCACAATTAGTTCCCACTTGCACCACCACCCCCAACCATAGACAACCACAGATTTACTTTATATTTCTATACATTTGCCTTTTTTTGGACTTTTGCTATAAATGGACTCATACAATATATGTTCTGTGGCGACTGGCTTTACTAGCATAATATTTTTGAGGTTCATCAAAAATATGTATCAGTTTTCATTGCTTTTTATTATAATAGAATACCATTCTTTTATATGCTGTATCACATTTTATCCATTCACTAGTTGATGGACATTTGGTTGGTTTTCAGTTTTGACTATTGTGAATAATGCTGCTATGAACATTCATATCCAAGTCTCTGTGTGAACTTGTATCTTCATTTCTCTTAGGTAGGTACCTAGGAGTGGAATTGCTGGATCATAGGGTAAATCTATGTTTAACATTTTTAAAAACTGCCAAACTGTTGTCCAAAATGATTGCACCACTTTACATCCCCATCATGGATGTATGAGAGTTCCAGGTTCTCCATATCCTTGCCAGCCGATGGTCTTGTCAGACCTTTTTTTTTTTTTTTTTTTTACTGTAGCCCATCTGAATTTGTAGTGCTATCTCAGTTTCTGAAAGACTAATGATGTTGGGCTTATTTTCATATGCATATTATCCATTTGTATATCATCTTTGGTTAAAATGTTCATATCTTTTGCCCATTTCTTTATTGAGTTGTTTGTTCTTATTGAGTTGTAGGTTTTTTTTTTTTTTTATATATTCTGGATGTAAGTTCATTTTCAGATACATGAACCGCTGGGTATGGGGTTTTGTCCTGTCTTCTAAATCAGTTCAGCCCAAACCCAAGCTGCTGGTTTTCAGGGCTCCAGCCCAGCCTGGAGGGCGGAGGGATTGGAAGCAGGCCCAGGCAGCGTGTCACAAGCTCACACGATTCTCAACTAAACTTCATGAGTTTTTCATCAATAAGTGTTTCTCAATGTTTTTTGCCTTCAGTCAGTTTCCAAAGCTCTGAAACGGTCGTTTTGATAATTTTGTCCAGTCTCTGTATTGTTTTTTGAGGAGAGGATTTGCAGACCTTTTATTCTACTGTCACTGGAAGTCAGCAGTAGGTCCTGAGTTCTTTTATATAGAGAATGTAGCTTTTTATAATAACCTTTTAATTTTTCTTGGTATAATAGTGATATATGTCTAACGTATAAAATTATGAAATACAAATAAGAGGAGAAAATAAGAATCATCTAAGATTCCATAACCCAGAAACATGTACTATATATATTTGCTTATATTCTATAGTTCTTTCTATGAGCATATAAAGTTATAAAAAGAGATTATACTTGACCTTAATTTCATAGCCTTCTTTTTTTTCCCAATTAACAGTATATTGTGACTATCCTGAGTTCCCATTTGCATAAGACACGAGTCATGCACACTGTTACCTCCCCTGCTCCCCTGTTTGGAGACCTGGCTAGAGGCAGGACGGCCTAGAGGAGGATGAGTACAGCGTTTCTTGGATGTTGCCAAATTGCCCTCCAGATATGAACCAATTTACATTCCACCTCTTTTCTTCTTACCAACATTTTCTTTTAAGGAAAATTTCCATGAGTTAGAAGGGATGACAAGTGGTATCACATTATTGTTTTTGCCTATCTTTGATTACTAGGAACTTCACCACCTTCTGAGAAAATCTATTCCATCTTTAGAAGTGACCATTATCTCTTTATACGTCTTAAAATCTGTCTCCAGATAAATACCATTCACTTTCTGGTTTTGTCCTCTGAATCACATGGCAGCTTTTCTAAAATCTGGAAATGTTTTAACCCGAGTCTTCTCTTTTGAGGGTAATTGTGCCAGGTTCTTCATTCCATCCTCGCATAACATGGTTATACTTTAAAATTTTTACTTTATTTTTACTTAATTTTCTTAAATTAAAAATTTGAATTTCCTTTTAAAATTTCTTTGCCAGTCCTTTCATCAGAGTCTCCTCAGTCATCTATTAATTGGTTAAAATTTGTGCGCTGGTAGTTTTCTCAAGGACGGTTCATGCGTACAGTATTCTCTTAGCCTATTATTCAAGCTGTAGCTTTTACAGTTGGAGGACAGCTTGATTGGTTATTAACTTCGGCTCATGTGTTCTTAACTATCTTGTGAGCCTTATTCCATTGTCTTCCTATGTTAAACACTGCAGTCAGTAAATTTGAGGCCGCTCATGTTTTCTTTCCTCATTATGACATACTTTTTGCCTGGCTGCCCAAAGGATTATTTCTTTACTGGTAGTCTAATAATTTCCTTAGAATGTATCTTTGTGTAGACTGTTCTGGGTATGTTGTACCATTTCAATTTGTAGATTCAAGGCTTCTATTTAAAGAAAGTTTTTGTGAATTCCATCTTTACATATTCTACTTCACTGAATATTCTACTCCAAGATATTATTTGGTTTTCTTCTTTGGGGACTTCAATAACACATATATTGGAGCTCACTTAACTGCTTTCTGTAGCTATCACCTCCTTGTGATTTTGAAAAATGTTTGATTGTGTCTACTTTCTCATTTATGTCTTCCATGTCCCTTACTGGGCTGTCCGTGGTTTCTGTTCTCCTTTGTGCTCATCAGAATTGAGTCTTCACTTCTGAAAATGTTCTGTCTTTTCCTCTCCTTCCATTGCTGATTTCTGCCGGTCTTCATTTCACTTTCTCCTTTTGACGATTCTCTCTCCCCTATATTTCTGTATTTCTGCTTTGTGGTATCCTTTCATCATTGTGATCGATTCATTAACTTCTTAAAAAGTTGTGATAAAATATATGTAACATAAAATTTACCATTTTAACTATTTTTAGGCTTGCAATTTAGTGACATTCGTACATTCACAGTGTTGTGTGACCATTACCATTATCCATTTCCAGAACTTTTTCCTCATCTCCAACTCTGTACCCATTAAAAAATAACTCCCCATTACCGCCCTCCCTCCAGCCCCTGGAACCATTGTTCTGCCTTCTGTCTCTATGAGTTTGCCTGTTCATATAAATAGAATCATACAATTTTGGGTTTTTTTGTGTATCTGGCTTATTTTACTTTGCATAATATTTTCAAGGTTCATCTATGTTATTTCATGGTATGAGAATTTCATTCCTTTATGAGAATGAATAGTATTATGTTGTATATATATATATATACCACATTTTGTTTATTCATCTGTTGATGGGCACCTGGGTTGTTTCTCCTTTTTGACTACTGTGAATAAAGCTGCTATGAACATTGGTGTACAGATACCTTTTTGAGTTCCTGATTTTAGGGTACATACTCAGAAGTGTAATTGATGGATCATATGGTAATTCTATTTTTAAACTTTTTGAGGAACCACCTGTTTGCCATAGTGCTGTATCATTTTACATCATCACCAGCAATGCATAAGGGTTCCAATTTTTCCACATCCTATCCAGCACTTTCTGATTTTTTTTTATAAGAACTCTCTTAATGGGTGTGAAGTGTATCTAATTGTGGTTCTGATTTGCATATCCTTAATGACTAGTGAAATTGAGCATCTTTTTGTGTGCTTATTAGCCATTCGTATATCTTCTTTGGAGAAGCGTCTCTTCATTTTTGAAATGGGTTTTGTTGTCGTAGTTATTGAGTTGTAGGAGTTCTTAAACATAGTCTGGATCTTAAACCTATGTCAGGTATATGACTTGCAAATCCTTTCTCCTGTTCTATGGCTTGTCTTTTCACTCTGTTGATAATCTCTGTTGACGCGCAGAAGTTTTTCATTTTAATGAAACACGGTTTATCTTTGTCATTGTGGCATGTGTTTTTGGTATCACTTCCTTCTTAACTTTCCTTAGTTATTTTTGTTAGGCTAAGTTACAGTTTTCATTTGTTTCCTGGCAGCATTTTTCTAATGAGTTATTTCAAGAAAGTCGTGGTGCTCTTTTATACTTAAAAAGAAATACTGTCTCTGTCTAGTTGCTGGCTGTGTTCCTTTTTTCTTACTCACATTTCAATGAGATGGCTTTTTGTGGTATCAGTATCAAGAGACGTTCCTGTGAGGTATAGTGATGAGAGGCCAAAGTAGCTTTTCAAGTTTTACAGCCCTGGAACTCCCTGCTCTGTTGCTACCAAAGGACTGTTCTCTTAAGTGTGGCCCTTCTGTTTGCCCATCTCTCCTTCTTCTTTCAGAAGCTCGCCCGGGTCAGGAACGCTCTACTGCCTTTTCTTCAAAACTTGCCCTCCCAGGTCATGAACTCACTATTAGGTGGTGGATTCTTCTGGTGCTTCCTGATATCTGCCTCTTGGGGTCCCTTGTAGGTACTTTTTGTACCTTCTTTCTCTTCTTCCTCTAAGCAGTTGAGCCCTGTTCAGCTCCTTGTCAAAGTGTGCTCTATCTCAGGCTTCCCTGGTGGCGCAGTGGTTGAGAGTCCGCCTGCCAATGCAGGGGACACGGGTTCGTGCCCTGGTCCGGGAAGATCCCACATGCCGCGGAGCGGCTGGGTCCGTGAGCCGTGGCCGCTGAGCCTGCACGTCCGGAGCCTGTGCTCCGCAATGGGAGAGACCACAACAGTGAGAGGCCCGCGTACAGCAAAAAACAAACAAACAAAAGTGTGCTCTATCTTTAAAATAATAAATATTTGTAGGAGATTTTAAAGAACATCCACTGCTGGGTCCCTAGTGACTCTCTCCAGACCCCTCATAGTGCTGGTGTGACGTCTGCCGTAAGTGTCCTGCCCCGTCTTTACCTTTAGCAGCCATAATACACAAATTGGAGTTCATAGCTTTTCTGTCTTCTGTTGATTTACTTTCATCTTCTTAATCTGTATGGTTTCAAAAAGAAAGGTGATAAGATTCACAAGATTTTTATTGGATTTGTTTTTAATACTTTCTTTAACATTTCAGTAATACCAGGTAACATAAGGACTCTTTAATAAATGTTTTCTAATCTAAGTGGTGGAAATTAGTTGAACTTATTTGTGAGATAGTCAGTGATCCGAGATATTTTAAGTATATGTTTATTTGGATAGAGAATTTACATCTTAATTAAACCTAACTTTTCGATGCATGTCTAAAGATCCTTAGATCTTAACTTTTCAGATCATAGACCTCTGAGAATATGTTTTCTCAGAGTGAATCAGCTATACATATATCCCCATATCTCTTCCCTCTTGCGTCTCCCTCCCACCCTCCCTATCCTACCCCTCTAGGTGGTCACAAAGCACCAAGCTGATCTCCCTGTGCTATGCGGCTGCTTCCCACTAGCTATCTATTTTACGTTTGGTAGTGTATATATGTCCATGTTACTCTCTCACTTCGTCCCAGCTTACCCTTCCCCCCTCCCTGTGTCCTCAAATCCATTCTCTACATCTGCGTCTTTATTCCTGTCCTGCCCCTAGGTTCTTCAGAACCTTTTTTTTTTTTTTTAGGTTCCATATATATGTGTTAGCATACGGTATTTGTTTTTCTCTTTCTTACTTCACTCTGACTCTAGGTCCATCCACCTCACTAGAAATAACTCAATTTTGTTCCTTTTTATGGCTGAGTAATATTCCATTGTATATATGGGCATCATCTTCTTTATCCATTCATCTGTCGATGGACACTTAGGTTGCTTCCACATCCTGGCTATTGTAAATAGAGCTGCAATGATCGTTGTGGTACGTTTCATGTAGTTTTAAGGACTCATGATCCTTGGATTTCAGGTTAAGAAACATTGTTTGGATCTGCAATACACACTGATAATATATGCTCTAAAGCATAACTAGTAAGGATAACTAATAAGAAATCCAGAAAATTCTTTGGGCTTTTAACATTAATGAGCTAGATTTGGAAAAATTGAGTTATAGAAAGTTTCTGATTTTCTTGACTTAACGATACATTTAGTAAATACTTGTTGACATTCTAACAGAGCATTATTTGAAACTGATTTTTTTTTTCATCTCATGTAAAAGAAGCCCATAGATAGGTATTCCACGTGGATTCTGTGATGTCATCATGATGCAAGTCTCTCTTTTTTTTTTTTTCTATATTATTGTCCTTAGAGCTTAGCTTCTAGCTTCTGGGTTGCTGTGTAGTCACAGGATGGCCATCAGGCATTGCAGCTGTGATCTAAGCAGAAAACAGGGGTATTGGAAAAAGACTGAGTTGGCCTCCCTTTTAAGGAGTCTTTCTGGTGGTCCTGTTAACAACTTCTGTTTATATCTCATTGGCCAAACTTAGATATGTGATCATCCATGTCTACAAAGATATGCTGCTACAGAGAAGATGGGGTATATTTTAACTGGGCAATTTGCTCCCCACCCTCTCCAACAAAATCAGAGTTCTGTCAAGAGAAAAGGGAGAAATTACCCATCAATAGGCAACTGTAAGCTCTGTCACAGTGTCCTTTTAAAGAATTGGTTACCACAGAGAAATTCTTAGTGTTTTTCAGCATTGACTGTCTTCTGGTTGTATAATAGATGCTTTTACATATCTTCTACGTTATCTTATTAAACTCTCATAACACTTCAAAGTAGGTAGTGTTATTGTAGCTCAACAGATGAGGACCCAGCGTTGTTGTAGATGAAAACCTGTATGAGGTCAGCAGGCTGAATGTGAGGGGCATCTGGCTGCAGTATTGTCCTCCTGGTGATACATAAGCTTGACTTAGCTCTTGTGGCTAGACAGAGAGCATGGGTCATCCTTCTTTAGGGTGCATTTGCCCCCCTCCTAAGCTCACACTCAACCAAAGAGGCTGACATTCCCAGGGAAAATACCCAGTGGCGTAACTGTGTGGTTTAAATCCAGGTACCCTAATTTCCGACAGAGTGCTTTCCCAGTGATGCAACCCTATCCAAGCTGATAGGATGGTCCACGTCTCTGTGTAAGAATATCCCCACAGTTATTGTTAATCTTTAAATTGCAATTTGAAGAGAACATATTCCTTTCCCTCCTAATTCTGCTGTCAAAAAATGGTATTACTCTTTCTTAGGCATGGAATCTCTTTGAGAGGTCTCTATTTCCGCCCCCCCCCCTTTTTTTTTTTTTTTTTGCCGTACGCGGGCCTCTCACTGCTGTGGCCTCTCCCGTTGCGGAGCACAGGCTCCGGACGCGCAGGCTCAGCGGCCATGGCTCACGGGCCCAGCCGCTACGCGGCATGTGGGATCTTCCCGGACCGGGGCACAAACCCGTGTCCCCTGCATCGGCAGGCGGACTCTCAGCCACTGCGCCACCAGGGAAGCCCTCCCCAATTTTTTATGTTATTACTTTATTAAAGTATAGTTAATTTACAATATTGCATTAGATTCAGATGTATAGCGTAGTGATTCAGTTTTCTTTTTGCAGATTATATTCCATTATAGGTTATTACAAGATATTGAATATAATTCCCTATGCTATACAGTAAATCCCTGTTCCTTATGTATATTAAATATAGTAGTTTGTATCTGTTAATCCCATACTCCTAATTTGCCCCCCCCCATGCTCCCTCTCCCCTTTGGTAACCGTAAGTTTGTTCTCTATGTCTGAGTCTGTTTCTCTTTTGTAAATAAGTTCACTTGTATCATTTTTTAGATTCCATTTATAAATGTTACCACATAATATTTGTGTTTGTCTGACTTCTTAGTATGTTAATCTTTAGGTCCATCCATGTTGCTGCAAATGACAATATTTCATTCTTTCTATAGCTGAGTAATATTCCATGGTGTATATATATACCACATCTTTATGTATTCATCTGTTGATGGACAATTAGGTTGACTCCATGTCTTGGCTATTGTAAATAGTGCTGCTATGAACATTGGAGTGCATGTATCTTTTCAAATTAAAGTTTTCATCTTTTCCGGATATATGCCCAGGAGTGGGATTGCTGGATCATGTGGTAACTCTATTTTTAATTTTTTAAGAAACCTCCACACTGTTCTCCATAATGACTACACCAATTTATTTGCCCACCAACAGTGTGGAAGGGTTTCCTTTTTTCCACACGCTCTCCAGCATTTATTATTTGTAGACTTTTTGATGATGGCCATTCTAACTGGTGTGAGGTGATACCTTATTGCAGTTTAGATGTGCATTTCTCTAATAATTAGCTATGTGGAACATCTTTTCATGTGCCTGTTGGCCATCTGTATGTTGTCTTTGGAGAAGTGTCTTTTTAGGTCTTCTGCTCATTTGATTGGATTGTTTTTTTGATATTGAGCTGTATGAGCTGTTTGTATATTTTGGAAATTAAGCCCTTGTTGTTATTGTTTACAGATATTTTCTCACATTCTGTGGGTTGTCTTTTTGTTTATGGTTTCCATGGCTGTGCAAAACCTTTTAAGTTTAATAAAGTCACTCTCGTTTATTTTTGCTTTTGTGTCTTTTGCCTTGGAAAACTGATCTAAAAAAGTATTTCTGCAATTAATGTCAGAGAACATTTTGCCTGTGTTCTCTTCCAGGAGTTTTATGGTGCCATGTCTTAAGTCTTTAAGCCATTTTGAATTGATTTTTGTGTATGGCATGAGGGAACATTCTAGCTTCATTGATTTACATGTGTCTATCCAGCTTTTCCAACACCACTTGCTGAAGAGGCTATCTTCTGATGTTTCACTGTTAGTGTAATGAAACATAACAGATTTCTGTATATTAATCTTATATCCTACTACCTTGCTGCATAATTAGTTCTAATAGTTTTTGTGGAGACTTTAGGTTTCCCAATATAGAGTGTCATGTCATCTGCAAATAGTAAGTTTTATCCCTTCCCTTAGAATTTGGATACCTTTAATTTCTTTTTCTTGTCTGATTGCTATGGCTAAGATTTCAAATACTGTGTTGAATGGAAATGGCAAGAGTAGGCATCCTTGTCTTGTTCCTGAATTTAGTGGGAAGGCTTTCATCTTTCCACCCTTGAGTATTAGGATTGGCTGTGGGTTTGTCATAAATGGCCTTTGTTATGTTGAGATGTTCCCTCTGACAACTACTTGAATGAGAGATTTTATCATGATTGGGTGTTGAAATTTGCCAAATGCTTTTCCTGTGTCTGTTGAGATGATCATGTGATTTTTGTCTTTCCTTTTGTTAATGTGGTGTATCACCTTGATTTGTGTATGTTGAACCATCCTTGTGACCCTGGTATGAATCCAACTTGATCATGATGTATGATCCTTTATTGTTGGATTCAGTTTGCTGATATTTTGTTGAGGATATTTGCATCTGTATTCATCAAAGATGCTGGCCTATAATTTTCTTTTTTTATAGTGACTTTGTCTGGCTTTGGTATCAGGGTGTTCATTTCTTCTTTTTTGTTTTTCCTTTTGTGATTTGGTGATTTTCTTTTGTAGTATGCTTGAGTTCCTCTCTTTTTGGTTTTTGTGAATCTCTTGTATGTTTTTGACTTGTGGTAACCATGGAGTTCAAGCATGTTGACCCATAACTATATCTACTTGCTTTAAACTGATAGTCATACAGACTCAAACACATTATAAAAGATCTATATTTTTATACTTTCCTCCCTCCTCATTTTGTGATTTTGATGTCCTATTTTACATTTTTATCCTTATACTTTTACTGTTTATTGTAGTTAAAATTGCTTTTACAATTTTTTAAATTGTCTTTTTATCTACATACTGGCTTTAGTGTTCTTTAATCCTTAGAAATATTTGCCTTTCCTATAGATTCTTGCTACTTTTCTATTTAAAGAAGACCTTTCAGTATTCTCTTAGGGTTGGTTTAATATTGCTGAATTCTTTTAGTTTTTGCTTGTCTGAGAAATTCTTTCTCTCCTTCCATTCTAAGTGATAATCTTGCTAGGTAGAGTATCCTAGGTTGCAGGTTTTTCCCTTTCAGGATTTTGAATATAGCATGCCACTTCCTTCTGGCCTGCAAAGTTTCTGCAGAGACATAAGCTGATAGTCTTATGGGGATTCCATTATAAATGACTTTGTTTTTTTTCTCTTGCTGCCTTTATTATTATTTTTTAACATCTTTATTGGGTATAATTGCTTTACAATGTTCTGTTAGTTTCTGCTGTATAACAAAGTGAATCAGCTATATGTATACCTATATCCCCATATCCTCTCCCTCTTGTGCCTCCCTCCCACCCTCCCTATCCTGCCGCTCTAGGCGATCACAAAGCACCGAGCTGATCTCCCTGTGCTATGTATCTTGCTGCCTTTAGAATCCTCTCTTTATCTTTAACTTTTGTCATTTTAATTATGGTATGTCTTGGTGTGGGTCTCTTTGTGTTCATCTTGTCAGGAACCCTGTGTGCTTCCTTGTACCTGGATATCTGTTTCCTTCTTTAGGTTTAGGAAGTTTTCAGCCATTATTTCTTCAAATACATTTTCGATCCCCCTTTCTCTGTCTTCTCCTTCTGGAATCTCTATTACGTGTATGTTGGCATGTTTTATATTATCCCATAGCTCTCGTTTGTTGCCTTCATTTTTTTTTTTTTCATTCGTCTTTCTGTCTGCTGTTCTGATTGGGTGATTTCCATTATTCAGTCTTCCAGGTCACATATTCATTTTTCTGCCTTATTTAGTCTGCTGTTGATTGCATTTAGTTCAGTTTTTATCTCAGCAGTTGAGTTGTCTAATTTTGATTGGCTCCTCTTTATAGTTTCGAGTTCCTTTTTACAGTGATCTGCATTTCTACCCATAGTCTTAATTCCTTTAGCATTTTTACTACCTCCTTTTTTTTTTTCTCCTTGCGGTACGCGGGCCTCTCACTGTTGCAGCCTCTCCCGTTGCAGAGCACAGGCTACGGACGCGCAGGCTCAGCGGCCGTGGCTCACGGGCCCAGCCGCTCCGCAGCATGTGGGATCTTCCCAGACCGGGGCACGAACCCGTATCCCCTGCATCGGCAGGTGGACTCTCAACCACTGTGCCACCAGGGAAGCCCACTACCTCCTTTTTGAACTCAGGCTCTGGTAGACTGGAGAGGTCTGTTTCACTGTTGGCCTTTCAGAGGATTTTTCTTGTTCTTTTAATTGGGAGTAGTTCCTGTGCTTTTTCATTTTACTTATTTCTCTTACTCTCTGAATTTAGGAGAAACAGTTACCCACTGTGGTCTTGAAGGGCTGTTTTTATGTGGGAGTATCCCTGTGCAGACTGTGTGAGTCCAGTATTTCTGGTGCAAGGGCTGTTTTTGGTATGGATGCCTGCCGTGTCTTTCCTCAGGGTGTGCTGGCTGTTGTCCCCTTGATAGGGGTGTGTTTGGTGACCAGGGCCTGGACTGGATGTTGAGTGGGGTCTCCTCTTTGCTCTGTGTTTGTCACAGACCTGTTGGGGGCAGACTGTGCTCCCTAGTTGTTGGCGTAGAAGCCCCCAGATCCCATGCTAAGCTGTAGTGTGAGGTGGGTGGGACTGGAGCACTCTCTCTGGGGAAGGAGCCTCTGCATATTCCTCCCCGGGAGCTGTCAGCCGGGACCTATGGCTCTGTGACACCACCTGCCACCCGGTGTGCAGGCCCACAAGGAGCACTGCCCCTGACCGCCTCCGCTGTGGCAGCTCCGATAATCTTCTTGGATGTCAGTTCTGCCTCCTGTGTATGCATGCTCCCAGAGTGTGAGCTCCCAAAGCCCACCAAAGCTGTGCCCACTGTGAGAGCACCAACACTAGGCTCAGGGGTCGGCCCCACCTCTGCGTGTGCACACCCTCAAATCCCGCCGCTGTGGAATTACACCGAATAACCTTTACAATGATTTCATCTAATATCCAACACATTTACATTTCCCTAGTTGTCTCAGAGACAGTTGGCTAGTTTTTGGTTTTGTTTTTTCAGTCAGGAACCAATCAGTATTCACAGACTACATTTGAACTTTGTATAATTTCTTTAAAATCTGGAGCCGATCTTTCCCTTATGACACTGATGTTTTGAAGAGTGCAGGCCAGTTGACTGTTAGAATGTCCCTGATTCTGAATTTGTTCGTTTCCTCACAGTCTCTTTTAACTTGTTCTTTTAGCTCCTGTTCTACCCGTAAACTATGAGATTTACAGGCTAGATTAGCAGCAGCTTAAACATTTTTGGCAAGAATATAAATGATGTGCTCTGCATGTCGCATCACATCAGGAGCACGTAACGTCAGCTCTTCGTGATGAGTGGTGATAAATTTAATCTTTTGAGTTAAGCTGAGTACACCCAGATATCAATTGTAAAGGTCATCTTTTTTTCCTTTGCAAATATCGTGTGATCTTTGACACTGTGAAATCCTGTTCTCAGACAACTTTTCACCTGATGTTTTAGCATCCGCTGTCAAATCTTTGACAAAACTCTTTGTGCAATGATTTGTGGGAAAAGGTGATTTTCTAATTCTGTTGTCCCTTGTGTATTTAGCTGCAGCATGTTCTGTAAAGCAGCCTTTTACTTGGGTAAGCCCATGCTTCCACTCTTCTTAGTATCACTGTTGATTCAGGGAATTTTATTTACATAATATTTTAGAATCGTTTATAGTTCTTAGTCCTGGTGCTCCAACTGTCCGGAACTTGGCCAGAAGGAGCCCAGTTAAGATGGCCCACAGGTCTTCTTGACACGCCCCATCGATCCTTGAGCATTTCCACGCCTTCGGGAACAAGCGGTCTCAGGCTCACCTTGTGCTTTCCTCGCACCCGTTTTACGTGGTGGTGGAGTGGCTTTCTATCCTGCACGTTCCTGCTTGGATGGATCAGTGCTAGCCCCAGCTGCAAAGAGTTTTCAGGTGCACAATTCTGAATGTAACCAGTAGTATAACCTGATTGTCCTTCAAAGTACCTTAAATTCATGGTACTTAAATTTCTGGAGGATTGCCTTAAAGAAATACAGCCGTTGAATTCAGTAATCTAAAATCATTTTGCTTTAAACTCTGTAAAGAAAGTGCTGCATGTAGTTTTGTCCCTTTGGGGGCTCATAGAACCACCAATATTAAAGGTTCTGGAAATACGGCAGTCTGTCATGGTTAAGAGCTCACGCGTTAGAGCCAGAGCACCTGGGGGTTACATTCTAGCTATAAAACTTTCTTAGGCAAGTTTCTTTTACTTTGTACCTTAGTTTTTGTGTCCAAATGGCAATAGTTAAGAGTACCTACTAAAAAGTTAGTTTTGAAATTTAGAGATGTTAATTTTTTTTTTTTTTTGCGGTACACGGGCCTCTCACTGAGGTGGCCCCTCCCATTGCGGAGCACAGGCTCCGGACGCACAGGCTCAGCGGCCATGGCTCATGGGCCCAGCCGCTCCGCGGCATGGGGGATCTTCCCGGACCGGGGCACGAACCCGTGTCCCCTGCATCGGCAGACGGACTCTCAACCACTGCGCCACCAGGGAAGCCCTAGAGATGTTAATTTTAAAGCACTTAACCACAGAGTCTGGCACAAAATCGACACTTAATAAATGTTAGCTGTGGTAAAAACTCAAGGCTTCTGAAGCTCATCCTGTTTACTAGATTGATGAAAACCTTTTCTATGCAGGTTCTAGTATCAAATATTGTTGTCGCTTCTGAGCATATCTAACTTTATTTTAAGGAGACCAAGAAGCTCAAATAATCCTATTTTCCTCAGCTGCAAGAATAGGAATTTTGTTTTATATTTAGCACGTGGACTGGACTTCCCAGCACATGCTTCTTGAGTATCACTACATCCTTCGTGGAGACAGCATTAAGCATGTGTCCTCTGGACTCTGATGGCCTGAGTGTGACTCCTGGCCACACCATATCCTTGATGGGACCTGGAGCACATTACTTGGCTGCTCTGTAAAATGAGGGTCACAAAAGTATCTTCCTTCCTCATGTCACTTTATCAGGATTTAAAGAGTGAAGCCATCTAAGGTATTCGGAAGTGTGACTGACATACTCTATAAACATTCCATAAAAGTTAGCTGTCATTATCATTCTGATTTTCTCATTATCTAAAACCCTGGTTTTCTGTTTGCTCTGATTAGTCTTTTATTGTTTTTTTTGGAGTACTTTTATCAGTTGGGGTGTGTGTGTGTATGTGTGTGTGTGTACACAGAACAGAAATGGGTTCTGGCTAACTTAAGCCCAAAGAAACTTTACTGGAAAGTTACAGAGTGGCCCACCATGTAGAAGGAACAGCTGAAGGACCGGTGTCAGAAAGGGGCAGCTAAAGGCCCACGGCAGCTCCAGTGATGCAGGTGGCAAGAGGTACATCATGGTTAGTTAATCTAACCATCTTGTGAGAGCACTGCAGCTGGAATAAATTAGTTCCATCCATTTTTCTCAAGCTTCAGTGACAGTCCACTCAAGCTTCAGTGGCCTGCAGGACAAAGGGTCTGATTGACCTGCGAGGGCACCAGAGCCCAGCTCTTGCTAAAGGCAGGGCAGCGGTTGTAAGTGGCAGCCTCATCAAGGATGTTCACAGTGAGGGTGCGGTCATTCCCCCAAAGGCAGTCAGGATTTGTCACTAGACAAAAGGGCAAGTGAAGACTAAGTGGTCCCCACATTTGTTCACAGTAGTGAACAAATATTCACTACGGTCCTGGTGCATGCATTTTGTGAGCTATCTTAACTATTTTTTATCACAGATAAATATAGAAAAACAAGGTTCCAGCATGCAATTATAAAAATGAATATTGACATAAAATTCAGGTGACATGGGCTCTAGGCTCAACCCTTTCTCTTTGAGTTCACCACAAGTTTTGGGGTCCTGGTTTCCTTATTCCTAAGGTGATATTATAAGCACTAACCCCTACAGATTGTTCTAGCAGTAAACCCCAAGGTTCCCTGTCTTTTTTAATGTGGGAACCTATATTACTTTTACACACACACACACACACACACACACACACACACACACGAGTCCAGTTTCCAAACTCGTGATGTATGGCATTGTATGCAAACAAAGGTTTAAACAGTTAAGTTTGACTTAGAATACCTCAATTAGTAACTTTCTTTTTCAACTTATATTAGGTCAAGAAAGGTAAAATGTGTGTTTGAAGGGAAGCTGAAATTCCACAGATATTGACAGTTATAAAGAGATAGTGATGTTATCATCGTATAAAGGAAAGTAATTTCAATTTAAATGGAATTAATCATAAATGGCTTTCCACTACCTCAGTTATTTTATTTCTTCTGTGAGTAGGGAACTATAGAATATGTCTTATAACCTACCAGAAAGGATATTTTTTTAATATTTGTTCTAAGCCCATCAGTGAAGGACTGATTTGGATGTCTCTAAAAATATAGCTGTATTTTTTTCATTGTAGTTGTCTTTAAACAATATTTACGGGCTTCCCTGGTGGCGCAGTGGTTGAGAGTCCGCCTGCCGATGCAGGGGACGCGGGTTTGTGCCCCGGTCCGGGAAGATCCCACATGCCGCGGAGCGGCTGGGCCCGTGAGCCATGGCCGCTGAGCCTGCGCGTCCGGAGCCTGTGCTCCGCAACGGGAGAGGCCACAGCGGTGAGAGGCCCGCGTACCGCAAAAAAACCCCACAAAAACAAACAAAGAAAACAAAACAATATTTACCTTTTTAAAAGTATTAACGTAAATTAGATTACCAATTAATAATCAGATGTTCCTTTATTACTATAATTACATATAAACTTGCTTTGTAGTACGGCTCTGTACTGAGTAAACAGTTTAATTTGCAATCAGTTCAAAATGTGTGAGGTTAATTACATGTCTCATCCTTGAAAATATTGAGCCATGATGCCAAGGTTGCTTATTTATGCTATTAATAGGAGACACAACATAGTGACTGTACTTGAGTAAAGGACGGAATATAAAACAGGGCTATTAGCTGAAAGAATGGCACAGGTAGACAGGATTTCTAAGAAAACCTTGAATTTCTAATAAAAACTTGAGAAATTCTGATACTGACATGCAAAATGATTTTATGTTTATCTTTCAAAAGTCATACGTATATATGTTAAGAGATTGAGATACATGGAGAATAATTAGGTCGTCAGACTATCTACCAACCATGGGCCTAGACCATGGTGGCTTCTTCAACAGCAATCTTTAGTCCACGAAAACATTTGAGTACCTGAGTGGTTAAGTATCTCTCAATTGTTTTGAGAAGAAATCAGAATAATTTCCTGGCAGAACGATGATGATGATGATGATTATAATAACGATCAGTACTTACTGAGTATGCCAGACACCCTTCTCATTCTTCTATGTATATGAGCTCCTTCCAACCTTATATATTCCTATGAGCTAGGGACTCCTGGTATCCCCATTTCGTAGATGGGGCAACTGGGTGTAAGTGACTTGTCCGAGGTTGCACAGCTAGTGAGATCAGAATGGGATTCGAAATGGAGTCTGGTTCCACAGTCCACGCTCTAAACCAGCAGTCCCCAACCTTTTTGGCACCAGGGACCAGTTTCGTGGAAGACAGTTTTTCCACGGGGCGGGCGGTGGCGGGGGGCATGGGGGGGTGATGGTTCAGGAGGTGATGCGAGCTATGGGGAGCGGCAGATAAAGCTTCGCTCACTCACCTCCTGCTTTGTGGCCCGGTTCCTAACAGGCCTTAGGCTGGTAGTGGTCCGCGGCCCGGGTGGTTGGGGACCCCTGCTCTAAACGACTCTGCTATATTGTGTCTGTAAGAAAATAAGATAAAACGTGTAGGATTTAATCTCATTGTCAGCTCTTTCTGATGCAACATTTGAGAGTATTTTCAAAGTTTCATTATTAAAGGTTACTTTTTGGCTGCCTACTCACCAGATAGACGTGGTTGACTGAAATTTCCCATGTGTTCTTTTGAAAGGTATTGATAGGTTTTTAAACTTACACACACAAAAATAGTAGTGGTTACAGATTTGACTTAGTTAAGTAACTTCCTTGGTAACAGAGATGATACTTCTTGCCCATACTACTCTGCAGTAGCTAACACTATGCCTTATTTATAATATTAATAGATAACTAAATCTATTCTATAACTTTATACATTTGCTGAATTGTCACTAGGGAAATCTGGCTTTCAAATATGACCTATTAAAAGATGCAGAGATGTCCATGAAAGTTGGCCTGATTCTACAGATTGTAAGATTCAAAATCAAATTGAAACTACAGGGAACCTACTAAAAATCACAACTGCAGAATTATCTTCGTGTAATTGTCATGTGTCACATGTAGAATTTATCACAGTTTGTGTTATACACAAATTGCTGTTTAACATTAATATAAATTTAAGGAAAGGAGCATGGACTTAAGAGTATGATGAAACTCTTAGCAGTTCCATGACTTTTACCAAATTACTTCTTAACTCTTTGATCTTTCTTTCCTCATCTCTACAGTGGAGATAATGTTTCTTCTTTTAGATTATAACAGCTACATGAGCCTACACTTATAATATTGACACTTAGGTTAGTTGCTGCATTCATTCTCAAGAAGGGTGTTTCCCCTGATCTGCTTCCTCTGTCCTCAAATAAAATTTTTGCTTTTTGCCATCTTTTCAGTGTTTAAAGTTACAGATACATACATTTATGTAGGACACATGCTGTTTTTTTAAAAAAAATCCCTCATTTAGTTTTATTAAACCATATTAAAATTTATCTTTTAAAATACTTCCTTGGGGAAAAATTTTCTATTAAAAGGAAGAAACAAATTTGTATGAAGTTTTCAGCGTGGTGGTAACTTGAATTGATTGACTGTAAATTACATTTCTTATTTATAATATGTACAGTCTCATTGAAATTTTAAAAATTGTGATTACCTGAAACATTGCTATTTCGGAGATTATAGCATTTTGAACTTCAAAGAAAATTGAGTTGATTTTTATGTGCCAAAACATTCCTGACATATTCAGATATAATCAAATCAGAGAAAGAAATGTTCATTCTACACATACATACTTTTTTTCTAATCCTTCAAATTAAAGCTACCTTAAGATGACATTGAGATAAATTTTCGTCTTCAGTAACCTCTTACTATTTCAGGATCTGCATGGGGTTTCGGCGTTCTGATAAGTGTCTTATTCTCCTGTTAACGAGGTACTTGTGAGTCACACCCTGGTTACTGTAGTAATATATCTTAGATACTGCAGTGTATTGTTCCCTCTCTTAGCTACGCTGAGGTTGTGGCTTTATGTTCCTCATTGTTTTTCACTCCTTTTAACCGTTGTATCAGTGTGCACCATTCCTAACACTGAGCAGCACGTGAGAGATGTTAGGGATTTGGGTTTGAGCTGAAGTAAGAATAAGTGAAGACCACTAGTCCACAGCCTCCGAACGCGCACCCTCTGATTCAGGTGATTCTGTAGCGACCATGCAGCCTCCTGTGGTAAACATGACTGACTGCTCTTTTTTCTTCTGCTATTTCAAGCAAAGTAACTCAGCAGTTCGGCTGAAAGAAGACATGAAAAAGATTGTGACAGTGCCACTCAACGAGCAGAGGAATTCCACCTACACAAAGTTATTTGGAGTCAGTCTCCAAGACCTCCACCAGCAGGGGCTGACTGAGAACGGCGTTCCAGCCATCGTGGGGCGCCTAGTGGAGTACTTGACCATGCATGGTAAGTCCAGTTGAGTTGTAATTCTGTTGCTTTGTGTGAATTAGTCCCTAAGACACCTTAATTAGAATATTGAATTCTGACGTAATACACTCTGTCCTTATAAAAGGATGTCAAGGGCATTATGACTGCTTAACATTCTTTTGAAAATACTTAATTCAACTTACCATCGAGAAATCACTTTAATTATTGAGGTTTCTAGTTTGGAATGATTCCTAGTTTTAAGTGCTAAAATACACTGTTTTAATATTAACAGTGAGTTCTCTTGATGCATTAAATTCCCACTGAGAGTCAATAATTTTTAATGTAACAGTATCTTTTTTGAGTATCTCTTCTGAAGTATCTCTTTCAGCTTGAGGTCAGTCATGAACTTACTGAATGCCTTAATTGCCTTCAAAACTCAGTGAGAATACCAAAAACAAAAGTATGATGTATAACCTAGTATGGTGTTGGGGGGGACATTAACGTTGGGAATGATACAATCAATTGTGTCAAATAATTGCAGAGTGCCACCGTACATTGCACGATAAAAAGATGAATTATATCTCTCTTAGTTGCTGAGAACTATTATGTTTTATAGCTTTTTAAATTATTTTATTTAAAATGGAACTTAGAAACCTGGATAATTTGAGACAATGAGGCTTATCAAACTAGGGCAGTATCGTGGGAGAACTCCAAACTATATGATAAATATCAATAAACTTTAAGAGATTTGTGAAGAAGGTATTCAGGGGGAAGAGCTTGGAATTTTCATTTTCTATGCTGAAACACCATTTCTATACTAAAACAAGACTCACTGCAGAGTAGAATATAACATTTGCGGGCATTTTTAAACGTAAAACTTGAAACCTGGAAGAAGATCTGTACTTTGCACAGTTTGCTTCCGCCCCTCAATCTTGCTGTGATTCCAAGTCCGTTCTTCCTGCTGAGAAGGTGGCTGCGTGGGAAATGCCTGAGAGGCATGGTACCGCCTTTCTTCTGTAGGAACATGCGTCTGCTTGTGACAGGGACCATATGGCAAGACAGTTCAGACCTCAGAAGGTTGTCAGGTCTTTTGTGTTAGTTGAAAAACAGCTGTTTTTTCAGGTTACTTGGTATGTAGATGACAAAATGGTATTTTGTTCTGAAAACTGAAGAGCCAGGTTTACATTCTTAACCCGTAGGCATTGTCTCCTTGTTTTTGGAGGAAGATAGCTGCAGGAGGGTGAGATTCTTAGCGAACAGCTCTGAGTTTGTTCAAATACTTTAAACAGGTTAAATACAAAGGTGTTATATGCAGCATGGCAGGAAGATGGGCCCTTGGCCTAGAAGATCCTGAAGCCAGATGTTGCTGAGATGGAGCTTTGACAGGCCTCATTTACACACTCAGTATTGAGTAAAACTGTATCCTACTGACTTAGCTGCAAACGGATCTCTAGGTAATGCATTTAATATCTTAAATAGGGTTGTTCAGTATTACTCATTTGGGTGCCAAAGTGTGACCACCCAAAGTAATATTTTGGTTTTAGCATCATTAGTATTCTGACCTTTTATGCAACAATGATTGAATAATAGCCTTTTGAGGTTACTCTTACGTAAAATCATTTTCACTTTTAACCTTTTTAGAAGTATTGCATATTAATATATTTATGTGGTTCAAAGTTCAGAAGGGTATATAGTGAAAAGTCTCTCCCTCCAAACCCTGTCCCCTGACCATTCATTTCCCCTCCCAGAAACAATAGTACTATACTATTTTTTGCTATGTTCTTACAAAGATATTTGAATATATAAGCAGATATGTGTATTTTTTTCACTCTTTTAACATAGCACACAGTGTACACTGTTTATGAATCCTCTTAAAACAAAACAAAACAAAACACTCGGGACTTCCCTGGCGGTCCAGGGGTTAAGACTCTGCAATTCTACTTTAGGGGGCATGGGTTCGATCCCTGGTCGGGTAACTAAGATCCCACATGCTGCACAGCACGGCCAAAACAAATCACTCTACAGTATTGGAGACTGTTCCATTTTACATAAAGAGCTTTCCTCATTTAATTCTTTTTTTCCCCTGCGCGCTATTCCACTTTATGTTTGTATGTGTCACTGCTTTAACCAGTTACATCCTGATCAGCATTGAATTGTTTCCAGTCTTTTGATGTCTACAAACAATGATTCAGTGACTGACCTTTAACACGTATCAAGTACTGTGATGTGTCCGTAGACTAACCTTTCAAAGTGGACTGCTGGGTCAAAAGATAATGTGCATTTACAGTCAACCCCAGAAGTTAAAATAAACCAGTTTTTTATAGTCACACCATCAATGTATGAAAATCTGGAAAAAATTTGAATTAGAGATTGCTTTTCTTCTGCCTTTCCTTGGCATACCCTTAGGTGTACTTTAATAGGGTGTGTTCAGGTTATGCAAAACTAAATGTCTTAGTGGGCTCAGTCAGTCATTCTTTTTTTTTTTTGCGGTACGCGGGCCTCTCACTGTTGTGGCCTCTCCTGTTGCGGAGCACAGGCTCCGGACGCACAGGCTCAGCGGCCATGGCTCACGGGCCCAGCCGCTCCGCGGCATGTGGGATCCTCCCGGACCGGGGCACGAACCCGCGTCCCCTGCATCGGCAGGCGGACTCTCAACCACTGCGCCACCAGGGAAGCCCTCAGTCAGTCATTCTTAACCAGGAATATGAAATGGTCACTAGCGGAATCTTTTCAGAATACCCATGCAATTGGCAGTACCTCGGATCTACTGAATCAGGACCTTTTTTGAAACTTTATTTATTTATTTTTGGCTGCGTTGAGTCTTCGTTGTTGTGTGCGGGCTTTCTCTAGTTGCGGTGAGCAGGGGCTACTCTTCGTTGCGGTGCGCGGGCTTCTCACTGCAGTGGCTTCTCTTGTCGCGGAGCACGGGCTCTAGGCATGTGGGCTCCGTAGTTGTATTGTAGTGCATGGGCTCAGTAGTTGTGGCTCGTAGGCTCTAGAGCACAGGCTCAGTAGTTGTGGCGCACGGGCTTAGTTCCTCCACGGCATGTGGGAATCTTCCCGGAGCAGGGCTCGAACCCGTGTCCGCTGCACTGGCAGGCGGATTCTTAACCACTTCGCCACCAGGGAAGCCCCTGAATCAGAATCTTGATGGGGCAAACTAGGGTAGGGCACCTGCCCTGTATTTTGAAAGGCTATATAGTTAATTACTCCATGGACAACCAGAAGCCCCTTTCTGTATTTGAAACTATTGATATCATGTTAATAAACCAAAGAGCCTGTGTAAGTTTGAGAGCAAGATACTTCAATTAGTTTTATTTAACTGTTTAAGTCAGATATTTGTTGTGGACCTGTGATACAGTAGGCACTCTGTCAGGTATGGGATATGAGGTGATTGGTTGTATAATTAACCATAGGTAGATACTGTGGTCATACTTTGTTGTTTAATGTAAATGTAGATATATAACAACTCGACATGAGGGAAACCTTTTATTATTATAAAGGAATTTTAGGACAGAAAGCGTTTATAAAGGCCTATATTAAGGCCTGTTCAATAGACTTTGGCCTTTTTTCTTTAAAGAAAAAAAAAAGAAAAAAGTACACATTTTTAACATTCAAGGGAAAATCTTATAAGTTACGAGGCATATCATCTTTTTTTTTTTTTTTTTTTGCTGTACGCGGGCCTCTCACTGCTGTGGCCTCTCCCGTTGCGGAGCACAGGCTCCGGACGCGCAGGCTCAGCGGCCATGGCTCACGGGCCCAGCCGCTCCGCGGCATGTGGGATCCTCCCGGACCGGGGCACGAACCCGTGTCCCCTGCATCGGCAGGTGGACTCTCAACCACTGCACCACCAGGGAAGCCTGAGGCGTATCATCTTTGTACTATTTTAAAATTAACTAATCTTGATGACAGTGTTACTGGATTCCTTCTACTTTACCATTAAGATGCTGTGGGATATTTAAATAGTGTAGGTTTCTCCACTTACCACTAGATGTCAGAATATGCTTACATATTGTCACATGACTGTCAGGGCCAGTGTGCCAATAAGACAAATTCTGACCTCTGGCATATTTCATTTTTGTTGATGTATTCATACATTCATAGATGTGCTCATCAGACTTTGAAATAAATACTTCAGTTGTACAAGAAAGTAGTTGTCAGTGTTATATATTATTTTTTGGTATTACTGAACCATTTATAAGTTGCTGTTTCATGATGATTACCCCATATCTCATGAAATCAAATATGACAGAATCTTAAATGTATGGCAGTAACTCCATAAAGCTTTCTAAACATCTCCTCCCTCTAACGTTTCTGTTATAATCATTTCCTAAGAATTTAGAGTAGGAAAGATTAGAGATTATATAATCTGGTAAACCTCACATGCGTATTGTATATATTATAAGTTCGTAAGGGACTTTTAAAAGCTATGTGGATTCTTTTTGCCAGAGTGTAATATAGCCATGTCTAGAAGTAAACTTCTCTGGATTGAAAAATCACTAAGTATCCTAAGAGTTCTTTTTTTTTTTCCCGCGGTACGCGTGCCTCTCACTGTTGTGGCCTCTCCCATTGCGGAGCACAGGCTCCGGACGCGCAGGCTCAGCGGCCATGGCTCACGGGCCCAGCCGCTCCGCGGCATGTGGGATCCTCCTGGACCGGGGCATGAACCCATGTCCCCTGCATCGGCAGGTGGACTCTCAACCACTGCGCCACCAGGGAAGCCCCTAAGAGTTCTTTGGGTGAGAGATGTTCCTGAGGGAAGAGAGTTGTGCAAATAAATGGCCATGAGGGCAGAAAAAATGGTCGAGAAGCAGTGACTTTAATGATTTCCATTTATAGCTTCTCTTTCCTCTAGTAAGGTTCTGGGGGGATCAGGAACTTCAAGACCAAAGCCAATTCTTGGAGATGGGTAACTCTTTTCGAATAACTGGAAGTATATTTATTTGAGGAAAAGGTCAAAAAACCTTGTTGGAAGAGGGAACCTCAGGTCAAAGCTAGAAAAACACTGTGAAATCAGATCCAGGGGCATCTGCTGGTCCCCAAACAGGCTCTGGAGCTGGGTAAGATACAGGACTATGTCGTAAAATGCTGTATCTTCAGGATCTGGGCCTTGACCAGGAATGGGATTCTCTTTTATTGGGTGCTGTCTGCTTGATGCCAGTATATGTCTCTGAAGTTACAGATGAAGCTTTGTAGAGTAGAGGAAACAGAACTTGAAAGCTTTAGAAACGACTGAGGTGAAGTCTCTTGATAGTAACCGGTATTCTGCAGTATTAAAGGGAATGGCATATCACATTAGTTATCTCTTGCTACCAAACGGATGACCCCAGAACATAGTAGATTAAAGCAGTGTTTATTGTCTCACAGTTTCTGTGGTTCAGAAGTCTGAGCACAGCTTAGTTATGTCTTTTGTCTTTAGGGACTCTTTAAGGCTGCAGTCATACCAGGACGTGACTGGGGAAAGGTTCACTTCCAAGCTCATTCATGTGCTTGTTGGCAGGATTCAGATCCTTGCGGGCTGTTGACCTGAGGGTCTCGGTTACTCATTGGCTGTTGTCCAGAAACTGCCCTCAGTTCCTTGCCACGTGGACCTTTTTATAAGGGAGCTCACAAAATAGCTGATTCATCACAGTGAGCAAAGCAAGAAGAGCCAGAGAGAGAGAGAGAGAGAACACAAGGAAACAAAGTAGGCATCACAGTCTTTTATAACCCGATCTCAGAAGTGAGTTTGGAACCCAATCACGTTCTCTTGGTTAGAAGCAAGTCACTAGGTCCAGACCGCACTCAAGCGGGGAGAGGATTATACATGATATGGTTACCAAGAGGTGGGGATCACTGGGGCCAGTTGAGAAGCTGCCTAGCACACAAACTGACTGGTGTCTTCTCTGATTACATGGTGCTGTAGCCATACTGGTTGTTAACTATTTTTAATAGCACCTCTGGTTTCACAGATTTTTGTCAAAATTGGAGCTAAAATTCATGTCAATTTTTTTTTTGTTTTTTTGGGGTTTTTTTTTTGCGATACGCAGGCCTCTTACTGTTGTGGCCTCTCCCGTTGCGGAGCACAGGCTCCGGACGCACAGGCTCAGCGGCCATGGCTCACGGGCCCAGCCGCTCCGCGGCATGTGGGATCTTCCCGGACCGGGGCACGAACCCGCGTCCCCTGCATCAGCAGGCGGACTCTCAACCACTGCGCCACCAGGGAAGCCCAGGTCACTCTCTTCTTAGAATGTGTCTTACACCTTGAGCATCGCTCCGTGGTCTGACTCACTGCTTTCATGGCGCTCTGTCTCTTTGAATCCAGCACACTGAGCTGGAAATCATTATCCTCTACCTTAAAGCAGCTGCCGCCCTTCGCCCTCAGTTCACCTTATCCTTTACCATGCTTTCTCCTGGATTTCTAGTTCTCAGACCTTAAAGTTATGTTTCAACCCTTCGTCTTCCCTATTTTCTTTTTGTACTAAGTTACCAAATCATCTTCATTCTCTCCTTTTCACTTCCTTCCCACCATAATCTGTCTTACAGTTGACTGTAGTCCCCCTAAGGCAAGCTCTCTGCCTTCTCCATTCTCTGCTTCTTTGCTAACTAGGTCTTCCTTAAACCACGATTATGTTGTGTCTCTCCCCTGCCCGCCCCCAACTCACACACATTTAATGCCCCAGTGATAAATAATGATAAAGTCTTCACTCTTTCCCTTGACATTCATGACCCTCTACTCAGCATTTCTTCCATTTTAGTACCCTATCACTCTTTGACCTAAACACCCCATATTTTCATCTGCCTGCCTTTCTTTACACGCTCCTCTCTCTGCTTCTCAGTTCATACATTTGTTTCTCTTTGTCAGGGGTAGATCAAGTTTTTGTGGGTCTGATGGTTAGTCCTTCTGGGGCCCTCTTTAAGAAAAAGAACACAAAATTAAGAGTATAGAATTAGGGACAGAGCATTGGAAAGGGCCCCAATAAATGAGAGGCCCTGAAGCTTAAATTTCATTAGCTTCGCGGTACATCAGCCTCGGTCCCCCAGTCATGCCTGTGATTTAGCCAGAGATTATGCGGCAGAGCCATGGCTCCTCCGTGAAGCCTTCTCTGCTGACCCCAGCCAACACTAATAATCACGAATCAATCGGCTAAAGGCAAGGATCTCGTCTTCCGCTACTTTACAGCCTCTGAGTCTTATAATTTGAATTTATTAATTACTAAAGAAGTAATAGTTCTTTATCAAATTATTACAAAGGTAATCACATATAGTTAACATTTTTTACGTACATGTTGGTTTTTTCTTAAATAGTTGTTCTCAAAATGCTAAGCTGCTTTCGGAGCCCAGGGTAAGTTTCTGTTATACACTGTAGAAAATTATACGAATGAAATTTCTTTATAGAGTAGTACGTGTTCTGTGTTTGTATGTGTCCTAACCTTAGTTTTAGACGTCAGCTTTTATAACCACTTAGGATCTTTGTAGTTGGTGTGTAATAGACGGGAAGATGTATTATTCTAAGGAAACATTTTTATAGGACGTGAAAATCTTCCAGTGCTTGATAATTATTCAGAAAATTCTATACTGAGATCTATTTACGTCGCTGTTCTTTAGAGTTTGTACCTGTTTGTGAGAGACCTCTGTTATTTTCTGTGCATGTACTCTGCTGTTCCAGGACTCACCCAGGAAGGCCTTTTTCGGGTGAATGGCAACGTCAGGGTGGTAGAACAGCTTCGATGGAAGTTTGAGAGTGGGGTGCCCGTGGAGCTGGGGAGGGACGGCGACGTCTGCGCGGCGGCCAGCCTGTTAAAGCTCTTCCTGAGGGAGCTGCCGGAGGGCGTGATCACCTCGGCACTGCAGCCTCGGTTCATTCAGCTCTTTCAGGGTCAGTACACTGAATCCTTCTAGGAATTAAAGCAGTTTTATTTTTCAGCTAACACTAAGGTTTTAAATATTAAATATTTAAATTCTAAATGTTAAAATAGGATTTTAAATATTTGTGGTCTCTCCATAACCATCATCTTGCTATTTCGCTCTAGATCTTCATCTTCAACCCTAAGATAATGCTAAACTGATGATGAAATACCATTATATTAAATGTAATTTCTAAGACTATTGGTATTGAAAAGCCCTGATGCTTTGGGACCAAAGAAATTCTTTTCTGACTGGTTAGTGACTGCCATGGAAATATTGATACTAAGACTAAGGCATTAAATTCTATGTAGGAAATATTAGTTAATTAAATTGTGTTTGGTTAGTGACCTTTGAGACCGAAAAGTCACTGGTGGGCTTTCCTTTTCTTATAAGCAAGACTGATCCTAAAACAGTAGTTGTTTTACATAACTGAGGTTAAAATTGATTTTTTAAATGTTCGTAAGCATCTTTTTTTCACTGCAGTCTAGTTCATTTGCAATATTATATTAGTTTCAGGTGTACAACATAGTGATTCAAAATGTTTATATGTTATACTCCATTTAAAGTTATCATAAAATATTGGCTATATTCCCTGTGCTGTACAATATATCCTTGTAGCTTATTTATTTGATAAATAGTAGTTTGTACCTCTTAATCCTCTACCCCAACCTGTCTTGCCCCTTCCCTCTTCCTTACTGGTAACCACTAGTATGTTCTCCATATCTGTGAGTCCGTTTCTATTTTGTTATGTGTATTCATTTGTTTTATTATTTTAGATTTCACATTTAAGTGATAAGACAGTGTTTGTCTTTCTCTGTGTGACTTATTTCACTAAGCATAATACCCTCTAGGTCCATCCATGTTGCTGTCAAGGCAAAATTTCATTCTTATTTTATGGCTGAGTACTATTCCATTGTATATGTGTATATATTAAATATATATACCACATCTTCTAATTCATTCATCTATTGATGGACACTTAGTTTGCTTCCATATTTTGGCTATTGTAAATAATGCCACTATGAACATTGGGGTGCATCTATCTTTTCAAATTAGTGTTTTCATTTTCTTTGGATGTATACCCAGGAGTGGAATTGCTGGATCATATGGTAGTTCTATTTTTAGTTTTTTGGGAACCCTCCATACTGTTTTCCATAGTGGCTGCACTAATTTACATTCCCCCAACATTGTACAAGGGTTTCCTTTTCTGCACATCCTCACCAACCTATGTTATTTGTGTTCTTTTTGATAATGGCCATTCTGACAGGTATGAGGTGATAGCTTGTTGTGGTTTTGATTTGCACTTCTCTAATGATTAGCGATGTTGAGTATCTTTTCATATGCCTGTTTGGCGATGTGTATGTCTTTGGAAAAATGTCTATTCAGGTCTTTGAGCCATTTTTTAATTGGTTTGTTTTTTTGATGTTGAATTATATGAACTATTTTTATATTTTGGATATTAGTCCCTTATTGGTCATATCTTTTGCAAATATTTTGTCCCATTTAATAGGTTGTCTTTTCATTTTGTCAATGGTTTCCTTTGCTGTGCTGAAGCTTTTAAGTTTAATTAGGTCCCAGTTGTTTATTTTTGCTTTTGTTTCCTTTGCTTTAGGAGACAGATCAAAACAATACTGCTGCAATTTATGTTCGTGTTTTGCCTGTGTTTTCTTCTAGGAGTTTTATGGTTTTAGTCTTACATTTAGGTCTTTAATCAGTTTGAGTTTATTTTTTATATGGTGTGAGAAAATGGTCTCATTTCATTCTTTTACATATAGCTGTCTAGTTTTCCCAGCACTACTTCTTGAAGAAACTGTCCTTTCCCCATTATACTGTCCTTTCCCCTTGCCTCTTTTGTCATATTAATTGATAATAAGTATGTGGGTTTGTTTCTGGGCTCTCTATTCTGTTCCGTTGATCTATGTCTCTTTTTGTGCCACTACCATACTATTTTGATGACTATAGCTTTGTAGTATAGTCCGACATCAGGGAGTGTGATACCTCCAACTCTGTTCTTCTTTCTCAAGATTGCTTTGGCTATTCAGGATATTTTGTTTTTCCATACAATTTAGAAGTCTTCTAGTTCTGTGAAAACACCCATTGGTATTTTAATATGGATTGCTTTGAATCTTTAGATTGCTTTGGGTAGTATAGTCATTTTAACAATGTTAATTCTTCCAATCCATGAACACTGTATATCTTTTCATCTGTTTGTGTCATCTTCAACTTCTTTCATCACTGTCTTACAGTTTTCCAAGTACAGGTCTTTTACCTCCTTAGTTAGATTTAGTCCTAGATATATATATTTTTTTGAAGCATTGGTAAATGGGGTTGTTAACTTCTCTTTCTGATTGTTGTTAGTGTACAGAAATGCAACAGGTTTCTGTATATTAATTTTGTGTCCTGAAACTTTACCAAATTTGTTGAGGAACTCTAGTAGTTTTTGGTGGCATATTTAGGACTTTTAGTATCAGGTCATCTGCAAATAGTGACAGCTTTACTTTTTCCTTTCCAATTTGGATTCTTTTTATTTCTTTTTCTTGACTGATTGCTGTGACTAGGACTTCCAATACTGCGCTGAATAAAAGTTGTAAAAGTGTGCATCTTTGTCCTGTTCCTGATCTTAGAGGAAATGCTTTCAGCTTTTCACTGAGTGTGATGTTAGTTATGGGCTTTTTGTATACAGTCTTCATTATGTTGAGATTCATTTCCTCTATATCCACTTTGTGGAGAATTTTTATCATAAATGGATGTTGAATTTTGTCAAAAGGTTTTTCTGCATCTATTGAGATGATCATATGATTTTTATCAATTTGTTAATGTGGTGTATAACATTGATTGTATTATAAAGTGATTTTAAATGAAGAATCTTCATTTTTAAAGGTACTAATTTTAGACATAATCATTATTGAGTTCTCCCCCCTAAATATAGGAAGAAAAATGATTTAGCTTTGAAAAGCCATTTCTTTCCGTTTTTGACAAGTTAGGGTGAAAATGGGAAAATGTATTTATAAGAGTGTTAGATACCAGATTAAGAAGGATGTTACTTAAAGCCACATTCCTTTAAAGCAGTGGTATAACTATTCACATGTAGTATGCTAAAGAATGAGTAAGTGAGAATGCCATATTGTATTCTATTGAAAAACAGGAATAAAATATGAAAGCAAAAATTGCAGAACTATTTGTCTGTTATGGTTTTCTTTAGTGCTTTTAAGTTTTTTATCAGTAAGCTACATTTTAAAGTAATTGCTACAAAAGCAAGTTGAAGATTTACAATATTGTGTGCCTAATACAAAATATTTAGTATTACAAAGAATCTTTGTTACTCTTAAAATTATATCTTATAATTTATAATACTATAATTATATATTATTATAACTTATAATACTATAATTATAATATTATCTTACTGTACTACTACTTGTGAATACTTGTGAATTTTAAAAGTGTATCACATTTCCTAGAATAGCTTTCATTTGATAATGAGAATGCACTCTTTTATTTTTTTTGTTAATTTTTACATAGTAATGTGTTATAATTCAAGTTTTCTTTGTAAATTATCATTCATGACATGTTTTCTTGGTGGCTAAAAAAGTTGATACGCATCAGAAAAAGCAAGGGGTATCATTCTAATAGAAGTAAGACTGCTTATTTAGTCAGCCTTGGGGGTTGTGTGATTGTGCACAAATAACAAATTCTGAATGGGGCAGAACACTAATTTTTGCTTTATTGGTAGTATTCTCTCATTGCTTGAAAACCTCTGAGGTTAGATCTGAGAACTTCGAATAAGGAAGTACTAATGAAGTACTTACAAGTTAGGTCAGCTGCTAAGTAGAGGGAATAAAGTATGTCTTAGGTGCCAGACAGTATAGCCTTTATAAAATAAACTTCTCTCTTTAATAGTCCAGGTAGAAAATATGCAAGTAGGGCTCCTGTGCTTCTGCTGGTTCACCCTGCACACAGTACTCTCACAGTAGAGGGTACCCACTGCAACTGGTCACTCCAAAGCCAGAGGTTGAAGGCTCTTTGCAGACTCACTAAGGAGATATTACACTTGGCCTGTTATAATATTCTCATCTCTTTTCTGTTAGACAATAATATATAACAAAATTTTTTGATACAGTTTCCCTAGTAAAGACTACACTAGTTTTATATTTCAATCCTTATGACACCAGATTAGTTTTTTTGATAGTCTGTCACAAATCAATGCCAGATTTCTTTTTTTTTTCAATGTTGTGGGCCTTCGAATTGTATCCTGTATAAAGGGCAAGCTATTTGTAATTGAATATAACTTAAAATTTTTCAGCTCAAGCTCATCTCTTCCATACTTTGGAGGATGGAATTCTGGAGTCCCAACTTAATATATTTTTAGACATTTAAGCTAAACCACAGCCACCAGGGACAGCATGGCTGCCGCCTGTGAGCATACCCATGCTCTAGACCACCCTTTGATCTTATAGATCAACAGTGGCCCCTTGTGTGCATGGACATTTAGATTCTTTCCTTTTTATAAAAAATTATCAGCTTTAGATAATTATCAACTTTAGACTTTGTCTAGTGTCTAAAGCTCTGAGACTGTATATATTTTTAGTTAGCAAACCAATACATCTGCGTACCACGTGTTTATCAAAAAGTTCTATATAGAGTTGATTTCTGCCAGAGCCTTTTGCTTCTGTCAGATGCCTGCTTTAGACAATTCATCTTAAGAGAGAGACTCTAAAGGATCTTCAGTGATTGTCCTTTTCTGTTGTCATGTTAAACCTATCTCTGATTGTACCAACTTGCCTTCCTTAATTTAGGTTTCCAGTATAATTGTCTCAGTTTGGCTATATTCCATGACTTCTGATATTATTTTATCCTTATCTTGGTGGGCCAGTACCATATCTATTTTTTATTTTAATAATTTCAGATGTGTTTGGGGAATAAATATGAATGGCAAGCAATAAAATGATTTTAGGATAGGATTCACTTAATTTAGAATTAACTAGAAACCCCTTTACAGTATTTGAATGCTCTTCTATAATGTAAATACAAGTATTTCTGCCTCATCGTGGAATATTCTTCTTGTTGTTTGAGTTGGATCAATCCATCAATATTTATTTAATACCATCTACTTATACACTGGATGGTCCCAAGAAATAAAAGATTAAACTTCTTGACTTCGAGGAGTGTGCTGTTTAATTGAGGAGGTAGAATGTATGTTGTACACCTTCTGTAGTCCTTCAGATGAGCAAGTGCGTTCAGCTGGTGTTCACAAGGAGAGGAGGAAGCCAGTCTGGTTTATGGTAATCAGAGAATGCTTGGTGAAAAAAGTAAAACTGGGGTATGTAAAATTAATTTCAATGGAGAGGAAAATCTTCTAGGTGAGGAAAGGGCGTGAGTAAAGACACTGTCAGTGTAAGACAGGAATGTCTGACAGAGTTGTCCATAGCTAAAGGAAATTTGCCAAATATATAATTTTAAAAGTAGGTTGAGACCAGGTGGTAGAGGGTCTTGAACGTTAGGCTAAAGGAACTAATATTTATGTGTGAGTAGTAAATACTTGAAGAAAGAAGTCATATGATGGAAGCAGTATTTCAGGCTGTGCTGTGTAAATGGTGGGGTGGGGAGATGCTGGGTGCAGGAGGACTATCTAGAGCACTGGCAGAAATCTTCATCCTAACGACCCGTATCTGATAAGTAATAGGCAATGGAATATTTTTTTTAATCTGGGGTAAATATACATAATGTAAAATTGATCATTTTAACCATTTTAAAGTGTACGATTCAGTGACATTAAGTGCATTCCCAATGTTGTACAGCTATCACTACTACCCATTACCAGAACTTTCTCATCATCCCAAACAGAAACTGGTATTGGAATTTTAAAGGAAGGTTGCCAGAGACAGAAATATGAGAGAGAAAACATGGGCAGAAACATGATAGCTGATAATTAGAGGGTGAGCATAAGAAAGGAGTGAAAAACTGTGGGACGAGTAGCGTGGTGGCCTGACTCTGGTGGCCATAACTTTGGTGAAGCCCACAGAAATGGGCCCTGGGAAGGCCACAGCAGCGGAGGGCATTTATTAAACTTTTGTGAATGGAAACAATTAAATTGGGAAGGAAATTTCTGAGGCAAGGTTGACATAGCACTGTGGAGAGCTCCCTGCCAACTCCTGTGCTTTGACAAGGCTTAAAGCAACTAACGTTGTTTTGTCTTCAGTAATTCAAATCTTTTCTATCTCTATCTACGGTGGATCTTAACATTTTATAAAATGCTTCAGTCTGTTAGACTTGATCTTTTGTCCTGAAATGAAGAAGCTCAGTCTTCAACTTTCTAGGAACCTTCTGTGGCTGACTAATTCTCCTTCTCTACCTTCAGGTGAACTTGGGACTTAGCCCAAAGGCTCAGATGCTTGGTAGGATCTGATGATCTCTTTGTGGGGACTTTATTGTCTGTCTCCTATCTCAGAGATCCAGCTGTTGTTATTGAAGAAAGAGGAGAGATCCTGATGTGGCATCTTGGTAATTGATCTATTAATAACAATAATGGAAGTCAAGAAAGGAAGATTATGGGGCCATGATGAGGAGCTCATTTTATTTTATTTTATTTTATTTATTATTATGTTTTTGCAGTATGCGGGCCTCTCACTGTCGTGGCCTCTCCTGTTGCGGAGCACAGGCTCCGGACGCGCAGGCTCAGCGGCCATGGCTCAAGGGCCCAGCCGCTCCGCGGCATGTGGGATCTTCCCAGACCGGGGCACGAACCCGTGTCCCCTGCATTAGTAGGCGGACTCTCAACCACTGCGCCACCTGGGAAGCCCGAGGAGCTCATTTTAAATGAATAAAATGAACATTAGTGCTTGGGAGAGGGGTATCAGGCTGAAGATGTGAACTTTATAGTCATCTTTGTAGACTTAATCGTGTTCATACTTAGAACCCTGAGCATCACTTATGTGTGGACAATAGTGTAGCTGTAAACTGATGAGAGCAAGGGGATTTTATATACCTTTCATCATGACTTAAGTACCTTTTCTGTGCCGAGATTTTGCCTAGAGGCTTTACATATGTGTGCCTTCCAAACTCCATTACAGCTACTCCTACAAATATTTCATAGATAAGAAAAGTGAAGTTTGGGGAGGGTAAGTTACTTACCAAAGAGCAAGCAGCTAGAATGTGCAGAGCTAGGACCTGCCTCACTCCGAAGCCCAAGCTTTTTCCATCATACTGTGCATACAGGTCAGCTCAGGCTGCCATAAAAGAATACCACAGACTGGGAGACTTAACCAACAGAAATGTATTTTCTCACCGTTCTGGAGACTGGAAGCCCAACATCAAGGTGCTGGCCAGGGTAATTTTTGGAGCTCTCCTGAGCTTGCAAGGGTACCTTCTCACTGCTGCCTCCCATGGCCTTTCCTGTGTGTGTGCTCTCCTGCCTCTTCCCCTTCTTATAAGGACATCAGTTCTTTTGGATTAGAGCTTCAGCTATATGACCTCACGCAACCTTAATTACCTTTGTAAAAGCCCTGCCTCTACATACAGTCACGTTGGGGGTTAGGGCTTCAGCCTGTGAATTTTGTAGGGACGAAATTCAGTCCATAACACTACTTTTAAAAACTTATCACAGTTTGGTATATGTATGATTAAAAATTAATTAGTAAAATGCCTACAGTGGATGCTAACTAGGTGGTCTCTGGAATAGAAATCATGACTACAGAATTGATGTTTTTTTCTTGGAAATCTTTAAAGATGACTAGCAGAGCTAGGAGTAAGGAATGAGTTTAAAACAAACAATAAGCTGTGGAAAAAAATGTTACTGGGGTGTGTTTTCATTTTTTGTATAGATAATTTTCTGTATTTTTGTTTGTATTTTAATATTGATTCTCTTTAAGAATTTATTCCTTTTAGTGATGATAGGTGCTAGTGACTCCTCACTGCATAATACCTAGAATATATTTTATTTATATAACCTGCATTTTATCCCAGCATCAACTCTGATGAGGTACAGATAGGATAATCTTCATTTTGAAGAAAGAAATTATAGCATGTAGCTTAGAGCATAGGCTCTGGGTCCGTTCTGACTAGTTACAAATCTGTTTGCCCACTGCCCGCTGCATTGGTACGGACAGGCTATTTCACCTTTTCTGCGCCTTAGTATATTAGGTATCTATTTTTACGTAACAATTTTCTTAAAACTACTCTAAACGTGTATTTTCTGTCATGGTTTCTGTGGCTAGGCATTCAGGTGTGGTTTAGTCAGGCAGTACTGGTTCAGAGTCTGTCAGGGAGTTGCTTTCAATTTAGTGCTGGCTCTGGGTGAGAAGCCTCAGTTCCTTTCTCTGTGGGCCTCTCCTGATGGCCGCTTGAGTGTTCTCATAACATGTCACTGGCTTCCCCCAGAGTGAGCACGTCAAGAGAGATGGAAGCTGTCTTTTCAATGACCTAGCCCCAGAAGTCAAATAGCATCATTGCCCCACATTGTGTTCATTAGGAGCGAGTCCTTAATCTGGCCCATATTCAAGAGGAGAGGAATTAGGCACCATCTTTTGAAGGAAGAAGTGTCAGACTTTGTGGACGTTGTGAAACCACCACACTTAGTTTCCCTAACTGTTGTAGTAGTTTGTTCATAGTAGTGTTTACTTCCTGAGTTTGTTGTGGATAAGTTTATCCATTAAAGCGCTTAAAACAGTGTCAGTCATATATGTTTAATAAATGTTAAGTTAGTGCTTCTCAACTGTGGAAGCCCAGAAGAATTATCTGGGAAGCTTTGAAAAATCCCAGAGATCATTACATCCTATGCCAATTAAGTCATCATCTCTAGAGATGAGACACAGGCATCCATTGTTCGAATGCAGTCTTCCTTCCCTGTGCTTATGTCCCAATTTATCCTCAACCCTCACTTCCACCCCTTAGTTTCTTAGTTATACGAAGACAAACCATTTAGTGTGATTTCCCTCAAGTTTTCCACTTTTAACCTTAAAATTGATTTCTTTATCCTTTCTGTATCCTAACTTCCCTGTCTCTTAAAAAAAATTACAGAAGAATAAGTGCACCTACCTGCCTAATGATTAAGGAGGAGGAAGGAAAAGGGACAAAATGAGTTCCAGTTTGGAGTTAAATGAAGATTTCAAAATTCTTGCCCAAGTTAATTGAAACTACTTGATCTTTTGATTGTTGGTTGAGCTGGTAAATCACACAATATGGACAATATCTTCCAGAAATTCATTTGGGAATATTTTTGGAATGGCTACCAGTTATCAATTTTTATTTTTTAAAATATTTTATATAATTTTAATGAAAGCATAAGCCTGCAAATATGGCCTGTTATATATAGTGCAGGACTTTTTTTATATTAAATCAGTGATTGGAAATTTTTCAATTATTAAATTGAGGTGAAGGCATTGTTTGGTATTTTATTGATCACATAGAAAAGTAGGATACTGTCCTGCCAACAGTGGGCTTACAGTTTTAGTAGGGAACTAGAACATGTACACAGAGAGCCAGGATACACAGAATAAAGTGGGGTTGACAGCGAGGAATCATTTCTAAGTCAGATGATAAGGAGGGTTTACGGAAGAAGGAATTAGTACCTGAACTGGGCTTTGGAGGGCTGGTAGAATTCCCACAGATGGTGTTCGTTTTAGGAAGAAAGGATTACAGGAGCAAAGGTGTTTGGAAAACAGAGGTACGTGATTTCAGCAGTGAGCGTAGAGTGTGTGTTCAGGAAGGTGGGGGGAATGGGTGGTTAATATAGTATAATTGGGTTTGTCAGTAACATTATTAATCAAATACTGAAGAGGCACATTGTTAAGTGATTTTATTACTCTCAATAAAATTCATCATCTTACTGCTTTTGACATATTTTCTTTTATTTAAAGAAATTTTTATCAAACTAATACATGCATATGGTTTTATTAAAAAATCAAATAAAATTGAAAGATTTTTATAGAAAACCCCTACACACCCTTAGTCAGCCTTTAATTTTCTTTCCCAGAGCAAATCAGTTTTCACTTACCTAGCTGTTCTTTTGGTATTTGCTTCCATTTGAGAATATAATGTTTTATCTTGATCTCTCACTTTCAGACATTATCTCATTGCCTCCACTTACAAAATATGCGGAATTAGCTATTACATTGTTACTTACTCCAGTATCGTTCTATCATAATTTTAGCTGAATTCATAATTAATTTTTACCTTGTTAAGACTGTATGAGGGTGTGTGCCTGTGTGAGGTGCACTGCCTGATGTTAATATTTGTCTTAGGTTTATAGAAAATTATGTGAATGAAAACATATCTGCAATTTTTTTCATATTGCTCCAACAAATCCACCATTACCTGTTTTTTTTCAAAACATCAAATAATTTATCAATTCTTTATTTCTGGGGCGATTCCTCTTTGGCCCTTTTGATTCTTCTCCCCAAGTAGTAGGTGTCACCCTGAGCCTCCCACACCAGTCTTCCTGGACCTGCTGTTCCCTGCAGTCCCTTCTCGTCTATTGTGTTGGACACACAGCAGATCCCTTCAACCTGGAAAATATTGTCTTTTGGTCTTGGAAATGTACCTGTCTTATCTTTTATTGTGCCTTTAGAGGTTTAATAATTTTCTTTTAAATCTGTTCTCTGTGAAATTTAGTCAACTTTATTTTCCAACCTTGTTTGTTTGAATTTTAGCTTTTCGATTTTAATAGCCAACACATTTATGCTCTGTTTCAAAGTACTCTGTTTTATAGCATTCTATTCTTATTCTTTCTGAGATACAAATAAGGCTTTTGGTGGTATGTGCTTGTTTGTTTTTGCTTTGGTTTTCTCCCCCTTATATTTCTTTTTGTATCTCTTTACTCAAACATAGGAGCATCTTTGGCTGCTGTGATTTAGGAATAACATTTTGTATGTGGGCCGCTGGGCTTGTCTACTGGTGTACCTCACTTCAGGAAGATTAGATAGTGGGGATATAGGGAAATCTAGCTGTTTCATTGGGGACCCACACATGTCAATGTGTGGACATATTTTTCTCTTCAACCATTGAGTTCCTCAAGGGCAGGAGTGGGAGGGACGTGGGAAGTAAGCTAATGGTCCCGTTAGTTCTCAGCACATTTTCACTAATCTTTACATTTTCAGCTGTGTTCCTTGCTCTAGCCCTTAGCTATCTCAGATGTCCAAGAATTCACTGACATTATGAAGAGCCTAAACTTCAGCACTTCTGCCTGCCGGCACGCTTGCCTGGGTGCTCGGGGTGGCGGAAGCTCCTTGGAGCCTGCCGGGCTTTCCTACAGCCTGTCTGTTTTCAGTCACTTGCATTCACTTCCAAATGGCTTTGAAATCTCATCCCCTTCTGTCTTCTCCGCTGTTCTTTTTTTGCTTGCGGGCGCTTATACTTTTTAAACATCATTTTACCGTCATTTTAATGGGGTCTTGGGAAGAATATGTGATCAGTTCGTCTCTTTAAATGGACATTCTCCTTTGCCTCCCCCTGCATACTTGATTTTAAATGGGATAGAATTTTACAATAGCGGCTGTTCAAACACTATGTGAGAGTTAAGTACCTGTGAATTTTAGCTTATGAGCACTGGATAATGTAGACAGCATCTGTTTTTCTTAAGAAAACCACCCTAGTAATGCCATTTTAATCAGTACAGAGCCTAATGGTAAAGAAATCTAATTTCGTACACTGACTTGTGCTTGAGCCTTGTGCTGGTTTTCTTCATTACGTGAGGTATTCACTAGATAAGTCTGAGTTAAGGCTGTCTTTTATCTATTCTATTGATATATATCATAATGCCACTTGTATTGTTTGACGTTAGCTGAGTGGTTTGGCCTTGCAAATTTTAAAGTACTATGCAGATGTTGGCTAGTTATAATACTAGTTCCTTTTTTTTTTTTTTTACATCTTTATTGGAGTATAACTGCTTTACAATGGTGTGTTAGTTTCTGCTTTATAACAAAGTGAATCAGTTATACATATACATATGTTCCCATATCTCTTCCCTCTTGCGTCTCTCTCCCTCCCACCCTCCCTATCCCACCCCTACAAATAGAACTACCATATGACCCCGCAATCCCACTACTGGGCATATACCCTGAGAAAACCGTAATACAAAAAGACTCATATACCAAAATGTTCGTTGCAGCTCTATTTACAATAGCCAGGAGATGGAAACAAGCTAAGTGTCCATCATCGGATGAATGGATAAAGAAGATGTGGCACATATATACAATGGAATATTACTCAGCCATAAAAAGAAACGAAATTGAGCTATTTGTAATGAGGTGAATAGACCTAGAGTCTGTCATACAGAGTGAAAGTCAGAAAGAGAAAGACAAATATGGTATGCTAACATATATATATGGAATTTAAGAAAAAAAATGTCATGAAGGACCTAGGGGTAAGACAGGAATAAAGACACAGACCTACTAGAGAATGGACTTGAGGACACGGGGAGGGGGAAGGGTGAGCTGTGACAGGGCGAGAGAGAGGCATGGACATATATACACTACCAAACGTAAGGTAGATAGCTAGTGGGAAGCAGCCGCATAGCACAGGGAGATCAGCTCGGTGCTTTATAATACTAGTTCTTAAGTCATTCCTCCTTTGGTCGTGTGAGCTCCAGAGGAAGCATATGAAATGTCTCCTTCCCTAGGTTCATTCCTTCTTACTGAGTTCCTTTTCTTTCAAAATTATTCAAACCTCACAAATTTGTTTCTATGAAAAAGAGAATCATTATATTAAACTCCAAGTTTAAGCCCTTTCCATTTTCAGTATATGCCTTTTAGGTTTTCTGTAAGCAATGCCAAATATTTAAATTATGCATTTTTTCTGGGTAAAGACCTAAACTCAGAGCAGAAAGCATTGCCATTTGCATATCTGTCCCAGCTGCCTGTCAGTCAGATGTGTGAACCCTCCACTGGAATAAATGAGAAACGTGGCGTCAGGAGACCCAGGTTTCCACACATGACTTTATACATTTTGATGACATTCCAGTTTGGTTCTGCTTCCATCCAGATCCATGTGACAGGAAAAGCCTCATTCTTGTTTATAATCCCCTGTAATCTCTAAGATTGTAGATCCTGAGAGCTAGATGATCGTTTGTTTGCTGAGTACACATTTAAATATTTTCCTCTTAATGACCTTTGACACTGTGAGGTAGTATTAGGTAGTGAGTGGGATTATGTAAATTTGGGAAGAGAGGTCATGACTGAGCAAAGTTATTCTGCATTAGAGCAACTGGTCTTGAGGTACGTGTGTGAATATGTGTGTATGTAAACCTACACACATTATGTGTGTATGTAAACTTACACACACACTGAAATCTTCCATCTACCTTGTCTTTTCAACCGTGTTCTCTTTATCCTTGATTGATGGCTTATACCTTAAATTCTTGTCATTTTAGTGAGTTATTAAGAGGAAAAGTAGATAAACTCATTTTTTTTTTGGTACATGATAAATGCCTGGTATGTATTATTATTGAGGTGATTGTTTAAAAATAGTATATGTGGATGGGTACATGTTTCTGGAAGTACATTTCACTTTTTACTATATATACTTTTTTTTTTAAACAAATGAAAATCTATTCAACATGATTAGTCATTAGGGAAGTACAAATTAAAACCACCATGCGCTACCACTTACACATTATCAGAATGACTAAAATTAAGACTGACCATACAAGTGTTGGTGATGATATAAAGGAATCAGAGCTCTCACACACTGCTAGTATGAATGTAAAAATGGTACAGCACTTTGGAAAACAGTTTGACAGTTTCGTTTCTTTTTTTAAAATGTATCTACTTTTTAAAATTGAGGTATATTTGATTCGCAAAATTATATTAGTTTCATGTGTACAACATAGTGATTCAAAATTTTTACAGATTATACTCCATCAAGTTATTATAAAATATTGGCTGTACTCCCTGTGCTGTACAATATATCCTTGTAGCTTATTTTATTTTATTTTTATTGGAGTATAGCTGCTTTACACTGCTGTGTCACTTTCTGCTGTACAGCAAAGTGATTCATACATATACATATATCCCTTCTTTTTTGGATTTCCTCCCCATTTAGTAGATAAACTCATCTTTAACTGAAAGTTCTCATCTAACTTTTTCCTACACTGGATTTTAGAGCCAACAGAATTTCCTTATTTATTGAGATACGATTTATACAACATAAGATTGACCCTTTTAAAGTGTACAATTCAGTGGTTTTTGTGTATTCATAGAGGGCAGTCGTCACTACTATCTGGTTTTTGAACAGTCTTATCGCTCTGAAAAGAAACTCCAAGGCCATTAGTAGGCACTCCCCATTCCTTCCCCACTTCCCCCCTCCACTGCTACCAGCCCTAGAGAAACACTAATCTACTTTCCACCTATATAGGTTTCCTATCATGGCCATTTCTTATAAACGGAATCACACAATATGTGGTCTTTTGTGACTGTCTTCTTTCACTTAGCATAAATGTCAAGGTTCATCCATGCTGGAACATACATCAGTACTTCATTCGTTTTATGGCTAGGTAATAGTCCATTGTATGACTATACTACATTGTGTTTATCCACTCATCCATTGATGGACATTTGGGTTGTTTTCACCCGTTGGCTAACAGGAATAATGCTGCTATGAACATTTATGTACAAGTTCTTGTGTGGACATATGTATTCATTTCTCTTGGGTGTCTACTTAGGAGTGGAATTGCTGAGTCAAATGGTGACTTTAACATTTTAAGGAACAGTTTTCCAAAGTAGTTGCACTATTTTATGTTTTCATCAACAATGAATGGAAGTTTTAATTTCTCTACATTGTTGATAATACCTGTTATTGTCTGTGTTTTTTTATTTTCATTATCCTCATAGTACCGACAGTAGAGTTTCGTAATAGCATGAAGATTATGGGCTTGAAGAGGGAAAAAAGAGACCCAGCAGCTCCAACTCCAAGAAGATAATGTCTGTTGGGGAGTTTTGGAACAAATTATTGCAAACCGAGTGAAATCCTCAGTAAATTCTGCATTTTGCATGAATGCTTTTGTGAGGAGGTCCTGTTTAGATTGAGCTGGAAGAGGGAAAGAGAGAACAGCCCACAAATGAGTTATTTAAAAAAGAAGAAAAACAACTTGTATCAGTAGAATCAGCTCAGATAAAATATTGAAAATTTGTGTAAAGAGTATCAGTTTGAAGGGATGCCAAGTGACGAGCTTGCTAGACACCTGCATCTCTACCTGAACTGAGTTAAGCTGTGTCCTGAACATATGTCCTGAAGCCCTGCTTTGCTGAGCCCATGGGCATAGTCAAGTTTTACACTGAGTCCATAAACAATTTGAAGACTTAAGGGGAAGGAGAAGACATCCAGAACAGTCTTAAATAGCTCTGGGCTTGATGGTTTGGTGTCCTGTGACTTAAACCGATCCAGTCCACTTATAGCTGAGCACAAGTGTCAGCTGGATCAGTGGTGGAGGGTGGATAGAATAGGAGTGGTATGATTTGCACTGAAACTACATATTTACTGTACTTTGCTCGCTTAATATAGCACTAGATTTATGGAGAAAGCCAAGTTTTATTGGCTGGGATATTGCCAGTGCTGTTGAAGGTTAGCATCATTGTGGGAGGCTCCCCCGACTATATGCTATGACGTTTTTTCCCATGCTCCTGTGTACAGACATTCCCACATTATAAACAGGTTCTTCAGCTGTTACATGCTTGTGTCTAACATTTAGCCTAGATGTGAGCTCTTAGTTTTGATATTTAGATAGAATATTTTACATGCTTGTTATATATATATATATATTTTTTTTTTTTTTTTTTTTTTTTTTTTGCGGTACGCGGGCCTCTCACCACTGCGGCCTCTCCCGTTGCGGAGCACAGGCTCCGGACACACGGGCTCAGCGGCCGTGGCTCACGGGCCCAGCCGCTCCGCGGCATGTGGGATCTTCCTGGACCGGGGCACGAACCCGCGTCCCCTGCATTGGCAGGCTGACTCTCAACCACTGCGCCACCAGGGAAGCCCGCTTGTTATATTTTTAAACTATGTCTTTGTCCCCACTGACAGGCATGCAGCCCTCAGTGGATGCCCACAGAAAAGATACGCTGATCTACTACTTAGGTGTCATGGAGAGTTAGGTTTTGGCTATAGGACTGAAATGTGAACCTAACTCTTTGCTCTTCTGTGCCCTTTGCCTTTGCTTTAACTTGTGGGTTCCTTCTGGGAGTGGGAGTGTCAGTGTAGATACCAGCTAATTTGGCAATAAACACACCTCTGCATCTTGCAGAAGCTAATTAATCAGCATGATAAGATTTGTCGTTTCATTAATAGCTTCTAAGAATAGGCTGTAATTTATTAATTTTTATTAGTCACTTTATCATCCTGCCCTTTGAGAAATTTGCGTGAGGCTTCTGAGAACGTTGTCAAGGGCAAGGGTTGCGAGAGAGCTGTAAAAATATAACCTCTCCCTTTACGTGGAAAAATACCAATTCCATTAACCATAAGATATAATTATGTATATAAACTTCTCGTCACTCTAAAGAAGCGATTCCACTCCTGAGGAATGAAATGCGGGGGTAAGATTCAGGCCAATCCAGGGTAGCTGGTGTTTTATGATTATTTTTCCCATTCTTCTGTAAATGCGTATTTAGAAAGAAATATAGTTCGTGTTTTGTGTATTCTTACACGTTGTATAAAACATTCTGTGACCTGACACTCTTGTAGGCTTTTATTAATATGCTGTTCCCTGCATACTCCCCAGCATCTAAGAAGCTATAATTGATTGTAAATGAATGAAGATTCCCACCCCCGACTGCTCACCAATTTTGCTGGTTTATTTGTTGACTCAAGAAACATTTCTTAAATATTTCCATGTCTGAGACAGTGTGCTAGGTGCTGTGTAATAATGATGCTAGTAACGGCGAGCTTTGTTGGAGCGCACCGATCAGATCATGTGCTCTTGAGGTCAGACTGCCGGCATCTGCGTTGCAGTCGGTCACGTGGTAGCCGTGTGAACGTGGAAGAGTTAATTAATCTCTCTCTTTCAGTCTAGTCATCTCTAGCTGGGGTGCCTAAGATTCCTATCGCTGCTGTGACAGATTACCAGAAATGTAGTGGCTTAGAACATCACACGTTTACCGTCTCGTTGTTCTATGGGAAGTGTGTAAGCTCAGCTGGCTTTCTCTCCCCAGGTCTCACAGGTCAAAACCGACGTGTCAGTCAGCCTGAGTTCTTGCTGCTTCCAGGCTCATTCGGGTTTGGGGGAGTTTTCAGTTCCGTGTGGTTGTGAGGCCACGGCCCCTGTTTCCCTGCTGGCTTCTCCACTTTTGGAGGCTGTCCATATTCTCAGGCTTGTGACCTTCCTCCGTCTTCAGGGTCAGCAGCAGCTCACTATTCTATCGGATAGATTAGCAAGTTTTCAGAAATCCTTGTGTGAGACTTAATGAGGAAATAAAAAGCTACTTCAGTGAATCTGGCGCCATGAAGCTAAATATTTTGGTTCTTTTCATGGCTGACCTTCTCACGGCCCTGAGATACATCGTAGTAGAGATTAGCGTTTTGCCAGTTGTTGTTTTTTTTCTCCTTGAGGCTAAGATTGTGTGTATAGTAATGCAGAATCACTTCATGGCCACTGAAAAGTCACAGCACATGACAAGCGCTAGGATAAATGTCCAGATTAGAGTTAGGTGCCATCCCGTGATGTGGGTCCAGCCTTACTGATGATGATCCTAATCTTTTTTTAATGAGAGCAAATACTTGTCACACGGTTCAGCGTTTGCTACCTAATCTGGAGCAAAAGTTCTTACAGTACAATCTTCTTCAACTGCTGAGTAGTTTACCTGTATACCACATGTACTGTGTGCTAGTTTCCTGTTTGCGGTTTAGCTTAAAAAATGCGTCAGATTCAGCCAACAGTGAAAATCTTTTAAGAAACATGAATAATTTGAAGTGGCCCTTTTCACTAATGGAAAAAAGTTAGTTCTTGTCCTAGGAAAAGATTGATGTTGAGGAAAATGATGACTGTTTCAATTATTAAACCATTATTCCATCTGCAAAGTTTTCTTAAGCCTTTTGGATTAATAAATTATACACATCCTAATTTTTTATGCCAATTTAATTCTAGAAGTAACCTCAAGCTTAAAACAGTTAAAATATTCTAATACATCCGCAGAGGCGCACTTCACTACTGCTGAGGCCTTTCTGTGGAATTTTATTGCCGAGTGTCCTTCCTCTCTGACCACCAAAGGATTTCTTATCACTTAAATACTCCCTGTAGTATAATTGCTATGTAACACCCTGACCCAGCTAGTTCTGTAAATGGACTAAATTAGTCCACATCTCTTTTAGACATATTTGATATATAGATGTCTCTTTATTCCTATAGTATTAGGTCTTACTGGGTGGCTTAAAAGTGTGCCCTAAATGTGTATCGATCTATTAAAACTACTTCTTGATCACTTTTTATATGCCAGGCATTGAGGGGCTTTAAAAGATGTTTAAAACTCGATCTCCAACTCTGAAAGAGCTTACATTTGCTAGTTTGTGGATTTTTTTTTTTTTTTTTTTTGCTTTAACTTCCTCCAAACATCAAATGCATTGTCAACTAGGCCTTCCTGACAATCTTATTTATAATTACAGTCACCACGCCTCACCCTGGCCGGTACTCCCAGTTTCTTCTAGCCCTACCACTATATTTATTTTTTAATGTCTCATCCACGAGAATGTAAGTTCCATCAAGGCAGGGATTTCTGTTTTGTTTACTGATGTATCCCAAATGCTTAGAATTGTGCCTGACATAGAGTAGTTAACTCAATAGCTACCTGTTGAATGACTGAATAAGTATTCCATACACATAGTTTTCATGTGTAAAACAAACAGGACACACTGATACTCTATCCAGAATCTGCCCATGTCTCACCATCTTACCACTGGCAACCTGGTCCAGGCCAACTGGCCTTTCTCCTCTGGGAGTGTCACAGTGGTCCTCTAACCAGAGTCTCCCTGTGTTCAGCTATGTCTCCCACAGTTGGGATTCAGTACAGCAGCCAGAGTGGTCCTTTCAAGTCTCCCCACAGCTCAGAACCCTGACATAGGGGGAGAAAAAAAACCCCATGACTTATAAGACTGTCATGATCTGCCCTCACCGTCCCCTGATTTCATGTCCTACCACTGTCCCACCTTCCACCCCTTGGCCCCAGCCCCAGGACCCACTTCGGGCCCTAGCACTTGCTGTGTCCACTGCTTAGAATGCTCTTGGCTCTTCCCTTCAGCTCTGCTCGGTTGTCGCCACAGCCGAGAGGGCTTCTCGACTTCGATAAGGTAAACACAATCACTACCTCATCAAGAGGCCTTCCCCGCCATCCCTCACTCCTGCGTCACTCTGCTTTAGTCCCCCCGACCCTGCTCTATGTTTCTTCGTAGCATTTCATAGCATAAATCCAAAACATTGATTTGATTTTTGTCTGTCTCCCCCCCAAGTAGAATATGCTTAATAAAAGCATGATGTTTATTTCGTTCAGTGCTATATTCCTGGTATCAGAGACAGTCAGACACGCAGACGGCATGTGATCAACATCACACGTAGCGTGCCGTAAGTAGACGTTAGGAATCAACGTGCCCAAGATAGAAGCATGGCTGACGCTTGTTCATGATGTGAGACGTTGAGGGAGACGTTGTCATGACCGATAGAAAGGCAAGAACACGAATGAACACGGCACTGTTTATTATATTTAGGTACCAGTGAATCAAAAAGTAATGCAAGGAATAATAATTATTATGAATTTTGCTTCTGGAAAGCATCAGAAGGCATCTCCTTAGGCACATTCACACCCACACTCCCCCACGGAGTGCTACGCTAGGCATTCTTCCACAGTCCCCCTCTAAACGTGTGGAGCAGTTATTAATCTTACGTGTAGGAGATCTTGTCTGTGGGGTTGCTGTAGTCGGACAATAATGGTGATATTTACCCCATATTTCTGGAAACGCAGTGCACGTGGTAGATTCTCAGTATTGCGGTAGCACGTAATTAATCGGTATGGAAAGAGGCCAGTAGAAATGTCATGCTAATAAAGTAAGGTCTTGACAGCCCTGTCGATGTATTTGAACAAATTCAGGAGGTAAATTATGAATATTTAAGGTCCGAACGTGATGTGCTGCTGTCAGAGCCGCCCAAGTAGAGGCCACTCGTGTCCTCACCCAACGAGTGAACCAGTGAATCTGTCTTCCATCAGAGGCAGCCGAAATGCTCTTGGGTAGAAGGAGATAGATATATTTTTTCCGCATATTTATTTTTGCTTTTGGAAAACATATCTAGCGATTCTTTCATTCATGCCATAAAGGATTTCATGGTATTTTGTTAAGTTGGAGATTCTCTGAATAGATGTCTCCCTTCCTATTTTTTATTGGTTTTATTTCCTGGGAAATTATTCACTGTATTTCAGAATATTAGAAGTATGATCAAAGTACTGCTTCTTTTTCAAAGATGTCATAAATTCCTAACTATTCTGAATATATTTTTTTGATCTGGTGTCTTCACGCATTGCCTGCTGTAGGATTTGAGGTTTCATTTCAGAGCCAGAAAGAAGGGCAGGGGTGCATTGTCAAGGCTGTTGGAAAGCTGTTGCTTGTACCCTGAAATGCTGGGAATTAATCCACAATTTTAGAATGAGAGCACACACCCATGAAGACATCCAGACTCACTTTGGATTAGTCACCATAAAAAAAGAAACAAAAAAACCAAATAGGAGTACATTTTTTCTTAGTTCATATTTATATGATATAAAGGCATGAGAAATGGGTAGTCTTCAGTTCATTTTTAATCACTCCAAACTTAATTATTTCCATTTCTTACGTATTCCTGGTAGGCAAGGTCATAGTACAGTGGACAATAATGCCATCATACGCAACATGCCACACATGTCTTTATGGATTATCAAAGTATTCGGATATGATTTCTTTTTTAAATGTAACTTAAGTTAATATGAAAAACTTCTAGAATCAAGAAATCTATTTTGCCCTAAACATTATAGTTTATTGAATCACATTGTTTGTGATCAGTAAGAAATACTTATTCTAATCATAAATAGAATGTTCTCCGATATGATTCTACCAAAGATTGAAATCTACACATTTTTGGCATTGCTATTTTTTTATATATATTTTTTAATTTTTTAATTTATTTATTTTTGGCTGTGTTGGGTCTTCGTTTCTGTGCGAGGGCTTTCTCTAGTTGTGGCAAACGGGGGCCACTCTTCATTGCGGTGCGCGGACCTCTCACTATCGCGGCCTCTCTTGTTGCGGAGCACAGGCTCCAGACGCGCAGGCTCAGTAGTTGTGGCTCACAGGCCTAGTTGCTCTGCGGCATGTGGGATCTTCCCAGACCGGGGCTTGAACCCGTGTCCCCTGCATTGGCAGGCAGATTCTCAACCACCGCGCCACCAGGGAAGCCCGGCATTGCTATTTTTGACAGCATCACTTATTCTCATATTCATAAAGGTTAGGTTTGGATTAGGGTTTATATTAAAAGACATTTCACTAAAACCTCAGTGTGCTCATAAAACCAAATTAATGAAGGTAAAGCAAAACGTTATTTTGTTTGTGTAACAAATACTTAACATAGCACTTAGTATGTATCAACTACTCTGTTTTAAGTACTCTACGACTGTCAACTCATTTAATCCTCATCACAACCCTACTGGATAGTTACTGTTACCACTTACAGATAAGGAAACAGTTTAGTGAAGAGTCCGAGGCCACACAGGTAGTAGGTGGCTAAAGCAGGATCCTAACCCAGAAAGTGGCTCCCAAGCCTGCATTCTTATCCTGTGCTCTGCAGACACTCAGTAGCAGTCTGTGACTTTCTGTGTCTTTTCTGTGTTTTTGTTTCCTGTGATGGCACGTTGCCTGTGTATCTTGTAACGCTGACTAATCAGTGTTAACCATCAGCCCTCTTCCTTTGCATCTTATCTGCTTCACTTTTTTGTTTCTTATACTCTTGATTGGCTAAAGCAGCTGGCCTATCTCAATTAAAGAATCCAATGTGTGTTAAATATAACTGGGTTAAATTTTCATTCTCTTACACATCCGTCTAAAGGATGGATTGTCATTATTCCGCTTAAGTATTCGCTGTAAAAGATTTGTATTTTCCTCTGATAGAAAGTAGTATACAAAATTACTTAAGATAGCAACTTCACTGTATTTAAATATTGACAAAACAAACAAATCTTTGAGAACTGAGGAGAACTTTTCACATGTCTGCCTGTGAATTTTGGCACATCGTTGGATACTTTTGGCTTTATACAAGGTTATTAGGCTTTTGTATGAGGCACGTAGCAAATTTTAAACTATATGACGTGGGCGATTAAAAAGCTGTGTAAAAATTAGAAGTTTCCTTCAGTTTTCTCTGTGCACAGATTCCTGATTACTAAGTTTGGTGTCACTCATGGTAATCCTGGAAGGTCTCTTGTATCAAATTTTATTCAACCAAGAGATTCTTGTTTTTAACAGACTGGAAGACAAAAGTCAAATGGAAGATTCCGCTATGAATAAAAACCCAACCATTATCTTAATATGTGTCATGAAAACACAGAATTGAAATAGTAACCTATTTTATGCACTGAATAAAAAGCTTGTGGTTTGCAGGGTCTTGAATAAGTTAGTTATTCTTTAAAGTCAAATGCTTGAGGATCAAAGAAGAGGCAAAAATGCCTCTTTATAATGCTGTATCTCAGTCCCTGGGAACGATTTTCTGAATTAAGTGTTATAATGTATTGTACTGGTGTATCTTTGTTATTGTTACTGTAAAATATGCCTGAGAACATTTTTCGTTCTTTTTTCTTTCCAGATGACAGAAATGATGCTCAGGAGAGTAGCTTAAGAGCCTTAATAAAAGAGCTGCCAGACACCCACTACTGCCTCCTCAAGTACCTTTGCCAATTCTTGACAAAAGTAGCCAAGCACCATGTGCAGAACCGCATGAATGTTCACAATCTCGCCACTGTATTTGGGCCAAATTGCTTTCAGTAAGTTAGTGAAGTTTTGCTGTTAATATCGTCACATATCGCCTTTTCCTTTACAGCTGCCTGAAATCACTGCAATGTAGAAACATATTTTAGACTAAAAAGTCAACCAGTTTATGTTGGAGAAGTTCCATTTTTGGTATTGGGCATTTTAGCCTTTTCTTTCATCCCAATTTTGAAGAAGGAAGCTATGCCTTTTTATGAAACTTGTAATTTGTAATGTTTCAAACAACCTTATTTAAAATTCTGGAAATGAGTTTTACTTTCATTAAAATAGACATTTAAATAAATCTAATCTTAAACATTGATTAGAAAAAAGGGAAGGAGTTTGATATAGTATGTAATTTTTTTAATAGTGATAAAGTTCAAATCATTGCTAATAGATGGAAAATAACAAGCAGAATATGTCAGTGAGAGAAAAATGTAACCTCAGCTACATTTATTTACTTTCTAGGAATAGACCAGAAATAAACTAGTCTCCTTGGTAGGTGCTATATTTCTAGACACAGAACTTTGGTAAAACTTTATATTTTCCCTGTTATTCCTTAAAGCTCTTTAATCATTGATACATGAACTATGATTTTGTAAAGCAGAGACTTTGCTTTTAACTCTCCTATTAATACCTCTGATATCGGACATGTTCCTTCTACTTATAAGGAGAGAGAAAGAAAGACCACTGACACTTTAAAGCTCTCAGAAGTTCTCAGCAAGTTTTTTTGTTGTTTTGTTTTGTTTTGTTTTTAAATAGTATATCTGCTTATTCACTCCATTTATCTACAGACTCATTCAGCTGCCTGGAACTAGTAATATTACAGTCGTCAGAATGACTCTAAATATAAACTCTGGCTTAGATCGTAGTGACTGTGGAGAGAAATTCTACCTTGAATAACTAATCCCCCTTGTAACCTTAGAGATTTACATTTTAGATAATGGCATAGGATACGTTAGGGTCTTGTGAGTAGCTATCTCAGACCCGGGCTCCACTAACATCTTATTCAGGAGCCCTGTGATAGTAAAAAAACTGTATTTGTTCTTTTTTACACTTATCTGCAGAGTAAACCTTGGGTGACCTACATGTAAGAAATAAAGGTAAGTAGAAAACTGTTCAGTAATTTTGAAACCCTAGATTCTAGAAGAGGTGAAAATGAATTTGTAAATAGAATGCTGATCGAATGACATACAGATCATACTTCCTTGCTGACTTGTATTGGGCTTGATCTGGAATTTCTGCTTCAATTAGTCAATCATAATATCCAGTAAGAAATGAGTTATATGGTCTTTTAATCAATATAGCTTTTCAAATTTTTTTTATTGTGGTAAAATAAACATAAAGTTTACCGTTCTGAGTATGCAGTTCAATGGCATTAAGTACATTCACATTGGTGTGATCTACTAACTGATGTGTATTTCTAAACTTTTGGATTTTGCAGTCACTATTAGGTACTTTTCTCACTGAAATAGAGTATAATAGTTATAGCAGGTAGTGTTTATTAAGAATTTACTAAGTACTGTACTCATTTATCTGATTGAGTCCAAAGAGGGAGAGATGGTTTATTTCGAACTTGAAGTTCGCCGATTTAGGACAAGAAAATAGTTACTTCAGTTCCTGTGACCACAGTTAGGTCAATGACCACAGTTAGTCCATAACTGTTACAAAAATCATCAGTAGAAAGCCTGCCGTTTAAGGACAGTTCTCTCACCATGAACCACTGAAAGACAAATGAAATACTTTTCAATAACTTAGGTGAATACAATGTATACATTATATGGTCAGTAGAGGAGGATTTTTTTCTGAAAAGGGGAAATCCTCATGAAATGTTATTTTTTTAAAGGCTATAAATTTTAGATACAGAATGATATTGTTATGAGGTATACAATAATAAAACTGGAAGGAAAACACCAATAACCTATGGTTGGTATTCTGGAAGCTGGGCTTCTTGGTGACTCTTAATTACCAGGTTTTCAACATGTACTTCCAGTTACGGGTTATTAAATTTAGATGATTGGGGAATATTATCACTGTAAAATATTCAAACAGTGTAGAGGTATATAGAATAAAACTATCGTCCGTTAGTTCCTCCCATTTCAACCGCTTCTCTTTAGAGATAAAATCAGTAAAATACATACCGGTAGATACGTATCCTTCTTTTTTGGGGGGTGGGCACGCTGTGCAGCATGCGGGATCTTAGTTCCCCCATGAAGGATGGAACCCGTGCCCCCTAGCACCTAGTTCTAACCACTGCACCACCAGGGAAGTGTCCCCTGCTGCTGCTTTTTGAGCATAGCCATAAATCTTTTTGTTTTTGTTTTTGTTTTTTTTTTTTGGCCATGCTGCATGGCATGCGGGATCTTAGTTCCCTAACCAGGGTTTGAATCCGCCCTCTGCAGTGGAAGGACGGAGTCCTAACCACTGGACTGAGGGACAAGTCCCATAAATCTATTTTTAAATATAAATGAGATTAAGATGCATATATTGTGAAGCTTGATGGTTTTTATGGTAACACTAGAACTTTTAATGACAAAATATTTATATACCTCATTCTTTTAGCTATTAAAAGTGTGAATTTATTCTAACTTAACTATCCCTCAATTGATGGGCACTGAGGTGGTCGATTTTTTGTTATTGAAACAGTTGCAGTGCACATCCTGAGCGTGACTCTTATGTACCCTGCCTTATTGCTTTGTAGAAGTTCTTTAGGTCTCTTGTCCGTTAGAAAGATTACAAACATTTTCTCCCATTCTGTTGTTTGCCTTTTAGCTTTATTTATGGTGCTTTATAAATTTTTTGATTTTAAATTACTTAATGTGTCAACTCTTCCTCTTTTTATCAGAATTTAGATCTTTAATATTAATAATGTCTTGCTTAATACTAATAATATCATAAAGGTATTACAAAACATTTTTCTTTTGTCATATTTATAGGCTTTTATGATTAGGTTTTTACTTTACCTAGAATTTATTTTTTGTTTTTTAATTAACTAATTATTTATCTATTTTTGGCTGCGTTGGGTCTTTGTTGCTGCGTGTGGGCTTTCTCTAGTTGCAGTGAGCGGGGGCTACTCTGCCTTGTGGTGCGCGGGCTTCTCGCTGCTGTGCCTTCTCTTGTTGCAGAGCACGAGCTCTAGGTACATGAGCTTCAGTACTTGTGGCATGTGGGATCAGTAGTTGTGGCTCGCGGGCTCTAGAGCACAGGCTCTGTAGTTGTGGTGCACCGGCGTAGTTGTCCGCGGCATGTGGGATCTTCCCAGACCAAGGCTCAGACCCGTGTCCCCTGCATTGGCAGGCGTATTCTCAACCACTGTGCCACCAGGGAGGTCCTAGAATTTATTTTTGTATCTATCACATGTGGATCCAGTTTGATTTTTCTTCAAGTAGATAGCTAATTGTTACCAAATCATTCATTGAGCAGTACATCTCTTTGCTAATTTACAATGCCAGCTCAGTCACATATTAACTTCCTACACATACATGAGTTTGTTTCTGGTGTTTGTATGGCTTCTTCCTGTTTTCCATATTTGTATTACATTTACCCTTTCAGAGGAAGTTTAGAGTCTCCATGGTAAGTGGTATCTCATTGTGGTTTTGATTTGCATCTCCCTGATAACTAATGACATTGAATATCTTTTCATGTGCTTATTGGCCATTTGTGTATCTTTGGAAAAATGTCCATTCAGGTCATCTGCCCATTTTTAGTTGGATTTTTTGTCTTTATTATTGAGTTGTAGGAGTCTTTTCTATATTTTGGATATAAGTCCCTTATCAGATGCAGGATTTGCATATATTTTCTCCTATTCTATGAGTTGTCTTTTCATTTTCTTGATTGTGTCCTTTCAAACACAAAATTTTTAATTTTGATAAAGTCCAATATATCTAGTTTTTTCTTTTGTCACTTATGCTTTTGGTGTTGTATCTAAGACGGTTTTGCCTAACCCATGAAGACTTTTTTAAGAGCTTTATTGTTTTAACTCTTACACGTCAGTCTGTGGAGTTAATTTGAAGTTAATTTTTGTGTGATGTAAGGAAGGAGTGCAACTCCATTCCTTTGGGTGCAGTTGTCCCAGTACCATTTGTTGAAAAGACTGTTTTTCTCCATTGAATTGTCTTGGCACTGTTGTCAGAAATTGGCTAACCATATGGTTAGGGCTTATTTATGGACTTTCAGTTTTATTCCATTGATCTATTATATATCTATCCTTACGTGGTTACCACACTGTCTTGATTCCTGTGGCTTCTTAGTAAGTTTTGAAATCAAGAAATGTCCATCTTCCAACTTTGTTCTTCTTTTTCAAGATTGCCTCTTGCATTTCCATATAAATCTTAGGATCATATTGTAAATTTCTGCAAAAGAAAGCCAGCTGGTATTTTGATAGGAATTCTCTTGAATATGTAGGTCAATTTTGGGAGTATTGCCAGCTTAACAATATTGAATCTTCCATTCTATGAACATTCTGTGAATATGGGATGTCTTTCTACATACTTATGTATATACTTATGTCTTCTTTAATTTCTTTCGACAATGTTTTATTGTTTCCTGAGCACAAATTTCATACTCTTTTGTTAAATCTATTCTTCAATGTGTATTCTTTTAGATGCTATTCTAAATATGTTTTCTTAATTTTATTTTCAGATTCTTCATGGCTAGTGCTAACATAGTTTTAAGTTAATAAAAAATATTAACATATTTTATTATAAATGAAGTGGAACATCTTATATTTAAGGGCCATTTGTGTATCTTTCTCTCGACGTGTTTGTTCGTGTTTTTGCCCATTTTCCTATCAGGTCCTCAGGGTTTTGGTTTTTTTTTCTCTTGTTGGATATTTATTTATTTTGCGCTCTTTTTTCCCCTAGTAAACACATTTAAAACTCTGATTATCTCTCAGTCTCATTTTGTCACATCACATTCAATATTCAATATCAATATTGAATATCAATCAATATTCAATATCTCTTCTTGTCATAGTTTGGATTGTCCAAGTTCTAAGCCCTGAGACTGAGGTTTCAAGCAGGAGTTTTATTGGGTAGTGCTCTTTGGAACCATACCTGTAAGGAATAGAGGGAAGAAGGATTAGGCAGAAGTTGAACTGCTGTACAGTGGTAACAAAGGCCTCACTCAGTCCCAGCATTACTTAGAAGCTGGAATGGCTTTTCAGAGATACCCTAAATTGAGTCAAGGAGGTTGGTCCATTTACCCCATCTCCATCAGTCACTGGAAGTGAGCTGTACCCAGGGAGGTGGTGTAATCTTAGGGGAGGGACTTGGCTATGAGCCATAAGTAGGCGACACTCTCGGCACCTGGGGTAATGAATATTTCTGGTGTGAAGGGGCATGTGAGGCCCACAAAGTTCACTATATTTGTATAATAATGTGATAATAATGTTTTTATAATATACTACGGTACAGTAATACATATTTTTCTATGAAAAATTCAGCAAACTTTGGACTGTAAGTTGTATATGGTTTTTCTAGGGAGATCCCTAATATTCTAGTTTCTAAGACAAGTACAAGTCCTCCCAAAGAATGTTATTCTTAGAGATTAGAAGCACTTGCTTTCCTAAGTTTTGATAATTATTAAAATGGGTCCTGGATTTTCAGTGGTTTGGATAGCATGACATAATAAAAGAATGTTATTCTAGTCCTTGTTCTGTCATTTGATAGGTGCGACCTTCTGTGTTATTTATTTTTCTGTTAAGTTTTCTGTAAAATGGGACCTATAGAGTTTGCTTTGAAGCTTAAGTGAGACTATAAGAGAAAGCCCTGGTGCCTAGTAGACAATTGGTAAAGTGGTGTTGAAATGTGTGTACATTTAACTGAACACATTTACAATTGCATTAAGGGAAAGATCAGATGTTATACATTTTTGCCCATCATACTGCTTAATGAAGTGAGCTCCTTAGAAATGTGAGATGAGAGACATGACATTTTGTTTACCTCAGTTGTCTTCGTTTTCACTTTCTTCTTACATGTATTATGATAATACAGTATTGAGTATGCCTTTTAATATTTAAAGAAGATATTTTTTCTTGTCCAGTAAAACTTCTAAATACAAACCAACTTCTTCAAATTATCAGACACACATCTTGTGATGTGTGTCTCCCCAGATTGCCTTGGCACTATCCACCTCCCAGACGAATCTGCCACCAGGGGTAGACTGTTCAGCTGCCTTGGGAATGCTGGATCCTTCTCCTTGGCTGCTGCCTTGCAGCTGGGCCAACCAGCCGCCTGCCCAGAGCTTCCCCCATCACTTTTGGACTCTGGACTAGAATCTGAATTCCTGATGGCTGCCAGAGGGGCTGAATAAGGCAGCCTGAAAGTCTAGAACAGTTAAGTCCCTCTGAGTGAACCGTAGCAATGCAGAACAGGAGTTGGGAGGAAACCAGCTAGATCTCTTCTTTCACCCTCCCATGGAATACTGCATGCCATGGCTTCTCTCTCCTTGCAGCCCACCTGCTGGATTCCAGGCCATCAAACAGCGTCTTTCAAACAAACTGTTGTGTGTCTTGGTGTTCTTTGCAAAATAGCTATGCGCACTATTCATTGTTTCACATCCCCACTTGCCTCTTTTCCTCACCCATGTTGACCTGTCCCCTACTTCCAAAGTTATGCACCAACATCCCCATCCTTGCCGCAGTCTCTGGTTTTTGTTTCTGTTTTTTTGGGCATCTGCTCTAAGGCACTGTGCACCTAAGGACTCAGCAGGCTGCTCCAATACAGGAAGAAATCTAGTTTCTTAAGTTATGGTGAGAGTGTTGTACTTTAAGAATTTTAAAGAATAATGTTGGCTATGCATGATTTTTTTTTTTTACATGCTGACTTTGGAACCTAATTTCCTCATAAACAGCAACTTCACTGTAAACATTTTACCTCCCCGGTATTATTATAGGAGTCCTTTGAGTTTGAAGTTTCCTTTGAGAAAAAGTATTCAAAGCTGAGAATGATGTTAGAAAAAGCTAAATATTTGTATTTACTCTTATTATTAATTTAAAAATCTATTTGTTAAATAGACATTGATGAAGAGACCAAAGACCCCCTAATGATGCTTTAGCTGAGTTTTTTTTTTTTTTTGGTTGTTTAATATTCTTGACACTCTGAATTAAACTCATTGTGTAGACTCAGTTTCCATCATTTAATAATATCAGTAACATCAAAATTTAATATCCAGTAATTAAAACAAATCTGCTAATTGCTACGGATGAGTAAGCCATTTTGATCAAACTCTGCTTCATCCCTATGCTTCCTTTGCCTTTTGTCTATAGATCAGGAAGTTAATCCTATCCCTTAAAACAGATGTTTCAGTGTTAATAAGGTAATCAGTAATATGGGTATTTCTGAAGCTTAAAGAGATCAATCAATTTTAGATTTTGAATGATAAGGCCTTCCCCATGTGCTTCTATCGGAAATATTATGTTTTTGCTTAGAGATACCATAAAAATGGTTTTAAAGCTGCTATTGGCCTCTTTCAAACGTTGAAAACAAAATAATACAGTAAGTTAATGGTACCAAGTCACTGACTTATAACCTGTGGTTACATGATCTGTGTGTGTGTGTGTGTGTGTGTGTGTGTGTATAATTAGGTATTTGGACATCAGTTAATATTAGATGAGATCAGCTAAATTTGTAGACATAAACAGGATGTGTAACCAGATAAGCCTACAATGTTGCTGTCATCTTACCTGCTAACTGCTACTAAGAAGCTTTGGTTTGTAGCCCAAACGTTACTTTTGGGAAATTGGTCATTTGGATTGAAAAATGTAGATGGTTGATCTTTTAAAAAAATTAAGCCCAAGCCCTAGTCTCACATACTTATATATTTATAACCTGTTGACATATCTATTTATAAACTGCAAGTTGTTCAAGTAATTTTTAGCACAATTGTATATATTATCGTCATCCTCCATAAACATGTTTTTGGCAATTAAAGAATGGGTGAGTGGAAAGTCTGGACCAGCCCTTTCCCGTGGTTACTTCATTGCCTGTACTTCTGCGTTATCAATCACCCATCACTTCTAATTGTGTTAATTGACTTTCCAGTTGCCTTTTTTTCAAAATGGGTATAAGTTTATTTTTTATTATAAAAGTAACATTAATTTAAAAAGAAAAGGTTTTTTCGTACCAAAAAACCACAAGTATAAGGATGAAAATGAAAATCATCCGTAATTCTACACCCACATTCAGTCATTGTTTGTACTTCGGCTTATGTGCTTCCGTATTCTTTGCTCTGAATGCTCACATATATATTTATATCTGTTCAATTAAAGATGAGGTAGTAAAGTATTCCTGCTTTGTAACCCTTATTTAAAAACTTAATGTCATCTACGGTGGCATTTTTCCATGCTTATAATTTTACCTCATCATTTCTAATGACCTCATAGTGTTCTGATCTTTTGATCAATATCCTTCACTTAAGCCATCCCTATAAATGGCATTTCACAATTTTTTTCTCAGCAATGATAATAGGTAACATTTATTGAGTGCTTACTAAGTTCCTTGCAATGTTCTGGGTGCTTTTCATTTATTTGCCAATTTTATCCTTAAAACCCTGTGAGGCAAATACTATTATTGTCTGAACTTTACTCATGAAGAAACTGAAGCACAGAAAGTTAAACTTGCTGCAGGTCACATGGGTAGGAAGAGGTTAGCATCAGGAATCTGAATCCAGACAGCTTAGTTCCTCAGCTCCAAGCTCTTAATCACCACTCAGTAACTGTTTCCCCTATAAACAGCATTGCAGAGACTATTACTGAACATACATTTTTCACACATCACTGATTATTTTCTTTGGATGTACTTTTAGAAGTAGACTTGACTAGTCAAAGGATATTTGTAGCATCAAATTTTTTCTTCATCGAGAGGTTGTACCAGTTCATGCTGGAGTGTCCACCTCTGAATGTCTCCCCTTTCCCACACCTTCTCCAATACTGATGTTATTATTTTTCATATTTGCCAATATAATTGAATATTATTTCTTGTTAAAAAATGTTGCTTATTTGATTATTGTGAGGTTCAAAATATTTAAAAACCTGTTTTCCCATATAGTTTTTCTTTTGTAAATTGCCTTTTTACTTTTTTCAGTCTTTCTAAGCTGGTGGGTTTTGTTTTTGTTTTTTTTTTGGTAATCAATTTGTAAGAGTTCCTTTTGTAGTACAACTATTAATCTACTGTTATATATTAGAAATACTCGCAGCTTATATATAATTCACATTTAAACCTCATAATTCTTTTTGCCATAAAGAAGTTTAAAATTTTTATTAATCCTGTATATCAGTTTGTGTTGTTTGTGTTTGATGTTATCCATCAAAGACCTTCTACTTCAAGGTTGTAAGAATATTTACTTATATTGTCTCAATATTTTTGCAGTTTCATATTTTGATAATTAAATCTTGAGTATATGTGAATATTAGAAAAGGTATATGGGAATCTAAAAGTTATTAAATATTCTCCTATATTTTATCATAGCATATTTATAATTTTTAAAATATTTAGTTACTGAATTCTAGTGAAATTTACTTTGGAATAAGGTATGCTTTAAGAATGTAATTTTTTAAAAAATGTAATTTTTCACTGAAATAATTAGCCTGCTAACCAAACATCTAGAGAGTAATTCATACTTTGCCAAGTGATTCAAAAAGTCACTTTTGTCATTACTATATCAAATTTTTAGATATATTTTGACCTTATCTGGGCTCTCTTCCCCTACATGAATGTACCTGCCTCTCTGGTGCTAGTATCATACCCTTTCTATTTTAATGTCATGAGTGGTATTCTTCCACTTAATTCTTCTTTTTCAGGATTTTCCTGGATAATTATGTGCATGTATTCTCCCAGAACATCAGAATATTTTTCTAGATTGAAAAATTCCCATTGAGTTTTAATTTTAATCAGGTAGAGTTTGAAATATTTAATATTGAGTCATTCATTTAGTAAAATGACATATCTCCCCATTTAGTCCAATTTTTACTTACAGATTTTTTCCCTAAAATTGTAGACGTTTGAAAAAAACATGTAAAGTTGTCAAGTATACAGTGAAAAATCATCCAGCAATCCTAGGTAATATCAGAAATACTAACTTAAAATGTTTTGTCTATTCCTTTCAGCTTTCTTTTTATGTATATGTTCTTTGGTAAATTTTATGTTTTACATTTTATATACCTTTTTAATCCTTTTTTTTGTACAAAACATTAAATTATGTTTCCCATGTCATTTAAATCCTTTAGTTTTACATCTTTTTTGTTTGCTCATAGCCAAGATTTTTTTGTATAGAAGATGACAGACTTGTATATTAAATTCTGTGTGTATACAAAAAGTATATTCCTCAATTATGTATTTCTCAGGGTGAATCCATAAGCATAGTTGGTACTCTCATACTTTTATGGATAAAAAGCTGAAGTGTGCAAAGTATCGATCTTTAGGATTACAGAAGCTAAAATAGAACTGAAATTTATTTTGGTTTTTTCCATTTGAAACTCTGAACTAGGCAAGAGAATAATCAATTGCTTTTCAGAGAGAAAGAAACCACATTGGTGCAGAAAGATTTCTACATTATCATTGTCCCTTGGTCAGATGAATTGAAGTATAGGTCGAACCATATAAAACTGCCATTTTTCTAGTTCAAAATGGCCAACTATTGCAATTACATATAATTAAATCTAATAGTAAGGTCAAGTCTGTTATTCCCTTTATTATCAGCTAAGAACATGAGTTTGAATCATAAGAAATGAAATATACATGTTGAAGATGATACTACAAATTCTCTTAGCTGTTCTCTTACGTTTTTCCAGGAACAATGATGGTGTATAATTTTATATGACCCATACATAGTGTTCCTCCCAATATTCTGTGTGAAGGTAGAGTAAAGTTTATTACTCTGGTTAATGGTAATAATGATGGGTCAAGCCTTGATTTTTTTAAACGTAAGCAATTAGAAAGGGTGCTTTTTGACCTTGGTCTCACTCAAGAGATGGCTATGTACTAACCTTAGATCTGCAAGTGGTTGCAAAGATAGAAATAGATTGCTTGTTTGTAGTATATGAGCTAAACAACCAATAGTACTGAAACATGTCCAGGGTAATTTACATCTTTTCTTATGTGAAATAAGAATTTACTTTTATATTGCAAGGAGCAGAAATTTTTTTCCCCCCTAGTACTCTTAGGTCAATACATTTAAGGTCAGTGCTGATGTGAGAAAAAGGGTAAAGTAGATGGCTTGTGGGTCTCTTACCCCATCAGTGTGATGCAGTGTTTTTAAAATGTGTGAACCCTTCTCTGGAATATACCTCTTTAGAGAATAACCAGTCTCAGTACTTGAACATTACTGATTGGAGCCAGAGCAAAAAAATTTCTCATCCTTTTTTTTTTTTTTTTAACATCTTTATTGGAGTATAATTGCTTTACAATGGTGTGTTAGTTTCTGTTTTACAACAAAATGAATCAGTTATATATATACATATGTTCCCATATCTCTTCCCTCTTGCGTCTCCCTCCCTCCCACCCTGCCTATCCCACCCCTCCAGGCGGTCACAAAGCACCGAGCTGATCTCCCTGTGCTATGCGGCTGCTTCCCACTGGCTATCTACCTTAAGTTTGGTAGTGTGTATGTGTCCATGCCTCTCTCTCGCTATGTCTCATCCTTTTAAAAATAGTACCTTGAGTCCTTCCGTCTCTGTGGGAATGCAGTAAATAAGCAATAGTGTCTGCCTGACCGTTAACGATCAGCTGGGAAAATATATGGTCCAGGGTAAATTCAGGGTCCTTTAAGTCAGTCAGTTATTTCTTAAAGAGAAATGTTCAGCCAGAAGTCATCAACGCTACTCTGTTAAATACTGATCTAAAAAATGAAATTGCATGTTTCCCTTCAAAAATACCTTCAGAGGACTTCTACATGCACAATCTTGCTTATTCCTTGTATCAGTATTAGGAAGAGAGAAGGCCGGTTGATTTTATTTCACAAAGGCTGACTTGAGGCTCCATCAGGTGGCTGGTGGCTGGGTGTCAATGATTGGCTTCAAGTTATATAACTTGTAGGCAGGAAGACTAAGAATAGGATGTCTTCTGATTCCTGGCCTGCTGGGTTTTCCACTACATCACATATTTTCTCAGCTACAGAAGTTGTTATGTACTGCACTGTGCTTTATCTCAGCAGTCATGGGTTACGTGCGGGATTAATAACCTTCATTGTATTCTTTGCCTTGACGTCCATACGTGTATAGTCAGTTTTTAAATATAACTTTAAAAAATTGAAGAAAGAATTTAAAATGAATATTCTTCTCTTCGGGAGGAAAAAAACAAATGCAGACTCTAATAATTCTGCTTTCTCATTTCATACCTCTAAAAGAAAATTCAAGTGAAAGCAAGGTCAAACTACTAATGTAATGGCGGCTGCCTGTAAGATTTCAAGTAAAAACTAGTGCCATATGTCTTGTTCAAGGGTAATCTTAAAAATAGCTATTGACCTTTTAAACTTTTTGGCATCATTATCCAGTAATGACAAGCAGCAAATTTAGGCATACGTGCAAAAATATATAGATTTATACATTGAGGCATGTTACCTCACCGTTGACAAAATCCAGGGACAAGTTTATATTCTCAACCTGACATGTGGGCGTGTATGTACACTTATGTAATAATCTCCAGAATTATCTTACACCCCCATATCTGCCTTCTACATTTGCCGTTTCTTTTATTTTCCTTTAGTCTTGGAGGAGCAGAATTCTACTCCCCCCTCTGTTATTAACTAGCTTTGCGACTTGAAGCAAGTCACTTAATTTTTCTAACCTTCTATTTGCTAGTAGTTGCTCCGTGAATTTCTTTTCTGCATTGGTTTTGTTGTGACTTTCGTTTTCTGGAACTTTAATTTATTTGGCAAATTGATTCATTTAGCAGGTATTTTTTGAGTACATACTGTATGCCAGCAGACGGTGTGACAGCTCTTGGCCAAACAACATTGTTCAGACCCTCAGGGAGCTCATACTTGTTGGGGGAACAGGGAGATTCCTTAAATAATTACTGAATTACAGTTGAGATCAGCGTTGCAGTGGGGTTTATAGTAGAGATCCCAATCATGTGATTATATGAGTGTGTATGCCAGGGAACTGACTTGTGACTCATTCAAATTTAGCTGATGTATAGTTCTCCCTCCTTTTAATGTACTCAGCATCCCCCAAGTTCTCTTCATTTCCTCTTTGGCTGATTTTGGTAACTTCTTAACTGGTTTTCCTTTTTGCTCTCAAGTACTTCAAATCCACACCGTTGCTAGATTACCTATTTAAAATATAAATCAGATCTTCTCTCTTGTTCCCAAGACTTTCATTCAGGGATATTTCTTTTCTCCATCATGATATTCAAAGCCTTATAATGACTTGGTCCCTAATTTCTTGTGTAGCCTCACTTGTTCTCCTGCTACTTCCTAAGAATTGTCCATCAGGGACCTACAGCTAGGCAACTGTAACTAGATTAGAGAAAAATCTGGCTGAGCTAGAGTTTGAAAGTCATTCATTCTAATTTACTTCTTGAAGACAAAATGGACAAACTCTCCAAGAACAGTGGCATCTGGGAAATGTCTGTACTAAGTAATGAGAAAAAACATTTGGAGAGATCAGAGGAATATGAGCTAGTGTAGCATCACCAAAGCCAAAGAAAATGGAATTTCAAGAAAGCGTGAACTATAGAGAGGGATCAAGGAGAAAGAGAACTGAGAAAAGTATCCTGGATTTGTAGATATAGAGATTTTTTTAATCATTAATTGCAGGCACATAATGACACTTTATACTGTTTCCAAAAGAACAGTCATCTGAATAACACTCATTAAGAAAACATTATGAGAGGCATAATGTTACATGGGGAAAAAATAACTACCTCTGGGATTAGGGGAAAAACCCTCTGTTTCTAGAACGAGTAGTCATTTTAAGATGTATTAATATAAATAACGACTGACTCAGTTTTTTTTTTTTTTTTTGCGGTACACGGGCCTCTCACTGGTGTGGCCTCTCCCGTTGCGGAGCACAGGCTCCGGACGTGCAGGCTCAGCGGCCATGGCTCACGGGCCCAGCCGCTCCGCGGCATGTGGGATCTTCCCGGACCGGGGCACGAACCCGTGTCCCCTGCATCGGCAGGCGGACTCTCAACCACTGCGCCACCAGGGAAGCCCCTGACTCAGTTTTTAAACTTGAGAACTTGGAAGTTCTCAATTTTTTACCATCACATACAGTCTTTTGTTAAATTTGTCGTGCCTCCTCTAAATTTTCTATTGGATAACAAGAGGGGAAAAATGCACGTAGGTTTGTTCCCGAAGTATCAATAGAATGTAAATGATGGAGGACTTAGTTTTTGATGAGTTCTATAGAATCTGTGATCGAATAGTATGTTTGCTATATACACAGTTGATTGGAATGTTTTTGTGTTAGACTGGGCTCAGGTAGAAGGTCATATCCCTTTGGTTTTTAAAGATTTAACTGTTACAATTAGAAAAAACTGAGACCCCCCCCTCCATTCATAATTAAAGACTAATAGACTATTAAAAGGCAGACTGATCATATGGTATCTCCTTCTCCTTAATGTGGCTAATAAGGAAAAATTTGCCCCCCCGATGAGCCTAGAGAATTACCTTGGTGGGTCATGGGAACAATTCTGTGATAAATCAAAATGAAATGAGACATGGTTCAGGTTTTATATAATTTGGTATCGAAAGACGGCGTAGCCAGACTGCCTTGGTTTAAACTTGGCTTCATTACTTTCTAAGAGTAGGATCTTGGACAAATTATTTAACCTCTCATTTCTTCAGTTACAAAAGAGAGATAATAATATTAGCTATCTTATATAGTGGTTGTTAGTATATATGAATATATATATATGTAAGTGTATATATAGCTATATATCAGTATATGTATATTTATATAATATATATGAAGCTTAGAATAGTTCCTGGGACATATTAATATTATATATGATTACAGTTTAGTGATTTTCTAGAAAAGCAGATTCACCGCAGTTTGTAAATTTCCCCATCATGGGGCTTCAACTCAGTTGACAGTATTGCGGCCACGGATTTGTCCTTAAAATAGGAAACAAGTGTATGTCTTGGAAGAAGGACGTCCAGGGACATGTAAAAGGTTAGGCACTATTATTTCCTAGATATAATTATGGTATTCATTTCTAATATAGATCAATGTAACTTCCTTGTGCATGGATTAATCTAGGGGATTAATCTTGCTTGTAGATGTACTTTTAAACATAGATGGCAAATATTCCTTGCATTTATTTCAGTGTATTGCTTTTCTAGGCGTTTTTTGTTTTCGAAGAATTTCCTAGATTTTTTAAACTCTCTTCTTTTGACAGCCTCGCACTGCATCACATCAAACATGTTAAAATGTACCCACAACCCGTAACGTTATAATTTATTTTTAAAATTGATTTCTGTTGAGCTGTAATTGAATAATTAATATATTTTGTCGAGTTTTCTTTTTGGATTTTGGAATCCTGAGATCTCAAACATTTTCATTGTTTTGTAAAAACTCATCAGCCATAGGCTATCTATCTTTATCCATTTAGTGGAAATAATGGCCCTGTTTCACATTTTATAAAAACCAAGATGGCTCAAATAGCAGTTCATCTTCAGCTCTGCCTTGACGTCACCCTTCTTTATGCTATGTGGTCAGTCGGGTACTCACTCTAGTTTTCTATGAAAACAGCTTTGCCCAAAGAAATTAAAGGCAGCAGTAGTACTTTTCTTATTAGGAAAATTCACGTGCACCCTGAGACGTGGCGGGGTCAGATTAAGTTAGAGGAATACACTGATAATCCTGGACATGCGAAGCCTAGTCTGCAATGTTTAGCTTGAGTTTTGCTTAGCTGTTCGTACAAGCTGGACGACAGGGACATGGGATGGACTGGGAGTGTGAAGACTGGCATTTATTTTAAGTAAATATTAAAGTAGAGGAACAAAGTTATGGTTTTGCAACGTTAGCAACTTTTCTCTTGGCAATAACTTCAAAGAGCGATAAAATACCATTGTAGTTATTCAGTCATTTATGTTAATCAGTTTCACTCACTCAAAGACATAAACCTACACATAAAATGAGCAGTTTTTCTGTATCCATGGGTTTTAGTTTCTTGAGTCTTTCCCTTAATTAAGCATAAAACATGGCTTCTATCATCACAGATATACTGTCAAAAGTCTCTTAAATTGGGAAGCCAAATAGTAAGATTAACACAGAACTGGTTGTTAAGAGCACCACACTCAAGTCCTTGCTCTACCACTGCATGCCTCATTTCTTCCGGCAATTCACTATGTCTCTTTAATAGCTCTCCTCAGATGTAAAAGAGGAAGTTGAAATATATTATTTCAAAGGTACCTTACGGCTCCAAAATTCTAGTAATTGTAACAAACTTTTCTTAATCCTTGTTCATTCAGCAAATATTTATTGTGCTGCTCTGTGACAGGCACTGTTTTATGGCTAAGGAGAGGGTGATATGACAGCAAGGGACTGGATGGCTACTTTTGATTAGGGAATCAGAGATGGCCATTCTGTTGAGGTGACATTTACGCTGAGATCCGAAGTACGAGAATTCATCCCAGCAAAGAAAAAGATCACGAACAGGTTAGAAAGTACTTCAGAGCGTAAACTCCAGTGCCAGACGGACTGGATTTAGATCCAAGCTCTGCCATTTACTGATTGTAGGGCCCTAGGAAAGTTTCCTTAACTTTTCTGAGTCTGTTTCCCCATCTGTAAAATGGGCTTTATTTGTGGTTTTATATATATATATATATTCTTTTAAATTTTATTGAAGTATAGTTGATTTACAATGTTAATTTCTGCTGTATAGCAAAGTGATTTATATATACACACACACATTCTTTTTCATGTTCATTTCCATTATGGTTTATTGCAGGATATTGAATATAATTCTCTGTGCTACACAGTAAGACCTTGATGTTTATCCATCCTGTATATAATAGTTTGCGTCTGCTAATCCCAAACTCCCAGTCCATCCCTCCCCACCCCCTTTCCCCCTTGCCAACCACAAGTCTGTTTTCTGTGTCCGTGAGTCTGTTTCTGTTTCATAGAATATGTTCATTTGTGTTGTATTTTATGTTCCGTATATGTGATGTATGATATTTGTCTTTCTCTTTCTGACTTACTTCACTTAACATGATAATCTCTAGTTCCATCCATGTTGCTTCAAATGGCATGATTTCATTCCTTTTTATGGCTAATATTCCATTGTATATATGTACCATATCTTTTTTTTCTGAACAATTTTCTTTAACTTTATAACAGATGTAATCATATATGTACACAGATGAAGACAGTATCGATGCATTAAACAATCCGGTATGGTTGGATTTTTTAGAGCTCTTTACAGTCATTGTGCAAAGACCTGGAGGTTCACATCAGTGGAAAAAAACTAGCCTTTCTTTTTTTCTTCCTTCTTTTTCCTTTTTTTAATTTTATTGAAGTATAGTTGATTTACAATGTTGTGTTGGTCTCAGGTGTACCGCGAAGTGATTCAGTTATACATATATTCATTCTTTTTTAGATTTTTTCTCATATAGGTTATCAGAGAATATTGAGTAGAATTTCCTCTGCTATACAGTATGTCCTTGTTGGTTATCTATCTTATATACGGTAGTGTGTGTCTATTCATCCCAAGCTCCTGATTTATCCCCTCCCCTCGCCCCCACGTTTCCCCTTTGGTAACCGTAAGTTTGTTTTCCATATCTGTAAGTCTGTTTCTCTTGTATAAATAAGTTCATTTGTATCATTTTTTTAAATTAGATTCCACACATGAATGATATCATATGATATTTGTCTTTCTCTGTCTGACTTACTTAGTATGACAATCTCTAGGTCCATCCATGTTGCTGCAAATAGCATTGTTTCATTCTTTTTTATGACTGAGTGATATCCCGTTGTATATATGTACCACATCTCCTTTATCCATTCCTCTCTCGATGGACATTTAGGCTGCTTCCATGTCTCGGCTATTGTGAATAGAGCTGCAGTGAACACTGGGGTGTGTGTATCTTTTTGGATTATGGTTTATTCCAGATATATGCCCAGGAGTGGGATTGCTGGATCATATGTTAGCTCTAGTTTTAGTTTTTTAAGGAACCTCCGTACTGTTCTCCATAGTGGCTGTACCAATTTACATTCACACCAGCAGTGTAGGAGGGTTCCCTTTTCTCCACACCCTCTCCAGCATTTATTGATTGTAGATTTTTTGATGATGGCCATTCTGACTGGTGTGAGGTGATACCTCATTGTAGTTTTGATTTGCATTTCTCTAATGATTAGCAATGATGAACATCTTTTCATGTGCTTTTTGGCCATATGTATGTCTTCTTTGGAGACATATCTATTTAGATCTTCTTCCCATTTTTTTGATTGGGTTGTTTGGTTTGTTTGTTTTTTTTGACATAGGGCTGCATGAGCTGCTTGTATATTTGTATTTTTTGAAAAGGGCAGGAACATGAGGTAAGAAATATGAAAAAAAATGGGAAAAGGTTGGGACAGGATTAAAACCTCCAAAATACCTTTGGAAATTAAGTCAGTGATTCACCTGCTGTTAAGAAAAGAACAGTGTATATCCTCTCATGCACATCAGGCAGAAAAAAAAAGACTGAGAACAACTGCCAAGTGAATGAATCAACTCAAAACAAAATGTTTCATTGTGGAATAAGTAATTACTGTATCCTCACTTCATCACGGCTTGATTCTAGGTCAGAGCCAAGAGAAAATTTGAAAGCTTTTTCAAAGAATCAGATTTACATGGCTTCTGACCCTAGTATTTTTATACTTGCTATGTTGGGGACGCTGGTTGTCTGCCCCCCACTTCCCGATTGTTTAGAAGTGGTGTGAAGTTGAAACTTTAGAAAGGTGTGTCCTGTATGTGTGTTGTATCAGATGCTGCAGGTAATTCTCACTATCAGCCCTTCTTGGCCATTGGACCCAGACAACCTCCCACCTTGAGTCAACAAACCTTAGTCAGTAGCACAGGCATAATGGCCCCTCCTCTGAAAGGAATGAACAGGAAAAGTAAGTACGCAGTGGACTTAATTGTGGAGAGCAAAGACCTACACCGCCATGGACTCTGTCACTCAGCCAATCCCCTCCACGTGGCAGCATAAAACTCTTGGTAACAACTGAGTATCAACTGATTTGCAGTCTCTAAAAGAATCTTCCTTCCCTTCACCCCGCTTACCCACCTCCTGCCCTTAGTAGGACTAACTGACTGTTGGTTGGAGTTTGGTTTGCTCTTCCTAAAGTTGTGTCGGCCCAACGCTTGTCCCACTGATTTTTCTTTCCATTATTCTTTCCCACGTTACAAGTGAGATGGAAATGTCTCTCATTTCTATAATGAGCAGAGATAAGGCACGCCACTTAGACATCATCTCACAGAGGGCTCGTGCTATAAATTAAGATAAATGTGAAGACTTGACAGTATTCGTAGCTAACCCTCTAGAATAGTTAAAATGTTAACATAGAACTTACTGATAAAAGCTCTAATAAGGGAATTTGGTACAGTCTGTCTAACCTGGAGATGGTTACATAGGAAATACTGGTGGTATTGGAGGAAGTGCCTATAAAAAAAAAAATCACTTAAGTAGATTTTGGAAGGGAATGAGATTTTTCATTCACTGACTTTTATTGAGCACATCCTGTCATAGGCATGTACTGTGCATCAGATATATAGTGGATGAACCAGAGAGACATGCTGCCTACCCTCAGTGAGCTTATGTTTTTGTGGAAGGAAACAGACAAAAACACTGTGCAAATAAATAATAATTACAATAATAGTCACAGGTAACAGTGTTTCTTAGGTGTCAGGCAGTGTTCTAACCAAATTACATATATTCATCTAATCCTAACAACAACCCCATAAATTGGGTAATGTTATCCCAAATTTACAAATGAGGAAAGAGACACACGTAGGTTAAGTAACTTATACAATGTCATGCAGCTAGTAATATAGAGAGCCAAGATTTAAACCTGGATACGAGGCTCAGAGTTTGAATTCTTGACTTCTACACTGTAATTAGAAAACACAACAAGGGCCCTAGAGTGAAAAACAAGGTACTGAGTTGGAGAATACTGAAGAGAAAGGATGATGATTTTCTAGTAGGTTAAAAGTTTAGATTCTACTTTAGTAACTGCAGTGTTTTGTTTTGCATGTATTAGAGATCGGCCCATGATGCTTAATTCAATGTAACATTTCTGATTAACTTTATAAGCATTTTTTTTTCTTTGTAGTTCATTGGAGGAAGCACTAATGTGATTCCTTTTAACATAGAATATCACAAGTCAGGATGGACTAAAAATAATGAATATTGTAACTGAATGTCGGGGATTCAACTTTAGTTGAACCTACATCCTATAATTAGTAATAAAGCAAATAATAAATTAGATGGAAAAATAAATAGCTTTTTTGTTGGGCATATGAAGATATAGCCCAACCTCTAGGCAGAAGGATCACTGATGGTCCCCCTAATGCTGTAATTCTTTGACTGTTGCAGGAAAAAGGCCAGATGTGAGAGGGGACAGGTGAAAACTTCACTTTTGTCTTGTTTGGCGCCAATGCCTAGCACACAATGCCCAGCACATAATAGACCCCCAGTGCGTATTTGTTGAGTGAATGAATATGAAGGATGAATTCTGTTTCTAATAATCTGGGTAAAGGAGGGGAGGGATGATGGAGCCCACACGAGTTTAATGCTTAATTATTTGAGGAAAAGCAATTACCCAGAATTAATCTAAACTGCACTCATAATCTATTTAATTTGGTTTTAATAAATAGCAGTCCAGTTTGGAAACCACCTAAAGCAGAGTGCACGTTAGTTTTGTGACTCACTACGCTTACTAGCTGGTGCTCTCTGTAAAAGCGGTTCTGGAAGAATGTGGTTGTACTAACGATGTTATCCAGACTTAAGTCCTATATCAAATGCCACTTCCCCTAGAAGTGCCACTTCCCACTTTCCTAATGATAATACTTTTTAGCTCCTAAACAGACGAATCACTCGCCAAAACACATAATGCTTAGCTCTTGTTCGTACCTTGTGCCAGCTTGTACCAGTCTGTACGTATCTTATGAAAATACTCTGGTAATTATGCCGGTTTGTACCTTTCCTATGGAAATAGTCTATTAATTATGATACATAATTTTCTTCTCCTTCACGCTATTATATAAGCTCCTTTAGGGCAGGGACTATCTTGCCTTTTATCTTGGCATTGTCTGAAGCACTTCCCACTGACAAAGAAAACAGTAAGTGCTTAGTAAATATTTGTTGGATCGAACTGACTGTTTACGTATTCATTCAATTAACTGTTCTAGTTGTTCTCTAGCTGGAAGATATGCAAGTGCAGTCCCTCACTACATCCTGTTGCCTAACTAGGTAGACAGGTTGCAGCTACTTTCATTTCTTGTTGACCGTTCAGGAAGTTTTTGTTTGTGTTGAATGCAAGTCGAACCTACTGAGTTTTCTGGCGAAGGGGAAGTTGTTTACAGCTTCTCTTCTTCATTGGTGCTACTGTTCAATGGGACCTGCCCGAGGATTGTACTGTACACCAAACAGTTTAAACTCAGCACCCATTTATTCATTGGCTCGCCATCAGATGACTCATCTACTGCCTGTCCCTATTAAGTAAATGTGGGTGTCTGCATGCTTGAAATACCCTTCATGTCGGTGCGATCTGTTTCAAACGATAAGTATCCTACCATCTTATCTATACATTTTAGCACCAACTAACAAGACTGTTTGGTCCCTCAAACAGATAAACAAGGAACTATGAAATATAATTATGTTTTTTAAAAGAAAACTTTTGAAAAGAAACCCTGGTCATCGTCTTATTATTCTAGGGAAATTTGCTATCACCCTGTGGAGGTAGAAAGGATACACTCACCCATCAACATTACTTATTCAGTAAAGGCATATATTTTTTAAGGTTAAACATACTGTGTAATGAAACTTTGGTATATAATTAACTTTTCAGGGGACTGATTTTAATTTAGTTGAGCTAAGAGTATACTGGTTAAATACATTCCAAAGGAGTCACCTGAAGGAATTCTGCTTGTTACTCACAGGTGGAAGAGGCTTTCTTATCTTTCACATAGTATGTTGTTTACTTTTTCATAGAAATTATTTATGTAAAGTATATAGTTTGATGTTTAGTAATGGCTTTTTACTACTGAAAATTGTTTTTCTAGGTGTCAACACTGAGGTGAAATTATTCTCTCATCTCTAAGAAAAAGGTTTCAAATGAAACTGTTAAGAGTATTAGTAATCTCTCTCTGGGTGGCCAACGTGTTGCTATAGAATAAAACCAGCTTATTAAATGTTGTTTGTTTGGTCTGGGTGAGGAAATGATACTGTTATCAGATTGCTAAGCTTCACAGAAGCATATACTCTCATCACTCTAAAATGTTTTTAAGTAACATTATTCCATTAAAATGATACTCTCTCCTTGTTAGGTAACTAAAATACTACCCAAAAGGGCAAAAAGAAAAAGCAAAAATTACCCAATGACCCATTGCTCTTCACATTTTTCTGAACATCCTTTTAGAAATCTCTACACAGAAATTTAAAGGCATTTGACATAAAAGAACTATTCATGCTTGCTATTCTGTTACTAACTGTATCATCTAGATGATAAAGATGCCATGAACATCTTTCCATGTCAGCAAACATTAACTATACACCAGTTGTAACAGTTATTGTAGTATTCCTTTATGCTTTATAATTTGCTGTATTCGCTTTTGATGAATATTTAGGTGGTTTTCAATTTTAGAATGTTACCACTCACACTTCAGTGGCCAGAAAGGTCCAGAAAGGCTGATTGCTATGAGTGAATGGTGTATATCCCATAAATATTCCAGTGACTTCTAGTTATGTCATAAAATTAAAATCTACATAGTTTTTAGATGACTCTTTCATGATTGACACATATATAGACATACGTATTTATGTACGCACACTCAAATAGCAACGACTCCTTGGTGATACAGCCCAGTAACCCCTTGTTCCCGCCACCCTGGAGCCTCCCCCAGCAGCCCACTCCTTACGCAGTTTGCATTTAAACTCCCAATCTTGGAAACTCTGATTCCCAGTGCAAATGCTGAATTTTTTTTTTTTTTTTTTTTTTTTTTTTGCTGCGTTGGGTCTTCGTTGATGCGCGCGGGCTTTCTCTAGTTGCTACGAGTGGGGGCTACTCTTTGTTGCGGTGCGCGGGCTTCTCATCGCAGTGGCTTCTCTTGTTGCGGAGTACGGGCTCTGGGTGCACAGGCTTCAGTAGTTGTGGCTCGTGGGCTTAGTTGCTCCTCCGCCTGTGGGATCTTCCTGGACCAGGGCTTGAACCCATGTCCCCTGCACTGGCAGGCAGATACCTAACCACTGCGCCACCGGGGAAGCCCAATAATTTGTTTTGATGTTTCCCCATTCTTGGCAGATGTAGGTATTGACATTACATGTTAAATGAATGAATGCGTTTTAGGTAAAACATAACTGACTGCTCTTTTATTTTTAAAACGGGTGTTTTGTTTCAAAATGTTCATTCCAACTATATTATTTTCTGTTTTTTGGGTTTTCTATTTCAAAACTTCTTTGGGTTATATCAGTTGCTCTAGGCTAATTTGGAGTTAAATCACCAGTTGATCACTGTGTTTATCAGAAAGCGTATTCTGAATTCTGAAACTGACTTAAAGTGAACTTTGGAATACAACTGTAAGAGGGGGGCCTCCTTAAAGAAGTTTTAATAATTAGTACAGATGTACTTTTTGTGCTCCTTAACGAGGCAGTTCATCAATTTCCATAAGAAGTACAGTTGTGTTCAAGTTTCTTCATAAAGTTTCTTCTCACTAGCATTTGTGTTCTTCAGTTAGTAACTGTTCCTTGTGTTACAACTTGCACACTTCTGGTTTACAATATAAATTGTTACATATGTGTTCCACAATAATCCTGTAAATTTTTTCAGGAAGCAGTTTTACAAGAGACAATGCCTACACTTAGAAAGAAACCCTACATTTGGGTTGTAGGTTGAAAAGGGAATTGGGAAAGCCATGTTGAAAAAAAAAAATTCAGAAGATCAGCAGTAGAGGATTAGAGATAGGTCTGGCCAGGCAACTGATTAAAGAATGTGATAATATATCAAGATGTATCAAGATGAGTATTCTACTTTTAAAATGTTCTAATAATCATGATAAGGAAGTTATTATTAAAGAAAATAAAAGTATTGGGGATACCTCTGTATGTTTCTTCCTACCTGCTACTTCCTTCATTCTTCTCTCTCCATGAGAGTACTCAAGTTAGTCATCTTAATACCTTTGTTGTTGTAGAAAAGGAATCGTTTACTGTTTTGCTCTTTTGTGTATATTGTCTTCCTTTGAAGCAGGTGATATTCAGGGAGCAGAACCAAAGGATTTTTTCTGATCATTTGGGCAGGCTGGCTTTTATCCCTCTGTTTTTCTCTCTCTATTGTTTTATAGTTGAACTGAATCATCAGTTTTTTTAATATCTTCAGGTACACTTCCACTCAGAACTAGGATACAAATTTTTAAACTGTCTCTCTCACTCAAAAATCAAATAGGCCTTGGGATGTTGAAAATTGTGTTGTTTATTAAAAAAAAAAAAAAAGCAAGAGAGGCAGAAAGACAATAACTGATAGTTTATTTTCCTAAAGGACTTCCTGCAGCATTTTCACTTACGTCCTGCAGGGAGGTGGGAGATCGCTCTTGTCTTGTGTAGGTATTTCCATGCATATGAATTGCCAACCACTTTGAATTTGAGATGACTGCCCCTAGAACTCTGGAATGTGAGATGTGTTTTTAAGACCCCAGAATCCTTTCTTTCTCAGTGTCTAGGGTATTTGGGGAAGACATTTCCAGAGCTGTCCCGGGGCCTTCTTGCTGTGGGCCTGGCAGCTTCTACTGTGTACAGTGGGGCGTAGGAATATGGTGCTCAAGCAAGGGACTCAGATGCCTGGGTTTGGATTTGGTTTTAAACCTGCCTAGAGAAGTGACTGCAGCGGAGAGAAGAATGTGCCGTCACAGTTGTCCATATGCTAGTCCTGGAACCAGTGAATATGTTATTTTATATGGGGAAAGGGACTTTGCAGCTATGGTTAAGGAAAAGATCTTACGATGGGAAGATTTGCTGGGTTGCCTGGATTGGCCCAGTGCAATCACAAAGGCCCTTAGAAGAGGGAGGCAGGAGGGTCAGAGAAGGAGCTGTCATGACAGAAGGAGAGGTCAGAGTAATGCAAGAAGAGGCCCCCAGCTGAGGGATACAAGTGGCCTCTAGAAGCCAGAAGGGTGAGGAAGCTGATTCTGTCCCGGAGGGAATGCAGCCTTGCTGACCCCTTGATTTTAGCCCAGTGAGACCCATTTTGGACTTCTGGCCTCCAGAACTGTAAGATAATAAATTTGTGTTGTTTTAAGCCACTAAGTTTGTGGTAATTTGTTACAGCAGTAGGAAACTTATGTAGTGACCTTGGGTAAATTCCTTAAACTTTAAGCCTATGTTTCTCCATCTTTTTTTTTTATATATAATAGCTTCTTTGAGATATATTTTTGCATATCATAAAATTCCCCCATTTCAAGTGTACAGTTTAGTGATGCTTGGTAACTTTTCTGAGTGGTGTAACCATCACCAAATCAGTTTTGGAACGTGTTTTTACACCTCCCATAAGATCCCTCATGTCTACTTTATCGTTAACCCAACCTCCAGGCAGCCATTAATCTACCGTCTTTATAAATCTTCCTTTTTTGGATATTGTGTAGAAATAGAATCATACAGTATGTGGTGTCCTGTGTCTTTTTTTTCCCACTTTGACTAATATTCCGTTATGTCTAACAGACGTTATAGCAACACCCTCCTCCTAGGACTGTTGTGAGGATTAAATCAGATTGTGAATTCAAAGTGCTTTGCATAGTGTCCAACACATAGTAAGTGTTCAATAAAAGTTCTTTTTCTACTACTTCTACTACTTATTATTCTTTCTGTTGCTTTTTTCAGGTTCCTGAAAAAATTCACACAAATATATTTTGACACACAGTGCTACTGTTGCTTTTCTACTCTTGTTTATGTTGTGAGTAATGTAAATCTTATTTATGTGTTAAATTGATTTTGGAGGGTGACGTCAGAACCTAAATACCATGCTTACTTTTTTTTTTTAATAGGTTGAATATTTTATTATTAAACCGTTTATTTTCCTGCAAGACTGTTGCTTCACTGTATAAAAAGAACACCGGCAAACACAGAATATTGCAAAATTAAGGTAGTAATGGTCTTCATCGGACACTATACAACTAACAAACTTTCCTCCACTGCCACTCATTTCCAGCGGGAGGATCGTTGAGTATTTTGACCCAAACCAGGGGTGGCTGTAAGCAAATTACAATATTATATAAGGCAATGTTATCCTTGAATTACATAATTTTTATAACTAGGTTTACCACAGATAATTTCAGGAATTCTGAATATAACTGGAGACTAGCCTGAAAATCATAGGGTGCTGTGAAAAAGATGCATAGTGTTTACCTGAAGTCATTAGGAAGTTAAGGGGTATTTTCTTCAGGAAACATGGTTGCAAGTAGTTTCTTTTGCCAAAAGTTGCTTTTTAAAAATCTATCCACCCCTAACTTAAGATAACTATGCTAGGTTAAGTTGTTTCAAAGTAGTTTATTCAGGGGTTCCATTTTCACTCCTCAGTAGATGTTAAGTATTTCTCATGTGCTTCTTCACTCATTCGTTCATCTCGTTCTGAAGGGTTCCTCCGTGTCATCTTGATCAGCCAACCCTCTGCATAACAAGATTTGTTGACAAGTCCTGGATTTTCTGCTAGAGCTTCCTAAATTTCAGTTACTTCTGTTAGAGGAGAATAGAGTTCACTAGACGCTTCCACGCTTTCCAAAGCACCAGATTCCTCTTGTTTGTTCAATTCTGTCCCAACTTCAGGCAGACTGCAGTAAACAACATCTCCCAAAGCTTCCGTGCAAAATTGCTGGTGTGCACGGTTTCAGCACCGCTTTCTGTTGTTACGCGTTCGTGCTGGTCTGAATTTCCGCAGCGACAGCAGAGCGGGGCCGGTGCGCAGCCCCCAAGGCCGCCGGGCAGGGCGCCGCTGGCTCGCGGCGCCCTGTTCTCCGGGCCACGCTTCCTCTCTCCTTTCCTTATGAGACAATATGTTCTGTATTCTAGGTGACTGATTTGCAACGCGAAGTTTTAGAGCACAGTGGTGTACTACTTGGGAACTGCCTGTATTCAGATAGATTATGTGCGTGTTCTGAACTTGCCTTGAACTTAAAAGAGGGCTTTTACCTGCTGCTCTGCTGCTACCAGCATTGAAAGGAGAAAGACTGAGCAGCATCCAGTCTTCAGAAACTCTTCGTGAAAGTCTCAAATCTGTGAGGGGTATTAAAGAAGCACTTTGGAGTCTCTTTAATTTTGACTGGCAGACCGGTATCCTGATGGGATCTGAATCAAGAAAATCAGAGCCAGAAAAGAAGAAAATGGTGGTGATGGGAAGAACGAGTAACAACTGCTGTGCTTACAGCTGTCGTAGCATTTTGAACATGCTTCTGCTTTGCGTCCCCTCTTGGATAGCTGTTTAAGCCTGTTGACATTTGCTTCTTCCTGACTCCTCCCGGGATTCCACTTGTAAACTTCTTTAGGGCAGGAATCCCATCTCCCCATCTCAGAGGTGTCAGTGCCTTGCCTGGCTTCCCATACTTTGGTGGATGGATGAATGGTTGGATTTACGGATGGATGGATAGCTGACAGTTTAGCGCTTAGAAAAAGTATGGTAGCTCTTCTTGGACACTAGCGTTCTCCTGTGTTCCTCTGGACTGCCCAAAAGAAACAGATAAGAGGAGTTAAGTTAGTTCATGGTCGTGAATCAGTTTTTAGTTTTGCTACTCATAAAGTGTTTACCTTTTCTGAAAATCAACAAAATGCTTCGGCTGTAGTATAAGAAATATAGTAGCTCATACGGTTTTATGTGTCGTACGAACTAAGTTGTCTTGTTTTGGCTTCTCTTAAGCCCCACTTTGGCTTAGTTGTAGGTAGATCAGATAAATCCAGCAAGTCTAACATTTTATTTTTTAACTTTTGTGTTTATGTCATTTCCAGACATTCTGGCTCACTTTGGTTGGGTTAGGGCTGACTTCAGAATTTGTGCGTTACTCTTATTCCATTCTTTCTTGTCCCGCTGTTTAAACCCTTGGTTGCTGTTGAACACTTCTATGTAGAAAGAGGCAAGGCACGCTAGCCAAGAGGTAGAAGCAACCCAAGCGTCCTTCAGTGGATGAATGGATAAACAAAATGTGGCATATACATACAAGGGAATATGCAACCTTAAAAAGGGAGGATGTTCTGTCGTTTGTGACAACATGAGTGAACTTAAAGGACATTATGCCCATGTGAATACATACCTTAAAGGACATTATGCCCACGTGAAATAAGCCCACAGAAAGATAAATACTTGTATGATTACACTTACATGAGGTATTTAAAATAGTCAAATTCATAGAAACAAAGTAGAATGTTGGTTGCTAGGGGCTGGGGGGACAGGAAGAGGGGAGTTGTTTAATGGCTATAGAGTTTCAGTTTTGCAAGGTGCAAGTTTTGGAGCTCTGTTTCACAACAATGTGGGTATACTTATACTGAACCTCTACACTTAAAAATGCTTAAGGCGGTCAATTTTACGTTATGTGCCTTTACGACGTTTTAAAAAAGAAGAGGAAACAAGGAGTTAAGATTTGAGTTAGTCACGTTTGCTACTTGAAGAAACTTCTGAAGTATTCAGTGGGCTAAAGGCTTAGAATAAAGCGTAGTACAGAATAAAACAAGAATAAGATGGTCATCTTCTTTACATTTTCACCGTGTTTTAGCTAGGATTCATGAGACTCTTGTCAGGTAATAGCTAGACTGCTGTCAGATACCATGAAGCTGGGCATAATATTGAAACAGTTCCTTTCAAACTATTATAAGGATGATTTTGAGACTCTGAGAGGTTTTTGTACTCTTTTGATAACCAGTGTTATGTACCCCTACTGGGTCCTGAAAAGGGATTGGTACTGGAGTAATGAAGGATTCAAGTTTTACTTTTATTTTCAGTAACATTACAGGATGAGCTCTTGGTAAAGACCCTATGTTTCTTGGTATTTATCTCCCTGAAGGCCTTGCCAGTGTTTCTTTAGCCCATTTGGAAGCATTCCAGTTGTTCCAACTAGATTGAAAATGGCTGCTTTTGCCTATAACTTGCTGATTTGGGGAGTATCTCTTCCCATTGGAGATGAGATGCATCATAAATGCTATTTATTCTGATGCTGCCAGTAACAACATTTGGGTATATTCTTTATACTATATTTTATACTCTACACTACAAGCATATGTGGTACATTTATATACAAAGAGGAAATTAATTTTTTTTGGTGCCATTGACACTTAATTTTTTCCCAGCTATATTGAGATGTAATTGGCATATAACATTTGTAAATTTAAGGTGTACAATTTGTTGATATATTTAAATTTTTCAAAATCATTACCACCATAGCGTTAGTTAACACCTCCATCACGTCACATAATTACCATTTTTTTGTGGTGAGAACAGATAAGATCTGCTTTCTCAGCAGCTTTCAAGTATATAATACAGTATTTTTAACTATAATCACCAAGCTGTCCATTAGATCCCCAGAACTTATTCACCTTATAACTGAAAAGTGGAAAGTAACTTTTAATTAAATTGAAAGTGAACTGTAAAGACCAATTCTGCTTCTAGGAGTGTGCAGATTTTTTAGTTCTTAGCCGTGTGTAGTAGCAGCCTCTGTTGGAAATTCAAGATGATTTGGACAGACTGCCTGCCCTTAAGTTACTTACAGTGTAATGGAGAGAAATACCTTCATAGCAAATTATGATACAAAACAGACACTTATAAATGCTATGATAGAAGATGAAATGAATTTCGTGAGAATAAGGAAGAGGCAGTTAATTTTGATGGAGGTGGAGGCCACAGCTTAGTTGAACCCTAGAAGATAAATAGACTTTACTAAGTGAAGAAAGAGAGGAAAGACTTTCCAGGAAAAATCATACATCATGAGTAGAAGCTCTGAGGTTGAAGATGTGTTGTGATGTCACAGGACCCGAAGGAGCAGGGGAGGAAATGATGAAAAAGGACTAAAAGTGACATGAGCCATTCAAGTTGCTACCATTCTGATCCTAATGACTTTCGGTGGGTATAAAGTTTATAACCAAGCCCAGGACCAGGAGTGATAGTTCCTGCTCAATGAGAAGTTTCTGTAGGTAAGGCCCTGAAATTAACCCTTTAAATGAAAAATGAGATTTCTCCCCTCCTGCTTTAAAACGAGAACTGGTGGTACAGTTGAGTGTCTACAAAATCCCCCATGTTTTGTTAATGTTGGTAGAACTCACACGCATACCTGCTCTTCTGTCCAGTCACTGGTGTTCTAAAGCCAACGGGAGTCTACACTCACCTCACCTCATCAGTGTACTTCTTCGGAAAAGTACAATTACAGAAATGGAAGAGATCCAAGATACCATTCAGGACAAAACTCAGATTTTGAAAATGAGAACGTTTCCAGAGAGGTTCAGTGCCCAGGTGACAAGTGTAATAAGTGACAGCAGCAGCTCAGGGGCACCGTTGCTCTGGCTCTCATCCCATGGTCCCTGCCACTTTCCAGCACAGCAGAGGAATGGGCAGAGGGCTTCCTCCTCTGTGCGTGAGCCCCGCTTCCCTCTGTGGGTCTTGTCATGTTTTAGCTCTTCTGTCTAAAGCAGGTTATCTGAAATGCCGTAGATACCCTAGCTGCTTCTGGGTCTAACAATTTAACAACAGCTGAAGAGGGTTATTAACCCATTGCTATTAATATGCTATTTTAACATCAGCCGCATCCTGGTATAAAAATGGGAGTCATGGAAAATTTCAGTGAGATTTTGAATTGGGGCACTGCTCTTCACCCAGAATCTGTTAGAGCCTTTCTGATGGTAAGCCTTTCAGACAAACAATATCTTTGAGACACCAACACTTAATCTCTGTTAATTCTGGTAGTGGTTTGCCTATATCATCTACCTTTCCCTACACCTCAGTTTTCTCCTCGCCTCTAGACTACTGACAGATTTTCTATAAGATACTTAAGGACATATTTTGTTTTAATATAACACGGAAAATTTTTTGAAAACTCTTGGAAATGACAATAACAATATCCCGATCTTCATTTTAAGTATATCAATTTCTATCTGATATTTATCATTGTAGGTTTAATAATAACTATCTTTAATAACAGTCAGTTGTTACTTTTTCACTATTTTGGTTGAAACCATGTATCTAAAATAGATTGAAACATATCGAGTAATCCATTATAAATTTTTTAAAAATTAGTTATCCGACTAAATGATTGGGAACTCAGTTACCAATCGATCATCTGGATATTTTAAAACCTCTAAATAATTGATGTAAATTTTTCTAATTTATTTAAAACATTGATTATTGTATAGACATGGTTGGGTAATTGTTGATATAGTAGACTAGAACTTTCATTTAGGAAGTTTTATGTTCTATTAGTGCTTTTAAGTAGAAAAGATTAACTCATCAATTGAATTAATAGTAAATGGTATTGTTTATAAAATCTGCAATATGAGAAGGAAAAAATGGAAGCTGAGATACGTAATATAAATTGAATACCTGGAAACACCAACATCTTAGTTCTTAAGAAGGGAAGCATTGCCAGGGAGGTGGGTGGAAGGGCTGCAGGTACAAAAACGATTCTGGAAAATTTTGTTTCCATTGCCTCACCTCAAGCATTAGGAGCTTTATTATTATTATTATTATTTTGATTATGGCCATTCTGACTGGTGTGACACCATACCTCACTGTAGTTTTGATTTGCATTTCTCTAACGATTAGTGATGTTGAGCATCCTTTCATGTGTTTGTTGGCAATCTGTAAACCTTCTTTGAAGAAATGTCTATTTAGTCTTCTGCCCATTTTTGGATTGGGTTGTTTTTTTGATACTGAGCTGCATGATCTGCTTGTACATTTTGGAGATTAATCCTTTGTCAGTTTCTTCACTTGCAAATATTTTCTCCCATTCTGAGGATTGTCTTTTGGTCTTGTTTATGTTTTCCTTTGCTGTGCAAAAGCTTTTAAGTTTAATTAGGTCCCATTTGTTTATTTTTGTTTTTATTTCCATTACTCTAGGAGGTGGGTCAAAAAGGATCTTGCTGTGATGTATGTCATAGTGTTCTGCCTATGTTTTCCTCTAAGAGTTTGATAGTGTCTGGCCTTAAATTTAGGTCTTTAACCCATTTTGAGTTTATTTTTGTGTATGGTGTTAGGGAGTGTTCTAATTTCATTCTTTTACATGTAGCTGTCCAGTTTTCCCAGCACCACTTATTGAAGAGGCTGTCTTTTCTCCATTGTATATTTTTGCCTCCCTTATCAAAAATAAGGTGACCATATGTGCGTGGGTTTATCTCTGGGCTTTCTCTCCTGTTCCATTTTTCTATATTTCTGTTTTTGTGCCAGCACCATACTGTCTTGATTACTGTAGCTTTGTAGTATAGTCTGAAGTCTGGGAGCCTGATTCCTCCAGTTCCTTTTTTCTTTCTCAAGGTTGCTTTGGCTATTCGGGCCCTTTTGTGTTTCCATGCAAATTGTGAAAATTTTTTTCTAGTTCTGAGGAAAATGCCATTGGTAGTTTGATAGGGATTGCATTGAATCTGTAGATTGCTTTGGGTCATATAGTCATTTTCACAATGTTGGTTCTTCCAGTCCAAGAACATGGTATATCTCTCCATCTGTTTGTATCATCTTTAATTTCTTTCATCAGTGTCTTATAGTTTTCTACATACAGGTCTTTTGTCTCCTTAGGTAAGTTTATTCCTAGGTATTTTATTCTTTTTGTTGCAGTGGTAAATGGGAGTGTTTCCTTAATTTCTCTTTCAGATTTTTCATCATTAGTGTATAGGAATGCCAGAGATTTCTGTGCATTAATGTTGTATCCTGCTACTTTACCAAATTCATTGATTAGCTCAAGTAGTTTGCTGGTAGCATCTTTAGGATTTCCTATGTATAGTATCATGTCATCTGCAAACAGTGACAGCTTTACTTCTTTTCCGACTTGGATTCCGTTTATATCATTTTCTTCTCTGATTTCTGTGGCTAAAACTTCCTAAACTATGTTGAATAGTAGTGGTGAGAGTGGGCAACCTTGTCTTGTTCCTCATCTTAGTGGAAATGCTTTCAGTTTTTTTCACCATTGAGAACGAAGGTGGGTGTGGGTTTGTCATATATGGCCTTTATTATGTTGAGGTAGTTTCCCTCTATGCCCATCTTCTGGAGAGTCTTTATCATAAGTGGGTGTTGAATTTTGTCAAAAGCTTTCTCTCCACCTATTGAGATTTTCATATGGATTTTATCCTTCAATTTGTTAATATGGTTGATCACATTGATTGATTTGCATATTTTGAAGAATCCTTGCAGTCCTGGGATAAACCCCAGTTGATCATGGTGTATGATCCTTTTAATGTGCTGTTGGATTCAGTTTGCTAGTAGTTTGTTGAGGATTTTTGCATCTATGTTCATCAGTGATAGTGGCCTGTAGTTTTCTTTCTTTGTGACATCTTTGTCTGGTTTTGGTATCAGGGTGATGGTGGCCTCATAGAATGAGTTTGGCAGTGTTCCTCCCTCTCCTATATTTTGGAAGAGTTTGAGAAGGATAGGTGTTAGATCTTCTCTAAATGTTTGATAGAATTCGCTTGTGAAGCCATCTGGTCCTGGGCTCTTGTTTGTTGGAAGATTTTTAATCACAGTCTCAATTTCAGTGCTTGTGATTGGTCTGTTCATATTTTCTATTTCTTCCTGGTTCAGTCTTGGGAGGTTGTCCATTTCTAAGAATTTGTCCATTTCTTCCAGGTTGTCCATTTTATTGGCATAGAGTTGTTTGTAGTAATCTCTCATGATCCTTTGTACTTCTGCAGGGTCAGTTATTACTTCTCCTTTTTCATTTCTAATTCTATTGTTTTGAGTCTTCTCCCTTTTTTTCTTGATGAGCTGGCTAAAGGTTTATCACTTTTGTTAATCTTCTCAAAGAAACAGCTTTTAGTTTTATTGATCTTTGCTATTGTTTCCTTCATTTCTTTTTCATTTATTTCTGACCTGATCTTTATGATTTCTTTCCTTCTGCTAACTTTGGGGTTTTTTGGTTCTTCTTTCTCTAATTGCTTTAGGTGTAAGCTTAGGTTTTATTTGAGCTGTTTCTTGTTTCTTGAGGTAGGATTGTATTGCTATAAACTTCCCTCTTAGAACTGCTCTTGCTGCATCCCATAGGTTTTGGGTCATTGTGTTTTCATTGTCATTTGTTTCTAGGTATTTCTTGATTTCCTCTTTAATTTCTTCAGTGATCTCTTGGTTATTAAGGAGTGTATTGTTTAGCCCCTATGTGTTTATATTTTTTTACAGATTTTTCCCTGTAATTGATATCTAGTCTCATAGCATTGTGGTCAGAAAAGATACTTGATATTATCTCAATTTTCTTAAATTTACCAAGGCTTGATTTGTGACCCAAGATATGATCTATCCTAGAGAATGTTCCATGAGCACTTGAGAAGAATGTGTATTCTGTTGTTTTTGGATGGAATGTCCTATAAATATCAATTAAGTCCATCTTGTTTAATGTATCACTTAAGCTTGTGTTTCCTTTTTTAATTTTCATTTTGAATGATCTGTCCATTGGTGAAAGTGGGGTGTTAAAGTCCCCTACTATGATTGTGTTACTGTCGATTTCCCCTTTATGGCTGTTAGCATTTACCTTATGTATTGAAGTGCTCCTATGTTCGGTTCATAAAAATTTACATTGTTATATCTTCTTCTTGGACTGATCCCTTGATCATTATGTAGTGTCCTTCTTTGTCTCTTGTAGTAGTCTTTATTTTAAAGTCCATTTTGTCTGATATGAGAATTGCTACTCCAGCTTTCTTTTGATTTCTATTTGCATGAAATATCTTTTTCCATCCCCTCACTTTCAGTCTGTGTGTGTCCCTAGGTCTGAAGTGGGTCTCTTGTAGACAGCATATTTACTGGTCTTGTTTTTGTATACATTCAGCCTATATGTCTTTTGGTTGGAGTATTTAATCCATTTACATTTAAGGTAATTATTGATATTTATGTTCTTGTTACCATTTTCTTAATTGTTTCGGATTTCTTATTGTAGGTCTTTTATTTCTCTTGTGTTTCCTACGTAGAGAAGTTCCTTTAGCATTTGTTATAAAGCTGGTTTGGTGGTGCTGAATTCTGTTAACTTTTGCTTGTCTGTAAAGGCTTAAATTTCTCTGTCGAATCTGAATGAGATCCTTGCTGGGTAGGGTAATCTTGGTTGTAGGTTTTTTCATTTCATCACTTTAAATATGTCCTGCCACTCCCTTCTGGCTTGCAGAGTTTCTGCTGAAGGATCAGCTGTTAACTTTATGGGGATTCCCTTGTATGTTATTTGTTGCTTTTCCCTTGCTGCTTTTAATATTTTTTCTTTGTATTGAATTTTTGATTGTTTGATTAAAATGTGTCTTGGAGTGTTTCTCCTTGGATTTATCCTGTATGGGACTCTGCGCTTCCTGGACTTGATTGACTATTTCCTTTCCCATATTAGGGAAGTTTTCAACTATAATTTATTTTTTTCACATCTTTATTGGAGTATAATTGCTTTACAGTGGTGTGTTAGTTTCTGCTTTATAACAAAGTGACTCAGTTATACATATACATATGTTCCCATATCTCTTCCCTCTTGTGTCTCCCTCCCTCCCACCCTCCCTATCCCACCCCTATAATTTCAGATATTTTCTCAGTCCCTTTCTTTTTCTCTTCTTCTTCTGGGACCCCTATAATTCAAATGTTGGTGCATTTAATGTTGTCCCAGAGGTCTCTGAGACTGCCCCCAGTTCTTTTCGTTCTTTTTTCTTTATTCTGCTCTGTGGTAATTATTTCCACTATTTTATCTTCCAGGTCACTTATCCGTTCTTCTGCCTCAGTTATTCTGCTATTGATTCATTATAGAGAATTTTAAATTTCATTTATTGTGTAGTTCATCATTGTTTGTTTGTTCTTTAGTTCTTCTAGGTCCTTGTTAAATGTTTCTTGTATATTGTCCATTCTATTTCCAATATTTTGGAACATCTTTACTATCATTACTCTGAATTCTTTTTCAGGTAGACTGCCTGTATCCTCTTCATTTGTTTGGTCTGGTGGGTTTTTGCATTGCTCTTTCATCCACTGTGTTTTTCTCTGTGTTCTCATTTTGCTTAACTTACTGTGTTTGGGGTCTCCTTTTCACAGGCTGCAGGTTCATATTTCCCATTGTTTTTGGTGTCTGCCCCTACCCCTAGTGACTAAGGTTGGTTCAGTGGCTTGTGTAGGCTTCCTGGTGGAGGGGACTGGTGCCTGTGTTCTGGTGGATGAGGCTGGATCTTGTCTTTCTGGTGGGGAGGACCACGTCTGGTGGTGTGTTTTGGGGTGTGTGTGACCTTACGATTTTAGGCAGCCTCTCTGCTAATGGTTGGGGTTGTGTTCCTGTCCTGCTCGTTGTTTGGCATAGGGTGTCCAGCACTGTAGCTTGCTGGTCATTGAGTGGAGCTGGGTCTTAATGTTGAGATGGAGATCTCTGGGAGCGCTTTCACCGTTTGATATTGTGTGGAGCCAGGAGGTCTCTGGTTGTCCAATGTCCTGTACTCAGCTCTCCCCCCTCAGAGGCACAGGCCTGAAACCCGGCCGGAGCACCAAGACCCTGTCAGACACATGGCTCAGAAGAAAAGGGAGAAAAAAAGAAAGAAAGAAATAAAATAAAGTTATTAAAATAAAATTTTTTTAACTTAAAAGTAATTTTAAAAAAAGAGTGAAAGAAAGGAGAGCAGCCAAACCAGAAAACAAATCCACCATTGGTAACAAGCGCTACAAACTATACTAAAAGAAAAAAGAAAAAAAAAAATGGAGAGACAGAACCCTAAGACAAATGGTAAAAGCAATGCTATACAGACAGAATCACACAAAGAAGCATACACACTCACAAAAAGAGAAAAAGGAAAAAAAAATATATATATATATATTAATTTAAAAAAAGGAAAAGGAAGAGAGCAACCAAATCAATAAACAAATCTACCAATGATAATAAACTCTAAATACTAAACTAAGATAAACATTAAACCAGAAACAAGTTAGATGCAGAAAGGAAACCTCAAGTCTACAGTTGCTCCCAAAGTCCACCACCTCAATTTTGGGATGATTCTTTGTCTATTCAGGTATTCCAGAGATGCAGGGTACATCAAGATGATTGTGGAGATTTAATCTGCTGCTCCTGAGGCTTTTGGGAAGTCTGAGGTCTTCTGCAAGCATTCAGTAGGTGTTCTGTAGGATTTGTTCCACATGTAGATGTATTTCTGATGTATTTGTGGGGAGGAAGGTGATCTCCACGTCTTACTCCTCCACCATCTGGAAGGACCACCAGGAGCTTTATTATTGAATGTTGTCTTTTAAAACAATCTTCCAACTCTTCATTTGTACTAATATTTTATTTATAACGTATAAATAAATATAGGTCAATCACAATAGATTCGTTAATAGAACAGAATACATTTGGAAGTTTTTACACCTTTTAAAATGGTTATTAAACCTGGCCTCCAGTGATTGCTTTCAATAAAACTTTTTTTTCCTAAGAACTAAATAAGGGGGAATGTTTCATCATGTCAGGATTTTTTCTTGCGAAATAATTAGTTGAGGACGTACTATTTGCACATAATGTATGTGGACAAGATTGGGCAATGTGATGTAAAGATAATGAAATTAGGTACATTCAGGCCTCGGTGAACAAGCGTATTCTAAGGGTATTGATGAATCAAATGATGACAGTCCAAAAAGAGTTTGCAGTTGAAGGATCTCATCATTCTCTACCTACTTAAGCGTTTTGTTAATGATTTAGATTAAGATATAGAAGACTTTATGCATATGAAAGTAGTGAATGAAACAAAGCTGAGAAGGATAACTAATATGTCACATAGCAAGGTTAGAAATAAAAGCTCTGAAGACCACTACGAAAATGTTAGTTGTTTCTTTTTATCTTATCATAGATGGAAAAAATGGAGGGAGACTTAGCAGATTGATGTTTCCAGTAAATAAATGTTTAGTCTTGAATGTTGATTCTCAAGAGAGATCAGAAGTAGAAAGACCTAGTTTAATAGCAATTCCTAAGAAAAGGCTAGAGAATTTTAGGCAATTGCAAGTTCAGTGTAGGCCAACAGTGTTACTTCGAAAGCTAGAATCTTACTCTTCATAATAGAAAGCACTGGCATGATTATTTATAGTTTGCAAGGCACTTTTTTTTTAAAGTTGGGATATTGAGGTACAGTTTACATAGTGTAAAACACATCCATTGTAGTATAGTGTTCTGAGTTTCAACAAAGTCATACTGTCATATTACCACCCCCGCAACTTAGATTGTAGACCATTTCCTTCATTCCCAACAGTTCCCTTATGTCCCTTTTAGTCAGCTATTCCGTTTATCCAAGCCCCTCGTAACCCCTGATCATTTTCTGGCCCCATAGTTTTGCAAAGCATTTTTCACATAACTTTTTGCATTCTTATAAGATCTCTACAGCATCTAATATTAGCAATATCTGTTATATAAATGAAGTAACCAGGGTTCAGTTAAGGAACTTTCTGAAAGCTATACTATATAAATAGTGGATCCAGGACTTGAACCTTCATTTTTCTAATTCAGAATCCCAAACACTTCCTTGATCTTTCCATCTAGCCCCTTGCTCCAAGAGCCCCAGCTTCTTTGCATTGTTCATTCACCTGCAGGTGGATCCTATATTAGGAGCCAGCATTCAACATTCACAGTAAGAATGGAAGGGCCAGAGCAGCGTTTCTCAACCTTTCTTTCATTATCATTCCCATAAGGATCCTTTTTAGAATTTTTTTCCTAATCGCATACCCTCCCCAATTAAACTTTAACACCATAGATATACTATATTTCTGTGTGTGTACTGTAAATATCTGTGCTTTATATATAAAAAGAGTAGTTTTTTTTCACCCATCCCGCAAGAGCCAATATGCCCCACTGGGGGCAATATATCCCTCACTGAGAATGCTTAGAGTAGAACTAGACCAGAATGATCTTCAACCATTGTCCCAACTGACATGCATGACGCATGACCCTTGAGTGAGTATGAGACACATTCAAGGTCACACCCAAATTTTCATAACACTGAAAATTTAGAAAATAGCACAGCAGACTTTAGGCAAGATGTTTATGAAAGCATCTTAAGAACATGTAGGTAAGTAAAATCAGCCATTAGACATAATCTTCAAATATTATTTAACAGGGGAAGTTAAAATATGGCTAATTTTTAAAAGTAATTTTTTAAAAGTTGGCTTTTAATCTAAATCCTGACTTTAACATACAATAAGGTGAACAGACTAGTTCTATTGAAGAGTAAACATTCATGTTACTATTGTTAAGTGCTGCAGTGGATATAATGTGTAACTTTAATATGTTGTTAATGTGAATATGATTATTGCAAGTATATCTTGCCTCATCACTTTATCTGCCTTTCATTAAGCAGTCATCACTGAAGGGTCATGATAACCAGATGTCAATGTCCTCAATTGTCTTATATGCAGTACAGAGGAAGAAGCATTCCTTACTTTCCTTTTTTTTTTTTTAACTGTATTTTTATTGTGCTAAAATACACATGACGTAAATTTTACTGCCATAACCATTGTTAAGTGTACAGTTCAGTGGTCTTAAAAACATTCACATTGTTGTGCAAACATCCATCCGCATAACTCTTTTCAGTGTAAAACTGAAACTCTGTACCCATTAAACACTAACTCCCACCACCCTCCCCCACAGCCCTTGGCAACCACCATTATACTTTCTGTCTTTATGATTTTGACCATCTTATTAAGTACCTCATGTAAGTGGAATCATACAGTATTGGTCTTTTTATGATTGGCTTATTTTACTTAATATCCTCAAGGTTCAACTATGTTGTAGCATGTAGTAGAATTTCCTTGTATTTTAAGGCTGAATAATATTTCATTGTATGTATATATAGTTGAAACTTGAACAACTTGGGTTTGAACTCTGCAGATCCATTTATACAGTACCTGGATTTTTTTTTTTTCCCCAATAAATGCTATGGTATTACACCACATGAGGTTCGTTGAATCCACAAATGCAGAACCATGGGTTTGGAGGGCCGGCTCTAAAGTTACATGCAGATTTTGAACTACACAGGGATCCCTGTCTCTAACCCCTTTGATTGTTCAAGGGTCCACTGTATGACATGTTGCTTATCTGTTCATCCATCCATGGACATTTGGGTTGCTTCCACGTTTTAGCCATCGTGAATAATGCTGCTACGAACATTGGTGTACAAATATTCTTTTAAACCCTGCTTTTAATTCTTTGGGGTATATACCCAGAAGTGGAATTGGTGCATCATACAGTAATTCTATTTTTATTTTTTTGAGGAACCACCATACTATTTCACATAGTGGCTATACCAGTTTACATTCCCAACAACAATGCACAAGTATTCCAATTTCTCTACATCCTGACCAGCACTTATTATTTTCTGGTTTGTTTTTTTTGATATTAGGCATCCCAGTGGGTATGAGGTGATGTCTCATTGCAGTGTTGATTGCAATTACTCTAATGATTAGTGATGTTGAGCATCATTTATGTGCTTATTGGCCATTTGTATGTCTTCTTCAGAGAAATGTCTATTCCAATCCTTTGCTCTTTTTGAATCAGGTTGGTTGTTTTTTGTTGTTGTTGAGTTTTAGGAGTTCTCTATATATTCTGGTTATTAACTCCTTATCAGATACATGATTTACAAATATTTTCTCCCACTCTGGGTGTCTTTTTACTCTGTTGATAGTGTATTTTGGTGCACAAAATTTTTTAATTTTCATTAAGTCCAGTTTGTCTGTTATTCTCTTGTTGCCTGTGTCTCTGGCATCATATCCAAGAAATCATTGCCAAATCCAATGTCATGAAGCTTTTGTCCTTTGTTTTCTTCCAAAAGTTTTATTGTTTTAGATCCTTGATCCATTTTGAGTTAACTTTTATATATGGTGCTAGGTAAGGGGCCAACTTCATTCTTTTGCATGTGGATATCCAGTTTTCCCAGTACCATTTGTTGAAAAGACTGTCCATTTCCCATTGAATTCTGTTGGCATCCTTGTCAAAAAACCATTTGAGCATATATGCTAGGGTTCATTTCTAGCTCTGTGTTCTATTGGTCTGTATGTCTGTCTTTATGCTAATACCACACTGTTTTGATTACTGTAGCCTTCAGTAAGTTAAGTGTGAGTCTTCTATTTTTCTTCTTTTTTTTGAGTTTGTTTAGGCTGTTAGGTGTCTCTTAAGATTCCGTATGAATTTTAGGATGGATTTTTCTATTTCTGTGAAAAATGCCATTGAAATTTTGATAAGTATTGCATCAAATCTGTAGGTTATTTTGGGTAGTAGTCACATTTTAACAATATTAAGCCTTCTAATCCATGAACATTTGGTATGTTTTCATTTATTTATGTCTTCTTTAATTTCTTTCACCAATGTTTTGTAGTTTTCATTGTATAAGTCTTTCACCTCCTTGGTAAATTTATTCCTAAGTATTTTATTCTGTTTGATGCTATTGTAAATGGAATTGTTTTTGTAATTTCCTTTTCACATTGTTCATTGTGTATAAAAATACAATTGAGTTTTGTGTGTTGACTTTGTATCCTGCTACTTTGCTGAATTCATTTGTTATACAGTTTTTTGTGTGATCTTTAGCATTTCCTTACATATATATATATATATATATTTTACTGAAGTGTAGTTGATTTACCATATTGTGTTAGTTTCAGGTGTCTAGCACAGTGATTCATTATTTTTCGGCTCATATTCCATTGTAGCTTATTACAAGATAATGGGTATAATTCCCTGAGCTGTACAGTATATCCTTGTTGCTTATCTATTTAGTATACTGTTGTTTGTATCTATTAATCCCATACCCCTAATTTGTTCCTGCACCTTCTCTCTCCCCTTTGGTAACCACAAGTTTATTTTCTATATTTGTAAGTCTGTTACTGTTTTGCATATACACTCATTTGTATTGTTTTTTTAGATTCCACATGTAAGTGATATACAGTATTTGTCTCTTCTGACTTGTTTCATTATGCATAATATTCTCTAGGTTCATCCAGGTTGCTGCATATGGCAGTATTTCATTGTTTTTTTAATGGCTGCATAATATTCCATTGTGTGTGTGTGTATATGTATATATATGTGTGTGTGTGTATGTGTGAGTGTGTGTGTATTTGTTGATCATTTCAAAGAACCATCTTTTGGTTTCATTTACTTTTTTGTTTTTCTGTTCTCTAGTTCATTTATCTCTGCTCCAACCTTTATTATTTCCTTCCTTCTGCTAGCTTTGGATTTTTTTAAAATTCTTTTTCTATTTCCTTAAGATGTAAAGTTAGGTTTTGGATTTGAAATCTTTTTTGTTTTTTAATGTGTTTATAACTATAAGCTTATTCCTTAGCTCCACTTTGCTACATCCCGTAAGTTTTGGTTTGTTGTGGTTTATTTTCATTCATCTCTAAGTATCAATATTTTCTAATTTGCCTTGACAATTTTTCTTTGATCCATTGACTGCTTAAACATGTGTTATTTAATCCCACAATTTTGTGAATTTTCCAATTTTCTTAATGTTATTGATTTCTAACTTTGTCCCATTATGGTCAGAAAAGATACATTGTATGATATCTGTCTTTTAAAATGTGTTGTGACTTAATTTGTGGCCTAACACATGGTCTATTCAGGGAAATGTCACATGTACACTTGAGAAGAGTGGGCTTTCTGTTGTTGTTGGGTAGAATGTTCTGTATATGTTGATGGATCTATTTGGTTTGTTGTTTTTTAAGTCCTGTATTTCCTCATTTATCTTCTCTCTGGTTGTTCTTTCTGTTGTTCTGTGTAGGGCATTGAACTCTCTCCAACTCCTATTGAATGGTTTGTTTTTCCCTTCAGTTCTGTCCATTTGTCTTTCACATACTTTGATGGTCTGTCATTAGATACATAAATATTTGTAATTATAATATCTTCTTGCTGTATTGAAATTTTGATTAATATATGATGACCATCTTTGTCTCTTGAAACCTTTTTTGATTTAAAGTCTGTTATGTCTGATATTAGAATACCCACCTCTGCTCTCTTTTGCTTACTATAAGAATGGAATATCTTTTTCCATCCTTTTACTTCTAACCTGTTTGTGTCTTTGAATCTCAAGTCTCTTGTAGATAGCATATGGTTGGATCATGTATTTTTATCCATTCTCTGTCTTTTGATTGGAGAGTTCAGTCCATTTACATTGAAAGTAATTACTGATAAGTAGGGATTTCTGTCATTGTGTTATTTGTTTTCTATATGCCTTATAGCTTTTTTCTTCTTCTAGTGTTATTGAGATGTAATTGACATATAGCACTGTATAAGTTTAAGGTGTACAGCGTAATGGTTTGACTTATATACATCATGATTACCACAGTAAGTTTAGTGAACATCCATCATCTCATATAGGCACAAAATAAAAGAAAAATAATTTTTTCCTTGTGATAAGAGCTCTTAGGATTTATTCTGTTAAATATATTCTTATAAAACATACAGCAGTGTTAATATTTCTCATGTTGTACATTACATCCCAAGTACTTATGTATCTTATATAATTGGAAGCCTTATAGCTTCTTTGTAGCTCAGTTCCTGCATTAGTATTCTCTCTTGTGTTAAGTTGATTTTTTTGTACTGAAATGTTTAAATTCCTTTCTCATTTCCTTTTTTGTCCATTCTATGGCTATTTTCTTTGTGGTTACCATGGGGATTACATTTACTCTCCTAAAGTTTTAATACTCTAATTTGAATAAATACCAGCTTTACTCCAGTAACATACAAAAACTTTGCTCCTTTACAGCTCCAGTTTTGGTGGAGTCTTCCGGGTTTTCTATATATGACATCATGTCATCTGCAAAGAGTGACAGTTTTACTTCATCTCTTCCAGCTTGAATGTCTTTTCTTTTCTTGCCTAATGGCTCTGGCTATGACTTCCAATACTATGTTGAATAAAAGTGTTGAGAGTGGGCATCCTTTCTTGTTCCTGTTATTACAGGAAAATCTTTCAGCTTTTCCCCATTGAGTATGATGTTAACTGCAGGCTTGTCATATATGGCAGTGGTCGCCAACCTTTTTGGCACCAGGGACCAGTTTCGTGGAAGACAGTTTTTCCATGGACGGGGGGCTGGTGGTTCAGGAGGTAATGAGAATGATGGGGGGTGATGGGGAGCGGCAGATGAAACTTTGCTTGTTCGCCCACTGCTCACCTCCTGCTGTGCGGCCCGGTTCCCAACAGGAACTGGGGTTTGGGGACCCCTGATATATGGCCTATATTGTGGTATGTTCCCTCTATACCCACTTTGATGTGAGCTTTTATTGTAAATGAATATTGAATTTTGTCAAATGCTTTTTCTGCATCTGTTGAAATGATCATATGATTTTTGTCTTTCATTCTGTTAATGACACATTATCACATTGATTTGCAGGTGTTGTACCATCTTTGCATCCCTAGACTAAATCCCATAGTGTATGATCCTTTTAATGTATTGTTGAATTTGGCTTGCTAATATTTTGTTGATGATTTTTGCTTATGTTAATCAAGGATATTGGCCTGTAATTTGTTTTCTTGTAGTGTCCTTGTCTGGTTTTGATATTGGGGTTACTAATAATTCTTTTGAATCACTAGTCTCTTAGATTTGGAGCTACACGTCAAAGTTATAGTACTACTGGCTTTTAAACTAATATATTTTTTTGTATTTTAAGTGTATTATTCTCTTAAATTAGGTAGAAAACAGAAAGTGTAGTTACCATTGTTACAGTAACACAAGTTTTTATAATTCCCCATGTATTTACCTTTATTGAAATATTTATTTCTCCATTCAGCTTCAGTTTACTGCCTATTGTCCTTTCATTTCACTGTGCAGGATTCCCTTGAGCATTTCTTGCAGGGCAGGGGTGTTGGTCACTGACTCCCTCAGCTTTTGTTTATCTGAGAATATCTTAATTTCTCCCTCACTTTTGAAGGACATTTTTGCCACAGATATAATTATTGGTTGACAGTTTCTCTCTTTTAGCATTTTGAGTATATCAGTCTCTGGCCTCCAAAGTTCTGATGAGAAATCTGTTGATAATCTAATTGAGGATCCCTTGTATGTGATGATTCACTTCTCTCTTTTCAAAGTTTGATTATAATGTGTCTTAGTGTAGGTCTTTGAGTCCTTTGAGCTTCTTGGATATTCATACTCATATCTTTCATCTTGAAGTTTTCATTAATTATTTTTTCAGATATTTTCTCTGCCCTTTTCTCTTTCTCTTCTCCTTCTGGGACTCTTATGATGTGTAGGTTGGTACTTGCTGGTGTCCCACAGGTTCTGTTTGCTTTTCTTAGATCTTTTTTTCTTCCTTTTCCTCAGACTCAATAATTTCCACTGTCCTATCTTCATGTTCACTGATTCTTTCTTCTGCCTGCTGTAATCTTTCAATCCTTCCAGTGAATTTCTCATTGCAGTTACTGTACTTTTCATCTCCAGAATTTCTTTTGGCTTCCTTTTTGGGTTTTCTTTCTCGTTATTGATACTTCCATTTTGTTCACACATTATTTTCTTGACCTTTCGACATCTTCCTTTAGTTTTTTGAGCATCTTTAAGACATTTGTTTTAAAGTCTTTATCTAGTATATCTTCCATCAAATCTTTTTCTAGGACAGTTTCTGTTGATTTATTTTTTTCCCTGAATGAGCCATATTTTCCTGTCTCTGTATGCCTTGTGATTTTTTTGTTGAACAAAAGACATGTAAATCTAATAATGTAGTAACTCTGGAAATCAGATTTTCCTCCTTGCCTGGGGTATGCTGTTGATTGGTTTTGGTTTTGGTTTTTGATTTTGATTGTTGTAGACTTTTTTTGTACCAACATCAGCCGTAAGTATGAACTTAAGGTCTTCTCAGGTCTTTTTTGAGCCTTTCCCTGGACATGCACAGTCACTTTCTAATTTTCCCCATATATGCAGTTGTTTTTGAATGTCCTAGTCTTGAATGTCTGACTCCCAAAAGAGGAAAATGGAAAAAAGTCAAAGTGGCATAAAAAAGGGTGTCAGCCCTTTAAATCCCCAAGAAGTCACTTCAGCTAAGAGGGAGGGGCTTTCAACAAGGGAGGGAGGTGCAGCAGCAATGGCTGCCCACCTTTTTGCACCTGAGAAGGAGCAGTCAGCGTTCAGAGCACAGCTCCCCAATATTTGAAAGACAGGGTCCTTTTTGCTTATGCTGGCTCCCACAAGCTGTGTGCAAGCTGCTCAAGGAACCTGAGAATAGCTTCCCTGCCACATGGCTGGGGTGGGGGATGAGTGGCTACTGTGCTAGGAGCTAAAATTGACCAAACTTAATCACGGCTTACTGTCTGAGCCTTCCCTGGATGTTACTGAGCTCCAAAATATTTAATCAGACAAATTCTGCTGGTGTAATTGTTACCTGGGTAGGGGGACAGATGTCTGGTGCTTCCTACTCCACTATCTTCCCAGAATCCTCTCCTTACATTGTTTCTCATTTGTTTTGTCTTGGATATTTAAAAAGTGGTAAATTTAAAATTGACAAGCTTTTCTGAATGGAAATAACCCTATGGCAGAAAGTTATAACTGCCACAGCAATTTCCAGCAGACTGCTGCAGAATTGCTGCAAAAGGTCTTAAGTGATAGGATCCATGCATTCCTTAACTGAAGCTTTACCCTTACATCTGACTAAAGAAACATACTGTAATAAAAACGATTGAGAGTAAACGTATTATATAGAATACGCTGAATCTAATTTAGTTTCAGAATAAGGCAGAAGTGTCTACTTTGTTACAACAGATAGCTGGCAACATCTCAAAACTGGCTGTTATTCTGTGGTTTGAGAAAGGCATCCTTAGAGGTTGAAACTAAAGAGAGAAGTTATTTGCTGCAACACACGTAACATATATTGCTGGAACAAACATAGGATAACAACAGTAGATGTTCTGGTTCAAAGAGGAAGAAATTCAAGATAAAAAAATAAAGTCACTGGCTAGTGACATTTCTGATATCCAGCCCAGCAAATGTTGCAAATCTGTTGACTGGGTTTCAAAGCCTGGGACTACTTGTCCACGCTTTTCAACTTCCCCCTCCTGGTTCTTGGTTCTGCCCTCTGAGTCATCCTTCATTTTTGATGGAAGGCAGCACATTTGCAGCTGAGTGGCTTTATCAGCCTGCTTCCTGCCAATAGAATTTTGGAAATCTAATGGCCTCCTTTCATTTTGTACCCTTGTTGTCCCTTGCATTCCAAGTTGGCAGTGTTTCTGCTGAAATAAATTTCTCAAAAACTTACTAGTCTTCTGTGAATTTCACTGGGATTCACTCCAGTAGAGAAAAAAGACACATCCCCTCAGATCTTTCCAAGATAATCCTTTCTGTAGTTCAGGCTCGTGCTAAAATGGCTGAAGGGCAGTGCCTTTAAGTTCCTAGAGGCTCTCTGGTTTAATTGAAAGGATCTGTGAGACACACCCTGAATCACCTGAAAGGGACCTTTGTCTAACTGCATAGTCTGAGGTTTTGATCTTTCTGTGGTTTTAGCAAAAGGTTATATCATCACAGTCTCAACCTTTTCTGTGGAGCTTGCTTTCCTGACAGTGAATCTCTTAATTTCCGTGTCTTTTGCCATCTGTAGAGTCAACTTTTAAATCAAGTCCTATTTCCTGTTTACTTAAGTTTTAACCTCAGTTTCTCTCTCTCTCTCCCCTTCCCTCCCTCTCCCTCTCTCCCTCCCTCTCTCTTCCCTCTCCTTTCCTCTCTCTCTCTGTCTCTGTCTCTGTCTCTGTCTCACTCTCAGCTTTTACCATAAGTGGCAAGGAGAAATCAGGTGGTACTTTCAAAATATTGCTTGGAAATGTCTTGCACTGTATATACAAGCTTGTTGCTTACACATGCTGCTTCCCACGTAATGCAGGATACAGTTTCACTAAGCTTTCTGCCAACAAAGCAAGGATCTCCCTTCCTCCAGTTTCCAATAACGTGTTTCTTATTTTCTTCTGTTACTGGGCACAATGCGTCCATCACTTGGGGTGCTTCGCCAAATGAACACACCAAGTATTTTTGATTAAAGCAGAAGCATTTATTCCTTGCGACAAGTAAGGAGACAGGGAGATAGCTCTCAAATCCTTGTCTCCCAGCACAGCAGGATCAGGGAAGTTTAAGCTATGGGTGCATGCATCTTCCTGAAGAGGCAAGTGTGATTTTCCATGTAGAGGTGGAGTTCCAGATGGGCCTGCACAGTGTGACAACATGCTCAAACACAGTTGCAGGTTCAGAAATAGTGGCAATCCCCCACCCTTGGGGTGGAGATTTTAGCTTTAAAATGAGGCAAAGGTCACTCTAGGTTGACAAAATCCAGGTACCTTCCACTGTAGGGGGGTGTGGGTTCGATCCCTGGTTGAGGCCAAAAAAAAAATAGAATGTGTTTTAGACTGATCCGTACCTTTGGAACGGAACCTGGGAGTCATTATGACTGATTTATTATGTTTGCTGTGGTTACTTCTCCTTCCTGATAAGTCATTTGTTTCTGCATTCTTTGTTCTAAATACCGATACCTATCCTTTGTTTCCACATGAAGACCCAGGAGGCCATAATTCATCTTCTTCCGAGTCATCGGTAAACAGGACACAAGAGAGTTCTAAAATTCACGCTCTGGGTCTCAACCTGTTTGTCTAGTGCGTGTTACACCTTCTCTCATTGCCTATTATTTTCCTTCTGTAAGATATGACATACTCTGGTTTGACCTCACCCCTTCCTTATTACTGCCTGGCTAGCACTTCTGCGCTCTCACCAGCGGTGTCCTTTTTTTGGGGCGGGGGCGGGGGCGGGGGCACACTGCACGGCATGCAGGATCTTAGTTCCCCGACCAGGGATCAAATCCATGCCCCCTGCAGTGAAAGCGTGGATTCTTAACCACTGGACTGCCAGGGAAGTCCACCAGTGGTGTCCTTAAAATCCAGATGTCAACTAAAAATATGTTGAAGGCACTTTAGGCTTTCTCTGTCATGCTACCCAAATTCTTCCTGTCTCCTCTCACTGTCCAGTTCCAAAGACATTTCCACATTTTCGATATTTGTTAGAGCAGTAACCCACTTCCAGATACCAAACTCTGTATTAGTCTTCAATTGTTGTGTAACAGATCACCACAAATGCAGTGCCTTAAAACAACAAAAGTTTGCTATCTCATGCTGTCCATGGCTCAGGTGTCCAGGCACAACTTAGCTGGGTCCTCTGTCTCTGGTCTTACAAAGCTGAAATCAAGGTAACAGCTGGCCTGCATTTTCATAAGGAGGCTCAAGTTTGGAACAGAATCTGCTTTCAAGCTCATGAGAGTTGTTGGTAGACTCATTTCCTTGCAGCTGCATAAGGACCCCAGCTTCTTACTGGCTGTGACCTAGAGGCCTCAGGTACACATTAGTCCCCTACCATGTGGCGGTCTCGTGGGTCCTCTCCGAACATGGCAGCTTATTTCATCAAGACCAGCAGCAGTATCCTCACTCCAGTCTGCTGAGATTATGTTACATTATATAAGACTCAAGCATGGGAGTGACATCATATAACCTTTGCCATATTCTCTTGATCAGAGGCAAGTCACAGGTTCTGCCTACCCCCGAGGTGAGCACAGGAGTGTGACTCATTGGGAGTCACCTTAGGATATGTACCCCAAAGATGGTGTAGTAGGGTGAACAATGTCCCCCAGAGAAATCAAGTTAGAATCCTTGGAAACTGTAAATATTACCCTATTTGGTGAAAAAGGGGGACTTTACAGTTGTAATTAAGATAGAGATCTTCAGATAAAGGGATTGTCTTAGATTATTTCAGTGGGTATTAAATGCAATCACATGTATTCTTATAGGAAGGGGGCAGAAGGGGCTTGGCCATGTACACAGAGGAGAAAACCATGTGAACATGGCGTAGAGAGAAATTTAAGGTGTCGGCCTTGATTGAAGATTGAAGTGATGCAGCCACAGCTAAGTAATGCTGTCGCCATAATCTCCCCCTTGAGCCTCTGTGGAGTGTGCGGCCTTTTGCTCACCTTAATTTCTGTTACTCTTCTGGCCTCCAGAACTGTGATAGAATAAATTTCTGTTTCAAGCCACCCAATTTGTCCCAGTTCTGTTGCATCAGCCATAGGAAACGAATACAGATGGATATTCATTGATACATCATTGTTGCTTTTTTAATGCATTTCACTGATTACTCAGTCAGATTAAGTATCTTTTCATAAGATTCTTGACTGTCCAAGTGTTTTCTTCTGAGTTTTTCAATTTGTCTTTTGTCTCTTTTTTAAAAAAAAAAAGATAAGAAAATTACTCAGTTTCTTATTGATTAGTAAACATACTTTAGATACTCGGATCACTAATGCTATGTCAGTTGTCCATGTTACTGAAGAGATATTTCTTTTCTTCCAATCTATAGCTTGTCTTTCTACCTTATATAGAGTATCTTCTGCATTCAGAAGCTTTTTATACCGTTTCTTTTAAATTATGGAAACTTTTAAACATACCCAAAAGAAGAGAGACTAGTATAATGCATCTTCAATGTACATAATCTTCAACAATTATCAGCATTTTTTCCCAGAATTATTTATCTTTTCCTTTAGGTTGTGTGCCTTTTGTGCATTACCTAAGAAATCCTTAAATAAAGACTGTGTTGCTGTTATTTGTGTAACTGAGTATTTCTGTCATGGTAAAACACTCATTCTTTTTGTGATAACACTTGTTCTTTCTAGCTTTTTCTTTTTTTTTAACACTTTTATTGGAGTATAATTGCTTTACAATGGTGCATTCGTTTCTGCTTTATAACAAAGTAAATCAGCTATACATATATATATATATATATCCATCCCCATATCTCCTCTATCTTGCGTCTCCCTCCCACCCTCCCTATCCCACTCCTCTAGGTGGTCACAAAGCACCGAGCTGATCTCCCTGTGATATGAAATTGCTTCCCACTAGCTATCTATTTTACATTTGGTAGTGTATATATGTCCATGCCACTCTCTCACTTCATCCCAGTTTATCCTTCCCCGGCCCCATGTCCTCAAGTCCATTCTCTACATCTTTGTCTTTATTCCTGTCCTGCCCCTAGGTTCCTCAGAAACTTTTTTTTTTTTTTTAGATTCCATATATATGTGTTAGCATATGGTATATGTTTTTCTCTTTCTGACTTCCTCCACTCTGTATGACAGACTCTAGGTCCATCCAGCTCACTACAAATAATTCAATTTTGTTTCTTTTTATGGCTGAGTAATATTCCATTGTATATATGTGCCACATCTTCTTTATCCATTCATCAGTCGATGGACACTTAGGTTGCTTCCATGTCCTGGCTATTGTACATAGAGCTGCAATGAACATTGTGCTACATGACTCTTTTTGAATTATGGTTTTCTCAGGGTATATGCCCAGTAGTGGGATTGCTGGGTCATATGGTAGTTCTATTTGTAGTTTTTTAAGGAACCTCCATACTGTTCTCCATAGTGGCTGTATCAGTTTACATTCCCACCAACAGTGCAAGAGGCTTCCCTTTTCTCCACACGCTCTTCAGCATTTATTGTTGGTAGATTTCTTGATGATGGCCATTCTGACTTGTGTGAGGTGACACTTCATTGTTGTTTTGATTTGCATCTCTCTAATGATTACTGATGTTGAGCATCCTTTCATGTGTCTGTTGGCAATCTATATATCTTCTTTGGAGAAATGTCTATTTTGGCCTTCTGCCAATTTTTGGATTGAATTGTTTGGTTTCTTTTGATATTGAGCTGTATGAGCTTCTTATAAATTTTGGAGATTAATCCTTTGCCAGTTGCTTCATTTGCAAATATTTTCTCCCAGTCTGAGGGTTGTCTTTTCGTCTTGTTTATGTGTTCCTTTGCTGTGCAAAAGCTTTTAAGTTTCATTAGGTTCCATTTGTTTATTTTTGTTTTTATTTCCATTACTCTAGGAGGTGAGTCAAAAAGGATCTTGCTGTGATGTATGTCACAGTGTTCTGCCTATGTTTTCCTCTAAGAGTTTGATAGTGTCTGGCCTTACATTTAGGTCTTTAATCCATTTTGAGTTTATTTTTTTGTATGGTGTTAGGGAGCATTCTAATTTCATTCTTTTACATGTAGCTGTCCAGTTTTCCCAGCACCACTTATTGAAGAGGCTGTCTTTTCTCCATTGTATATTCTTGCCTCCTTAATCAAAGATGAGGTGACCATATGTGTGTGGGTTTATCTCTGGGCTTTCTATCCTGTTCCATTGATCTTGATTTCTGTTTATGTGCCAGTACTATACTGTCTTGATTACTGTAGCTTTGCAGTATAGTCTGAAGTCAAGGAGCCTGATTCCTCCAGCTCCGTTTTTCTTCCTCAAGATTGCTTTGGCTATTCGGGGTCTTTTGTGTTTCCATACACATTGTGAAATTTTTTTTCTAGTTCTGTGAATAATAATGCCATTTGTAGTTTGATACAGATTGCATTTAATCTGTAGATTGCTTTGGGTAGTATAGTCATTTTCACAATGTTGATTCTTCCAATTCAAGAACATGGTATATCTCTCCATTTGTCTGTATCATCTTTAATTTCTTTCATCAGTGTCTTATAGTTTTCTACATACAGGTCTTTTGTCTCCTTAGGTAGGTTTATTCCTAGGTATTTTATTCTTTTTGTTGAAATGATAAATGAAAGTGTTTCCTTAATTTCGCCTTCAGATTTTCCATCATTAGTGTATAGGAATGCAAGAGATTTCTGTGCATTAATGTATCCTGCTACTTTACCAAATTCATTGCTTAGCTCAAGTAGTTTGCTGGTAGCATCTTTAGGATTCTCTATGTATAGTATTATGTCATCTGCAAACAGTGACAGCTTTACTTCTTCTTTTCCAATTTGGATTCCTTTTCTTTATTTTTCTTCTCTGATTGCTGTTGCTAAAACTTCCAAAACTATGTTGAATAATAGTGGTGAGAGTGGACAACGTTGTCGTCTTCCTGATCTTAGAGGCAGTGGTTTCAGTTTTTCACCATTGAGAGTGATGTTGGCTGTGGGTTTGTCATATATGGCCTTTATTATGTTGAAGTAAGTTCCCTCTATGCCTACTTTCTGGAGTGTTTTCATCATAAGTGGGTGTTGAATTTTGTCAAAAGCTTTTTCTCCATCTATTGAGATGATCATATGGTTTTTCTCCTTCAATTTGTTAATATGGTTTATCACTTTGATTAATTTCTGTGTATTGAAGAATTCTTGCATTCGTGGGGTAAACCCCACTTGACCGTGATATATGATCCTTGTAATGTGCTGTTGGATTCAGTGTTCTAGTATTTTGTTGAGAATTTTTGCATCTATGTTCATCAGTGATATTGGGCTGTAGTTTTCTTTCTTTGTGACATCTTTGTTTGGTTTTGGTATCAGGGTGATGGTGGCCTCGTAGAATGAGTTTGGCAGTGTTTCTCCCTCTGCTATATTTTGGAAAAGTTTGAGAAGGATAGGTGTTAGATCTTCTCCAAATGTTTGACAGAATCACCTGTGAAGCCATCTGGTCCTGGGCTTTTGTTTGTTGGAAGATTTTTAATCACAGTCTCAATTTCAGTGCTTGTGATTGGTCTGTTTACATTTTCTATTTCTTCCTAGTTCAGTCTCAGAAGGTTGTACGTTTCTAAGAATTTGTCCATTTCTTTCAGGTTGTCCATTTTATTGGCATATAGTTGCTTGTAAGAATTTCTCATGATCCTTTGTATTTCTGCATTGCCTGTTGTTACTTCACCTTCTTCACTTGTAATTCCACTGATTTCAGTCTTCTCCGTTGTTTCTTGATGAGTCTGGCTAAAGGTTTCTTACCTTTGTTTATCTTCTCAAAGAACCAGCTTTTAGTATTATTCATCTTTGCTGTTGTTTTCTTCATTTATTTCGATCTGACCTTTATGATTTCTTTCCTTCTGCTAACTTTGGGGTTTTTTAGTTCTTCTTTCTCTAATTGCTTTAGGTGTAATGTTAGGTTGTTAATTTGAGATGTTTCTTGTTTCTTGAGGTAGGATTGTATTGCTATAAACTTCCCTCTTAGAACTGCTTTTGCTGCATCCCATAGGTTTTGGGTCATCATGTTTTCATTGTCATTTGTTCCTAGGTATTTTTTGATATTCTCTATGATTTCTTCAGTGATCTCTTGGTTATTTAGTAGTGTATTGTTTAGCCTCCATGTGTTTGTATTTTTTACAGACTTCTTCCTGTTACTGATATCTGGTCTCCTAATGTTGTGGTCAGAAAAGATACTTGATAAGATTTCAATTTTGTTAAATTTACCAAGGCTTGATTTGTGACCCAGGATATGATCTATCCTGGAGAATGTTCCATGAGCACTTGAGAAGAAAGTGTATTCTGTTGTTTGTGGATGGAATGTCCTATAAATATCAATTAAGTCCATCTTGTTTAGTGTATCATTTAAAGCTTGTGTTTCCTTACTTATTTTCATTTTGGATGATCTGTCCATTGGTGAAAGTGGGGTGATAAAGTCCCCTACTATGATTGTGTTACTGTCATTTTCCCCTTTTATGGCTGTTAGCATTTGCCATATGTATTGAGGTACTCCTATGTTGGGTGCATAAATATTTAAAATTGTTATATCGTCTTCTTGGATTGATCCCTTGATCGTTATGTAGTGTCCTTCTTTGTCTCTTGTATAGTCTATATTTTAAAGACCATTTTGTCTTTAAAACAAAATATGAGAATTGCTACTCCAGCTTTCTTTTGATTTCCATGTGCATGGAATATCTTTTTCCATCCCCTCACTTTCTGTCTGTATGTGTCCCTAGTTTTGAAGTGGGTCTCTGGTAGACTGCATATATATGGGTCTTGTTTTTTTATCCATTCAACCAGTCTGTGTCTTTTGGTTGGAGCACTTAGTCCATTTACATTTAAGGTAGTTATCGATATGTATGTTCCTGTTACCATTTTTTTAATTGTTTTGGGTTTGTCATTGTAGGTCTTTTCCTTTTCTTGTGTTCCCTACCTAGAGAAGTTCCTATAGCATTTGTTTTAAAGCTGGTTTGTTGGTGCTGAATTCTCTTAGCTTCTGCTTGTCTGTAAAGGTTTAAATTTCTCCATCTAATCTGAATGAGATCCTTGCTGGGTAGTGTAATCTTGGTTGCAGGTTTTCCCCTTTCATCACTTTAAATTTGTCCTGCCACTCCCTTCTGGCTTGCAGAGTTTCTGCTGGAAGATCAGCTGTTAAGCTTATGGCAATTCCCTTGTATGTTATTTTTCCCTTGCTGCTTTTAATAATTTTTCTTCATATTAGATTTTTGATAGTTTGATTAATATGTGTCTTGGCATGTCTCTCCTTGGATTTATCCTGTATGGGACTCTCTGCACTTCCCGGACCTGATTGACTATTTCCTTTCCCGTATCAGGGAAGTTTTCAACTATAATTTCTTCAAATATTTTCTGTCCCTTTTCCTCTTCTTCTTCTGGGGCCCCTAGAATTCGAATGTTGGTGCGTTTAATGTTGTCCCAGAGGTCTCTGAGACTGTCCTCAATTCTTTTCATTCTTTTTTCTTCATTCTGCTCTGCAGTAGTTATTTCCACTATTTTATCTTCCAGGTCACTTATCCGTTCTTCTGCCTCAGTTATTCTGCTATTGATTCCTTCTAGAGAATTTTTAAGTTAATTTATTGTGTTGTTCATCATTGTTTGTTTGCTCTTTAGTTCTTCTAGGTTCTTGTTAAATGTTTCTTGCATTTTCTCTATTCTATTTCCAAGATTTTGGATCATCTTTACTATCATTACTCTGAATTCTTTTTCAGGTAGACTGCCTGTATCCTCTTCATTTGTTTGGTCTGATGGGGTTTTACCTTGTTCCTTCATCAGCTGTGTGTTTCTCTGTCTTCTCATTTTGCTTAACTTAGTGTGTTTGGGGTCTCCTTTTTGCAGGCTGCAAGTTCGTAGTTCCCATTGTTTTTGGTATCTCCCCCTTAGTGGCTAAGGTTGGTTCAGTGGGTTGTGTAGGCTTCCTGGTGGAGGGGACTTGTGCTTGTGTTCTGGTGGATGAGGCTGGATCTTGTCTTTCTGGTGGGGAGGATCACGTCGGTGGTGTGTTTTGGGGTGTCTGTGGCCTTATTGTGATTTTAGGCAACCTCTGTGCTTAATGGGTGGGGTTGGGTTGCTGTCTTGCTCATTGTTTAGCATGGGGTGTCCAGCACTGTAGCTTGCTGGTCGTTGAGTGGAGCTGGGTCTTAGTGTTGAGCTGGAGATCTCTGGGAGAGCTTTCACTGTTTGATATTACGTGGAGCCGGGAGGTCTCTGGTGGACCAGTGTCCTGATCTTGGCTCTCCCAACTCAGAGGCACAGGCCTGACACCTGGCTGAAGACCCTGTCAGCCACATGGCTCAGAAGAAAAGGGAGGAAAAAGGAAAGAAAGAAAGAAAGAAAAATAAAAACTAAATATTATTAAAAATTTTTAAGAAGTAAAGGAAAGGAAAAGAGAGCCACCAAACCAAAAAACAAATCCACCAATGATAACAAGCGCTAAAAACTCTACTAAAGAAAAGAAAAAGGACAGACAGACCCTAGGACAAATAGTAAAAGCAAAGCTGTACAGACAAAATTACACAAAGAAGCATACACATACACACCCACAAAAAGAGAAATAGGTAAATTATATATACATATCTATATATTAAAAGAAAAAAAGGAAGAGAGCAACCAAATTAATAACCAAATCTACCAATGATGATAAACTCTAAATACTAAACTAAGATAAACGTAAGACTAGAAACAAATTAGGTGCCAAAAGGAAACCCCAAGTCTACAGTTGCTCCCAAAGTCCACCTCCTGAATTTGGGTTGCCTCGTTGTCTATTCATGTATTCCACAGATGCAGGGTACATGAAGTTGATTGTGGAGATTTAATCCGCTGCTGCTGAGGCTGTTGGGAGAGATTTCCCTTTCTTTGTTTGCACAGCTCTTGGGGTTCAACTTTGGATTTGGCCTTGCGTCTACGTGTAGGTGGCCGGAGGGCGTCTGTTCTTCGCTCAGACAGGACGGGGTTAAAGGAGCTGCTGATTCGGAGGCTCTGGCTCACTCAGGCTGGGGGGAGGGAGGGGCACGGAGTGCGGGGCGGGCCTGCGGCGGCAGAGGCCAGCGTGACGTTGCCGCAGCCTGAGGTGCGCCGTGTGTTCTCCCGGGGAAGTTGTCCCTGGATCCCGGGACCCTGGCAGTGGCGGGCTGCACAGGCTCCCCGGAAGGGGGTTGTGGAGAGTGACCTGTGCTCGCACACAGGCCCGTTGGTGGCGGCAGCAGCAGCCGTAGCGTCTCATGCCCGTTTCTGGGGTCCGCGCTGTTAGCCGCGCTCGCGCCCGTCTCTGGAGCTCCTTTAAGCGGTGCTCTTAATCCCCTCTCCTCGCGCACCAGGAAACAGAGGCAAGAAAAAGTCTCTCGCCTCTTCGGCAGGTCCAGACTTTTCCCCGGACTCCCTCCTGGCTAGCCGTGGCGCACTAACGCCCTGCAGGCTGTGCTCACGCCGCCAACCCCAGTTCTCTCCCTGCGCTCCGACCATAGCCGGAGCCTCAGCTCCCAGCCCCGCCCGCCCCGGCGGGGTAGCAGACAAGCCTCTCGGGCTGGTGAGTGCCGGGTCGGCACCGTTCCTCTGTGCGGGAATCTCCCCGCTTTGCCCTCCGCACCCCTGTTGCTGTGCTCTCCTCCGCGGCTCCGAAGCTTTCCCCCTCCGCAACCCGCAGTCTCCGCCCGCGAAGGGGCTGCTAGTGTGTGGAAACTTTTCCTCCTTCACAGCTCCCCCCCCACCCCCCACACTGGTGCGGGTCCCGTCCCTATTCTTTTGTCTCTGTTTTATTTTATTTTTCGCGCTACCCAGGTACGTGGTGAGTTTCTTGCCTTTTGGGAGGTCTGAGGTCTTCTGCCAGCGTTCAGTAGGTGTTCTGTAGGAGCTGTTCCACGTGTAGACGTATTTCTGATGTATTTGTCGGGAGGAAGGTGATCTCCACGTCTTACTCCTCCGCCATCTTGAAGGTCTCTCTCTAGCTTTTACTTTGTTATAAATGTTACTTTATATGCAGCAATTTCTAATATGTATAAAGCATTATCGATTGCACTCATGTTAACCTGTGCCCTCTTCCTGAGCAACATGTACTTTTCTTATTCAGCACAAGTTATTAATTCAGATCTTGGGAACTTGCCAGTTGTCCCAGCAACATCCTGTGTGTCACCATAGAACTTACTTAAAATCCTGTGTGTATTTATAGGAAGGCTGATCCATCGTTCAGGAAAGGTCAAAGTATAAACCTGAGTCGGCTGTGCTGCCAGTTGTGTTTTTACAAAGTAATTCCTCTCAATTTTTTCCCCTTATTTCTAGTGTGTCTCCTGGGCTTGAAGGCATGAAAGAGCAAGACCTCTGCAACAAGATAATGGCTAAAATATTAGAAAATTATAATACCCTGTTTGAAGTGGAGTATGTAGAAAATGATAACCAGAGGTGTGAAAACCGAGCGAGGCTCATCATAGTAAAAGTAAGTAACTTTGGTGTTTAATTTTCAGTATTGCTCTATTTTTAATGGAAGGTATTTTATTTAATCATTCTCTGTTATAAATATTCCTTATGGATATACCTTCAGATTAGTATTCCTACGTTGAATTCTTTTTACGAAATCTATTCTTTGTATCAAGTGTTTGTTAAACTGATATATATTCTTCTAAGATTGGAGAATGATTGTGGATTGATGTTTCCTTACTGCTATAAAATCATCTCAAAAGCACTTACATGAGCCCAGAGGTATGGTCAGTTGGGTGCACCTGGTGTTAATAGCAGGGATACGTGCTGAGGTCTGTGTCCAGCAGTGTTAGGTTACCAAGTAGACTGTGGATTCCTGCAGACAGTATTACTATGTCTTTTTGTCTCTTTTGTTCCTGGCACGCTTCCAAGTTCAACTTGCGACTGTAAGTCCCCTATATGTGGTCCTTGGTAACTGCCACCAGTAAAGGAGGCTAGTTTTAAAACCTATAGAGGAATCTTGACAATACTATCTAAATCTTTTTATCATTGGCTGATAATTTATAACATATCTTTTACACATTAGGTTAATGCATGTCGTTCTCTAAAGATTTACAACTGGGAGTCAGAGGATAAACATCCAAAGCCAGTCCTTCAGGTAGGGACTAGAGGGAAGGCGTCTTATTTCTTTCTCATTCATATTGAGGTGAATCTTGATGGAACTGATACGGGAGGTTCCTTCAGGAGGTTTCCTGAGACTTATCACATTGACGGACCACACTATACTCTTGTTGGTTCATATGGCATTTGGTTTGGGCACTGAAGGGCTGTTTTCATTTCTTCTTCCAGTTGAGGCATGACTTTGAAGAAGAAATGAAAGGTAAGCGGTATCGTGTAGCACCCAACCAAAACAGCAAAGACCGAAATGAGGTTTTCTTAACTAGGGCTCATGTGTGAATACAACAGACTCCCTATAGGGGACAGCGTACTATGAGAGGAATGCATTTGACAAGAATCTTGCCAACCTGATAAAGAGAACTTTAAACTGAACTCTGAGGAAAAGGAAGAACAATGCTCAGATAAAATGAGCTACTTTGGAGAATATCACGTGTAGCATAAAGTGGAGGTAATGTGGTAGCTGAGAAAATATCAGTGATTCACAAGAGAATATTAAAACAAAGTAACTTGTATCAGTTTTTCTATGAAAAATTAAAATAATTTTCTAAATAGAAAAAAATCTACCTTAAATATGTTTATCTGACTCCTATAGTGCTTTGCAAAGGGTCTCTTTTTAAAATATTAAAAAGTGACTGACTTTGTTTCAGCTCTATCACGGATAAACGCTTTTTAACACATATACGTTTTAACTAGGGCTGATAAGATAATATGGTAAACCTAAAATAGAATGAAAATAGATAAATATCATCTCCTAAGCAAGACAAACTTGCTGAGATACACATAATCACTAGAATACACCAACAGGAGCTTACATGCTGTACAAATAAACACCTGTTGAGATCTGTGGAAGCGTGCCCTGCATGGAAATCCTTGAGCTACTAGGTTTAAGCATGAGAGTACAAGATACATAAACTAAAAACACTGAGGGAGTCAAATGCAGATGTCTTAGGTGGATGAATATGACTGCTACTCTCTTAATGCAAGGTTCAAATCTGGCCTAGAGGCAGATAAATGTCATCATTGGGAACTCCATGTCTATACTCTGAAGCATCATTCTGTTAAAGCAGCATACTTAATGCGGTTGTCTTTTTTTGTGTGTGGTGCGCGGGCCTCTCACTGTTGTGGCCTCTCCCGTTGCGGAGCACAGGCTCCGGACGCACAGGCTCAGCGGCCATGGATCACGGGCCCAGCCGCTCCACGGCATGTGGGATCTTCCCGGACCGGGGCACGCACCCGTGTCCCCTGCATTGGCAGGCGGACTCTCAACCACTGCGCCACCAGGGAAGCCCTTAATGCGGTTTTTTTTACTGATCTTGCTGATAGTCTTACCTCTGAGATGCTAAATAATGCAACAAGGAAGCATGGTTTTCTGGACCTAATTATAACCAATAAGGATTGAATGGAAGTTATGGAAATTAGTTTAATGGGATGTACCAGGGCCATTTTAAGATCCATAACAATAAAGAATGTGCTAGCCATGGTTAGATATGTAAACCTGGACATTGTTTAGAAAGATTTTTCTAAAATTCCTAAGATCGTAGAAACATTAGAGATAAGCCAAAAGGAAGCTGGATTGAAAAGGGACTGGGAGGTTCACTAGGATATCATTAACATACTGAAAAATAGGAAGAATGGAAGAGCAGCTAAGAAAAACAAGGTGTCATTCTTGTGAGCTCAGCTTTTAGAAGGATGTATACAGAAAGAGTCAACAGGCACGGAAGAAGTGATAAATACACTACAGTGACAGAGACTCGAAATATCTGAGCTGAGAATAACCTGAGGCTCATAAAACGTACTGAGACAGAGAAAAGGGCTTTTAAAGGGAAAGAGTACTAAACCTATCCACTGACACACGTCTGTGTGCCCCAGTGTAGGAGCCCAAGTGTTGGATGACATTCTCATGCTACCCTTGTGGGCTAAATGAAAATTGGGGACCCAGACAAATACAGATTTGGTTGCATTTGGACCAGGATGAAGAACTTTGACCAGAGGGTTGGAACATAGATTGCTGTTCAGTTCAGGGGAGGTCTCTACATTTGTTTGTGTCATTCTCAGGATTTTAATCACTGGCTTGAACGAGCACATACTTAGCACTGTTGTGAGGGAAATAAAGCTGGAAGAATAGGTCAGATACTGGATGGCTGGATACGTAGACCAACAAATGGTGTGTGTGTATAGCCCTTTCCCTATTCTTTCTTGCTGTAAAAAAAAAACCCCCAAACCCAGTTGTATTTGGGTCTGCAGCAGTGTGCTTAGGTCAGACGGGCCCCAACAGATGGATGAGTCATAAATGGTCTATAATACTATCCTCTTTACTCAGTGATTGACTTAAAGGTCGGCTGTGACCCAGTTCGGGCCAAGGAGATGTAAGGGAAAGTGTGCTGGGGGCAGAGGGCTCTGGGAAATATTTTCATTCCTGATTACCAAAAAGAGAATGATTTAAGAGATCAGAGCTGTGGTTGCCTCTGGGTGGGGTTCGGGGTGGCAGCAGTGGTGATGACTGACGAAGAAGTACCCCAGGGAGCCCTCTGGGGTGATGAAAATGTTCTCAATAGGGAAGTGGGTTATATGGGTGTATGCATTTGTCAAAACTCTTTCAACTGTACACCTAAAATTTATGCATTTTACTGTATGTAAATTATTATTTAAATTTTAATAAAAAAGAGAGTAGGCCTCTGGGTCAACATGCCCCTGCTCCCATCCTGCTATCAGATGTTCTCATATGAAAGCAGAATGCGGGGCGCTGCCACCATCACCTTTTGCCCTTGATGAATGTACCACTGACACACTGAGGTTGGCAGCTAAAGGAGGAAAAAGACTCAGTTCCTCATCGTTGCTCATCTGCTGAGCCAACCCTCAACACACATACCTCTGGACTTATAGTTATGAGAGGGAAATAAATGTCATCATAGGATAAACTACTTTTAGTGCAGTAGTCTGTTTGTTGCAACAGAAGCATCACATCTGATGGAATCAGTATAATTGGAAAGTCCTCTACTTAGGTCCATGGTCAAGAGAAGACCAAAATTAATTCATAATAGTTCAATTAAAATATGCATGGATTTTAGTTAACTTCTAACACAGTGTGAAATGTCAGTGTGATGTGATTGCCAAAAAAACAAACTGATTGATTCACTGAGTATACTGAGTAATACTTAGAATAAAGAATGTATGTCTCCCTGCACTTGGTGTAGATCAGGCAGCATCTGTAGCATTAGATCTGATTCTGAGTACTACGTTCACCCTCTCCTGACAATCACCACTGGTCGTCACTTATTCTCACTAAATATGTATCTGCCTGGGTGACTGTCTTTTACTTCAGTTCCCATACTGCTGATGACTTCTAACTCATAACTCCTAGCCTCAACCTACTGGCAGAGCAACAGAGCCATATTTCTCACTACCCATGAAAAACCATGTGGTGCCTGAAATTGCTCACGCTCACGACATCATCACCAAAACTTTGTCTACGTTCTACCCTCTCCAACCTTAGTTTGCCGGCCACCGGTCTGCCAAGCTGGAAGCCTTAGTTTGCCCTTAACTCCTCCACCTTTACCATTCCCGCTGGGACTCACATTCTGCCTTAGACATGGCTCTTGAAACGGGTGTCTTGTGTCCACCCCACCCCCCAATGCTTTAGATTAGGCCCTTATGACAGCCACACAATTTCAAGCTGTTCTCCCACCTCTAGACTCACCCTCTCTCCATCTCCTTTCTACCAGTGATAGAATGATGTTCCCCCAAAACAAACCTGATCATAGCATAGTCTTGACTGAAGTAAGCAAACCGTTTGCTGTTATTGTTTTGCTCTCCCCCACTTTTGCTGACAATATACAATCAAAACTTATTTTCTTGGAATTTAGGCCCCTTATGCTCTGTCCACAAGCCAAACTTTCCCCATTACATGCTTGAATAAATTTTGAATTGTTCTTATCTTCCTATTTCTCTGGCCTGTCTTCCATCTCCTTTGAGGTCTCTTCCTTCTGAGTCAGATTTAAACATTATTTCCTAGGTTCATTCTTAGGCCTTCAGTCTAGAGCTCTCCTTGGCAAACCCTACATCTATATCTAACTACCTAATGCTCACCTGTACCTGCATGTCCTGTGGATTGTCTCATCATCTTTCCTTGCCCTTGAAGATCACCTGTTCATTCTGCTGCTTAAGTATCTCATAAATCTCTCCCACCCTCACTGGTGCTTCCTCATAGCCTCTCATCCAGGCAGGAGAATTCTACACCTGGCCCATTATCACATGTACCTGGTGACCCAGACGGAGTCAGAACACTCAAGACAGGGCTCTAAAACCTGTATTTTAAAAGGCTTCCTTGGAGATTGGTTCAAGATGGTGGAGTAGAAGGACATGCTCTCACTCCCTCTTTCGAGAACACCAGAATCACAACTAACTGCTGAACAGTCATCAACAGGAAGACACTGGAACTCACCATAAAGCCACCCCACATGCAAAGACAAAGAAGCCGCAATGGGATGGTAGGAGCGGTGCTATCACAATAAAATCAAATCCCATAATCGTTGTGTGGGTGACTCACAAACAGGAGAACACTTATACCACAGAAATCCACCCAGTGGAGTGAAGGTTCTGAGCCACACGTCAGGCTCCCCAACCTGGGGGTCTGACAACAGGAGGAGGAATTCCTAGGGAATCAGACTTTGAAGGCTAGCGGGATTTGATTGCAGGACTTCGGCAGGACTGGGGGAAACAGAGACTCCACTCTTGGAGGGCACACACAAAGTAGTGTGCACATGGGGACCCAGGGGAAGGAGCAGTGACCCCATAGGAGACTGAACCAGACCTACCTGCTAGTGTTGGAGGGTCTCCTGCAGAAGCAGGGTGCAGCTGTTGCTCACCATGGGGACAAGGACACTGGCAGCAGAAGTTCTGGGAAGTACACCTTGGTGTGAGCCCTCCCAGAGTCTGCCATTAGCCCCACCAAAGAGCCCAGGTATGCTCCAGTGTTGGGTTGCCTCAGGCCAAACAACCAACGGGGAGGGAACCCAGCCCCACCATCAGCAGACAAGCCGATTAAAGTTTTACTGAGCTCTGCCCACCAGAGCAACAGCCAGCTCTACCCACCACCATTCCCTCCCATCAGGAAGCTTCCACAAGCCTCTTAGATAGCCTCATCCACCAGAGGGCAGACAGCAGAAGCAAGAAGAACTACACTCCTGCAGCCGTGGAGCAAAAACCACATTCACTGAAAAATAGACAAGATGAAAAGGTAGAGGGCTATGTACCAGATGAAGGAACAAGATACAACCCCAGAAAAACAACTAAGTGAAGTGGAGATAGGCAACCTTCCAGAAAAAGAATTCAGAATAATGATAGTGAAGATGAGCCAGGACCTCGGAAAAAGAATGGAGGCAAAGATTGAGAAGATGAAAGAAATGTCTAACAAAGACCTAGAAGAATTAAAGAACAAACAAACAGAGATGAACAATACAATAACTGAAAAAAAAAAAAACTACACTAGAAGGAATCAAGAGCAGAATAACTGAGGCAGAAAAATGGATAAATGACCTGGAAGACAGAATGGTGGAATTCACTGCTGCAGAACAGAATAAAGAAAAAAGAATGAAAAGAAATGAACACAGCCTAAGAGACCTCTGGGACAACATTAAACACACCAATATTCACATTATAGGGGTCCCAGAAGGAGAACAGAGAGATAAAGGACCTGAGAAAATATTTGAAGAGATTATAGTCAAAAACTTCCCTAACGTGGGAAAGAAAATAGCCACCCAAGTCCAGGAAGCCCAGAGAGTCCCATACTGGATAAACCCAAGGAGAAACATGCCAAGACACGTAGTAATCAAACTGGCAAAAATTAAAGACAAAGAAAAAGTATTGAAAGCAGCAAGGGAAAAATGAAAAATAACATACAAGGGAACTCCCATAAGGTTAACAGCTGATTTCTCAGCAGAAACTCTACAAGCCAGAAGGGAGTGGCATGATATACTTAAAGTGATGAAAGGGAAGAACCTACAACCAAGATTTCTCTACCCAGCAAGGTTCTCATTCAGATTCCATGGAGAAATCAAAAGCTTTACAGACAAGCAAAAGCTAAGAGAATTCAGCACCACCAAACCAGCTGTACAACAAATGCTACAGGAACTTCTCTAAGTGGGAAACACAAGAGAAGCAAAGGACCTACAAAAACAAGCCCAAAACAATTAAGAAAATGGTCATAGGAACATACATATCGATAATTACCTTAAACGTGAATGGATTAAATGCTCCAACCAAAAGACACAGGCTTGCTGAATGGTTACAAAAACAAGACCCATCTATATGCTGTCTACAAGAGACCCACTTCAGACCTAGGGACACACAGAAACTGAAAGTGAGGGGATGGAAAAAGATATTCCATGCAAATGGAAATCAAAAGAAAGCTGGAGTAGCAATACTCATATCAGATAAAATAGACTTTAAAATAAAGAATGTTACAAGAGACAAGGAAGGCCACTACATAATGATCAAGGGATCAATCCAAGAAGAAGATATAACAATTATAAATATATATGCACCCAACATAGGAGCACCTCAATATATAAGGCAAATGCTAACAGCTATAAAAGAGGAAATCAACAGTACCACAGTAATAGTGGGGGACTTTAACACCTCACTTACACCAATGGACAGATCATGCAAACAGAAAATTAATAAGGAAACAAGCTTTAAATGACACAATAGACCAGATAGATTTAATTGATATTTATAGGACATTCCATCCCCAAACAGCAGATTACACTTTCTTCTCAAGTGCGCACAGAACATTCTCCAGGATAGATCACATCTTGGGTCACATATCAAGCCTCAGTAAATTGAAGAAAATTGAAATCATACCAAGCATCTTTTCTGACCACAACGCTATGAGATTAGAAATGAATTACAGGGAAAAAAACGTAAAAAACAAACACACATGGAGGTTAAACAATATGTTACTAAATAACCAAGAGATCGCTGAAGAAATCAAAGAGGAAATTAAAAAATACCTAGAGACAAATGACAATGAAAACACGATGATCCAAAACCTATGGGATGCAACAAAAGCAGTTCTAAGAGGGAAGTTTATAGCAATACAAGCTTACCTCAAGAAACAAGAAGAATCTCAAATTAGCAATCTAACCTTACACCTAAAGGAACTAGAGAAAGAAGAACAGACAAAACCCAAAGTTAGCCGAAGGAAAGAAATCATAAAGATCAGAGCAGAAATAAATGAAACAGAAACAAAGAAAACAATAGCAAGGATCAATAAAAGTAAAAGCTGGTTCTTTGAGAAGATAAACAAAATTGATAAACCATTAGCCAGACTCATCAAGAAAAAGAAGGAGAGGACTCAAATCAATAAAAGTAGAAATGAAAAAAGAGAAGTTACAACAGACACTGCAGAAATACAAAGCATCCTAAGAGACTACTACAAGCAACTCTATGCCAATAAAATGGACAACCTGGAAGAAATGGACAGATTTTTAGAAAGGTATAAACTTCCAAGACTGAATCAGGAAGAAATAGAAAATATGAATAGACCAATCACAAGTAATGAAATTGAAACTGTGATTAAAAATCTTCCAACAAACAAAAGTCCAGGACCAGATGCCTTCACAGGTGAACTCTATCACACATTTAGAGAAGAGCTAACGCCCATCCTTCTCAAACTCTTCCAAAAAATTGCAGAGGAAGGAACACTCCCACACTCATTCTATGAGGCTACCATCACCTTGATACCAAAACCAGACAGATACTACAAAAAAAGAAAATTACAGACCAATATCACTGATGAATACAGATGCAAAAATCGTCAACAAAATACTAGCAAAGAGAATCCAACAACACATTAAAAGGATCATACACCATAATCAAGTGGGATTTATCCCAGAGATGCAAGGATTCTTCAGTATACGCAAATCAGTCAATGTGATACACCATATTAAGAAATTGAAGAATAAAAACCATATGATCATCTCAGTAGATGCAGAAAAAGCTTTTGACGAAATTCAACATCCATTTATGATAAAAGCTCTCCAGAAGGTAGGCATAGAGGGAACCTACTTCAACATAATAAAGGCCATATACGACAAATCCACAGCAAACATCATTCTCAATGGCGAATAACTGAAAGCATTTCTCCTAAGATCAGGAACAAGACAAGGATGTCCACTCTCACCACTATTATTCAACATAGTTTTGGGAGTCCTGGCCACGGCAGTCAGAGAAGAAAAAGAAATAAAAGGAATACAATTGGAAAAGAAGAAGTAAAACTGTCACTGTTTGCAGATTACATGATACTATACATAGAGAATCCTAAAGATACCACCAGAAAACTACTAGAGCTAAACAATGAATTTGGTAATGTTGCAGGATACAAAATTAATGCACAGAAATCTCTTGCATTACTATACACTAATGATGAAAAATCTGAAAGAGAAATTAAGGAAACTCTCCCATTTACCATTGCAATAAAAAGAATAAAATACCTAGGAATAAACCTACCTAGGGAGACAAAAGACCTGTATGCAGAAAACTATAAGACACTGATGAAAGAAATTAAAGATGATACAAACAGATGGCGAGATATACCATGTTCTTGGATTGGAAGAATCAATATTGTGAAAATGACTATACTACCCAAAGCAATCTACAGATTCAATGCAATCTCTGTCAAATTACCAATGGAATTTTTTACAGAGGTAGAGCAAAATGTCTTAAAATTTGTATGGAGACACAAAAGACCCCGAATAGCCAAAGCAGTCTTGAGGGAAAAAAAATGGAGCTGGAGGAATCAGACGCCCTGACTTCAGACTATACTGCAAAGCTACAGTAATCAAGAGTATGTTACTGGCACAAAAACAGAAATATAGATCCATGGATCAGGATAGAAAGCCCAGAGATAAACCCACGCACCTGTGACCAACTAATCTATGACAGAGGAGGCAAGGATATACAATGGAGAAAAGACAGTCTTTTCAGTAAGTGCTGCTGGGAAAACTGGACAGCTACATGTAAAAGAATGAAATTAGAGCACTCCCTAACACCATACACAAAAATAAACTCAAAATGGATTAAAGACCTAGAGGTAAGACCGGGCACTATAAAACTCTTAGAAGAAAACATAGGAAGAACACCCTTTGACATAAATCACAGCAAGATCTTTTTTGATCCACCTCCTAGAGTAATGGAAATAAAAACAAAAATAAACAAATGGGACCTAATGAAACTTAAAAGCTTTTGCACAGCAATGGAAACCATAAACAAGACAAAAAGACAACCCTCAGAATGGGAGAAAATATTTGCAAGTGAATCATCGGACAAAGGATTAATCTCCAAAATATATAAACAGCTCATGCAGCTCAATATTAAACAAAGAAACCAATCCATATATAGGCTGAAGACCTAAATAGACATTTTTCCAAAGAAGACATACAGATGGCCAAAAGAACATGAAAAGCTGCTCAACATCACTAATTATTAGAGAAATGCAAATCAAAACTACAATGAGGTGTCACCTCACACCAGTTAGAATGGGCATCATCAGAAAATCTACAAACAAACAAATGCTGAGGAGGGTGTGGAGAAAAGGGAAGCCTCTTGCACTGCTGGTGGGAATGTAAATTGATGCAGCCACTGTGGAGAACAGTATGGAGGTTCCTTAAAGAAGTACCATATGACCCAGCAATCCCACTGCTGGGCATATACCCAGAGAAACCATAATTCAAAAAGACACATGCACCCTGGGCTTCCCTGGTGGCACAGTGGTTGAGAGTCCACCTGCCGATGCAGGGGACGTGGGTTTGTGCCCTGGTCCAGGAGGATCCCACATGCTGCAGAGCGGCTGGGCCCGTGAGCCATGGCCGCTGAGCCTGCGCATCCGGAGCCTGTGCTCCGCAACAGGGAGGCCACAACAGTGAAAGGCCCATGTACCGCAAAAAAAAAAAAAAAAAAAAAAAAAATTCACATGCACCCCAGTGTTCATTGCAGCAGTATTTACAATAGCCAGGTCATGGAAGCAACCTAAGTGCACATCAACAGATGAATGGATAAAGAAAATGTGGTACATATATACAATGGAATATTACTCAGCCATAAAAAGGAACGAAATTGGGTCATTTGTAGAGACGTGGATGGATCTAGAGACTGTCATACAGAGTGAAGTAAGTCAGAAAGAGAAAACAAAATTGTATATTAACGCATGTACATGGAATCTAGAAAATGGTACAGATGAAACGGTTTACTGAGCAGAAATTGAGACAGAGACGTAGAGAAAAAACGAATAGACACCAAGGGGGGAAAGCAGCAGGGGGTGGTGGTGGTGGTGGGCTGAATTGGGCGATTGGGATTGACATGGATACACTGCTGTGTATAAAATGGATGACTAATATGAAAAAAAAAAGTTTGTTAATGGAATGTACTTGGAATCTTTGATCACCTAAGGCAGTTCCTTGAACGTTGTAGGTGTCTAAAATAATATTCAGTAATTCTTTGCCAATTGTTGATCTTAGTGAACTAAATAAGGCTTTTGTGTTAGCTTTCTTAATAAGTTATAACACAGAGAAAAGTGCATAAGTCATAAGTTTAACTATAAGCTTATGACTTATGTGAGTTATGTGAACTCCCACTAGCATAAGCACTACTCAGATCAAGAAACAGAACTTTCCCAGCACCTCGGAAGCCTTCCTCATACCATTTCCTGGTCATGGCCCCTCCTTTCTGCCCCCAGAGTAACCATTATCTTCGCCATAAATTGGTTTTGCCCAGTTTTGAATTTTTTAAAAAGAAACCATACAGGGCTTCCCTGGTGGCGCAGTGGTTGAGAGTCCGCCTGCCGATGAAGGGGACGCGGGTTCGTGCCCCGGTCCGGGAAGATCCCACATGACGCGGAGCGGCTAGGCCCGTGAGCCATGGCCACTAAGGCTGCATGTCCGGAGCCTGTGCTCCGCAACGGGAGAAGCCACAACAGTGAGAGGCCCACGTAAAAAAAAAAAAAAAAAAAAAAAAGAAACCATACAATATATATCATTTTATGTCTGCTTTGTTTTGCTGAATATTGCTCATGAATTTTATTTCTGTTGTTGTTTGTAGCAATGCTCACTTATTTTTATTGTCTTCTATATTTTATTATATAAATGCAAAATATATTCTAATGATGAAAAAAAATAAAAGGCTTCCTTGGTAATTTCAAATAATGAGCCACATTTGGGAATTGATTGTGCCTTGGGAGACTACTACAGTAGCATTTTTACTGGTTTCCCTGATTCTGCTCTGGCCCTTGACACCATCTTCCATCTTCTACTGCCTAAGTTACTTCCTGTCATGCAAATATGAACGTACTACTTCCCATATCAAAATTCTTCAGTGGATCCTCTTCACCTATCCTTATATCTCAATCTTGGCATGATAAACAAGGCTTTCCATGATTTGAACTCACCCTACCTATTCACACTTCTTTCCCACCACTCCTGCCCATACATTTGGTGTTCTAGCAGTCATTGATGGAAACCTATGACAGTATGGTTTCTATCCATTGAAATTGTAGAAACCATGCCATTTCAGGCCTCGTGCTTGTCAAGCTGGTGAACATATTGCCTGACACTGAAAATTCCTTGATTAATTACTGGACTCATTATATTACTGAAAATATGTCTATGATCATAATTTCTACAGAGTATAAAAGTAATAACAATGAATGTCTTCAAATTAATTGAGTGAAACTGGGAAACATGACAATTCGCTGAATACTTCATGACTTCCATATCTAAGGAAAGGTATCAGATACTTCTAAAGTGTTTAGCTGTTCTGGAAAGAGCACTGATATTAGGTTAAGAAGGTTGTGTCTGTATCCTGGCTACTCAGCAGTGTGACTGGGTAATTTATAATATCTCTGTTCCTCTTTCCTGCTATATAAAATGGTGAAAGTCCTATAGATTTGTTGTGGGATTTAAACCATTAATACTTGTGGAAGTATTTTCAAAGCCAGTTAAGTAGTATAGAAATGTAAAGTATTGCAGCTTTTTTGGGGGTGGGGTGGGGTGATAATATAGGGTGAAGAGTAACTGATGAAGCCTTTGGCTTACTTTTGAAACCATCTGGTCAGAGATACTTTAGTAAATATATTAATAAGCTTAGAGCGCAGAGTTAAGAATTCTAGTTCTAGAATCAGATTGGCTTAGAACTTATAATTTGTGTGACTCTGGGCAAATTATTCAATCTCTCCTTCAACCTTGACTTCCTCATCTGTAAAATAAGAAAAATATCTGTAACTAATTTGGTTTGTTATGATTAAATGAGATAATGATGGCCAGTTTTCAATAAATTTTAGCTTTTAAATAAAGAAATTATTAGGGTCACATCACCTTTATGATATCACCTTACTTACCTTTACCTTAAAGGGTATCAGGCTTGATAACAGAAGGAAAACAGTCAAAAGCAGAAAAATAACGTTGCCAATCAGATGTGTTACTCATGATGGAATACCTGCTACTTCTAGACATTTTTTACTATTCAGTATTCTAGTTTTCTCAGTATAGTTAAATTAAGCATCTTTTTATCTTTGGGAAGCAACAATCTGATTGCATCCTCAATGGACAGAAGAGTGTAATTTTAGTATTTAATGTATCTTGCCAGTTCTGCTTTTAAAAAATGAATTAATTCATAAACATAAAACTCTTTGAAGTGGAAGTTTTATGGATGAATGGGGTATTAAGTGGCTCTGTGAAAAATGACTGGGATTTCAGCAAGTTGCTAGGGAGAGGAAGGGGGCTGTGGGGAACAGAAACCCTTCTAGGTAGAAAGGATGTTGTAGGACATGGAGGGTTCATGTAGTGGTGACTGAGCATTTCTGGCTGGACCATAGGAAGCAGCAGGAGAAAGCTAGATACTAGAGTTAAGTTAGGATGGAGTTTAACTAAGTAGCTAAAACTTATAGGAATAGGAAAATGACGAAAGGTTTTAAGAACAGGATGGATTTGATTTAAACTATACTTTAGAGTTTTACTTTATCCCTTTGGCACGAGCAGGAAGCTGATGTGATCGGTAAAGCATATTTGTAGCAAGCTGTCAGTGTATTTCTGCTCAGCTGACTCTGGTCAGGGCTGCAAAACCGATCGTGGCTTCTGTAACACCCTCATCGGCCTCCCTTCCAGACAGGCTTCCTCTACCAGGAGGTCAAAGCAAAGATAAGGACAAAGGTGTACCTGCATGCTTCCTCCTGCAGCTCCATTTCCCTGCCATTCTCTGTGTGTGAACCTCGGGCCCTGCAGGGTTTTTCCAGATTTTGCAGTGGTTTGGCCATGTCTACCACATCTAGCAACTTCAGTCATAGGAATTTTGGGTAGACCTCTCAGGACTGTGACATTTGGGGAAATCTGTGGTCTGCTGGAGGTCTGAGAATGTGTATGTTGGCTATTGGGCTTTTGGTCCACATTTTGTTGAATTTGACAAGTAGTATTCACAGTTGGTTGTCTACAGTTATGGCCATTTCTTACTCAAGGTGAAGCTTTCTTTTTTCTTTTTTATTATTTTTATTGTAGGTTTCAAAAAAAGAGTGTAAGTGGAAGTGCCTTTATTTTGTCAAACTGGAAAGTCAAAGCTATATTTCTGAATAAATGGGTTAAGGGAATCACATCTTTCAAGTAGGCATCTAATAGCCATAGTTTCATTTCTCCAGCTTCAGAATAATTTTAGAGTTTTTCTCATAAGATGACTTAAGTTCAAACTTTAGTGAAGCTTTTCCCTTATCTGCCCTCAAGAATTAACTTAATCACCTAAATACTTCTATACACAAAGTTTGGTGGCAAAAATACGGTTGAAATAATGGACCGTGAAATCTAAGCTGCTTTCATTAAAGAATCATCAGGTGCCTACCATGTGCAAAGCATTGTTCTAGGAACAGGGACTACATCAGTGAGTGATAGACAGAAGTCTCTGCCCTTTTGAAGCTTATATTCTAATGAGGCTACAGTAAACGACAGGCAATAAACAAAGGATTAAGGAAATGGGTACTTTGTCAGGTGGTGATGTTCTATGGAGAGAAAGCAGGGGAGGACAGAAGTAGTGCTGGTAAATGTCATTTGCTGATTTAAATAAGATGAACAAAATGTTTCATCGTCGAGGGACGTCTGAGCAGAGATTTGAAGGAGGTAAAGGAGGAAACCTTGAAGACCCTTGAGAGAGAAGCACTGCTGGTGGGGGACAAGAGCTATACAGAGGGCTGAGATGAAAGTATAGCTGGTCTGTGTGCTGAGCAGAGTTGCAAAGGCTGGTGTGGTTGGATTACAGTGAGCAAGGGGGAAGGTGAGAAGAAAAGGGGTCACATAGACAGCAAGGGACCAGATCGTGTATGCTCTTACGGGTCATTGTAAGGACCTGCATTTTTATCCTGGCACTTTTTAATTAGTATCCATCAGAAGAGTGCCATGATAGGACTTATCTACTCCAAGGATTACTCTAGCTGCTAGGCTGAGAATAGACTTTTGAGAGGGACAAGCAGAAACAGGGAGACCCACTGGGAGTTTATTACAGTAGTCACCTTAAGATACAATGGCAACTTGGACCCAGGTGGTGGCAGTGAAGATGGTGAGAGGACCTGCAAGTGTAAGTTAGGATATGAAAGAGCAACACCGTAGAAGGCCCTGGAGACTCCAGGTAGGCTGGAGAATGTTTGAGATGAGAGTGGGTGAGGCCAGCTAGAAGAGTAGGGGGCTGTGAACAGAGAGTGGGATGTTTGCGGTAGTCATTTTGGAGGTGGAACTGTCTGGAGGGATGATGAGGTTTAAGTTGTGTTTATGAGAAAGAGTGACTGACGTGGAAGAAAAAAAGAAAATCGTTGGAAAAGAGATGGTTAAAGGATGACAAAGATGATGGTTTGTCCATATTGGTCCTGAATTTACCCAAGAGGGTAGCAGATACTGAGGCGAACAGGAAGGCTGTGCGTTTGGTCTACCTAGTATATCCACGTTATTTATGTGCTTTGTGCATAAATTACAAGTATATATACTTAATATATAGGGTTAATGTAGAGCCTCATATATATGTACATACACAAAATAATGTGATTAATCTGTTACTAAATATCTATCTAGAAGTATCTAGATGAGTCTGTATTCCAAACAAACATTTTGTGAGACTGTCTTTACTAGGCAGTGTGTCGCTATTGCTTAGCATATCTTTGGGAATTTATTTAGAAATTGTCTTCACATATATGTCATTCCTGTGTCCTATTTTTTTATACATTGTTAGACTGGGAAATCCTTGTACTTTAATGCTTTATTTGATTACAAAAAGTAGTCAATAATCATTTTGAGCCACAGCAGTTCACTAAGTTGGGGACTAGTGATTAAATATTAACATTTGGTTTTAAAATTGAAATCTGGTTGTAAAATAATTATGCTGATTTTCCTGTGTGACTCACATGCAAACTCTCAAAACAGTTACTTTAAAATGTTTTGAACAGAAGAAAAATCTTAGAACAGTGATTAGTTAAGAGACGTGCTCACATCAATATATGTTTTGGCAAGTCTGATTACAAAGTTTATTCCATTCCTGTCGAGTCATTTATCATATAAACTGGTGTATCACATAAATTTCCTAGAACATTTCCCATGTCTTTTTCATGCTCAAAAACGTTGCATGTGTCTCCATTTTTTCATTTAGAGCTATAATCTAAAATTAATTTCAACACGTTCACTTTTTTTTTTTCATTTAATGCCTGCTCTGTGTACAGATCTGGACTAAGTGCTGGACCTCTTCAGAAAATGAGACATACGTCTGTCCCTAAGGGAATTTGCAGTCTACAACACACAGACAAAATCAGTGCAGGCGCAGAGGGGTGAAAAGGAGAAGGGGGACTTGATGCAGATACTGTGCTGAGTTCTTCTATTCCTATGGTCTCATTTACTTCTCAAAGTAATCCTGGAAAGTAAGTGGCCTTAATTCTGTTTTGCAGATGAGGAAATCTAAGGAGTAAATTATTCCAGGTCAGTAGCAGTAAATGACAGCTGGGTTTTGAATTCAAAGCACTGACTACAGGCGAAGTACAGAAATAATCCAAATTATTCATTCTGTATCTATTATAGCAGTTTAGTATCAGGGAAGAACTTGAATTCTGTTGTTCTGACTCTAGTCCTACATGTCGTTACTACTACTAGTCTTTTTTATAGCCCTTCAAGAATACTCCAACCTGGGTAGCAGTGGAGTCATAATGGAAAATAAAAAATGTTTTGGTTTTTATGTTGTTGTTTGATGGTTGTGATTTAGCTGTGGTGTCTCTCTGTGTGGGTGAACTTACATAGCAAGAATGACTAACTTGTACCCACCAAAATCTGTAGGTTATCATTTTGAGCACCGAGGAGCTCAGAGGTGACACTAAATTCATCTGCTCGTTTTGTCAGATCAAACTGTTCTTTGGATCTTGAGCTGTGCCTTTTAGATTGCTTCTAAGTTTGAAGGTTAAAAAATATTCAATGATGGTTAATAAACGCAGAGGTAAAATAGCAAGATAGAATGTTGTTTGCTTGCATGACTCAAATGGGCACCTTCCAGTAGTGGAAACTGATTAGATTATCAATAAGTATAAAGTATTAGGTAATAAAAGTAGTTTTAAAACTTATTACTTACCTTGGGGTCACATATTTACAATTCAGATTACTAATTTTTTCTCCCTAGACATTTTGTTTTGTAGAGTGCTTACAGATAAACATTAGAAGGTCATATCTGCTCAGAAATCATTGGAATAGATTAGATATATACGTGCCAGGTGTTAAATTCCTTCTTTCCTATTGTGAGGAATGTTGAACAGAAGATAGACTAAATTGCTCTTGCTTGTGAAAACATTATTATACTGTATAACCTTTAAACTACTTACAGTGAGAAAGCAATACTTTGGGACTGACACCTCAGAAATTGCCTACTTTAAATCATTATATTGTGTATATTTGGCAAATAGGGACACTCAGTAAATAGCAAGAGAATATTTGAAGATTTTCAAAGATTACTTGTATTTGCTTTAGAACTGAATTTCTGCTACTTTCATCAGTCGGCCTCGTAGGGATAGAGGTTATACTTCTGTGGACCAGAAGTGCCTAGAAAGTAGTATCCCTCCAGGAGCAGCCTTTAACCAGTGACTGAGGAGTATGGAGGTATAAATTCCCAACCTTACTCCTTGGGTGGAATAATTCTGGGGTGTGTATTTTATAGAGTCTCCCAGAGCTTCCCCCTAGGTTGAAGCTTTAGAACCACTGAAAAAGCTCTAGTAGCTTAATAATGACACCCCTTAATAACTACCTTCTCCCTCCATTATTGTCCCATTCCCCTGCTGAACTACCCATATCCACTACCTGCCATCGCTCCTTGTTGCAGGGTCTACTTCTGGTTGCGAGAGTGGAAGTCCAACTAGGACATCTCAAATTCTCTTCCCCCCCTAGGAAGCCCTCTCTCATTCTCCAGGTACAGTTAATCCCCATCTCCTGTGTTGTCTTAGGGTGCTCTCTCTCTCCTTCTATGAGAACAGGTCTCACCTTCTGCCTGGGAAAGTTGGGTTTTTCTCTTGTATTACATTATAAGTTCTTCAAAGTTAAGAAAAATATCTCATATTTACATGTACTTTGGGTTTTCTCTAAAAGTTGTGGAATCGCTCATACGTTATGTCTTCCAAAGCACTTATTCTGGTTCCTTATATTTACTCAGAAATATCAATTGAATTGCACCATGTATGTATAAATAAAAGTTGACTCAAATTTATTTCAGGAAAGTCATAGTAACTCTTTGGCGCATTAGTAATCATTCACATTTATAGAGTATACAATAAAAGTTTGCTTAACAGAACTCCACCTAACTAATTTGCTAGATTAATCAATTCTCTGCATTTGTTTTGAAAGCACAGTGACTGCTTTCCATTGGCAACTCTGAAGGCTTGTGGCTAACAGACTATTCTCTTATATACTTTAAAAAATCTATATATAAATATATGTATATCTTTATTGGAGTATAACTGCTTCACAATACTGAGCTAGTCTCTGTCGCACAACAAAGTGAATCAGCCATATGCATACATACCTCCCCAAATCCCCTCCCTCTTGAGCCTCCCCCCACCCTCCCTATCCCACCCCTCTAGGGGGTCACAAAGCGCCGAGCTGATCTCCCTGTGCTATGCGGCTGCTTCCCACTAGCTATCTGTTTTACATTTGGTAGTGTATGTATGTCCATGCCACTCTCTCACTTTGTCCCAGCTTACCCTTCCCCCTCCCAGTGTCCTCAAGTCCATTCAGTCTGCATCTTTATTCCTGCCCTGCCACTAGGTTCATCAGTACCAATTTTTTTTTTTTTAGATTCCATATACATGCGTTAGCATACGGTGTTCGTTTTTCTCTTTCTGACTTACTTCACTCTGTATGACAGACTCTAGGTCCATCCACCTCACTAGAAATAACTCAATTCGTTTCTTTTTATGACTGAGTAATATTCCATTGTCTATATGTGCCACATCTTCTTTATCCATTCATCTGTTGATGGACATTTAGGTTGCTTCCATGTCTTGGCTGTAGTAAATAACGCTGCAATGAACATTGGGGTGCTTGTATCTTTTTGAATTATCTCCTGAGCAGATAAATGCCCAGGAGTGGGATTGCTGGATCATATGTTAGCTCTATTTTTAGTTTTTTAAGGAACCTCCATAGTGTTCTCCATAGTAGCTGTACCAATTTACGTTCCCACCAACAGTGTATGAGGGTTCCATTTTCTCCACACCCCCTTCAGCATTTGTTATTTGTAGACTTTTTTTTTTTTTTTTTTTTTGTGCTGTATGCGGGCCTCTCACTGCTGTGGCCTCTCCCGTTGTGGAGCACACGCTCTGGACGCGCAGGCTCAGCGGCCATGGCTCACGGGCCCAGCCGCCTGCGGGGTCCTCCCGGACTGGGGCACGAACCCGTGTCCCCTGCATTGGCAGGTGGACTCTCAACCACTGTGCCACCAGGGAAGCCCTATTTGTACACTTTTTAAAAATTTTTTATTTTATTTTCTGCTGCATTGGTTCTTCATTTCTGTGTGCAGGCTTTCTCTAGTTGCTGCAAGCGGGCCTACTCTTCATTGTAGTACACGGGCTTCTCATTGCGGTAACTTCTCTTGTTGCAGAGCACGGGCTCTAGGCACGCAGGATTCAGTAGTTGCAGCACGTGGGCTCAGTAGTTGCGGCACACAGACCCTAGAGCATGCAGGCTTCAGTAGTTTAGCACGTGGGCTCAGTAGTTGTGCACGGGCTTAGTTGCTCCACAGCATGTGGGATCTTCCTGGACCAGGGATTGAACGTGTGCCGCCTACATTGGCAGTCAGATTCTTAACTGCTACGCCACCAGGGAAGTCCTGTAGACTTTTTAGTGACAGACATTCTGAGCAGTGTGAGATGGTACCTCATTGTAGTTTTTATTTGCATTTCTTTAATGATGTTGAGCATCGTTTCATTTGCCTTTTGGCCATCTGTATGTCCTCTTTGGAGAAATGTCTGTTCAGGTCTTCTGCCCATTTTTTGATTGGGTTTTTTTGTTTTATTGTTGTTGAGTTGTGTGAGCTGTTTGTATATTTTGGAAATTAATCCCTTGTCAGTTGCATCATTTGCAAATATTTTCACCCAGTCTGTAGGTTGTCTTTTTTCTTTTTTTAAATGGTTTCTTTTGCTGGGCAAAAGCTTATAAGTTTGATTAGGTCCCATTTGTTTATTTGTGCTTTTATTTCTATTGCCTTGGAAGACTGACCTAAGAAAATATTTTTACGACTTACGTCAGAGAATGTTTTGCCTATATTCTCTTCTAAGAGTTTTATGGTGTCATGTCTTATGTCTAAGTCTTTAAGCCATTGTGAATTTATTTTTGTGTATGCTGTGAGGGTGTGTTCTAACTTCCTTGATTTGCTTGCAGCTGTCTGACTTTCCCAACACTACTTTCTAAAGAGACTGTCTTTTCCCCATTGTATATTGTTGCCTTCTTTGTCGAAGATTAATTGACTGTAGGTGTATGGGTTTATTTCTGGGCTCTCTATTCCATTCCATTGATCCATATGTCTGTTTTTGTGCCAGTACCATGCTGTTTCGATTACTGCAGCTTTGTAGTATTGTCTGAAGTCTGAGAGCATTATGTCTCCAGATTTGTTCTTTTTTCTCAGGATTGCGTTGGCAATTCTGGGTCTTTTATGGTTCCATATAAATTTTAGGATTATTTGTTCTAGTTCTGTGAAAAATGTCATGGGTAATTTGATGGGGATCACATTAAATCTGTAGATTGCTTTGGGTAGCATGGCCATTTTAACAATATCAATTCTTCCAGTCCAAGAGCATGGGGTATCTTTCCATTTCTTTGAATCACCTTCAGTTTCCTTTATTACTGTTTTGTAGTTCTCAGCATATGTCTTTCACCTCCTTGGTGAGGTTTATTCCTAAGTATTTTTTTTTTGATGAGATTTTTAAAAGGATTGTTTATTTACGTTCCCTTTTTGATATTTCATTGTTAGTGTAAAGAAATGAAACTGATTTCTGTGTGTTAATCTTTATCCTGCTACATTGCTGAATTCATTTATCAGTTCTAGTAGTTTTTGTGTGGAGTCTTAGGGTTATCCATATTAATATAGCATCATGTCATCAGCATATAATGATAATTTTACCTCTTCCCTACCAATCTGAATACCTTTTATTTCTTCTTCTTGTCTGATTGCTGTGGCTAGGACTTCCAGTACTATGTTGAATAGAAGTGGTGAGAGTGGGCATCCTTGTCTTGTTCCAGATTTTAGCAGGAACACTTTCAGCTTTTCACCATTGAGAATTATATTGGCTGTGGGATTGTCATAAATAGCTTTTATTTTGTTGAAATATATTCCCTCTATACTCACTTTCATAAGGATTTTTATCATGAATGAATGTTGAATTTTGTCAAATTTTTTTCTGCATCTATTCAGATGATCCTGTGGTTTTTGTCTTTTCTTTTGTTTATGTGGTGTATCACATTGATTGATTTGCATATGTTGAACTATCCTTGTGACCCTGGGATGAATCCAATTAGGTCGTGGTGTATGATCTTTTTTATGTGTTGTTGGATTTGGTTTGGTAATATTTTCTTGAGAATTTTTGCATCTATATTCATCAAAGATATTGGCCTGTAATTTTCTTTTTTGGTGGTATCTTTGTCTGGTTTTGGTATCAGGGTGATGGTGGCTTCATAGAATGTCTTTAGGAGTATTCCTTCCCCTTCAATCTTTTGGAAGAGTTTGAGAAGGATCAGTATAAGTTTGTCTTTGTATGTTTGGTTGAATTCACCTGTGAAACCATCTGTTCCTGGATTATTGTTTGTAGAGAGTTTTTTTTATTACAGATTCTATTTCACTACCAGTGATTAGTCTGTTCAAGTTATCTATTTCTTCTTGATTCAGTTTTGGTGGTATGTATATTTCTAGAAACTTGTCCATTTTTTTCTAGGTTGTCGAATTTGTTGGCATATAATTGTACAGTTTCTCTTATGTTTTGTGTGTGTGTGTGTGTGTGTGTGTGTGTGTTTCTGTGGTATCGGCTGTGATTTCTCCTCTTTCACTTATTATTTTGTTCACTTGGGTCTTCTCTCTTTTCTTCTTGGTGAGCCTGGCCAGAGGTTTGTCAATTTTGTTTACTCTTTCAAAGAACCAGCTCTTGGTTTTATTCATTTTTCTATTTTTTTATCTCTATTTTATTTCCTCTCTGATCTTTATTATTTCCTTCCTTCTGCTGACTTTAGGTTTTCTTTGTTTTTCTTCTAATTCTTGTAGGTTGTGTTAGGCTGTTTATTTGAGATTTTTCTTTTTTCTTGAAGAAGGCATGTATTGCTGTGAACTTCCCTCTAAGAACTGCTTTTGCTGCATCCCATAGATTTGGTATGGTTCTGTTTTCATTGTCATTTGACTCAAGGTATTTTTTAATTTCTTCTTTGATTTCATCATTGACCTATTGTTTTTTTAGTAGCATGTTGTTTAGTCTCTATGTAATCACTTTTTTCTTGTTTCTTTTTCTGTGGTTTATTTCTAGTTTCATGCCATTGTGGTCAGAAAAGATGCTTGAAATAATTCTATACTCCTAAATTTGTTGAGGCTTGTTTTGTGCCCTAATATGTGGTCAATCCTAGAGAATGTTCCATGTGCACATGAAAAAAAAAATGTTTTCTGCTTTTTTTGGATGTAATATCTTGAAAATAGCAATAAAGTCTAATTTGAACAACCATTTATTAAACACCTACTGTGTAGCAGTTAGTATTCTGTGAACTGGAGCTATAGCATTTAATTTTTTTAAAAAAATCTCTGCTTCGTGGACTTTGCCTCTTTAGGAGGGGGACACAGACAGTAAACAATTAAGAAAATTAATATGACATTTGATGATACATTCTGTGAAGAAAATTAAAACCATGATAAGGACTTGAGATTAATGGTATATGAGAGGAGAGAGGGAAGTTGGCATCACTATTTTCTATAGAAAATTGAGGGAAGCCCCTCTGAGATGAGTGGAGATCACAGTGCTGTGGTGGAGCAAGCCATATAGACATGAGGAAGAGCGTCCCAGGCAGAGGGACCAGCAGATAAAAAGGCCTGAGTCTGGCACTCGCTCACTCGCCTCTGACAACAGATTCAAACCCCTGTGCAAATCAGTAAAAAGTAGAGCTTCTTCAAGACTGTGAAACAAGAAAGCATGGTGGGCTAATATGCACGTATATTAAGAATAGATCTGAAATCACCAGCACAACATATGGACACCTAAACCAATCTTAAACCAGTTGTTACTGTTACAGAAGTAAAGCAAGTTGAGAGTAACTAGGGAGAGCTGATTCTGATGAGGTTGTTACAGAAAGCTTCTCCAAAGAGGTGACAGAGGAGCTGAAGGAAGAGAAAACGGTAATGGATTGTAATGATGAGATCAGAAGTCTAGATTCTAATGTTTAATGATGCTTAAATCTTTAACCATCTCTTGCTATATTCATTCTCGTTCCTTTTTTCTTTAATCAGAAATGACTGGTTGCCATTCTCTGTAAAACAATTTTCAACATTCTCTGTAAAGCAATTTTAAAAGACAATTAAGGTTGTACTTGTGACTAGTGTAGTTGCAGTTTATAAAGTAAAAGTAATGAGTCCAAAATATATCTGAAACTTAACTACTTCTCACCTCTTCCCTTTATATTTCCCTGGTCCAAGCCCAAGAACTACAGATTTCTTCCCAAAAGTTTACATAATGAAAATCTGTTAAATGCTATTTTAATTCAATTTGTTCCCTTTATTTATGTAAAGATAACATCGTATTACTTTTGAGTTTGTTTTTTTTGTTTTTTTTTTTTTTGCGGTACGTGGGCCTCTCACTGTTGTGGCCTCTCCCGTTGTGGAGCACAGGCTCCGGACGCGCAGGCTTAGCAGCCATGGGCCCAGCCGCTGCTGGGCTCATGGGCCCAGCCGCTCCACGGCATGTGGGATCTTCCCGGACCGGGGCACGAACCTGTGTCCCCTGCATCAGCAGATGGACTCTCAACCGCTGCGCCACCAGGGAAGCCCTACTTTTGAGTTTTAAGAAAACATCCTGTTCATTTGTTATAGTCAGCCAAATTAAGATTCATTTTGCAGATACAGTTGAATTAAAGTGGAGACTTTTATGGTATTGTAAGGAGTGGTCTGCAATCTGCCAATGACATTTATTGAATCCTGGTTGTGTGCAAAGTAGCGGTGTGTTATGTAGCTTTTTCCTGTAGGAGGCCTTAGGCTTGGGCTGTTACACCCACTTGTAATCATATCAGCATTGCTCTCTGTCATGTCTCCAACTCACTAAATTCGATCAAATCACTTGTGTGGTTTGATTCCAGCAGACCAATTGCAGCTCTCTGACAACTTCTGCCTGTCATGATAACAGCTTCTTTGCCACCTACCCTCACCCATTATTATATTACCCAGGTAGTAAGAAAATGTATTATTATCTGATTCTCAATATCATGGAGATCCATCACGTTTCTTTAGTGGTTGGAAATTAATACTAAAGGCAAGGGAAATGTAAGAGTTGACATTATTTTCTTTATTCATTCAAAAAACGCTTATTAAATACTTACAGAATGCTGGGGGTACACTGAGCAAATCCTTACCCACATGAACCTTAAAGTCTACTGGAGGTGATGTACAATAAATAAATCAAAATGTAAAACAAAACTGTGAATTACAAATTAGAATAAGTACTGTGTTTGAAGTAAAGCAGGTTAATAAGGGAAGAGAGTAATCAGGGGAGCCACTTTAGATGGGGTTGTTAAAGAAGGCCTCTCGGAGGAGGTGACATAGGAGCTGAAGGAGGAGAATATACCGGCCATGCTAAAGAAATGGTGGAGAGGCATTCCAGGGAGAGGGAATATGAAGGACGAATACTTGAAGGCAGGAAAGGGCTTGGAGTGTTTGAAGGTAGAAAAGGCGGCCATTGTGTCTAAGGCATAGTAAGGGAGGAGGCAAGTGATGTGAGATGAGATTAGACAAGAAGGCAAGGGCTAGATCTTGTGAGGCTATGTAGGTTATGGTAAATAGTTTGGATTTTATTCCGGGAGTAATGATGAGACATTGCTTGAGGAATGACATCATCTGATTTACGTATACAAAGCTTATAGAAAGCAGGATGATTGAAGTAATTTAGGTGAAAAATGATGGCTGTGACTGGGTTGGCTGTGTACATAGAGAGAAGTGAATGAATCCCAGTTTACTTTGGAGAGTGCTGACTGGACTTGATGATAAGTTTGATGGTGGGAGGTATGGGAAAGGGAGGAATCAAGGTTGATACCTAAGACATTGGCTTGAGCAACTGGGTACCATTTGCTAATCTGGGGAAGAAACTCCAGGACTGACATAAATTATTTTGCTGACAAATCAAAAGCTCAGGTTTGGACATAAATTTAGGTGCTTATTAGACAGCAAGGTAGAGTTGCCAAGTAAGCAGTTAGACTTAAGTAGCTTAGGAGAAATGTCAAAGATAGCGATACAGATTTGGAAGTCATTAGGATATTGGTTGTATTTAAAAGAAATGAAAGTGTTCTGAGATCATTGTATCCTTTGGGAAAAGAAGAATTCTCTACATCAACCCTTGAGTCACTCCGATTTCATTCAACTATTTATTCAACACGTATTTATTGAGCTCCTACTACACAAGGCACTTTTCAGTGGCACTGTAGTTTTAGTCATGAGTAAGGGACACCAATTATTTACCTTCATAGAACTTGTATTTAGTAGAGGATACACAAAACAAACCAATAACCAATAGATATGTAACTGTATTGTATAGAGGAGAACAGTGCCCAAGCAGATCCTGTGGAGCTGGTCAATGAGGTGGGCAGTTTCCCCCCATCAGTGACGACGTGGCAGCTATTAGAAGGAATCACCTGGGTCAGGTGTTGCTAGCTGAGTAAGATGGAAACCAAGCTGTGACTGTTTTCAGCACTTTCTGTGGCTAGTGACCAAAAAAACAAACAAACGAAAAACACAGGTTTGGGGGCACTGAAGATGAAGAAGTAGATACGGTGAAGACAGCTGCTTTGGAGGAGTGCGCTATAAAGGAAAGCAAACAACGTGGGACCACAGCTAGTGAGAGAACTAAGATTAAGGAAGTTGTTTTTTTGGTTGGTGTTTTCTGTTCTTAAAGATAATTACAGAGCATGCGTGTGATTATGGGAATGATCTAGTGGAGAGGGAGTGGGAGGGGAGAATTGAAAGAGTGACGTCCTTGAGAAGGTGAGAGGAGATGAGCTCAAAGGTGGCGTGGAGGGAATGGCTGATTAGGACCAGAATCTTCCATGGTACCTGGAGGGACATAGAGTGGTTTGTAAATTTGATGGTGGGGTAATGAGAAGCTTCTCTGGTTGCTTCTTTTTTCCAATGAAGCAAGAATGGAAGGAAAAGGGTTTGAGAAGAGAGGAGAAGACATGAAGTATCATCTTGGAGAGTGGAAAATCATGTTACTAAAGAAGTATAGCAGGATTGCTGTGGATTAGACAGGGTTCATTCAAGATTTATGGTAATAAATTTAACATGACACAGTCAACCAATTCTATATATATATTTTTTTCTTTTTTACGGTACGTGGGCCTTTCACTGTTGCGGCCTCTCCCATTGCGGAGCACAGGCTCCGGACGTGCAGACTCAGCGGCCATGGCTCACGGGCGCAGCCGCTCCGCGGCATGTGGGGTCTTCCCGGACCGGGGCACGAACCCGTGTCCCCTGCATCAGCAGGTGGACTCTCAACCACTGCACCGCCAGGGAAGCCCCAGTTCTATAATTTTTTTCCAGCCACTTTCAGTTGCTCCATTCCCAGCACAGAGAAGGCATATAACCGGATTCATCCAAGGTTGTCCTTTTGTGAAATAAATGCAGTGTTTGACGACAAGAGGAAGAAAACGAAGGGCATTAGCAAAGGAATGAAAGGTCATGAAGTGTAAGCTGATTAAGGAGAGAATTAAAAACAGGGGGAATGCACAAAGGGATTGTGAAAGGTTAGAAAAGGGATATTGTTCATTGATTTGGTTTACTCATTCACCACAACAGTTGAGCTTCTGCTGTGTGCCAAACACTGTTCTAGGCCTTGGGGATGTATCTGTGAGTGATACAGGTCTTCTCACAGAGCAGGGTGAGATGGACAGTGAAGAATTAAAACCACTAAATATTAAAGGGAGATATTGCTGAGCGCTCTGAAGAAATAGAGAGAGCCCCAGTGGGAGGGGAGAGCAGTGGTGATTCAGAAAAGGTGTTCCAGGGAGGGAGTCCCCTCCAGCATATCTGAACAGAGACCTGGATGAAGTGTGGGCACACAATGTGAATAGCTGGGAGCAGCGGGCTAGGCGGAGGGAACGGCAGGTGCTTTCCTATTTTTTATTGTCATTAGTAAGTGAATGGAAAGGCCAACAAAGCAGTGACAAACAAGGTATTTTTTCTTTCCCTATTGTATTTTTAAATGGTGTTTTCATGATAGAGCGGGTTTAAGCAATTGGATGTTACTCAAGTCTTTGGAGTGGGCAGTCAGTTCAGTCAGAAGTCTCGTTCAAGTAGAAATGTTTAAAATAAATATAAGTATACCCTATGTAATATATTCATGTCTAATTTATCATTCCAGTCTCCAGTGACCAGCGTTGCAATGCCGCACATAATAATAGGGTTCAGTTAATATTTGAGAGAATTTCCATGCTCACATAATACTTAACAAACACGAAACATTCCCCCTTCAAACCTTTGCAAAGAAGTTCTTCTAAGGGGAGAGTTCAAACACAAACCTGAGGTCTCTTCCCTTTGCCCTGGGAATGTGGGGATTTGCTTTAAAAGGCTTTTAAAAAAATGTAGACATAATTCATGTACCATAAAATTCACCTGTTTACAATATGCAGTTTATTGGGTTTTAGCATGTTCACCAAGTTGTACAACCATTACCATTACCTAACTCCGGAACATTTTTGTCACCCCAAAAGAAACCCCATGCAGACTGGAGCTGTGAGACGTGACTGTACGTTCCCTCCTCCTCCCAGGCCCTGGCTACCACTAATCTACTTCCTGTCATTATTTGCCTGTTCTGGACATTTCGTACACATGGACTCACACAATATATGTCCTTTTGTGTCTGGCTTCTTTCACTTAGCATAGTGTTTTCAAGGTGAATCTCTGTGATTAGCAGGTATCAGTACTTCATTCCTTTTTATAGCTGGACAATATTCCATTGTGTGTATACACCATATTTTTTTTATCTGAACAACAGTTGATGGACATTTGTGTTGTTTCCACTTTTTGGCCATTATGAATAATGCTACAGTGAGCACTTATGTAAAAGTTTTTGTGTGGACGTATGTTTTCAATTCTCAGGTATATACCTACAAGCATAAATTCTCAGGAATATATCTACAAGCATATACCTACAAACATATATGCTACAGTGAGCACTTATGTGAAAGTTTCTGTGTGGACATATGTTTTTAATTCTCAGGTATATACCTACAAGCATAAATGGTTTTTTAAAAGCACAACTTTAGGGCTTCCCTGGTGGCACAGTGGTTGAGAGTCCGCCTGCCGATGCAGGGGACACGGGTTCGTGCCCCGGTCCGGGAAGATCCCACATGCCGCGGAGCGGCTGGGCCCGTGAGCCATGGCCGCTGAGCCTGCGCGTCCGGAGCCTGTGCTCCGCAACGGGAGAGGCCACGGCAGTGAGAGGCCCGCGTACCGCAAAAAAAAAAAAAAAAGCACAACTTTAAAAAGGTTTTATCTTTAAAATATTTCTCATAATATATTATGGAGTTACCATACTCTATCTGTTTTAAAACAATACATTAAGTTATAACCAGTTACTTATTTAAGGTACTAGTTGAATTACTTAATTTCCCTCCAGAAATCTGAGTAACACTTGGCCCTGCAGGAAGTGTGGCCTGTGTTCTATAGTTCACTGCTATGGCATGGGTGACAGTACTCCAGCAGCATTCGGATGGGGGCATTGGGAATGCAACCCTCAACAGGATGTGGCTTAACTTTTTTGTCAATAAATATTGCTTCCTGAAAGAATCATAAGGTCATAAAGTCCTGAAATTTAAGAGCTAGCTAGGATTCTTGGAGCTCACCTAATCCAGTCCCTTTGTTGTATAGATCTTTAAACTGAGGGAGAGGTCCAAGAGGTTAAAATGCTTGCCTGGGGCTTCCCTGGTGGCGCAGTGGTTGAGAGTCCACCTGACAATGCAGGGGACACGGGTTCGTGCCCCGGTCGGGGAAGATCCCACATGCCGCAGAGCGGCTGCGCCCGTGAGCCATGGCCGCTGAGCCTGCGTGTCCGGAGCCTGTGCTCCGCAACGGGAGAGTCCACAACAGTGAGAGGCCCGCGTACCGCAAAAAAAAAAAAAAAAAAAAAAATGCTTGCCTGACTTCCTAGAGCTGGTTAGAGAGCTAGGATGGTGCTGTGACTACTGAACTTCACTTTGACTCCACTCTCTGAATTTAAAGTCATAAAACAAAAAATAAACGTAATTTATGTAGGTGGCATTTTCAGTTAAAATTTTACAGAAAATGCTTTCAGAGTCTTTTAGGGAAAAGCTGACTGTCAGCCTTATACTTATTAATTCACAGGGACAGGAGGCAAATTAGGAGTGATACTGTCACTTTTAAAGGAAACACAGCCACTTTTAGTTTATGCATAAGGAAGAAAGAATTATAGGCATTTATAAGCTCAGACAGACATAAACAAAGGTCACCTATTCCTATTCACTTCCCTTAAGAGTTGGCCTTTTTTCTTCTCATCACATTCTAGCATTTACTTACCAGTAGTTTAAAAAGAGGTATAAGGATTATACCTAATTATATTATCCAAGGGTAGCCAAATTACGCAACGGACTATGCAGTTAATCACTTAAACCTTTTAAATGTCATGCTGGATATAGTTTATCCCTCTCACAGTGAGTCAGAAGCGGGAATGGGTTCATTCACTATTTCCAGTAAACAGCTTCCCAACAGCAGGTGGTGTGACTGGTGGGAAAGGGTAGGACTGGAATGCACACTTATTTGGAGAGCTCAGAAATGTACCCTTGGTCCTTACACAGGGCTGTGCATGAGGCCACAGGCAGCTGAGAGTGTTGGCCGCGCTGCAGCTACCCCTGCCCCCAGCTCACAAGAGGTTCATGATCCCCTCCGAGTCTGGGAATATTGCTCCCTAGCACAGAGTGGAGGACAGGTAGCCTGTACAGCCCTGTGGTCCAGGCATGGGTCTCGACTCTACCACTCTCTGTGTGATTTTGGGCACATCACCTCAGGATGCACACCCCTCATCTGTAAAATTAGGGGCGTGGATAGAGTAGTTGATCATTAAAAAATCTCTTGGCTTTAAAATGCTGTGGTTCTACAACCTAGTCATTTAAGCTGTCAGCTATATTGGATGAGAAGTAGTATATAAAGATGATAAGAGCTCAGGCCTTAAAGTTATTCAGAACCATCTTTGAGTCCTGTGTGACATTAGGCAATTTACTTAACCTGTATGCTTTTGTTGTGTAATACTAAAAAGGGGAATGATAATAAGATATAATAATAGTACCTAACTCATAGGGCTGTTGAGGGGGACATGGCATTATGAATGCAAAGTCTTTAGCACAGTGCCCGAAACATCCTATGATTTAGTAATTATTTATTAGTAGTAAGTAGTAGTGTTATTTTCTTTAGGGACACTTTGTCCTCATAATATTCTGTTCCCTTTAAAAATATAAGAATGTAATTCCAGGAAATTTTAGTAATGTTATAAAATGTGTAGAATACAGTTTTGTTTAAAAGATGATAATTAACCCTAAAGTAAATTGGAAAAAAAACTCATTATTTAGATGAGTGAATGGTAGACATGATAGGGGAAGAAATGGGATGCAGAGGTGAAGGTTTTGGAGCAGGTAAAAGAAATCTGACTTATTTACTCCTTAGCTTTATTGTTGACTATAATCTTCCTCTTATGTATTTTCGTTCTGTCTTAATTTGGAGATAGAGTCATCTATGGAAAATTGATTCAAGCTAATGGCTATTCAGAAGTGAGGCCTTACATTATTTTGTAAAAAACAACAAGATTGTTGTTTTTATTTACCATGTAGAAATAAATAGTAAATCTATCCAACCGCAAGTAAGCTGCTGCCTCGTAATCTCTGCTCTTATTTTTGCATGTACTGTTTTGGCGTGAACCGAGGACTTAGAAGCTTAATAATTTTGTAAACAGATACTCAGATATTTTTTCTCGGGATATTGATATGCAACTGTCACTATTCGATACAGATTATAAACAATGTGAAGGAATTTATTTATGATAAAACATTTACAGAATCAGAACCCGTTTGTAAAATACTTGGGGAAAGTTGGAAACTTCAAGTTTGGTGTTGATATCTTGGAGAATTACTCAGTTCTCCAAAGAAGAGGTGAGATGTCTGTGGATATGTAAATGACATGATAGCATAGATGAGATTCTTAATACTCATCTCTGAATATATATGTCCTGTAAGCCCCACACCTACTCCATCACTGTCTTACATTACTTCACTGATGTATGTGACAAAGAAGAAAGGAAACGTTTTGACTGCTCTCTACAGTCTCACTAGCTTCTGATATGAACAACTCAATCCAGAAATGCTTTTCACTACATTGTAATTTCTGGTTAGGGTAGTGTTCTTCGGTCTCTAATGTTCCTTTTATACTTCTTTTATAGGAGGCCAATTGTAAGAACATCCTTCTAACAAAAGACTTCGTGAGAGACACACAAAAGCCATCTCCAAAAACCAAGGTAGGTTATGTCTGCTCTTTAGGCTATTGTGTGAAACCTTTAGAAAGACTCTTTATCTTCTTGGGTTTCCATGCTCTGTGGCTTGCATTTCCCTCAGCACCACACCCCCTTTTTTTTTGGACCTAGTGGTCTTAAATATACTTCTTTTTAGCGGATTTAATCCAAGGTTATATTCATCCAAAAATGCTCAGGACACTCTTATTATTTAATGGACAGTGGTATTTTTTATGTTTTTATTTTTTTTACCCACTAACTTTTTAAAAATTTTATATTGGAGTAGAGTTGATTTACAATGTTTTGTTAGTTTCAGCTGTACAGCAAAGTGATTCAGTTATACATATACATATATCTATTCTTTTTCAGATTCTTTTCCCATATACGTTATTACAGAGTATAGAGTTCCCTGTGCTATACAGTAGGTCCTGGTTGATTGCCTATTTTATATATAGTAGTGTGTATATATTAACCCCAACCTCCTAATTTATCCCTCCCACCCCACACCTTTCCCCTTTGGTAACCATAAGTTTGTTTTCTAAGTCTGTGAGTCTCTTTCTGTTTTGTAAATAAGTTCATTTGTATCATTTTTTAGATGCCACGTATAAGTGATATCATATGATATTTGTCCTTCTCTGTTTGACTTACTTCACTTAGTATGATAGTCTCTAGGTCCATCCATGTTCCTGTAAATGGCCTTATTTCATTCTTTTTTATGGCTAAGTAATAGTTCATTGTATATATGTGCCACATCTTCTTTATCCACTCCTCTGTCGATGGACATTTAAGTTGCTTCCATGTCTTGGTTGTAGTAAATAATGCTGCAGTGAACATTGGGGTGCTTGTATCTTTTTGAATTATGGTTTTCTCCAGATATATGCCCAGGAGTGGAATTGCTGGATCATGTGTTAGCTATATTTTTAGTTTTTTTAAGGAACCTCCATACTGTTCTCCATAGTGGCTGTACCAATTTACATTCCCACCAACAGTGTAGGAGGGTTCCCTTTTCTCCACACCCTCTCCAGCATTTATTATTTGTAGACTTTTTAATGATGGCCATTCTGACTGGTGTGAGGTGATATCTCATTGTAGTTTTGCTTTGCATTTCTCTAATAATTAGCAGTGTTGAGCCTCTTCATGTGCTTTTTGGCCATCTGTATGTCTTCTTTGTAGAAATGTCTGTTTAGGTTTTCTGCCCATTTTTTGATTGGGTTTTTTTTTGTTTTTTTTTTAATATTGAGCTGCACGAGCTGTTTGTATACTCTGGAGATTAATCCCTTGTTGGTTGCTTCATTTGCAAATATTTTCTCCCATTCTGAGGGTTGTCTTTTTGTTTTGTTTATGGTTTCCTTTGCTGTGCAAAAGCTTTGAAGTTTCATTAGGTCCCATTTGTTTGTTTTTGTGTTCATTACTCTAGGAGGTGGGTACAAAAAGGTATTGCTGCAATTTATGTCAAAGAGTGTTGTGCCTATGTTTTCCTCTTAAGAGTTTTATAGTATCCAGTCTTATAATTTATATGGAAACACAAAAGACCTCGAATAGCCAAAACAATCTTGAGAAAGAAAAATGGAGCTGGAGGAATCAGGCTCCCTAACTCCAGACTATGCTATAAAGCTACAGCAATCAAAACAGTGTGGTACTGGCCTAAAGACAGACTTATAGATCAATGGAGCAGGATAGGAAGCCCAGAAATAAAACCACACACCTATGGGCAGTTAATCTATGACAAAGGAGGCAAGCATATACAGTGGAGAAAAGACAGTCTCTTCAGTAAGTGGTGCTGGGAAAATTGGACAGCCACATGTAGAAGAAGAAAATCAAAACATTCTCTAACACCATACACAAAAATAAGCTCAAAATGGATTAAAGACTAATGGATACTATAAAACTCTTAGTGATATTTTTTAATAGACAGTTTTACTTCTGCTCAATCAGAATTGTTTCCATTGTATTCCCTATAATATAGAGAACACTCAAGTATAATGGAAGGTTACTTCTGGGGGTAAAATGTGCAACTGTAATTTTTCTTTCGCAAAATAGAAATCACTTTATTGATTTTTTCATAATTATAAAAATAACACATGGTCAGTGGAAAGTATGTAAGCAAATTTTAACAAGAAAAATAAGAACTATCATACATGTGACAGAATAAAGGGTCTAATGTGTAAAATTTTGTTTTCTTTATTAAGAGAATTCCAAAATGCACATAGTTGTTTTGCTAGTGAAAAGAAAAAACTCCATTAACCTAAAATATATCGTGAGAATTTATTTGATCATTTGTCCAACCAGAAGAGTGATCGCATTAATTTTAGAGCCCCTTTCCAAGTCTTAAATCTTTTGAGTAGAACTTCTCCTATTTACTAGGTGTATATAATATTCCTAACTGACCACTATGATATTTATATAGCTACTTTTTTTTCCCGTTCTAAGACAAAATGTTCTCCAAACTTTCTTGTGTTCATTGTAGGCAAAATTTTAAAGGATTCTTATCTCTGGTTTTAATTGCAGGTTATTATAAAAATAATTGTGGCTTTCTTTTTAAAGTTAAATCAAGTGAAGTAATGAGTCATTACTTAATACTTAGGGTAAGAGACTACAGTTTATTTTTAAAAGAAATACAAACATCTTTTTTTATAAAACTTGTTCCACCTTAATTTTTTTTTTTGGAAATTTTTTTTAACTACTATGCATTCCTTTCCAGATTCAAACTATCTTCTGTATCTTCTTCACTGAAATATTTGTGTATACAAGCTTACAGAAAACTAATTCAAATATATAGTAGAAATTTTGTTTACTGTGAATTAATAAAAATTCAGTGTCAAAAATATACTCACCAAGTAAATGCATTTAAAAATATAGGATTTGAGGAACATTTTTAGGTAACATTTGCTCATTAACTCCATTTATATTGGAATATACCTACTTTTAGGTGAAGAGACTTAGATGAATCACTTCATAAATGAAAGATAATCTTGAAACCTGTCATAAAAACTGTTTGAAGAGATTCTATTACTATTATGAAATTAATCCCATTTGGAATATTTCAGGCATATAGAGAATCAATAATTAATGTATATTGATTACCCTCTATCAGTCTCACTGTATGGTTCATGACCAAGCTAACTCAATAGAGAAATTGGTTAATCCGTAGTTTGTAACTTTAGCTTCTCTGTGGTCTTGCATGAGCAAGTTTAAATTTACATGAGCAAACTAATCTTTGCTTAGCTCTGCTTAGTTTAGAGGTGATTAAAATCCTTGTTATTTCAAATCCCCAGAAATGAGGCAGAGCATGTGAGTTGCAAGAGATTATAAGGCACTAACTCTTTCACCAAGATTGTATCTTAAGATCTTTTTTTCCGCCAGTTGATCTTTGAAAACTGAAGCTGAAAACACTTTCAAATGTAGTTGGTATAAAACAGACAAACAAACAAAATGTGGTTGGTGTGTCCTTTCTAGAATGACTTAGTGAGCTGTGAGAATGATGTCTATCCTTGGTACTAATGTTACTTCATTTGGCCTCCGTAGCTATCTTTCTCAGACATCTCTAGTTACAGCTGTATGTGTCTTGAACAGCTAAGCATTTCTGATGCCTGTATGGCTAGAGATGTAAAATGGTAATCCAGAAATGGCATTTGTCCACTGGCTCTGGAGATGTCTCTCTAGTCTAAGCCATCTGTCCCCATCTGTGTTCTCTCTGCTAGCTGTTTTCTCTGCTCTTCAGCAATGGGGAGAATTGTATTTCTGTCCCTTATATAGGAAAGCCTCTTCTTGATCTGAGTCCAAGCTGGAAAAAAAAAAATGATACCTCCATTACACAGTGCCATGACACTTCCTGGATGAGCAATGATCACCAGCCCAGCTAGCTCAAGGGCATGCTCATCTAACCATTTCATGGTCAATAACTGGGTAGACTACATATGCAAACAAATAAATGGGATAGATGATACAGAAGGGAACATCAAATAGATTTTTACAGAGGTGTAGAACATAGGCACAGCTCCTTGTAACCTAGTATAATAATGATTACAGGAGAGGAGACAAAGTCTTTTTCTACCTAACACAAGTGCAAATGGCTCTAAATAAGCCTCACAACCCAGATTCGTTGGTCACAGTATAAACCCTAAAGAAGATCCAGGAACTAAGGGAAGAAAACTCTTTCTTCTCTCTCCCCTTGGGGTATGACCTAGACTTGCCACTGACTTTGCTGTGTTCTTGTTGACCACGGTAAAAAAAAAAAACACCTCAGGTTCGGGCCATTGTATAAAAATAAATGCCAGATTCATTCAGTGCTGGACTGAAAGTATAAAATAGAAGATAATCTCTTTCCTTCCTGACTTTTCTCAGTGGATAAAACTGTACTGATAAAAATTAAAATTACAAGCACATAAGAGGTTTAGTCATTGCATTCTCCTACTGCTTTTATAGATGTTTTCTTTAGTAAACCAAGTCATATTAACTAAAAAATGTGTGATAAAAATAATGCAGTTATCAAGTAAGCAGTTATGTAGTAGAAACAACTGTGAAATTATTTTTCTTTTCAGTTAATGATTTCAGGGGCCATGCATCATTTATGAAGGAGATTTTCTTCAATAATGAAACTAGTTGTCACAGATATATTTTCTTAAATGGTTTTAAAAATGCCTATGCCTGGGCTTCCCTGGTGGCACAGTGGTTGAGAGTCCGCCTGCCCATGCAGGGGACATGGGTTCGTGCCCCGGTCCGGGAAGACCCCACATGCCGCGGAGCGGCTGGGCCCGTGAGCCACAGCTGCTGAGCCTGCGCGTCCAGAGCCTGTGCTCCGCAACGGGAGAGGCCACAACAGTGAGAGGCCCCCGTACTGCAAAAAAATAAATAAATAAAATAAAATAAAAAATAAAATAAATGCCTATGCCTATTAGCATAGTGAACTAGAAATTTAAACTAATGTAGGGTTTTGAGAAAATTGAGTGACAGTGTAATTTTATTTTCAATATGCAAATTAATAGTCATTTAATAAGCATTAAATTTTACTAAAATGCTAAGTTATTTTAAAATCATTGTTAATGGATGTGAATATAGTTTATGGTGCTTTAATTAATGTATACAAACATTCTAATTAGTATTCCACTTTTTCCAGTTGACATTGTTTCACTGTTGTTTCCACACATCAGCCTACTTTGCGTACTTATTCCTTTAATAAAGGTAAATAATAGTAATAGCAGTAACAGTGATGATGATGACGGTAGCTACTGTTGATCAAGTTCCAGTCACTGTACTACTTAATATATAGATTTCTAATAATCATAGTGTTTCATATGTTGTCATCCATATTTAACTATTTTGAAAATATGAAGCTGCTTCTAATTATCATTAATATAAAAAGCCTTACTAGGTAAGTGTTAACAAAGAATGACTTGTGACTGTTAAGCAGTATTATTTTCTTAGGTTTTATTACCTATAGTAGAATTAACAGATATGAATTGTTTTATGAATAGTGTAGCCTAACCTACCATCTCTCCTCCCCATTTTGAAATTGTTTATAATTTATGCACATTATTATAGGCTAACCACGTATCTACCTGTATCTACACACAATATATATGATAACTTTGCAGGTTTTACAACTTTATATTAATAAAGTGTACAGTATATCACCTTCTGCAACTTTTTTTCCTGTTCAGTATGCTCTATCAATATTCACTTTCAGTAAGAATAAAATACAGTTTAGGTATTCTAGGTTTTTCTCATATTTAGGTTGTCTCCAACATTCAGTTGATTTCCAATATTTTGCTATTACAAACCAACTTTAAGTGAATAATTTTCACGTGACACCTTTTATGCACCTGTAGAGTAGGGTCGTAAGTAGGTACACCTTTGTCCCGGTATTGCAGATGTTCTTAAAATGTGCTAATTTACATATTCAGCAGCTGTGTGTGACTTTCGTTTTTCACATCCTCACAAATCGTTGGTAATATCAGAGTTCTCATGGTTGTTCCCCCGAATCTAATGAGTGTAGGAAGCATCTTGCTATTGCCTTAGTTTGGATTTCTCTAATTGCTACTCATCACAGAGACATTTATTTTTCACTGAATGTCCAAGTGTCTCTCCAACGTTTCCCAGCCCCATTGCAGGTAGGTGAGGCCAGTCAACTACTTTTGGCCAGTAGGCTGTGAGCAGAAGCGACAACTGTCATGTCAGAGGTAGAGATTCAAAACTTTTCCAGCCCTTTCTTATAGTACATTAACTGGACAGTGAAGCATGGGTCCTCAGAGTGGCCTGTCAGCTTGCATTGGATCTGCGTCATGACTGAAAAACAAACCTGTTTTGTTACGCCACTGAGATTTCTGAGTTAATTTGTACCTTCCCTATAATGTAGCCTACCACGCGGGCAGCGTGTATTTCATGTGTTTGTTTTCATATGTTTATTAAACTTTGGTCATATCTGTGTTTATTACTCTGTGTACTGCTTTCTCCTACTGTTGCAAATTTTGCTATTGGGTTGTTTGCTTTTTTCTTAATGATTTGTAAGAGTTTGCTAGCTGTTGTCAGCTATATGTGTTCCAAATACTTTCACCCAATTTTCTGGGTTTTTTTTTTTTTTCATATAGAATACAGTGTCTTTTAATGTTGGAAAGTTTTTTACTTCAGTGAAGTCTTTAGTGTTTGTGCTTTTTTACATCTTGTTTAAGAAATCCTCACCTACTTTGAGATCACTTAGAAAGTCTTTTTTATTATTTTCCAAAAGTTTTAAGGTTTCCTTTGTGTGTGTGTGTGTGTATATATATATATATATATATATATATATATATATATATAGGTCTTAATCATTCAAAATTGAATTTTATGTTAAACATAATGTAGTAATCTCATTTTATATGTGAAAATCAATCAACTCAGCATATTTGTTCAATAGTTCGTCTTTCCCCCACTTTTTGAAATAGCATTTCCATTGTATATCAGATGCTTTTATGTCTCTTTCTGGACTGTACTATTTGTTGCTTTTTCTGTGTGTTTATCTTATGTCATTACCACAGTGTCTTAATTAGTGTTATCTGGTAGAATAAGTTTCTTCAACTTTGTTTTTCTTCTTGAAAATTATCGTGGCCATTCTTGGTCCTTTGCTTTTGCAGTTGAATATTATCAAGTTTCATGAGAAATTTTATTTAGAATTTAAATTGAATTGATAGATTAATTTCATGAGCATTGGTATTTTATCCATGACCATCATGTAACTTTCCATTTACTCAGGTCCTCTTTAATGTCTTTTGATTTTTAAAAAATTATCATTTTCTCCTAGATCTCCATTTTGTAGATATTATAAATGGAGTACTTACTATGTCTTCAAACTTTGTTGCTGACGTTTAATGTTGAAACTGACTTTTACCATTGACTTTATATCTGAAAACCTTGCCAGATTCTCATAATATTTTGTAAGCAATTCTGTTTGACTTCATTTGGAGACAGTCATATCATGTGGAAATAATGAGCATCATTTATTCCTTTTCAAGCCTTTTATCATTTGATATCTTTTTTTCTTGTGCTACGTTCCAGGACTCCCAGTATAAGGTTAAATAGAAATGATGATAGCATGCCTTCTTGAGTTGCTTCCTGATTTTAAGGGAAGTTTTCTACATTTTACTTTTACATATTATAATTGCATTTATCTTCTTTCTTTCTTTCCTTTTTTTGGGGAGGGGGCGGGTAATTCTTTTGAAATGCCAAGCACATAGCCGACCTCCAATAAAATCTTGAAAATGAACACATAAATATTTGCTTCTTGTTTTTTTGTTTCATATGAAAGTAGTTAGTGTCAGTATGTTTTCATGCATTTTTTCTTCACACATACACTCATTAGGTTTATGGTGTTTACTTTAGGTCTTTGGTAGGTATGTTTTATAAATTTATATTTTGCTAAGAATTTTTATTTTGAGTGAATGTTAAACTTTAGCAAATATTCCTTTGATTTCTGTTAAGATAATTGCATGGTTTTTCTCCCATTTATTGTGGAGAGTCATATTCATAGATTTTCTAACCTTAGACCAACAGTGCATCACTGGAATAAACCAGTTCTGAACCTGGCCCTGATAGCTATTTTTAAACACCTTGAAAGTTTTGGATAGCTGATATTTTGTTTAGCATTTTTGCATCTAGGTTAATAATTTTTTTTGTTTTGTCTACTTTTGGTATAAAGGTTGCGCTATGTTAATAAAATGAAATGAGGAGAGCCTTTTGTAATCTGTGAAACAGTTTAAGAGGAGGATTATCAGTTCCTGCAATATTTGGCAGAATGTGTCTAGATCTAGTGAGGTTTATTGATTTATTTGTTTTTAATTTTGTTTTGTTTTTTGAATTTGTTTTGGTAAGTTGATCTTTAACTACTGATTCAGTTTATTTTGTGCCTATAATCCTATTCATGTTTTTAATTTATTTTATTTTTTATTTTATTTTTTTTTGTCTGTGTTGGGTCTTCATTGCTGCGTGCAGGCTTTCTCTAGCTGCAGCGAGTGGGGGCTACTCTTCCTTGCAGTGCACGGGCTTCTCATTGCGGAACTTTTGTTGCGAAGCATGGGTTCTAGGTGCACGGGCTTCAGTAGTTGCAGCGAGCAGGCTCAGTAGTTGCAGCACACAGGCCCTAGAGTGCGCAGGCTTCAGTAGTTGTGGCATGTGGGCTCAGTAGTTGCGGCACCAAGGCTCTAGGGCATGTGGGCTTCAGTAGTTGTGACACACAGGCTCAGTAGTTGTGGCTCGCAAGCTCTAGAGCACAGGCTTAGTAGTTGTGGTACCCGGGTTTAGTTGGTCCGTGGCATGTGGGCTTTTCCTGGACCAGAGATTGAACCCGTGTCCCCTGCATTGGCAGTTGGATTCTTAACCACTGTGCCACCGGGAAAGTCCCTCATATTTTTTATTTATTCTGAATTATTAGTTTTTAATTGAAGTATAGTTGATTTACAATATTATATTACTTTCAGGTGTACAGCATAGTGATTTGATATTTTTATAGATTATACTCCATTTAAAGTTATTATAAAATATTGGCTGTATTCCCTGTGCTGTACAGTATGTCCTTGTAGCATATTTATTTTATACACAGTAGCTTGTACCTCCTAATCCCCTACCCATAGCTTTCCCCTCACCCTTTCCCTCTCCCTACTGGTAACCATTGGTTTGTTCTCCATATCTATAAGTCTGTTTCTGTTTTGTTAATTCATTTGGTTTATTTTTTATATTCCACAAGTAAGTCGTAACAGAGTATTTGTCCTTCTCTGTGTGACTTACTTCACTAAGCATAATACACTTTAGGTCCATCCATGTTGTTACAAATGGCAGAATTTCATTCTTTTTTAAGGCTGAATACTATTCCATTATCGATATACATATATGTGTGTGCGTGTGTGTGCGTGCACACACATCTTTATCCATTCATCTGTTGATGGACTCTCAGGTTGTTTCCATGTCTTGGCTATTGTAAATAATGCTGCTATGAACATTGGGGTGCATGTACCTTTTCAAATTAATGTTTTTATTTTCTTTGGGTATATACCCAGGAGTGGAATTCCTGGATCATATAGTAGTTCTGTTTTTAGTTTTTTGACGTTATATTTTCTAGGAAATTGTCTATTTTAATTAATTAATCAGCATAAAATATTTTAATGTTTCCTCTTATTTTTGAAATCAATATTTCATCTATAGTTATAGTCTTTTTTCATTTTTAATATTTTGGGACATGTTCTTTTTTGCTTTTGATTAGGCTTGCTAGATATTCGTCTATTAGTCTTTGCAGCTATCAGTTTTACAGATTCTCTACTGTAGCTATTTCCTGTTTCATCGATCTCTGCTATTATTTCCTATTTTCTCTATATCTGTTATTCATGCGGTAGATTTTTTTTCCTAATGTCTGTCACCTTTTCCTCCATAGACATATATTTTAATACATTTTCCATGTGATGTGATACTGAAACTCGATAACCAGTTCTTTTAAGTGTATTTGCTGTGTTTATTGACAGCCTCTTCTGATGTGTTGAGTGTCTTTATTACATTAGAGAGCTCTTTTAGAATCATGTCATTTTCTTCCTTCCTTTTTTTTTTTTTTTTTTTGGGTAATACTTTCACAATGTCAGGCACATAGTGAATGCTCAGTAAATACTTGAGAAAGAACAAATAAATAAATCAATTTTTTCTCTTATTTTATATGAAAGCAGTGAGTGTCAGTGTGTGTGTTTTTTGGGGGGAGGTTAAAGAGAATTTGCTCTTGTAAAAATCTAGTAATATTTAGTACATTTTTCCTTTGGAAAGGGTTCAATAACCATTAAATACATAATTATTTCTGGAATTTAAGAATCTGGGTTTTATGTGTTTCTTTTCCTGATTTATCTCTTTAGAGCTTTTCTTATAATAATTTCCCATCTGCTTTCTCTGCCCCCATATGTTTGTATATATGAATGTATGTTTACTTCACTAGATAGAAAATGTTCCGTATTTTTCTGTCTCCCCTATAGGTGCTGGGTGATAAAATTCTCTTCCTTTTTTGCCTCTTTTATTATCTTGGGAAATCACTTTTCAAAGCTGTCTCTTCAGTGTTAAGAAGCATAAAAATTGTAAAAGTGAATAACTTTGTTCATTTATTACTACAGTTATATCTATGACTAAATCTTTTATTTTTTACAAGCATATTCTTTCTTTAATCTCTCTAGAATTAATGACATGTAGATTCAGTTATTTGGATAGTGTTTCCTATGTTCTGTGATATTTTATAACATATATATATATATATATATACTATTGAGTAAAAAATAATACAGAGTTAAATAGTTATTTTAAATAATAATGCAAATATGATGGTATTTCTGGGTGTACCTGCCTAATCTCTTAATCTAATAACTTGGCTCATTTAACCTCTATATTTAGCCTCTTTCCAGATGCTATAAGCTGAAGTGACCCCAGGCCAAGGAATGCAAGGACCTCTGTGAAGTATCTCTAGACTAGCACTGCTGTGGCACACAGGGCATAGCTGACCTGGACCCACTGGTCCTGAGTACCCAGCTTCCTAAGACTGGGTATAGAAACCTGATCCCTGACTTTCCCCAGCCAAAATCATGTCCTCTTGCATATCTGACCTGCTTTGATAAACACCCTGAAGCTTATGCTCAGTTTGGACATTTTATCCCATCTGTCCTGCACCAGGTGCTAGGGGTGCAAAGTTGAAAAGTCACTGTCTCTTACCGGAAGGAACTGGAGCCCAGACAGACATACATACAAGCAACAAAATTAAGACATCACACGTGCTAGACTGATTTTCTGATCTCAGATCTACCTTTGGGTTCACTGTCCTATTTTGAAAACAACCACATCTTAGCCTGGTTGCCATGATTTCTCACTAACCCTAAAGTTCTCACTGACCTTTTTGTTCCAGTTTCCCCTGGTTTGTTCTGTTCAATCATTATGACCAGTCTAATCACGATTGTTAATGTCAGCTTTTGTGACAGTTAGCCCCATGATATTATTGGCTTCATTCACAGTCTGATGCAGGTGGGGTGGGATTCATAGGTAACGAGCCTCCAAGCAGTGGTTCAGATGGCAAGCTGCTTCCGTCTTTCAACTGTGTCGTCTAAAAAGGTGGCTTCTAATATCAGGAGTGAAAAAGAAAAAAAGTGTGTGCAAAGTTCATAGGTACTTAACCGCCTTAGTACAGAAGCAACTCTTGTCTCTTCTACTCACATTCCAGGACTCAGTAACCTTTGTGGGAGTCTGGAAATGTAGTTTTCCAGTGTGCCCAGGAAGAGGACAATGAACTAGGAATTGACGAGTACATATATTGTTGCTGCCGCAACCTGTCCTTCTGTTTGCCAGATACATTTTTTCTCTTACCCTGCAGAAAATACACCCAGTCCTTTTGCCAGGATAAAAATCCAAAGAACCAACCAGTCATTACAACCAACTCAATCTCCAAAATATCTGGGAGACCTGTCAGTGCTCCATCAGGTCTAGGCGTGGTTCCTCTTGTTCTGAGAATCTATAAAATTAGAAGACAGATTGTCCCTCCCTCCACACACATCCACCCCCTATACAAATGGGACACTAAACAATCCCATTCACACTCTAGCACACACACACACGTGCACATAAGCAGTGGAGGCACTTCCTGCGAGGAACTCCATTGTCCTTTTTCTCTGACAGGTGCCTTCACCTTTTAGAGTTGCCTCTTTGTCATTATTCCCCTTGAAGTGTGTATAGCGAGTATGTCTTCTTTAAACTACAGCTTGCCTCCCATTCATGGAAGTTTGGTGTCTCAGGGATTGTTTAACCTCTTGAACAGCAAAGACTTCTTTAGTGTGGGCTGACGTTTTTTCGTGGTAGTGGCGGTGGTTTGTTGATTCGTTTGCTGTTGTGTAAAGGGGGTTTACAGTAAACTCCCTCAAAATGTAAAAACGTAATTAGTGTCTGATCTGTTTGCTTCCAGTCAGTTCCATGAGGCAGTCAAAATCCTCAAAGCATGTTGTTTCCTCCTCTGCCTTCAGATCTCGTAAGAATTCGTCATAGGAAGAAATTAACCAGAACTCTACTGGCAAGGGATTCTGGGAACTGCAGTTTCCATGCTTTATACCCCTGCAGTACACAGCTGTCTTATAAAATCACATGAAATTATGTTTCAAATAAGCAGGATGGACCATCTGTGCTCTTAAATTGTGATTAGAGTTGACTTTGTGGAAGAAATAGAGTTTAAGTCCAATTTTTAAAAAGAAGAATCAGAAACTGGACAGAGGAAGAATTTCAGTTAGAATGGCATAAGCAAAGACTAGAAGGAGAAAATGAGCATTTCATATTTTGATCAGCGTTTATAGACCAGACTAGCATGGGTAGAAGTAGAAGATAAATTCTGAAAGATAGGCTGCAGCCAAATTGTAGGGGGGTGTGATTGTTAAATCTTGCATAAAGGTTGCCATGCTGTGTGACAAACTTTATTAAAAAAAATAAACAGCAAACACACAGAAAAAAATCAGAGAATAAAAAGAAATTAATTTTTTTGCAACAGAGAGAGGGTTTTAGAACAGCAACAAAAAAACCCCGTATATGAACAAAAAGGTAATGACTATTAGAAGGTTGGGGGTTTTCTTGGCCAGGTTAGATGACTAAAGGAGGGTGGCTTTAATGAACAGCTTTGGCTTTACAGTGTTACAGAAGCAACTCTGTCTCTTAATAGCAGTGTGTCCTGAGGCACATTATGGAATATTTTGCAATCTCAGTATTCTAATTTATAAAAGATAATAACATAATAGTAATCATAGATGTCGATTGAGTACTGTTTGCTAGAGACTTTGAAAAATATTTCTAATATTACTTTATTAAATCCTCATAACTCTGTAGGAGAGAAATGACCTTTATCAGTTCATATTGCCTTGGTTACACTTATGATAAAGCAATCCCCGAATCTTAGTGGCTTAAAGCTACATTTATCTCTTGCTCATGCTACCCGTCCAATCTAGATTAACAAGGGGGCTCTGCTTACGATGGTTTCTTGAGGACCCGTTCTGACAGAGCAACCCATCTTAAATGTGGCCAGTTACAGGGCTAGAGGAAAAAGAAAGAGCTCTGTAGGATCTTGCATTGGCAATTAAATGCCCTGGCTCAGAAGTAACTGGATCACTTCTGGTCATAACTCATTAGCCAGAAGTAATCCTATTGCCTCACCCAGCCACAGTGGAAACAGGAAATACAACCCTACAATACGCCTGGAAGAAACTTTACCAATACCTTAATTTTCCTTCTTTCTTTTTTTTTTCTAACATCTTTATTGGAGTATAATTGCTTTACAATGGTGTGCTAGTTTCTGCTTTATAACAGTGACTCAGCTATACATATACATATATCCCCATATCTCCTCCCTCTTGGGTCTCCCTCCCTCCCACCCTCCCTATCCCACCCCTCTAGGGGGTCACAAAGCACCGAGCTGATCTCCCTGTGCTATGCGGCTGCTTCCCACTAGCTATCTATTTTACATTTGGTAGTGTATATATGTCCATGCCACTCTCTCACTTCGTCCCAGCTTACCCTTCCCCCTCCCCGTGTCCTCAAGTCCATTCTCTGCGTCTGCATCATCCTTCTTTCTTTATAGATGAGAAAATGGAGGCTTAGAGAAGCTAGTTAATTTTCTCAAGGTTGTATGGATAATAAGTTCCAGATATATTTGATCCTAAAGCTCAAACTCTTTACCCTCATAGCGCCTCTCGCATTTCTGTGGCCCTACATGGTGTATTGTGTTATACTGTCTCCTTTGCAGAGAAGTTGTGAGAATTAAACATAATTAAGTAATTGTTATACTGCCTGGGACATGGAGTGAGCCTGCAGGGCCTGGTGATGTTATCTTTTGTCTTCTTTTACTTCTTAACCCATAACTCAGAGTCTTTCTTAAATACAAAAGCTCTGAACTGTTTTTGTAGTGACTGTGTTTTCTCTGTGATGACAGCAGCTCTTCTCAGTTACCAGCATTACACATGTCCTGTTTGTAAAGGCAGCCGATTGCACAGGACTTCTTATTCTTATCACCCATTCTGAACACCATTTTATATGTCAACTAAGGTTTTGGGATATCAGATTCCCTCAGGCTATCTTACCAAACTCTCAGTATAATAAGGTAAATAGATTTTAGGGGGGTGTCCTAGGAATCCAACGCCTTACCAATAATGTGGCTATTGCTATGGCATATTACAGGTTAAGTTTCATATCAGGCCATAAAGTTTGGACTTTTTCCTCAGCGTGATAAATGTTTGTTTATTGTTTCACCACTGTCATATGCAGCTGTAAAATGTACTTCTTTGTTAAGGCCTCTCATACCCAGAATTTATAGGCATTAAATAGCTTTATAAATGCTAAAGAAGATTCTTAAAGCCATCACTAAATACTGCCTTAGTTCTTATAATCCTAAATCATTAGCTTTACCTAGTAATTTTATTGAAAACCAATATTGAGAGAATGTTTATGTTTATTTTTGTATCTGACATGTTAATGGAATAAATTTTAAATAAGAGAACAAAATTCTAGATGTGGAATATAACTTGACTCCTTTAAATTCATTTATTGAAGCAACTGTGCTTCCTATTTTGAGACATATGGTATGCAGAAAATAAAGTCAATTACTGTATGTCTACAAAAGAAGAAAATTACTGGTACAGTGTCCTGATTGACTTTATCTGATGCCTATTTCCAAATTAAATAGGTTACTGATGCCTATTTCCAAATTAAATAGGTTACTGCTTTTATAAACAGTCTTTTTATGGAAATAGAATTTCTCTTAAAAGTACCAAATTGCTTTAACTAAAATATATCTCTCTCTAGCAGGGAGTGGGTCAGGAAATGTTCCAAAAGAGAAAAGATTTGTCTATTCAACTAAGTAAACTTGGAATGAGTACCACCACTGGGCCCACTGGAAGGGGACTTGTTAAGGGATGGATACAGTGTAAGGAGTAAGAAGTCTAAGATAAGATTCAAGAGAAAGCAGAGGTGAACTGAGGACTTTGAATAGGAAATTCATACTCATAAATTTAAACCGACAGGGGGAGCCATTGAAGATTTTGTTGCTGTTGTTAACTTTATTATAAATGTCAAATGACATTGAAAAAAGTAAAGGAAAACAGCAAAAATTTGCCTCCTTCCTTTCTACCTCTATTAATATAATCACTATTAGAATTTTGATGTATAATATTATTGCCTCTTTGCCTACATGTATGTGGATGTATTTGAAAGATACACTCATATAAACAATTTTATTTTCTCCTATTTTCCCTTAATATATTATTATAAGCATTTTCTATGTTAGTACAAGCTTCATAATAACAATGATCATTCTCATTATTGTACCTCAGGTTTTCAGTGATTCAATATTATAAATACTGAGTGGTTAAACATTTTTCAGCATAAGATTTATTTCTTAGCTAGAATTATTTCCTCAGGATAGATTGCTGTAAGTGGATTTGCCAGTTCAAAAGGTCTAAGTATTTTTATGGCCCTTAAAGCCTATTGCTAAGTTAAATTTTTACTACAGTTATAAAAATTTACACAGCCACTGGAAAATATGAGAGTGCCAATTGCATACATCCTTATCAACAGTAGGTATTTAATCCTTGTATATGAGCCAAAAGGACTAAAAATAAGACCCTGTTCTAAATTTCATACTTTGTGATATATTGCTAATGAAATTCCACATATTTCTGTATACAGGCTTACTGTTATTTACATTTCCTCTTTTGTGGAGTATCTTTCAATTCAACATACTTCTCCATTTAGCTCGTGCAATCTTGGTGTTTTTCTTAAGAAGCTGTATGATTTAATTCTGTATTAAAAATACTGGCAGTGAAGGTCTGTGAGTGAAGAAGTATGGGACCAGACATAAGTGTATATTAAGATTAATCTGCCTATTGTCTATTGAATAGATTTTAGAACAGAATCACCAGTAAGAAAAATGCTGTATTACATTATTTTTTATGATAATGTTGCTCTGATGTTGGGCAGAGTTTTTTTAATTCCCCTATTGCATTCACACTACAGAATGATAATAGTGTACTTTTCAAACTGTTTTCCCCTTAAGTTTAAAATTTCATCATTACAGTTCATTTTCGTAGCAGAAATGTTACCTGTTCTTAAGAAGGAAGCACAGAGAAGTAATTTGCTTTAGATAACAGGCTCAGGATAGAAACATAAACCTAGACCACCGAAGTCTCAGTTTAGAGTTAATCTTGGGTTTTGAAAATTGGCATGATTAGAAAGTATGTAAATAAATGAATTACTGTAAGTAGTTCTAATTCATCTGGGCCCGTAGTGACTTTGCTGACATATTCTGAATTTTGTGCACCTTCCAATGTTAGTCCTTTTGGTCATTTCATGCTGAGTCGTATCTGTTTTGATTATTTCTTCTCTTTGTCTTACCATGCATTTAACCTATATTATTTTAGCCTGCAGTATTTACTTATTTCTTCAGAATACTAATTGTCTGTCATATGACAGGCATTGAACTAGAGCTAAGCACTTAGATATTAAACTTGGTAGGAGAAGTTTTCAAGCCAGTGAGGAGCAGAGGCTAACATGCAAATATTTAGTTGCAAATTGTATAAATTGCTAGGAAGGAAAGTAGAATGCGCTGGCAGCATATAACAGTGGTACCTGATTTAAACTGGTACATCCAGGAAGGAACTTGTAAAGGAGGTTACATTTCTTTTGAGACCAAAGATGAGGGAGAATAGGTGAGGAAGGGGTGGGAGGGGTAGAGAATTTCCAAACATTGTAACATGTAACGAGGGCCTGAGGCAGACAGCTGAACAGAGGCCCCTGGGAGGAGGCGGAAGCCCAGTGAGAGTAGCGGAGAGCACCTCCAGAGAGGCCGGAAAAGGGCTGTTTAGGCTCTTCAGAATTGGGGCGTTTTGCCAAAACAAAATGAGAAACCATTGATAAACTTTAAATAAGGAAAACTATAACAAAATTTCTGTTTAGAAAATATAGATCTGGCTCAGATGTAGTGAATAAAGTCAGGAGAGAGCAAAAATGAAAGTAGGAAACCAATCAGGAAGCAATTGCGGTTGTCAGAGCAATAACGTGTCGAAGCCTGGAATGGGTGGAGGTGAGCAGAGGTAGGCTGACTTGGGATCTTTATTAATGAACTAGAACTGGGTGATGGAGGTGAGACATAAAGGAAAAGGAAGTGTCAAAGATGACCGTCAGGTTCCTGGTCTGGGGACCAGGCTGGTTGGAGACCATGTACCTGATGGTTCGAACCCCAGCCCTGCTGCGTGCTCTGCAAGCTCTGTGTTAGCCTCACGATCTTCCAAATGGAGATGTTAACTGAAGATCAAGATTGGATATAGGTTTGCAGCTTGAGAGAGAGGTCTTGACAGAGGTGCAGATTTAAGAATCATTAGCATATTGATGGAATTTGGTGCCTAAATGAACTGTCATAATCTTCTCTGTATTATAATATGAAAACTAAGGCAAGGCAGGTGATTAGTGCTATGCCTGTGTTGAAGTCTTAGGGAATTTATGTATATACCGAGCAGCCAGGATAGAACTTGTATTGTAAGAGGGTGTGCTGCAGAGGGAACGGCATGAACAGAGGGAACGAGAGAGCATGCGTGTTTATAGACTTGCAAAAGTATTGGTCTTAGAGTATAGTGTGTCTTGGGAAGTGGCAGGAGATGGACATGCAGAAATAGTCTGGTGCAATTTATGCAATGCCAAAGAGTTTGGATTATAGACTATAGGAGGTGGAAAGCCATTGAACAATTTTCATCAGGGAATAAGGTCATATCACCCCTATCAACAGAGAGAGTGGATTACAAAGGCGGAGACTCCGAAGGAAGCTGTAGTCCAGAAGCGAACGGGGAAGGCCCCAACTACAGTGATAGGTAAGGGAGGCAAGTATACAGATAAAAGCCTCGGGACTTGGTACCTGGCAAGGAAATGGAGGAATGCCTTCCAGATCAAACCAGGTGGATGTTTGCTGCCTTCTTCAGGGCGAGAAGTTTAAAAAAGAAAAAAAAAAGAGGAGCTTACTTGAGGGCTGGGAAGAGGATGAGTTTAGTTTGGGCCTTGGGGAGTTTGGGATACTTGGGGAAAATGTAGAGGCGTTCTCTCATAAAATGCCGAGACGAACATAAAAATATTTTGACTGAACATTCATTATAGGCTTTGACAGGGCAGATACAAGCACAGCATCGTGTACTGATTAGGCCTTAGCCACAATTAACAGCTGCCCGTGGATCATTATTTTTTCAAGATCAGGAAATGGAGACAAGACAACCAGTTGGGTATTGGCATCTTAACATCCTTGGCAAAATCTGTCTTACTTTCTATGTTTGGAAGCTTTTGAAGTGATTCTTGGTACAATAAAATGTAACTATATTCCTTAAAGTTTTAAAAACTAGTTACAGTTTTCAAGAAAATCTCTGTTATGTGTTACCCTTTGAGACATCATTTTTTTTTTAAATTCTTTTTTATTGGAGTATAGTTGCTTTACAATGTTGTGTTAGTTTCTGCTGTACGGCAAAGTGAATCTGCTATATGTATACATATATCCCCTCTTTTTTTGGATTTCCTTCCCATTTAGGTCACCGCAGAGCATTGAGTAGAGTTCCCTGTGCTCTACAGTAGGTTCTCATTAGTTATCTGGTTTATACATAGTAGTATATATAGAGACATCGGTTTTCTTTTCAATGAACTGTTGTGGTTTCTTTTTCTCCGACATACGCATTTTATTGTTGGACACAGATTAGCAGATAGCTTACTTTGTTTTTAACATTTTGCCACATATTTACTTCTCCTTTTTGAAAGTAATTTTCAGGCATTATGTTTTTGGCATATATCTAATAAAAACAAAGGCATTTTCTCGATCCTGTTATCACACTGAAGATATTTTAACATTGATACACAATAAATAGTGTATAACTTTTCGTCCTTATTCAAATTGCTTCATTTGTACCCCAAATGCCTTTAAAGTCCAGCACCTGATCAAGGATCAAACATTGTTTTACTGTCGTAATAGCATCAGATCCCTTTAATCTAGAATAGTCATCCTGCCTTTTTCTTTTGTTTTTCTTTCATGATATTGGCGTTTTTTGAAGACTCTTGGACAGTTGTCAGGGGACAGAACAAAGGTGGGCAAACTGCAGCTCTATGGCTAAGACATGCTACCTGTTTTTGTAAATAAAGTTGTGTTGTAACATGGCCACACCCATTCATAAAACAGAAAGGTGCATAGCTGCAACAGAGACTTTACAATAGGCAAAGCCTAAAATATTTACTGCCTGGGCCTGTGCAGAAAAAGTTTGCCAACCCTTGTTGTGGAATGTTCCACAGTCTAGATATAGCTGATTGTTTCTTCTCATAGATTGAGGGTAACCTTTTTGTTGTGTGCTCTATCAGCAAGCGTACGTCTACTTATTTCATTATTTGGTGATGCTAAGTGTGATCATTTAGTTGAGCTGGGGTCCTGCCAGATCCCTCCATTGTAAAATTACCTTTCTCCATGAGTAACTGATAAGTCATCTTCGACACCAAGTGAATATCCTGTTCCCCAGCACCTCTCACATAGTAATGTTGTAAGCATACATTGATGATCCTTGTCTGAATCAATTAATTAGCTCAAGTGCAAAATAGTAATTTTCTAAGTCTAGCATTCCTCCTATATGAACTGGCATTTTTCTGTAGAGAAGAGTGTCCTGTTCATACCACCCCAGTCTTCTTTTTACTATCATCATGGACTCACAGATTCCGTTATAATTCAGTGAAATTATAAGCCTTTTTAAAATCTATTCTTTGCTTTAAATGTCCCCACTGGCCAGTGGAGACTTTTCAGACTGGCTCCTGTGTACTTTTAATATGTTTTCGTTCATCTTGAGCTTACATTTTACCTTTCCTGTCATGGACCTGGAATGAGCCATTTCTCCAAGGAGCCCTGGTTCCTTTCAGCAGGGAATATGTTTTTAGAAAACAAGATCAGGTATATTAGATGTGTTTTCAATGTGATTAAAACTACATTGAGGGCTTCCCTGGTGGCGCAGTGGTTGGGAGTCCGCCTGCCGATGCAGGGGACACGGGTTCGTGCCCCGGTTCAGGAAGATGCCACATGCCGCGGAGCGGCTGGGCCCGTGAGCCATGGCCGCTGAGCCTGCACGTCCGGAGCCTGTGCCCCACAACGGGAGAGGTCACAACAGTGAGAGGCCCGCGTACCGCAAAAAAAACCCCAAAAACAAAAAACTACATCGATTTCTGACTTACATATTTCTCCCAACATTTAATATGAAAATATTAAGAAAGAAAGTAGAGAGAACTTTACAATGAACAAACATATACTTACCAACCAGATTATAGAATTACAATTTTTATAATAATATTATATAATTTTATATAATAATATTACAAAATTATATATATTAATATATATAATAATAGTATAAAATTATATAATTTTACTCCATGTACTTTATTACATATGGATCTATTAGTCCATCTTTGATCCATCTTTCATTCCGTCTTATTTTTTTATGTATTTTAATGTAAATTGCATATGTCCATACACTTTACCTCTAAATACTTGAGCATGCAGTTTATTAGAGTTTAATTATTTGTAGAACACCTCCAACAGCTCAGAAAGTTCCCAGATGCCCTTCCTCACTTGAACACCATTCCTACCATTCCAGAAGGAATAGCTTTCTTGATTTGATTTTGATTTTTTTTCTCTGCTTTAATTAGGTGTTCCTGTTTCAAGACTTCCATCTTTTTAAACTTAGTCATTCTGGAGAATATATAGTGGTATCTTACTTGATGTTTTCAAATTTTTATTTTATACATATTAATGTCTATATGTCAATCCCAATCTCCAAATTCATCACACGACCAACAACAACACCCCTGCTTTCCCCCCTTGGTGTCCATACGTTTGTTCTCTACATCTGTGTCTCTGTTTCTGCCCTGCAAACCGGTTCATCTGTACCATTTTTCTACATTCCACATATATGTGTTAATATACGATATTTGTTTTTCTCTTTCTGACTTACTTCACTCTGTATGAGTCTCTAGATCCATCCACGTCTCTACAAATGACCCAATTTCACTCCCTTTTATGGCTGAGTAATATTCCATTATATATGTACCACATCTTCTTTATCCATTAACCTGTCAATGAGCATTTAGGTTGCTTCCACGACCTGGCTATTGTAAATAGTGCTGCGGTGAACACTAGGGTGCATGTGTCTTTTTGAATTACGGTTTTCTCTGGGTATATGCCCAGTAGTGGGATTGCTGGGTCATATGGTAGTTCTATTTTTAGTTTTTTAAGGAACCTCTGTTGTTCCCCATAGTGGCTGTATCAATGTACATTCCCACCAACAGTGCAAAAGGGTTCCCTTTTCTCCACACCCTCTCTAGCATTTGTTGTTTGGAGATTTTCTGAAGATGCCCATTCTAACCCGGGTGAGGTGATACCTCATTGTAGTTTTGATTTGCATTTCCTTAATAATTAGTGATGTTGAGCAGCTTTCTTGGCCATCTGTATGTCTTCTTTGGAGAAATATCTATATAGGTCTTCTGCCCATTTTCTCATTGGGTTGTTTGTTTTTTTAATATTGAGCTGCATGAGCTGTTTATATATTCTGGTGATTATCCTTTGTCCATTGATTCGTTTGCAAATATTTTCTACCATTCTGAGGGTTGTCTTTCGTCTTGTTTATGGTTTCCTTTGCTGTGCAAAGGCTTTACGTTTCATTAGGTCCCATTTGTTTATTTTTGTTTTTTTTCCCATTACTCTGGGAGGTGGGTCAAAAAAGATCTTGCTGTGATTTATGTCAAAGAGTGTTCTTCCTATGTTTTCCTCTAAGAGTTTTATAGTGTCCTGTCTTACATTTAGGTCTTTAATCCATTTTGAGTTTATTTTTGTGTATGGTGTTAGGGAGTGTTCTAATTTCACTCTTCTCCATGTAGCTGTTCAGTTTTCCCAGCACCACTTATTGAAGAGACTGTCTTTTCTCCATTCTATATCCTGGCCTCCTTTGTCATAGATTAGTTGACCATAGGTGCGTGGGTTTATCTCTGGGCTTTCTATCCTGTTCCACTGATCTATATTTCTGTTCTTGTGCCAGTACCATAATGTCTTGATTACTGTAGCTTCGTAGTATAGTCTGAAGTCAGGGAGTCTTATTCCTCCAGCTCCATTTTTTTCCCCTCAAGATTGCTTTGGCTATTCACGGTCTTTTGTGTCTCCACACAAATGTTAAGATTTTTTGTTCTAGTTCTGTAAAAAAATGCCGCTGGTTATTTGATAGGGATTGCACTGAATCTGGAAATTGCTTTGGGTAGTATAGTCATTTTCACAATATTGATTCTTCCAATCCAAGAACATGGTATATCTCTCCATCTGTTGGCATCATCTTTGATTTCTTTCTTCAGTGTCTTATAGTTTTCTGAGTACAGGTTTTTTACCTCCTTAGATAGGCTTATTCCTAGGTATTTTATTCTTTTTGTTACAATGCTGAATGGGATTGCTTCCTTAATTTCTCTTTCTGATCTTTTGTTGTTAGTGTATAGGAATGCAAGAGATTTCTGTGCATTAATTTTGTATCCTGTAACTTTACCAAATTCATTGATTAGCTCTAGTAGTTTTCTGGTGACATATTTAGGATTCTCTATGTAGTGTCATGTCATCTGCAAAGAGTGACAGTTTTACTTTTTCTTGACCAGTTTGGATTCCTTTTATTTCTTTTTCTTCTGTGATCACCATGGCTAGGACTTCCAAAACTATGTTGAATAATAGTGGTGAGAGTGGACATCCTTGTCTTGTTCCTGATCTTAGAGGAAATGCTTTCAGTTTTTCACCATTGAGAATGATGTTTGCTGTGGGTTTGTCATATATGGCCTTTATTATGTTGAGGTAGGTTCCCTCTATGCCCACTTTCTGGAGAGTGTTTATAATGAATGATTGTTGAATTTTGTCAAAAGCTTTTTCTACATCTATTGAGATGATCATATGGTTTTTCTTCTTCAATTTGGTGTATTACATTAATTGATTTGCATATATTGAAGGATCCTTGCATCCCTGGGATAAATCCCACTTGATCATGGTGTATGATCCTTGTAATGTGTTGTTGGATTCTGTTTGTTAGTATTTTGCTGAGGATTTTTGCATCTATATTCATCAGTGATATTGTTCTGTAATTTTCTTTTTTTTGTCGTATCTTTGTCTGGTTTTGGTATCAGGGTGATGGTGGCCTCGTAGAATGAGTTTGGGAGTATTCCTTCCTCTGCAATTTTTTGGAAGAGTTTGAGAAGGAAGGGTATTAGCTCTTCTCTAAATGTTTGGTAGACTTCACCTGTGAAGCCATCTGTTGCTGGACTTTTGTTTGTTGTGAGATTTTTAATCACAGTTTCAATTTCATTACCTGTGATTGGGCTGTTCATATTTTCTATTTCTTCCTGGTTCAGTCTTGGAATGTTATACTTTTCTAAGAGTTTGTCCATTTCTTCCAGGTTGTCCATTTTATTGGCATAAAGTTGCTTGTAGTGTTCTCTTATGATGCTTTGTATTTCTGCAGTATCTTTCTGCAGTATCTTTGTATTTCTGCAGTATCTTTTTCATTTCTAATTTTGTTCAATTGAGTCCTCTCCCTCTTTTTCTTTTTGAGTTTTTGCATTTTATTTTATTTATATTTTTATACAGCAGGTTCTTATTAGTTATCCATTTTATACATATTAGTGTGTACATGTCAATCCCAATCTCCCAATTCATCACACCACCACCCCCCACCACTTCCCCCTCTTGGCGTCCATACGTTTGTTCTGTACATCTGTGTCTCAGTTTCTGCCCTGCAAACCGTTTCATCTGTACCATTTTTCTAGGTTCCACATATATGCGTTAATATACGATATTTGTTTTTCTCTTTCTGACTTACTTCACTCTGTATGACAGTCTCTAGATCTATCCATGTACTCCCTCTTTTTCTTGATGAGTCTGGCTAAAGGTTTATCAATTTTGTTTATCTTCTCAAAGAACCAGCTTGTAGTTTTATTGATCTTTGCTCTTGTATTCTTTGTTTCTATTTCATTTATTTCTGCTCTGATCTTTACGATTTCTTCTACTATCTTTGGGTTTTGTTTTTCTTTCTCTAGTTCCTTTAGGTGTAAGGTTACATTGTTTATTTGAAATTTTTCTTGTTTCTTGAGGTAGGATTGTATTGCTATAAATTTCCCTCTTAGAACTGCTTTTGCTGCATCCCATAGGTTTTGGATCGTCGTGTTTTCATTGTCATTTGTCTCTAGGTATTTTTTTATTTCTTCTTTGATTTCCTCAGTGATCTCTTGGTTATTTAGTAATGTATTGTTTAGCCTCCATGTGTTTGTGTTTTTTACGTTTTTTTCCCTGCAGTTGGTTTCTAATCTCATAACGTTGTGATCCGAAAAGATGCTTGATATGATTTTAATTTTCTTAAATTTACCAAGGCTTGATATGTGACCCAAGATGTGATCTATCCTGGAGAACGTTCCATGTGCACTTGAGAAGAAAAACTAATCTGCTGTTTTTGGATGGAATGTACTGTAAACATCAATTAAATCTACCTGGTCTGTTGTGTCATTTAAAGCTTGTGTTTCCTTATTAATTTTCTGTCTGGATGATATGTCCTTTGGTGTAAGTGAGGTGTTAAAGTCCTTCACTATTATTGTGTTACTATCGATTTCCTCTTCTATAGCTGTTAGCATTTGCCTTATATATTGAGGTTCTCCTATGTTGGGTGCATATATATTTATAATTGTTATATCTTCTTCTTGGATTGATCCCTTGATCATTATGTAGTGTCTTTCCTTGTCTCTTGTAACATTCTTTATTTTAAAGTCTATTTTATCTGATATGAGTATTGCTACTCCAGCTTCCTTTTGATTTCCATTTGCATGGAATATCTTTTTCCATCCCCTCACTTTCAGTCTCTGTGTGTCCCTAGGTCTGAAGTGGGTCTCTTGTAGACAGCATATATATGAGTCTTGTTTTTGTATCCATTCAGCGAGCCTGTGTCTTTTGGTTGGAGCATTTAATCCATTCGCGTTTAAGGTAATTATCGATATGTATGTTCCTATGACCATTTTCTTAATTGTTTTGGGTTTGTTTTTGTAGGTCCTTTGCTTCTCTTGTGTTTCCCACTTAAAGAAGTTCCTGTAGCATTTGTTGTAGAGCTGGTTTGGTGGTGCTGAATTCACTTAGCTTTTGCTTGTCTGTAAAGCTTTTGATTTCTCCATCAAATCTGAATGAGATCCTTGCTGGGTAGAGAAATCTTGGTTGTAGGTTCTTCCCTTTCATCACTTTAAATATATCATGCCACTCCCTTCTGGCTTGTAGAGTTTCTGCTGAGAAATCAGCTGTTAACCTTATGGGAGTTCCCTTGTATGTTATTTTCATTTTTCCCTTGTTGCTTTTAATAATTTTTCTTTGTCTTTAATTTTTGTCAATTTGATTACTACGTGTCTTGGTGTGTTTCTCCTTGGGTTTATCCTGCCTGGGACTCTCTGTGCTTCCTGGATTTGGGTGGCTATTTTCTTTCCCCTGTTAGGGATCTTTTCGAATATAATCTCTTCAGATATTTTCTCGGTTCCTTTCTCTCTCTCTTCTCCTTCTGGCACCCCTATAGTGCGAATGTTGGTGTGTTTAATGTTGTCCCAGTGGTCTCTTAGGCTGTCTTTATTTCTTTTCATTCTTTTTTCTTTATTCTCTTCCATGGCAGTGAATTCCACCATTCTGTCTTCCAGGTCACTTATCCATTCTTCTACCTCAGTTATTCTGCTATTGATTCCTTCTAGTGTAGTTTTCATTTCAGTTACTGTATTGCTTATCTGTTTGTTTGTTCTTTAATTCTTCTAGGTCTTTGTTAAACATTTTCTGCATCTTCTCGATCTTTGCGTCCATTCTTTTTCCGAGGTCCTGGCTCATCTTCACTATCATTATTCTGAATTCTTTTTCTGGAAGGTCGCCTATCTCCACTTCATTTAATTGTTTTTCTGGGGTTTTATCTTGTCCCTTCATCTGGTACATAGCCCTCTGCCTTTTCATTTTGTCTGTCTTTCTGTGAATGTGGTTCATTCCACATGCTGCGGGATTGTAGTTCTTCTTGCTTCTGCTGTCTGCCCTCTGGTAGATGAGGCTATCTAAGAGGCTTGTCAGGTTTACAGATCTTCATCAGAGTCAGCATCATCTTCAGTGTGCTGGGCGAAAGGAAAGCAGTTGGTAATTTCAAGCTGGTCTTCTACAACAAGGCCCCAAAGCACTCCTTGAACCACCTCAGTTCCCTGTCCTTCTTGGTAATGTTTGTTAATCTTTAATACCACGAAGCCATCTATCTGCACTTGCTTCACAGCTGAATCTCCAGAACCCCCCTTTGCCTTTGCCTTTCCCTGCAGTGCCTGTGGTGGAGCTGGAAGAGGTGGCAGCATCTTACTCGATTTTAATCCAGATTTTTTGATGACTAATAATTTGGGGCACTTTTTTATGTGCGTATTGGCCATTCATGTATGTGTTTATATATTTTTTTGAAGTGTCTATTCTCATCTTTTGCCCAGTTTGTCTACTGGGTTTTTTGTCTTTTTATTTTTTTTGTAGGAGTGCATTATATTCTGATATAAATAATTTGTCAGATATATGTTTTGTGACTATTTTCCCCTTCCTGAAGCTTAACTATTCATTTTCTTAATAGTGTTATCTTTTAATTAAAAGATTTTGATTTTGATGGTCTAATTTATTGATTATTTTCTTTTATGCCTAGTGCTGTCCCTGTCCTAAGAAACCTTTGCCTACCTCCCAGTTACAAAGATATTCTCCTGTTTCCTTCTAGAAGCTTTATAGTTTCAGCTTTTATCTATGGGTTTACGTAGCACTTCATTTTGTTGCTTCTTAAGGTAAAACATTGGGACAATACATTTTTTTTCTCTTCTTCACTAATACAAGCATTTCCTTAGCTGCATCACAAAAATTTTAAAATAGTTTCATTATCATTCAGTTTTGAATGACCTATGGATTATTTAGAAGTACAAATATTTAATTTTGAAACATTTGGGGAGTTTCTAGATGTTTTATTAATATTTCTAATTTAATTCTGTTGTGATCAGAGAACATACTCTGTATGATTTCCTTCCTTTTAAATTTACTGAGACTTATTTTATGACTCACATATGATCCATCTTGGTGAATGTAGCATGTGCACTAGAAAAAGTGTGTATCTTACAATTTTTTATTACAGTGTTCTACCATTATCAGTGAAGTCACAGTGGTTCATTGTGTTTTAGATATTGTCTTCACAATCCTGATATCTTTACAGATATTTCTGTCACATTTTATCAAATTCTTAGAAAGCGGTGTTAAAATCTCCAACTAGTTAATTACCTATTTTTTCCATTAATCCTGTCACGTTTTACTTCTTTTATTTTGATAGTCTGTTTTAAAGCACATAAGCATTTGTGATTCCTGTATATTCCCAATAAATTGACCTTTTATCATAATGATATGCTTACCTTTATCATTGGTAATACTCTTTGTCTCCAAGTCTACATCATCTTTTATTAATAAAACCTCTTCTTATGCTTACTTTTACATAAATACATCTTTTTCTATTTACTTTCAAACTCTGTGTCTTTATATTTAGAGTACATGTAATATAGACAGCATATAATCAAATTTTTATTGTCTTTATTTTTTTATTCATTTGATTGATCTCTGCCTTTCAGTAAAGCAGTTATTGATATGGTTAGATTTAAGGCCTACCATTTTATTATTTGTTTTCTGTATGTTCTTTCTTGTTTTGTTTCTGTTTCCCTGGTTTTGTTTGCTGTTATTTTTATGTGTTTTGGGGAGTTACTGAGCTTTTTAAAAATTTTCATTTTAATTTATCTGTTGGCTTTTTAGCTATAGCTCTTTGCATTATTGCTTATTTGTTACAGTTTGCATCCTCAACATTTCACCATCTACTCAGAATTAATGTTTTACTACTTATGTAAAATATGAGAACCTTGTAGTCTAGATCCATTTTGCTCCTTTCACTTCTTTTTTTTCTGAATTTTATTTATTGATTGATTTTTGGCTGCGTTGGGTCTTCATTGCTGTGTGTGGGCTTTCTCTAGTTGCGGTGAGCGGGAGCTACTATTTGCTGCAGTGCGTGGGCTTCTTATTGCTGTGGCTCCTCCTGTTGTGGGGCACAGGCTCAGTAGTTGTGTCTCGAGGGCTCTAGAGCACAGGCTCAGTAGTTGTAGTGCACGGGCTTAGTTGCTCTGCGACACGTGGGATCTTCCCAGACCAGGGATCAAACCTGTGTCCTTTGCATTGGCAGGTGGATTCTTAACCACTGCACCACCAGGGAAGTCCCTCCTTTCACTTCTTTATGCTCTAATTGTCAGATGTATTCTCTCTTTATAACTCTATAACGCAATGTTAAAATTCTCGCTTTAAAGTCATGTGTGTTTCAAATAAATGAGGAGAAGCACAATTTTTATATTTACAACATGTATAGTTACCATTTCTGGTGCTCGTTATTCTTTCCTGAAGCTGTCAGTTTCTGTTATCATTTCTGTTCAACAGACTCTCCTTTAGCGTTTTTTTTATAGGGTGACTCTGCTGGTAATGAAATATTAGTTTTGTTTATCCAAAGATGACTTTGTTTAGCTTTCAATCCTGAAGAATATTTTTGACAAATAGAGTTCTATGTGTATGGCTGTTTGATTTTTTTTTTCTTTCAGCCATTTAAAACTGTCATTCCATTGTCTTCTGGTCTCTTTTTGTTTTATTTTTTCTCGTGGTAAGTTCTGAATCGTGTCACTGTTCCTGTATACATGAAATATCATTTGTCTCTGGCCGCTTAAAATATTCCACTTTATTAGTGGCTTTCAGCACTTTGACTGTGATGTGCTTAAATGGGTTTTCTTTTCTCCTGCTTGAGATTTGCTTCAATTTTTTTCTAACGGTGAATTCTGTCTTTCATCAAATTTGGAAAGTTTTAAACTATTATTTCTTTTAAAGTATTTTCTTTTGTCTCAGCCTCTCTTTTCTCCTTATGGGGTTCTTAGTAGCTTTATGTTAGACCTTATATTATTGTCCTACAAGTGCTGTTAAATACTTAATTTTTTTTCTGTTCTTCTGATTGGATAATACCTAATGTTTTGTCTTAAGTTTAATGACTTCTGTTATCGCAAATCTGAGGGAAGCCTACGTTGTGAATTTTTCTCTCAGATAGTTTTTAAAATTTATTTATAGAAATTCTGTTTGATGCTTTTATTTTATAGATTCTGTTTCCCTGTTGACAGTTCCTATTTGAACATAGTGATTCTGAGCATATTTTCCTTTAAGTCCTTGAGTTTGTACAGTTATACTACAGTGGAACTTATAAAGTTGTAGTAGCTTATGAAAATATCTTACTTGCTAAATCCTGTACCTGGATACTCCCAGATCAGACTCCCTCAGTTTCCTGTTTCTTGTATATGAGAAACATTTTTGTGTGTCTCCATATGTCTAATAATTTATTTTTCTATACTGGATCTCGTTAATAGTATTTTGTAAAGTTGCTTGATTTTGTTGTATTTGCTGGATGAAATCTCCAAGCTCTTAGTGTTCTCAAGCAGAAGAAGGCTGTGATGTGCTTTACAGAGAATATGTGTGTTCATAAGCATTGTTCAGGCATGAGTTATAGTGCTGTTTGCTGTGAGTTCAATGTTAATAAATCAACAGGTATATTAAATAAGGTGTCTTTAAACATAAACACATATAAAAGAAGGTTCTATATTGATTAGTTGACAAAAAATGGAATCAGAGGCCCATAGGAACCAAACTCTGTATTTCCTCTGGGAGCAGTGGTTCAGTATTCTCTAATTCAGTGTTCATAGCAACTTTAAAGAACATAACTATCACAGATAGTGAGAACCAGCTATATATCTGACTGCTTTGAGATAGTCTGTGGTATGACCATGACACATTTTAATGATCCCTTGTCTTATTTTCAACTTGTTAATTATAAAAAATAAATAAAATATTATATAATTATATAAATAAAATATTTATATAATAAATAAAATATTATATTATATAAAATAAATAAAAAGAAACATTTTATATTAATATATTTCATCAGGATTTGTAGCCAGGAGTGAAATACTAAGGTGTCTACACATTTTTAGTAAGTCTGGATGTTGCCATATTACTCTCTAAGATGGTTGTACCAGTTGGTATTTCTACCAACAGTATATGGGAGTTCCAGCGCTCTATAAACTGTGAGCATGGGATATTATCAGTCTTATATGTTTACTAACATGATAGATGAGAATTAGTATCTCTCTGATTGGAATGTAAAATGTCATTTTCCTAATATCCAGTGGGATTGAGAATGTTTGCTGAATTCTGGACTATTCATAATTACATTTTAAAGGTTAATTATGTGTAAAAAAAAGTTTGGTCAAATTTAATTAATTTCAAATAACTCAATATAAAATTGTATGTACAATGCTGAACCTTTCATGAATGTGTGGACACTTTAAAAAAACAGAGAAGAAAGAAAAAGGTGAAAGAAATGAATGATATAGAATGTGGGTCAGCAAATTATGGCCTACAGGCCAACACTACTCCAGTACCTGTTTTTCTAAATAACATTTTATTAGAACACAGCCGTGCTTGTCTTTACATATTGTCAGTGGCTGCTTTCACATTGTTTTTCAGTGTGAAAAACTGTTTTTCACCAACAGAGTTGAATAGTTTCAACAGGGACCATATAACCCATAAAGCCATGACTACTTTCTGGCCTTTTACAGGTAATATTTGCCACCTCCTAACATAGAGGCATAATTGCTATAGACCAAGGTAAATACCTGAATTATTATAACTAATCACTTTTCTCATTTGCTATTACCACACCAGATACTAAAACTCAGAATTTATATGGTTGAAATTTTTTTGTATTCTCTTGGGCCTATTTTACAACTGTATTGTCATTTTAAAACTTATGTAATTGCTATAAAGTATAAATTATTTATTAGCTGCAAGCAGATGAATTTATTATTTTACTTTAATATCACATTCCATCTCATTTTTAAATTAATTATAAGAAATCACACTGGTTTCTCCTTTACTTTTCCATCTGATGAGTCACTTTTAGAGTGAATTGTTTCTCTGGCTTCTACTGACATACTGGCTAGGACAAAAATAATAATAGGCAATATGGATTGAGTAAATATATTTTCAAAAACTTATTATAATCTTGATCATACTTCAGCTTTTACTTTGCTTCTCACTTCTGTTTTCTGAAGTCAGGGTAAGCATCTAATTAAAGAGTTTGAACATGAACCAGAGAACAAGGTCAAGTACAAATTTTCATGATTTTCTCAGATCCCATTGTGTGAATCTGAAGAAGAGAATCATTTAGGGTTTCATTTAAGATCAAGAAGTAAACAAAAAATTGGAATACATTGGGATAACAGAATTAGAGAGGGAGAATAAGTCATTCATTCATTCATTCATTCATTCACCAAGCATTTATTTAGTGTCTATACCAAGCAGTACATCAGACCCAATTATGTATTGATATGGCCCAAGGAACTCAATTATATGCCTAGACAGATATTTGGTTTTTCTCTCTGGGTGGCTATATATGAAAATTTTTTCTGATGTTTATCACAAGTTGCTACTTCTTTGAAATACCCTGTGATGTTCTGCAGTCATGGAGTATCTAGGGATGTTTGCACCTCTGTGTATATTATTTATTTCCTCATAGGTTTTATGTCTGGAGTTTTCATAGATATCACCTTTCACTTTGATTACTTAGTTATAGCCATGAATGACAGAGAAAACAACATTTCAGTTTTTTCTATTTCTTAGAGAAATACTGTAAAAAAAAATCCCACAGCAATGCTCTTCATAAAGGAAATCAGTTAGCACATAAACATAGGTAAATCCTTGTTAAAATATCACAAATACAAGGAAATTCTAGCAGTTTTCTTGATTTAGGAACTCCTAAGGAAAGGTATGATTCAGGGGAAACTTTAAAGGAATGTGTTTTTATAAATCAAGAAGTGTTTTAACCTCTTCCAACACCTACTTCTGCCCATCAAATAAATACTAACTTGTCTTGCAAGTGACTCTTCTTTGCAGCCTTTCCTGGTATCATTCTCCCTGATGGAAATCATCACACCTATTGGGTTCCATGTCAGTATGGCATTTTTTTGACTACTACTCTGTCTACCTTTCAGTAGAATACAAGCTCTTTTCAGAATAAGGCTGTATGGTATTCATCCTTGTGTATATAGAATCTGACATATTGCCTAGCATAGACATTCAGTAAATGCTTCTTGTTTGAATAAATCATTTATTCTCCCTCTCTAATTCTGTTATCACAATTTACTCCCATTTTTTGTTTACTTCTTGATCTTAAATGCAACACTATTTGATTCTCTTTTTCATATATACACGTTGGGACCTGAGAACATCATGAAAATTTGTACTTGACCTTGTCCTCTGCTTCCTGTTAAAGCTCTTTAATCATTTGCTTACTCTGATAACTTTAATCAGTCCTTTATTTACTCATTCTGTTAATAGGGGCCTCACATCCCTTTATCTTATTCTTTTCTATTTTTCTAAATGAGGGAAGAGAAAAAGGAAAACAAAATAACCTAGTTATTTATGCCCATCATGCCCCCAAGTCAGAAGTCTCTCTTTGTGACCATATTATATTGCATAGAATGATAAAGACTGGTAAGTAGCCTAGCAATTCTTAAACCTACCCAGACCTCTTAAATGGGATCCTTATATACTGCTGGACCTGCTAAACAATTGAAAACAGAGTAGGAGAGTTCAATATTTTGAACTACTACTTTTGACTAGTAGTATTCTCGCGTCCCAAAAACGTTTTCTGAGTCCCTTTTTACTTAGGGCTTTCATGGGAAGTGATCTTGTCAATACCGGTTCCGCCAAGCACTCCAGTTAATCAGTGGCCTTTAAATTGATAATGCTATCGCTTTCAGCAGCAGAGTAACGTGATCATTCCAGAGTTAATGTGGCTTGCATTTAAATCAGATGTATTTTCAAATTAAGAACAACATTCAGGTGGAACCAGTAAGAATACTTTTGGTTTCAAATAGCAGACAAACACAATCCCAACTTCCTTAAGCCAGAAAGAGAATTTATTGACTCATATACCAAAAATCTTAGAAATACTGTGAGTTCTGTCAAAGCTCTACTGTATAGCTTAATAATGTCTACTGAGGACCTGATTTCTTTCCATGTTTTTGAATTCCACAGTGTCAACTTCACATTAGAGCCAACCCCTCTTATAGCCCCAAGATGGCTGCCAGTGGCTTCCAGGGCTATGCTACCAACTGAGAACTGTGAGGGTCTGAGATTTTAGCCTTTCTGCAAGCTGACAAGTTAATCTGCCAGTTTCATGGATGCTACTAGAAGACATGAGACTCCTAGGTCTGAGATGAAGGACGCTTTCTTACTCCCAGCAGTAGCGATAGCCAGCATTTTTTCATGCTGGTTACGTAAACCCCAGTTCCCACACAATGATGCAGAGAGGTTCAGTTGATACCTTAGCAATCAATTGTGCTACCAGAGAGGTATTCTGAATTTAGGGAACCTGACTCTTTTATAACAGGCAGTAAGCATGACTGCCCTTTGCTCCAGAGGGAGAAGCTATCTCTGTCTTCCAAGGCTGTAAGGAAACCAGCCTTTGCTCCAGATGCAAAATCTATCTAATCTTCCAAGACAGTTCGTTATACAAACGTTTTGAAAAAATAATCCAGAATAAAGGCAGTGAATGCTTCTGTTTAAGACATGCAGGAACATACGAGACCTATAGAGAATTCTCTCCTAACACTACCATGTTCACTGAAATGAGAGAACCTTTCGTCCCAGCATTCCCAGGAGAATCCCTGAGAGTCACCTTCCTGAACAAATGACTATGGCTAGGAGATAGGAGTGTACTAACTGGCTCAGGCTAGGTCACATGATTCGCCCCTGAGCCAGGAGAGGAGTCACCTTAGGAACCCCATGGCACACCAATAGAAATTGGGGACATTGGCAGAGGACAAGGAGAGATATGAGCACTGGGGAGGCAACCCAAAATTGTCCATTCGACATGCTCTATTTACTGAATATCAAAGTGAAAAAGTGAAAAAGGGGGCTTCCCTGGTGGCGCAGTGGTTGGGAGTCTGCCTGCCCATGCAGGGGACGCAGGTTCATGCCCCGGTCCGGGAAGATCCCACATGGCACGGAGCGGCTGGGCCCGTGAGCCATGGCCGCTGAGCCTGCGCGTCTGGAGCCTGTGCTCTGCAACGGGAGAGGCCACAGCAGTGAGAGGCCCGCGGACCGCAAAAAAAAAAAAAAAAAAAAAGTAAGAAAGTTATGAATGTAATCTAGGGCATTCTACTATCAATAAAGGTTAGTGTCTGGGGGTGTTTCAGTCCAAAACTGTGTTAGTATCACCCTAGTCTTTCCTCCACCACTGTAGCCGGAGTAAGTATTATAAAACGCTTTGTTCACCGCTGAATACTGAATAAAAGTCAGACTCTTTAGCACAGTACACATGCCTTTCACAGTGTGATTCCAGCCCAGTCCTTCAGCCTCAGCCCTTGCCCCCCTCTCTCTAGTCCCTCTGTGCCCAGTCACGTCAGCTTTCTTATTTTGTACCTTTCTTCCTGTTCTTATTACCTTGTGAAAGCCCTTCCCTCCTCACCTGTATCTGCCTCAGGCAGAATTAACTGTGTGCCCTGTATATATTCGCAAATAGCATTGCATACATTATACATTCTTTACCTAATACAGTTTTTTCTGGCATTTATCACAGTTCATATGTATATATTTATGTAGCTAGGTGATGAACATGTGTCTTCCCTACCGTATCGCATGTGCCACGGTGCAGAAATCAGGTCCGGTTTATTCTCCCTCATGCCTTACACGTGGTAAATGCTCAGTAAATGTCTGTTGCTGTTGAATGTTTTTTAAAATATAAGAGGCAAGGTGGCATAAAGTTAAAGCTGCTGGCTCCTTCGTGAGGTTGCCAGAAGTTCAAATCCTAGATTCGTCACTTACCAGCTAGGTGACCTTGGGCTAGTTTAAGTTTGCTGTGTCTCTGTTCTCACATTGATAAAATGAGAATCATAGTACCTATTTCATAGGGTTGTTTTTAATTGAAAATGAGAAAATATACATGCAGTGCTTAAACATTATGCCTACTTTTCAGTGAACACCCAACAGTTGCTGCAGGAGGTAGGAGTCTGTGTGTCTGTCTCCCTACTAGACTCTCCACTTCTTTAAGACGGCAGCCTGCATCACTAATGATGCCAGGACTTAGCCTGTGGCCCAGCATGTCATAATTTTTCAATAAATGCTCGTTGAATTACATTGTTGTCAAATTTGAAGAATGCTGTCTAAGATTAAATCACTGGGTTAATTTGGTAATAGTGACATGTTGTCCCAACTTCTGCAGTCCTTTATTATGTTTGTTAATTGTTAAAATTAGTAGCTCTCATTTCTATCATTTATTATATGCTTACTCTGTTCCCGGCGCTAATGGAACATGAATTATCTCATTTAATTTCCATCACGTCTTATGAGGTGTAGGTTTTTAATTATACAGATGAGACAGTGCAGCTTTAGAGACGGTAGAAGACTTGCCCAAAATTGTGCAGCCAGCAATAGAAAGAAATACGTAGAGTTCAAAGCCAGTTTCTTCCCCAGAAATGAATATGTTATAAAATACTCACTTATATTTATGACAATGAAAATGGCTTTTACCCTATTTCTTTTATTAATTAGTTAATTTATTTATTTATGACTGCATTGGGTCTTCGTTGCTGTACGCAGGCTTTCTCTAGTTGTGGTGAGCGGGAGCTACTCTTCATTGCGGTGCGTGGGCTTCTCTTGTTGCGGAGCACGGGCTCTAGGCGTGGACTTCAGTAGTTGTAGCGCATGGGCTCAGTAGTTGTGGCTTGCAGGCTCTAGAGCGCAGGCTCAGTAGTTGTGGCACACGGGCTTAGTTGCTCCACGGCATGTGGGATCTTCCCTGATCAGGGCTGGAACCCTTGTGCCCTGCATTGGCAGGTGGATTCTTAACCACTGAGCCACCAGGGAAGCCCGAAAATGGCTTTTACTCTATTGAGAATGGGTATTTTACCAAAACCAAACAACCTAGTAATGCCTCATAGTTTGTTACATTGAGCAGTGCCCTAATGGAGACTTCCTCCAAAATGAAAGAGACCCCACTGACTCTAGATCTTGTAATTCCCAGGTGGCTTTGTGGCCGAGGGTTCGTTAGTTTCAGAGTTTGGCAAAAGGAGTGCAAAACATTCCATCAGCTTTCCTTGTTTATGGTAAGAACTATGTTAAAAGAAAGCTTGGACTACAAATAGCATTTTTTTATCCCTTTAATCATTTTTTGGCAGTCATGCTCACAACACACATTGACAAACAGATGCGGACTGAAATGTGCTGCCCTGCTCACCAAAACAGCACCTTCAGAAGGAGCCGTAAATGCAGTATTCCTTCACTGTTTTTTGTTTTGTTTTGTGTTTTGTTTCTGGCCACACCGCATAGCATGTGGGATCTTAGTTCCCCATTTTGATGTGGGAGGTGCTTTTCCCTCCCCTGAAAAATGTACCTTTACTTACGGATTTATCATAGAAATACAAACAGATCACTAGATAATAGTGCTGGTTACTGTTCACAGACATGGAAGAAAGAATGGTACTAGAAGTTTTCCAGAGGGAGAAGCTCAACTATTTCTGGACAGTATGAGAAGTCTTACAACGAGGAATCCTGCAAATATTGGGTTGGCCCAAAAGTTCGTTCGTGTTTTTCCACAACATCCTATGGAGAACCCAAACGAACTTTTGGGCCAACCCAATACTTATCTTTCCCTGAGGAGTTAACTCTCATCTTTTGAAGAAACCTATGTTGCATTACACTGCCCCCTCCCCCGCTATGTTTGTGCTTAGAAGATTAAGATAATATTTTTTAAAACTCACCCATGACATTATCAAAGGACGTTTTCATGCTTGATTAACACTTTGAAGAACTCATTTGATTAGTTCTCAGAAAAGGGAATATAACTACTTTCTGAAAATATTAATTCAACATTTAAATATAAAGAACTGGTAGGGAAAACCTGACTGTAGTCTTATATAATTTATAAGTAAATCATCTCGCTTGATTCATCAGCTGCATTTTGGGGAGGTAGCATAACCAACGAAGTAATTCCTAAATATGCTTTCAGAAAGGAAATACTATATTAAACATTTATTAATCACCTCTTATATGTCAAAGAGTTATAGGCAGGGGAGACAACAATGAGAAAGACATATACTCGGGCATCACTCAAACTAATGAGGCTGACGGCAGGTAAACAAGCATTTACAACACAGGAATAAAGAAGCTAATATCTGCTACCTTAAAATCTCAACCCTCTCTAAAACCAACATGCTACTTACTCCTTGCCTACCCCAGCAGCTGAATGGAGCTGGAGGAACCCACAACACTACACTGATACCTCACTTTATTTTTTTGTTGAGATATAGTTGACATATAACACCATTATTAGTTTTAGGTGTACAACACGATGATTTGAGAGATATGCAGTTTGACACTTGATCAGCACAAGTTTGAACTACTCAGGTTCACTTACACGTAGATTTTTTTCCGTAAATACGTACTACAGTACTACATGGATCAAATCGCTCATGTAGAACCAGATATGGAGGGCCCACAGTAAAGTTAAACTCGAATTTTCATCAGCATCCCTAACCTCTGCATTATTCAGGGGTCACCTGTGTATGTTGTGAGATGATTACCGCAATAAGTTTAATTAACATCCAATCATCACACAGTTACAATTTTTTAAAAATTTCTTATGATGAAAACTTTTTAAATCTACTTTTTAGCAACATTCAAACATACAACACAGTATTATTAACAGTAGTCACCATGTTGTACATTACATCCTCAGGACTTACTTATGGTATACCTGGAAGTTTGTATCTTTCGACCACCTCCATCAATTTTACCTACTTCACCCACCTCCTACCCCCTGCCTCTGACAACCACCAGTCTGTTCTCTATATCTGTGGGTTCATTTTTTTTTTTAGATTCCACATGTAAATGAGATCATACAGTATCTGTCTTTCTCTGTCTGATCGATTTCACTTAGCATAATGCTCTCAAGGTCCATCCATGTTGGTGCAAATGGCAGGATTTCCTTTTCTATGGCTGAATAGCTTTCATTGTGTGTGTGTGTGTGTGTATGTGTGTATGTGTGTATATATATATCACATTTTATTTCTGCATTTATTTGTCTTTGGACACTTAGATTGTTTCCATATCTTAACTATTGTAAATAATGCTACAATGAACATGGGTTTGCAGATATCTTTTTGAGATAGTGATTTCATTCTCTTTGGATAGGTACTCAGCAGTGGAATTGCTGGATCATATAGTAATTCTATTTTTAACTTTTTGAGGAACCTCCATACTGTTTTCCATAGTGGTTGCACCAATTTACATTCCCACCAACAGTGCACAAGGGTTCCCTTTTCTCCAGATCCTTGGCAACACTTATTTCTTGTTTTTTGATGATAGCCATTCTAACAGATGTGAGATGATATCGCAGTTGTGATTTTGATTTGTATTTCCCTGATGGTTATTCATGTTGAACACCTTTTCATGTACCTGTTGACCATCTTTGGAAAAATGCAGATCCTCTGCCCATTTTCTATTTGGACTTTTTTTCTATTGAGTTGTATGCGTTCTTTATATATTTTGGATATTAATGCTTTATCAGATACATGATTTGCAAATATTTTTCCTATTCAGTAGGTTACTTTTTAATTTTGTTGGTTTCCTGTGCTGTTCAGAAGCTTTTTAGGTTGATATAGTCCTAGTTGTCTATTTTTTCTTTTGTTGCCTTTGCTTTTGATGTCAAATCCAAAAACCATTTTCAAGACTGATGTTAAGGTGCTTAACACCTTAAGGTGTTTTCTTCTGGGAGTTTTATGGTTTCAGGTCTTACATTCAACTCTTTGATCTGTTTTGAATTCATTTTTGTGTATGGTGTAAGGTAGTGGTCCAGTTTCTTTCTTTTCCATGTGGCTGTTCGGTTTTCCCAACACCACTTATTGAAGATATTTTTCTTTTCCCATTGTATATTCTTGTCTTCTTTGTTGTAAGTTAATTGACTAGATATGCATGGGTTTATTTCTGAGCTCTCTATTCTGTTCCATTGATTTCTGAGTCTGTTTTTATGCTAATACCATACTGTTGTGTTTACTATAGTTTTGTAATGTAGTTTGAGATCAGGAAGTGTGGTGCCTCCAGCTTTGTTCTTCTTTCTTAAGATTGCTTTGGCTATTTTGGAGTCTTTTGTGTTTTCATAAATATTTTAGGACTATTTGTTCTATTTCTGTGGAAAATGCCAGTGAAATTTTGATAATAATTGCATTGAATCTATAGATTGCTTTGGGTAGTATGGAAATTTTAACAATTCTTCCAATCCATGAGCAAGAAATATCTTTCCATATGTTTCTTCTTCAGTTCCTTTCATTACTGTCCTGTAATTTCCAGTGTACAGATCTTTCACTTCCTTGGTTAAATTTATTCCTAGGTATTTTATTCTTTTGATGAAGTTATAAATGGAATTGTTTTCTTAATTTCTCTGATAGTTTATTATTAGTTATAGAAATACAACAGATTTTTGTATATTGATTTTGTACCCTGCAACTTTACTGAATCCATTTATTCTAATAGTTTTTTTGGTGGTGTTTTTGGAGTTTTCTGTACACAAGATCATGTCATTTGCAAACAGAGACAATTTTACTCTTCCTTTCTGATTTGGATACTTTTAACTTTTTTTCTTGTCTAATTGCTCTGGCTAGGACTTCCAGCCCTGTGTTGAATAAAAGTCACAAGAGTGGGCATCATTGTCTTATTCCTGATCTCAGAGGAAAAACTTTCAGCTTTTCACTGTTGAATATGGTGTTAACTGTGGGCTTGTCATTATAGCCTTTATTAGGTTGAAGTACATTCTCTCCATACCCATTTTGTTGAGAGTTTTTGTCATGAATATATGTTGAATTTTTGACAAATGCTTTTTCTTTATTGGGAATATTATATGAATTTTGTCCTTCATTTTGTTAATATAGTGTATCACATTGATTGATTTGCTGGTGTTGAACCATCCCTGCATCTATGGAATAAATCCCATTTGATCATGGTGTATGATCCCTTTAATGTATTGTTGAATTGAATGTATTGTTGCTAATACTTTGTTGAGAATTTTTACATGTATGTTCATTAAGGATATTGGCCTGTAATTTTCTTTTCTTGTAGTGTTCTTGTGTGATTTTGGTATCAGGGTTTGCTGTCCTTGTAAAATGAACTTGGAAGTGTTGGCTCGTCTTTTATTCTTTGTAAGAGTTTGAGAAGATTTGGTATTAATTCTTTAAATGTTTAGTAGAATTCACCAGTGAAACCATCTGGTCCTGGACTTTTGTTTGAATCAGTAATCAAAATCCTCTGAACAATCTCTTTACTAGTAACTGGTCTCTTCAGACTTTCTGTTTCTTTGTGATTCAATCTTGGTAGATTGTATGTTTCTAGGAATTTACCTATTTCTTCTAGGTTATCCAATTTGTTGGCATATAATTTTTCCTAGTAGTCTCTTATGACCATTTGTATTTCTGTGGGATCGGTTGTAACATCTCCTCTTTCACTTCTGTTTATTTGAATCTTCTCTCTTTTTTTCTTTGTGAGTCTAGCTAAAAGTTTGTCTGTTTTGCTTATCTTTTCCAAAATCTACCTCTTAGTTTCATTGATCTTTTCAGTTATCTTTTTAGTCTGGTTTAATTCTACCCTGATCATTCTTATTTCCTTCCATCTGCTAACTTTGGGCTTGATGTCTCACTTTAAATGTGTGATTACCATCCTCAAATGGTCCTCATTTCGCTGGCAGTCCTACTCCTCTCCCCAGTTTTTTCACTCTTCCCTCTCTTTTAAACTCTGTTTCATACCATTTCCTTGGTCCTTAACCTCCAACATCCCCCTTTGCAACATTCATGACCTGATTTTCATTTGACTAAGAACATCCAGAGAGACTCTCCACCTGTCCTCACATTCATCCAGTATCTGCCCCTGCACCGTGTTCTCTCCTTCTTTCCAGTTGCAGGAGATGTGCTGTGTTTGCTCCTCTCCCAGAGAAGCCTTCCACTGTGGACAAGATCCCATACCCTCTGACCCCCTCAAGAACTTTGCTCCCTGAATTCTCTACCCCTTCCTTCTCTCCTGGGTCATCAGGGCTTTTTTTGTCTGTCCACTGAATCAATCCCATTAGCATAGAAATATACTATATTTCCCATCTTACCAGAAAAAAACAAAACAAAGCAAAACAACCTCTCCCTTGACTCCAACACCCCGCCTCTACACCACAGTTAGCCTTCACCCATTTCCTTTGCTATTCCTTACAGCAGAACTCCTCAGTGAATTATATAAGCTTGCTGTTTCACTTCTTCTCTATTCTCTTTGGGACCACTCTAATCCATCCTACTACAGAGTAAAACAGTTTTTGTCAAACGATGCCACTTTGCCACAATCAGTGGTCAGGTCTTAATTTTCATCTTATTCACCCTGTTGGCAGCATTTGACACACTGGGTCACTCCTTCCTTTTTTAAAAAGCTTTATTGAGATATAATTTGCATACCATAAAATTCACTCCTTTAAAATTACAATTCAATGATTTTTAGTATATTCACATAGTTGTGCAACCATCATCACTATCTAATTCCCAAACATTTCATCACCCCAGAAAGAAACCCCACACTCGTTTGCAGTCACTTCCCATCACTCAGTCCCTGGTAGCCAATGATTTACTTTTTGTCTTTGTAGATGTATGTGTTCTGGACATTTTATATAAATGGAATAATACAGTATGTTTCTGTTGTGTCTGCCTTCTTTCACGCAGTGTAATGTTTTCAAGATTCAGCTCTGTTGAATCAGGGCTTCATTCCTTTTTATTACTGAATAACATTTCATTGTATGAATATACACATTTTACTTATCCTTTCATCGGTTGATGGACATTTGAGTTATTTCCAGTCTTTGGCTATAATGAATAATGCTGCTATGAACACTCATGTACAAGTCTTTATGTGGACATATGTTTTGGAATTGCTGGGTTATATGGTAACTGTATTTATTCCTTCCTTGTTGAAACCCTTTCCCCTTGCCTTTCAGTACACTCTCTTGGTTTTTCCCTCTACCTAACTGTCCACTCCTCAGCCACGCTGAGTCTTGCCTCTCTAACCTTGAGTGCTCTGGGGATTAGTTCTTAATCCTCTTCCCTTCTCTATCTAGATTCACTCCCTAGGTGATCTCTTCCAATTACGTGGTTTTAAAATACCATCTACATATAGATGACTTGCAAATTGGTATTTTCAGTTCATGCCTCTCAACTCCAACTCCTATATCCAACTGTCTACATGACATCTCCACTTGTCTGTCTTATGTGCATCTCAAATTTAGCATGTCCAGAGCAACAAACTCCTGATTTACTCGCCAAAATCTGTACCTCCTGCTGTCTTTTCCAACTCCATGATACAGTTCATTCTTTCAGTGCTCAGGCCAAAAACTTTGGAGTCATCCTTGACTCCTTCCTCCTGTCCAGTGCATCAGCAAATCCTGTTGGCTCCACCTTCAAAATATATACAGAATCTGGTGTCATCTCATCGTTTCCCTGATCCAAGCCCACGAGCATCTCAGTTACTTCCAACTTCCTAGTTGGTCTCCTTTAATCACTCTGACCCTTCAACAGTCTTCTCGCTGTAGCAGTAAGGATCCTTTCAAAATGAAAGTCAGGCATGTTTCTTCTCTGTCTAACACCTTCTAAAAGTACCCCCCCACCCCCGCCCAGGGTAAAAGCCAACGTCCTTAAAATGCCCGTAGGTCTCCGTGATCTGGGCCCTCTTGCTACTTCAGTGACCTCACCTCCTGCCACTGTTCTCACTCATTTGTCTCCAGCCAGCCGCAGTGGCCTCCTTGCTGTTCCTCAGACTTGGAAATCATGCTTCCTCCTCAGGACCTCTGCACTGCTCTTCAGCTGGAATGCTGCTCCCCAGACATCCTTCTGAGACACTCCTTTATTTCTTTAGGTCTGTGGTCAAGACTGCTAGTGGCCTCCTAGTCTAGTCTCCTTCTCTTCCGTGGCTGCGTACACGGATGCACAGCTATAAGACCCCTTTCCCTAACTTCCCTGGCAGCTGTGTGTCACCATGTGACTAAATTTTGACCAACAAAAGTAAGCAGTTGGATTTCCCTTTAAGAGTGAGGCGTGCCCTTTCTTCACCCTCCCCCCATCCCACAGTGTTTGCAACACCAACCAAAGTTCCTGCCCTCGTGGAACTTACATCTGGTTGGGGGAAAAGACAACAAATAAATACATATAAGTAGATATACAGTGTGTTTGACGGTATTGGGTGCAATGGAAATAAATAAAGCAGGGTCAGGCAAATGGGGAGTGGGGCATAAGGGAGAATTTTGCTATTTATTCTGTAATGACAGAGAAGGCTTCACTGATAAGACAGCATTTGAGCAAAATCTTACATCAGTTTGGATTAGGTGTTCTTGCATATAAATAAACCTCAAACAACATTGGCTTAAACAAGATAGAAATATATTTCCTTCAAATGAACAAAACCTGTAAGTCAGGCCAGGACTGGTAATGAGGCTCTACGAGGTCACCACAGACCCAGGACGCTTCAGCTTACGGCTCCCCACGGCTGCAGCGCGGGCCTCCCAGCCTAGGTGTTGCCATCTGCTCTCCTTCCAGGCCACAGGAGGTGTGTTGCTGCCCTGCACTACCATTAATTGTTAGTTTGCCCTGGATTTTACAGTTTATTACTTTATTTCTCACCTTCACTTCGGTCAGGAGAAGGGGATTTTAATAGCCAAGTTTCCCACTCTCTGTACAACTCTGGACAAATCATGTCAGTTCTCTGGGCCCCTGGATTTCATTTCTGAGATGAAGGGATTGGAGTAGACCTCTCGTCAACTCTAAAACTGAGTGGTTCTAAAATAATCATTTAATTTCTGAATTTTCCACCTAATTTTTCATGCATAACCATGACCAGCTGTGATCAAGCAATTCAGTTATTTAATGTTAAGTTTATTTTTTCATCTTAACTCTAATTTTTAAAAACCTCAAAGAGAAATTATTTACTTGACAAATTTTTAAACTCTGAATCAGCAGCACACATTATTCTAAGGATTTTTTAAAAATTCACCTGCCCAGGATGAAACTCAGATATATTCCCTGGGAATGGGAAGTGAGGTGATGGGATGAATTTTAGCAAGTGTACCACTTTTTTTAAATCTCCAAAGGATGTTCCAGTGTGCACCCCTGGGTAAGAAGCACTGCTTACGGCATTCCAGCTAGTGTCGGTAGTGTCCCTCTGGAACAAGCTTCCAGAGAACATCTTGTTTTAAGGCCCCATCACCCTGTGTAATCATGTCCTCTAAGTTAGCAAGAACTTTTGAGGCCAAAGGATCGCATTTGGGATTGGATGGCAAACATTCCCATTGATTGACCATTGATTTTGATCATCAGAGATAAATGATCAAAATTTTCAAAGCAAATTTTTATGTTATTAATAGCATGAAAATCTGTAGAAATCTTCTAATTAATTTCTAAACTGCTCAGTTCACACAGTTACTTTTGGCCTGAATTGTTTTCTGATGAAAGACCTGAAGTCAGGAACTTGAACAAGTGACTTTGTAACATAGCAGATGGGACTGTGTTGATGTTTCTAAGAGGCCTCACCTTACTGCCATGTACAGATTTATCTATGAGCAGCTTCTAAATGGTGAGACTTACTTGAGCCTAAGTCCCAGGACAGATGGCTCTACCATGGGGCCACTTAGGCCAAGTAAATGTATTGACAGGTTCCAGCCCCCGATCTTGCGTTAATAATCCCTATGCTTTGTAAATTCAGATTCTTCCCATTTCTGTACCATAGCTGTTTTTTAAAACTGACTTAGAGATTTTGAAACTGAATATAGACGAAACTTTTAGAATAAGAATAATGCTTACACAGTGGAATTAATGTGCTTCATGGCATCAGTATTTCTGAAAGGAAGGTAGAATCTATCAGTTAGTTTGTTCGGTTATTCATTTGTTCGTTTATTCATTATAGGAACATGTAATGGTCCCCTACTATTTTGCTAGGTACAACTCTAGGAGGCGGGGCTACTGCAGTTAACAAAACAGGCAAAAATTTCTGCTCTGATGGCATTTAGCTTTTGCAGAGGAGTGAGGAGGTGAGAAGGAAAGAGTTGAGGAGAGTCAGATGCTAAGAGGTTTGTTACTTGCTTGAGCCACACTGTGAAACCATAATTAATCTATTATATTTCAAGATAAACTTTTTTTTTAATTGTGAAATTTTTGTCTTTCCACCTCTGAGTCATTTTTCTAACAAACTTAGTTAAAATGATTTTATGCTAAGTACAGATCCACTCTAAAATTTAGATCAAGATGAGATTCTAATTAGTTACAACTAATTTCCTAAAGCATGTTAATAACTTGCTCAAAAAAAAACAACCCACTGGGCCATTAATTAGCTAGCACTGTGGCTGGCACGTAATAGATGGGCCGAGTTATTTATGAGGAGAATTGATTGCTCCCATTGAGTAAACAAGCCTCACTTTTGAAAAGCAAAATGTAAAGATTTTTGAGCAAAAACAATGGCCTTTTTAAAATTTTTCTTATTTCAATTTTTTCTAATTTAGAGAGGTTTTTGTTTTTTCTCTAATTTTTTAAGCTAGAAATGCCTGTCTTCTTTAAAAAAAAAATTAGAGCTAAACATCTGTTTTCTGGTACTTAGTTATCTCACCATTTCTTTTTATGAAGATGTTGAGTTTAATGAGCGTGAAGAAAAAGCAAGAGGCTGTGTCCTCTTCCATACAAATGACAAATGGAAGACAGAAAAGGTCAAGGATATTGAGGAGGTCTAGTGAACTTTATTTAGAAAGTCTAAATGTTAGAAATGAACTTTTCTGCTTTCATCCTGCTATCACAATTTTCCTTCATCATTGAGCCTTGAATATAATTTTCTGCCCTGTTCTAATCTTCTCCCAAAGTACCTGATGATGAAAAGAACAGACTTAAAGTTTTTGTCATTTCAAAATGCAAGCACAGCACCTGGCCGGTGGTTAGGGTGACTCCTAAGACCAAAACATTAAAGTTTGTTTCGCTTAAACTTTTAAAAATTAAGTATTAACAATACTATTTCATAATAGTATGCTCAATTACTGTTATAAATTTTCCTGCAGTTGATTCACATGCACATCACTTTTCTAGGAAGAATCTTAAAATAATCAGGAAACATTCACCTACACAAAGGAAAGGGAGCTACGAATTTCAGAGAGATTGGTCCCCGTCCAGTAAACTGAGTCCCTCCTGCTTCTGACTCACCTGCCATTCCTCTGTTTCAGTCCTGCAGGGCAGACAGCTCCCACCCAACACTTGCCCATGGGACAGAGGGCACTGTTGTGCCCTCGCAGTGACAGATTTATATGGATAAATATTAAGGCACACATTATTTTCTTTATGTCTTATTTTCTTACGTCTTTTACTTTTAGTCAGATCATTGTATCAGGGTAAATCAGTCTGGTATCATAAGCATGTTTTTCAAGTGCTGGATTCTTTGTTCAGTTTTTAAAGATGAGACCTTGTTAAAACCTTTATAGCGTTGACTGTGGCAGAATTTGATTTTTGGCCTTTGAAATTTATTCATGTATGTTTTATTTTTGATTTATTTTTAATTTTTTAAATTGAAGTACAGTTGATTTACAATGTTGTATTAGTTTCAGGTGTACAGCAAAGTGGTTCAGGTATAAACATATATATAATGTATATATATTCTTTTTCAGGTCCTTTTCCCTTATAGGTTATTACAAAATATTGAGTTCCCTGTTTCATACAGTAGGTCTTTTTTGGTTATCTGTTTTATATATAGTAGTGTGTGTATGTTAACCCCGGAGTCCTAATTTATCCCTACCTTTCCCCTTTGGTAACCATGAGTTTGTTTCATGTATATTTCAAGTATGGTGATGTTCCAAGCATTACTGGAGATATATACATCTCTCTCTATATACACACACATATATATGTGTGTGTGTGTGTATAACTATAACTGTACATTTATATTTGCTAACTGAGCTCATTCTATATTATATATCATAAAATTATTTCACAGTCCTGTTAAAAACTTTGTAGATATTTTAATGACGGAATATTCTTTCATCATATACATGTGCCATGATTACCTTATAGTAAGTTAGCTATTTAGAATAGTTACATTTGGGGCCTATTATAAATAAACTACAATGAACACATTTCCCGTATAGTTTCCTCATACTCAATTTCTTCCCCCTAAAATTATTTTTCTAGAATGCTTCAGTGGGTGCCAGAGAGATAAATTTAAAGAAAGTTTTAATCACTAATGCCCCCCCCGAAAAGAAGAAAATGGGTTGCATTATGGGATATAATGTGACTTTTATCCAAAACCGCCTTTTCTTCTTGCAATTCTAACGTTTAACATATGACCAACTCTAGAGAGTAGTGGTAAGCACAGGTCCTGTGGCCTGGCTCCCTGGGGTGTAACTGTGTCTCTGCCACTTCCTCACTGGACAGACAACTTGAACTATGCCTCAGTTTCCTCAGCTGTGAAATGCTAATAATCGTAGTCCCTGCCTCTTCAGGTTGTTGTAAGAATTAAATGGGTTAATTTATGTAAATCTGTTGGAACCGTGCTAGCACAGAGTAGATGCTCACTCACTGAATGTTTGTTCGTAACAGTCACAGCAACGGCATCTAAGAGACTATTTCCCAGTTTTACATTTTCAAAGACTGTTCTTTTGTTTCTATTTCTCTGGCACCTCAACTACTGAAGTATCTCAAATTACCTCTTAGGCTCTTCCATACCTGCAAATACATGCACGGAATGTGCTTTAAGATTCCTGGGATTGCTAGTATTTGAGTTGTACACATAAATCACACAGCATGTGCATAGATCCTTATCTGAAACAGCCAATGGCAGAATTCTTAGCAAAATGTTTTTCACAGATGGTTGGGGTGCTTTCATAGTTTTCACCTTCGAGTCCAAAAGTTATCATGACGATCACTCAAATAAAAGAGCAAAGCGTGGTGTAAACTCCTGCATATCTCCAGTAGAAAGGGAAAGCTGCCTACCCCAGTCGGTGTCCCAAACCCTTGGCCGTCTTCCTACCGTAGCCACACGTTATGAGGCTGCAGATGGGTCTCTCTAAGGACATTCGCTCCATTTGTTACAGTAAGGTTTTTATTTTTATTACAGTAAATTCTTACCCCACAGAGCTTGGCTGGACCTCATGGAGTCACTAGCAACTCTTGTGTAGACAAGGCAGGCCTGCTGGGCCTTCTTGGCCCATTCCTGCTCAACTCAGAGCTGATGTGGGCCTGTTATATGTTTACATGCCAATGACAAATGAAAAGTGTATACAGAGAGAGGAGCTGCCTCCGTACAGGTTTCTTCACCCCATTCCCTTGAAAGCAAGGTTTCTCAGCGTCAGCTGTACTGACAGTTGGACCAGATGACTCTCTTTCATGGCAGGCTGTCCTATGCATTATAGAATGTTTAGTCACATCTCTGGCCTCTACCCACTAGATTCTAATATCACATACCCTCACCCCTGTTCATGGCAACCGAAAATGTCTCTAGACAAAACTGGCTCTGGGTGAGAACCCCTGCTCTAAGGCCACAGTGTAATAACATGTCTCTTTGTACCCTTGGCTTTGGCCGACTGGTGTCATATTCCTCAGAGAGTTCAAGGGGCCTTGAACACCGTCTCAAAGTCCACCACTGAACTATATACAATCCGAAATAGACACCTGGAAGCACAGAAATAAAACCACTCCTCTACCAACATTACAATGCCAAGGCTTAAACTCTGTGTTCCTGAAAAGCTCAATTCCAGCTAAAGTAAAGAAAGGGATCTCTTCCTTTTTCTCAAAGTTAATACATTTGTACGAAAATTAATTACATCAGTAAAATGGCAGGTTTTAAAATTTTATCACTCTATTAATTTTTCCTGTAGTCATCATCTCTATAGTGAAAATGTATAGTCTTCAAGGTACATCTTCAAGAAGATATCATTAATCACCTTGAAAAATTGTGCATTCCTTTTAAAAATGTGTATATATTCCACAGTTCTAGTCATCTTAGACTTACTGAGCCACTTGTTTTCTAACAATTTTGTTCTCATAAACTTCATGCAGTATTTTCGTGTTCTGTGCACGAGCTGAATTCTTTGCACTCCTTTGGTATAAATAATGAGTTTATATTTTAAAGTTAATGGTTAATGACAATCATGTCTGTTATTTCTATAGAAATTAAATCATTGGGAAATACACTTAGATAAATGTAGCTGATGTAGTTGCTGGTATGTGAATTCTATTATGGTGTTATGGAGTCTATTTTAATATAAACTGGCAGGATCGAATAAGCTACATATTACCTTTTTTTTTACTTTAGAATATTTTTTTTTACGTAAATTGTTGAGTCAAATTTAGAACCCAAATTATCACTGAACCTAAAATGTCATGTCATTATTTTAACACCATGAAATATTGCCAAACAACTGTTCTTAGTTTTCTCTCAATATTAAAACAAATATGTGTGGATGTGAGATTTTTTTTAGCTAACTAATTGGAAATCGTACTGCTTTTTGAGTGGTTTTTATTGATTTTTCATGTCTGTTTTGATGAAAAATTACATGCCAGAGGAGTCCCTTTATGAAATATGTAATAGCAGATGCTTACACTTTTCATGTTGTGTTGCTGTTTATCTGAGTATTTCTTTTAGAAGTATTCTTGGCAGATATAGCTATGAGCTAGAGTTATTTCATAATTTAAAAAAAATTTCCCTTTGATTTTCATGAGCTTACGAATGCTCTACAGAGAAATGCAACTGAACAATTAATTGGCATTCATCAGACTTGGGCAAATTTTACATAACAACAATATTAATAAAAGCTAGCTTTGATTTAGTGTTTATTTTGTGTTAAATGTAACTCTTTGCTAAATTAGTTTCATGTAATCCTCACAGTGGTATGAACTTATTAAATATTTATGTCCATAATTGTCTGTGTTACTCTTTTTAATTGTCCATTATCCTAGCCTCTTGGTCAGTCAGTGTCCTGGGAATATCTTGTAGTTGAAGAGTGTTTGTCTGACAATAAGTATTTATTAATGGGTTCAAAACTTTGCTAGACTTCCTGGTAAAAATGTTACAAATAATATAAAGAAGAAGAAGAGAAGGGCAAGGTAGGAGGAGCGATCTGGTTGAGGCCACGTGACCTAGAAACTTGCGATAACTAAGATTACGGTATCAGATGACATGCAGTCAAGTGTAGATTGTGTGGTGGTGAGTTACAGGAATTCAGAGCTGGGAAAGGTTATTTAGACCTAAGGGTAGTTAGTGAAGCTCTGTGGGCAGTGGATTCTTATCTCAACCTCAAAAGAGTTTAGGATTTGGTTGGGTTGGTGACTGGCCAGTGATCAACACATGACATTGTAGATGAAAGGACAAGCAAGAGAAAAGTCCTAGAGATGAGGAAAAGCTTCCAGTGTAATGAATACTTTTTATCCAAGGGTTTGAAACTTTCCTGAAATTCTGACATGATTTTTACACATTTTTAGGAAAAGAATATAGGTTGTTTTCTCATTTTTTCTGACCTAAAATAAGAGAGCATGAAAGTATTTCTGGGGTCAGAGAGACCTCAGATATGAAAAGTGAATATACCCAGTATTCATTTGGCACTTGGGCTGCCCATGATTCCAGAGATAGAAGAAAAGTAAAAAAGTTGTGTTTTTCCTATTTATTTCCTTAATTCAAAATTTATTGCACCATACGTTGCCCTACAACAGAGGATTACAGTAGAAACTTGCCAACTGGTGTGTATTTTGCTTGTTGGTAGTAAATATTTCCGGACACCTTTCTCACATTGGCATTCTCTATTTCAGTGGTTCTCAGCCGTTTTTATTTTTTTTCTGCGTCTTTCTGACTATTTCTTCTCTCCTTCTAGGTTGCAGTCTGATATACTCTCATAATCTCTCATGACATAGAATAATTATTCTAAGGAGAGGTTAGGCCTGGGGAAGATTTGTATGAGAATCCAGGAGCGGGGTATGGGCCATAATGGTTTGAAAGTTCCCCTCAGCAATATTGGTATCTCCCCTTCACTGTGCCCTTTGCTATATAAGAATTTTTAATATGTATTTTCAATTTTCTACCTCGGTTGATATTTTTCTGGAGTGTGATTAATCCATTAGATTATTAATAAATTCGAATAACTTATCTTCAATAACTTAATTGGAAAGACTTTTAAAAATGCTTCTCTTTTTTATTTTATTTTATTTTTTAGATCCCCAAATCTCGGAGTGAGGGATCTATTCAGGCCCACAGGGTACCGCATCCAGAGCTGTCCGATGGCGTTCCTCAGGTCAGCCTGCAGCTAAGTCAGAGAAATTCCTGCTGGGATGACATGAATTCAGCAGAGGATGCTAATGCTGTCAAATTGCTCTCCAGGTTAGCATGTTTCCTTTGTTTACACATCATGTATTGCATCATCTGTGCTGATACACAGGCCCGCATGTGCAGGTATGTTTGCACGTATCTACCACCGGGGTCATCGGGATACAAATCAGTACAACTATTTAAAACCTACTGTAACTTTTGAAAAATTTCTGACTAGTAATTCTTATCACACAAGCATTCTTATCACACAAGCATTCCTAGTTTGTTATATTTTATTTTATGGATTAAAACAAATTATTTAGTCAGTCGGACTGTGCTAGGCTCACATTAAAAGTTGGAAGAGTTATTTTTTAGATGGCTTTTCATAGTATGTTCAGTGGTCAATATTATTTGCAATGAAAGTGGACATCACAGGTGTTACTAGAACCAATTCTCACTCACAGATTTTGAATGTTGCCCTTTAACCTTTAGGTTGCACGTTAAACCTGAAAGCAAACTTCTTTGGTGTACTTGAGGAGAAAGGCATACAGTTTTCTTAAAATAGGTAAAATGGGGTCTGAACCTTATTTACTCCTCACATACAGAATTTTTCCTTTTAAAGGTTCTTCATCTTTTATTATAACTGACAACCTATTTCTGTAATTTAAAAAATGTCATCACAAGTATAAGACAGAGAGCTCTAAAGAATGGAAAGATTTTTAAGACATTATGGAAATAATGCAGTTAAAGAGCTTGCCACTTGGGATTGCCTTATAGAAAAGATGGAGTTCGAGCTGGATTTTTAAAATGAAGGTAATTTAAATATGAAGAAAAAGAAGGCAAGGCTCTTGTAGATGGGCCCAGTTAGGAGGCAAGAGTAGGTGCGGCGTATTTGGGACACACCAAACAGAAGTCCTGTGAGGAATCAGTGCGGAAAAGGCTGGGGAGGTGGGGTGAGGCCAAGCCACTGAGGACCTCCAATGCCAGCCTGCAGTTATTTCTTGTTCAGTCTTGCCTCTCACTGAACAGATGTTCAGCACTTGACCTCTGCTTCCAGGAGGTGCTTTAGGACAGAGGGTGCAGCAGTGAACCAAGCCGACCAGACCCTGGAGTTCATGGACCTTATGTTCTAGTGAGGGAGGCAATAGCAAGACACACAGGAAAAAAAAAAAAAAAAGAGCCTGTGAAGACCGTTTCAGCTCATTAATAAATGCGGGAGTTAAGAAACAAGTAGGTTAACGTCATAGACGGACCCAAAGACCATTTTAGTTCGCTTAGGCAGGGGAAGCCTGAATTGAGACAAGAAGGTGGGAGAGAAGAGAGCCTGCAAGGCAAGCGCACTTCTGTGCAGAAGAACTGAGGTCGGGAAGCTTCGCTTCCTGCTACAGGTAACGGGAAACCAGGGAGAGTTCCAGCTGGGTAGGGTTAGGTGATGGGAGCCATGGTAAGTTGGCATGTTGGAAAAGGAATCTTCCATCAGCATGCAGGCTTGATTGCGAGAGGAGAGCTTGGAGGCTGGTACAGTGTTGGGTCCTTCAACAGTTATTAATTTTCACTGAGATCTAGTTGTGTGGCATTTACTTGCTGGGCGCTGGGGATTCAGAGAATGAGAGACATATGCCTTGCACTTGGGGAGGCAGAGGATAAGTGAGGAAAAATTCCATAATTATCATTAAATAGACATTCGCTAAGTGCCTGTTACATACCAGGCACTGTGAAATGGGCTGGTGATGAAGTCATTCAGGTGCCTCTCTTAAGGCTCTTCGAAAACCGTCCGCAGGTTGCCGTGTGAGAGGTGGGGACCCGGAGTTCAGAAGTTTCAGAAAGAGGGTGATTTTTTGTTTGTTTGTTTGTTTTTTTGCGGTCCGCGGGCCTCTCACTGTTGTGGCCTCTCCCGTTGCGGAGCACAGGCTCCGGACGCGCAGGCTCAGCGGCCATGGCTCACGGGCCCAGCCGCTCCGCGGCATGTGGGATCTTCCCAGACCGGGGCACGAACCCGTGTCCCCTGCATCGGCAGGCGGACTCTCAACCACCGTGCCACCAGGGAAGCCCATGAGGGTGATTTTTGAACTGAGGCTAGTGGGATTCGTGGAGGTACTGGGCAGGGAAACCAAGAGAAGGGTGCTTCTGGAAGAAAAAAAGCGCATGTGCAAGGACACGTAGGGCAGTGAGGACAGCTTGGAGGAGAGCTGTGAGTGCGGCGGGGAGACAGGACATCTGGATTTTGGAACTGAGACTGGCAGAGGGGCTAAAGGTGGGGTAAGAGACGAAGATGAATAGGTCAGGGCGTGAGCAGCTGTACCCCGTATTAAGGAGCTTGGATTTTTCTCTTAGAAGTGACAGAGGGTGATTACAGGAATATAAGCAGGAAAACGATAGAAACAGACTTACATTTTATAAATTCCTGTGTGTTTCTGAGACACAAATCAAGAAGTGAGATTATAGAGAGAAGGCACAGCTAACATTGCTCTCCGTTTGTCCCTCTGGTTAGCATATCTCCAGTTAAAACAAATGCATATTAGTATTTTTTAATTTCTTCTGTACCTTCCAATTGTTTTTTTAAGTACGGTCTTAAAGAACTAACTTCTCTCCGCTGGGCAACCGTAAAGATTTAGATAGGACAACACCTCCCTGTCAAACCTTGCAACCCACCATCGTGCAGAAGCTCATTCAGTCTCTTGTCTCTATCCATAAATCTGGAGTGTCTGTGCAGAGATTTTTACTTTTTTATTTTTATATACCTCTTAATAGATTGACAAACTATCAAAAGACAAATGGAGATCATTAAAATGAATTTAACTAAAAATAACTTTTAAATCCTTTATATGTCTTTGAAGTAGCAGAATAGGTCTTGTGCCAATTTTTATTTCAAAAAGGAACTTACGAAGATGTTTTCATTTGCAGTTGCTTTCTAAAACAAGTTATTGGTTAGTTCATAAATTTGAGCTAGAAAAAAAGAAGTGTGCCTGTGTTTGGTACACACACTCAACTTTCTCTAAATCTTTTCTTAGGGAAGTTTCCATTTTTCTCTTTAACAGTTTATTGGTTGCTTCAGTCTTAACCACAGAGGTTGGCAGTGTTGTATTAAGTATTTTGCTATGCCCTTGTTCTCTAAATATAGTTACTTTGGCTTACCAACACTTTTCCAAGGAATTGGCAAGAAGCATTCATCTGAGCTTTTCATAGTATTGATTTATTTTTTAGTTGCTCCTATTAAAAGAAAAAAAAAGACAATTCAGCAAAATCTATTCTTGTTTGACCTATGATCTGGTAAGTTTGATTTACTCTACACAACAAAAAATAAAGCAATTCTCTTTGCACTTCTTAATAAAATCATTGCAGCACATTTATACATAACAGTTTGATTTTCAGCGGAGCTACCGTATCAGTTAACAACAAAGATAAAACCAAGAAAGAACCTTTGGTATGAAATGTCCAGAATGATGACGTGTCCTATGATTTTTCAACAACAGGTTTGATATCTAGGGCTTTGAGAAGTGATTTTGGCTAACAGTGTGTTCTTGATAACTTGGAATTATTAGAGTTTAGACCTTGTTCAGTATTTTTTCCCAGGTTGGCTGACTTTGATCTTTTTTCTTCTTAGTTTCAAATCTTAAACATAGTCCCATTGCTTCTTGAGATGTAATAGAAATGTGAATTTTTATCAGCAAGTGTTCATTGTTTTTCTGCTCTTCAGATAGTGGCAGTAGAAATAAAAGCATAAAGGAGTAACACATTTTAAAATGAGCATTCAGAGAGGAGCTCAGTATCATGTATTGCTTACTGGCTGACTTCTATCTTGGAACATTATTTATTTATATGAATAACTTTTTTCTGTATTTCTGTAATTGTCTAAAATTGGCTTTGAGGATGTAATCATATAAACAATCATTTTTCTAGTCTTCATAGAATCTTTCTCTCATAATTAAAATGGCTTCATGAGAAAAGCTTAGGAATAACTATCTCTTGATTTTGTTAGAGCTCAGTGGAGCTGTTTTATGCTGGACTCACAGGCAAGGACAGAAGTGCTTAGTGAGAGGTTCACTTCATTCGATAAAGGCATTTAGCTAATCCATTTATATCAGCTAAATCTGACATCAGCAATTTCCAAAATATTGTCAATAATTCTTTTTTGTAATCCAGCTGCTGGCATTACCAAAACTCACAGTAGACTGAAAGGCATAACTCCTAATCTGACATGCTGACTTCAAAGGAGTAAAGGCCTGTCCTTCTCCGCCGTGTAACTACAGTGCACAAGTTTGGTGGGTTAGAGGCACGCACAGAAATGAGGATGTTGTTGGACAGATGCATCCCTTAGGCAAGGCTGGAACATTCCAGTCCCTCTCCCTACACATGATAATCTTATCTTGCTTCTTTTAAAAATACTGAGGAGAATATTTGTTTTGTCATTTACACAAGAACTAAACTGTAGGTGTTAACTCGGTTAGTAAACAGGCCACTTAAAAATTTTCCTGGAAGGGAAAGTTACACATCCATCCTAAAAAAGTAAAAGGAAAAGATCCGTATGTAAAGTTTAAGATGTTAAAATGATCTGAAGCTTCAAGGATAGCTATATTATTATCTATTTCAACATGTGAAATAGATAAATGATTATTTTTTCATGTTACTGGCACTATACTCTTTTATTACTTTCAGGATTTAATTTTAGAGCTTAAAGAAGAGGATTAATATTTTTAGTCTTTTAGATGTTAAACAATATTTATTGTAATGTTTTATTTGAAAGGTTATGCATTTCCTTAAATATGTGATTTTCTTAAAGGCCAAAGGAAAATTTCTACTTTTGTTCTATAAAGTCAGAGTGCAGACTCAAGAAAAACTGTATGTTGTATGATTCCATTTATATGAAATGTCCAGAAAAGGCAAATTTATAGAAACAGAAAGTAGAGTTGTGATTGTCAGGGGGTGGGGAGCCAGGAAGGGACTGTATATGTACAGGAGATTAACTGTACATGCCTGGAGGGACCTTATTTAGGGGAATGAAAATATTCTAAACTGATTTATCGTGATAGTTAACACCACTTGGTAAAGTTACTAAAAATCACTGAACCGTGTACCTGAAAATGTGGATTTTATGATATGTAAAATACACCTCAATAACACTGTTCAAAAAAATACAAACACAAAAAAAGTTGGAGTAAGGAGAAGTGGTTATGCTTTACCAAGAAAGTCACTTGAGTGCAAATTGCTGAGATACCACTATTGTTATAAGTAAATGCTCTCTGCAGAGAATTGGGATTGCCACATTTTAAGAGAATTTGTTCCTTTGTACTTTCCATTGACTATGCCAGCATGGTGGCAGGAATAAAGGTCAGGTCCTCTTGAAATGCAATTCATAAGGAAAGAAAGGTAGAGAGGGAAAAAGCTCTTTGTTTTTTCATCCCTGGAATGATTCCAGGTTGTGGTTTACTGTGCTATAATCAAAAGTTATTGAAGTGATCAGTATTTCAGGGAGACATAGAAACAGAAAGGAAAAGCTCCAACATCTTGGGAGTTCCACAAAGAAAATCATAGGTCCATTGTTCATAAAGCAGAAAAGTTACCCAGTATGCTTCTGTCAACAGAAGTTCATGGTCTCCTTTCCTGTAGGTGAGTGTCCTATAGACACATTGACAATGAAAATAAGTTTTGTACTTGGCTCTCACATAAAGAGATAAAGCAAATAAGAGTGATTAAAATGCTTGCATTTTCTGTAATAGGAATAAATAAATAGCTACCACTGTGCCAATCATTTACCTAAAATAATATGAAGAATATAGAATTAAAATGTATTTGCTTATGTTACAGAGGTGTTCCTAATTTGATAGATAAATGAGGGAAACTACAATGAATCTCTTTTCAATGTGTATTAAAAACAAATCGTTCCCTGGGATAGCATATTCTGCCTGAAAGCACTGTTGTGTTCTGAAAGTTTTGTCTATGTATTCCATTTTTCAATACTTCAGAGTTACATGAGGAATACGTTCTTCTTAGAAAAGTTTCAAATACCACTGATAAGACTAAAGTTCCCCTTGACTGTCTTGCTCTACAATTCAAATTCCCTCCCCTCTCCTCCAGGAGATAACTGTTATTATGGGTTCAATTATATATTCTTCCAGACTTCTTTCAGCATATTTACACAGGAGTATAGTTTGCACACTTTTCCACTTTTTAGGAAACAATTTTCATGATACTGAATGTATTGTGACACTTCACGTGTTCCTGAAGTTTTCCAGTTTCCTGTATCGTTTCCTCCTCCTGTGTCATTCCTTCCCTTTCCTTCCCACCTTGCTATTCAGTGGTACTCCCTCCTCTGTCTGTTGTCTCTTCCACAGCTAATCTAGTCACAGAATGATAATACTCAAATCAGTATCTTGGACCTAACTCAGTTCTAAGTTCCCAGGGCCTGCAGCCACCTCTACTTCAGCCTTTACCATAAACTCACTGTGCCCAGACAGAACTCACGTGTTCATCTTTCCCTCCAGCTTTGCTATGTGTTGCATCCTCTCAGCCACTAGACTCAAACCTTTTATATAATAAGTCACCAAATCTTGTCAGTATTTCCTTTTCAGTATCTCCGACATCCTTTTCCCCATTTTCTCCCCCATGATCTCAACTGTAATTTAGGCCTCCCTCACCTTGTGCTTAGATAATTACTACATCTTCTGCACTCCTCTAACCTACTGGATTTATTTTCTTCATACAAGTTGGTCCTATGCCTCTGTTTTCAACTCCTAACTCTATACAGTGATTTCTGGATCTATATCTCCCATTCAGAATCCCGCATTGTATGTCACTCTTAACTAGCAGACGTGTCAACTTGTCCATAAGATACCACAGACCCTTCCCTCGCCCCCTACCCCATCCATAGCCAGCCAATCCCAGAATGCTCTTGGACAGTCTCACTGTCTATATTTGCCTCACTACTACCCTACTCCTTACCACGTCTGCAAATGCAAATGCAGATCATACTCCTTCTCAGAACTATTTAGTGGCTTACATGTGCCCAGCCTACAAGAAAATCCTTTTTCTGTTCTCTACCTGTCTTTCCAGCCCCTTCTCCCTCCTCTACGGCTGCCTTTTTCTCATACTTACAGCCACCATATGACCCATACTTTCCATGACTATCTTGGTTTCAGATGTATCCTCTTCAAGATTAAATCATGTGTCAGACTTTGTCTTGATATTTGCTTAAAAAATTTGTACAGCAAGATGACAGAATAGGCGGTGCCCCGCCCATACCCCCCACAGCAACAATAACTTGGCAGCCGTTCGCAGACAAAAGTGCCTTTGTGGAAGCTTTGGGATCCAAGTAAGAGGTTGCAAAACTCCAGCATAGCCCAAGCCTAAGGAAGGTCATTTTGAGAAAACCTACCCTCACCCCGGTGACAGGCTCACAAACCATGGTTCCATGATTGTGGCTGCAGGCCTGGGAAAAGGCCCATTCCCCTGCGGACTCAGCTGTAGCCCTCTTTGGCCTTGGTTCCACCACCAGTACCACACAAGGGACCAGGGAGGAAACACGCCCACCCATGCCTTGGGTAACAGGTCCATGACCTCAGTCCCAACTGCAGACCTGAAGCAGCCTGTGACCTGGCTCCAGCCACTCTCAGCCTTAATCTGGAAGTGATCCCTCCCACCCAGGGGTCCAGCAAGAGTGACACTTGTCCATTTCCCCAAAGGCAGGCCTGCCAACCTCGGTCTGACTGAGGATTCTGAAGTAGCACTGTGACTCGCCCCAGCTCCTACCAGCTGTGCTCCAAGACCAGTCCTGCCTACCCAGGGACCTGGCAGCAGACATGCTTCTCCAAGGCCCCAGAGGCAGGCCTGTTTAGCTTAGTCCAACTGTGGATTCTGAAGGAGCACTATGACCTAGCTAGCACCAGCGGCACTCAGCCATGGGCCAGCAGCAGTCCTACCCACCTAGGAACCTGGCAAGAGGCACATCCATCCATATACCCAGAGGCAGGGATACAGACCTCAGACTTGGTTGTGGACCCCAAAGCAGTCCCGTGACTCAGTTCCAGCCTCTCTCAGCAATGGTCAGGGGCAGTCCTGCCCACCCAGGACCTGGCAGGAACCCTCCCACAGACCTGGCAGGAGCCGCACATCTGGTAACAGGCCACTGTCTGAGGACCCAAAGGCAGACCCTTGTCCCAGTGCCAGCTCTACTAACCAAGGTCCTGGAGGCAGTTGCACCATCCCAGGGAGCAGACAGGATCCACACCTGCCTAAGTCCTCCAGCCACAGACCCAGCAGCAGCCCTATGACATGGCTTTAATCCTGCTTAACTGGGATCCCAGAGGCAATTCCATCAGCTCAGGGACCTAAAAGAAGAATGTCTTTTCCTGCCGAAAACAGTCTGTAAAGACCAGAAGAAGTGTTTGCACCTTCAAATGCACAGATACAAGTACAAGGCTACACATATCATAAAGAATCAGGCAAACATGACACCACAAAAGGAAACCAGTAAAGCTCCAATAACCAAACCTAATAAGTGGAGATAGACACATTTCCTGAAAAGTATTTTTCTAAATCGTGTTTTAAAAGCTCATCATGGGACTTCCCTGGTGGCACGGTGGTTAAGAATCCACCTGCCAATGCAGGGGACATGGGTTCGAGCCCTGGTCTGGGAAGATCCCACATGCCGCAAATCAATTAAGCCCATGCACCACAACTACTGAACCTGCGCTCTAGAGCCCGCGAGACACAACTACTGAGCCCGCATGCCACAACTGCTGAAGCCCATACGCTTAGAGCCCATGCTCAGCAACAGCAGAAGCCACCACAATAAGAAGCCCGCGCACCGCCGTGAAGAGTAGCCCCCGCTTGCTGCAACTAGAGAAAGCCCGCGCACAGCAACGAAGACCCAATGCAGCCAAAAGTAAATAAATTAATTTTTTAAAAAAAGCTTATTGAGATGCAAGAGAACATAGATAGCTAAATAAAATCAGGAAAACAGTACATAACAGATCAAGACATATAATAGAGAAATAGAAACCATAAACGCAATCAAACAGAAATCCTGGAGCTGAAGAATACAATGACAGAACTGAAAATTCAATAGAGACCTTCAACAGTGCAGAGTTGATCACGAAGAAGAAAGAATCAGCCAACTTGAAGACAGGTCATTTAGCATTAGCTGGAGGAACAAAAAAATAAAATGAAAAAGTGACAAAATTGTGCAAGACCTAGAGGACACTATTAAGCAAATGAATGTACACAACGTAGAAGTTGAAGTAGGAGAGAGAGAGAAAGGAGAAGAAAACTTATTTTAAAAAGTAATGGTTGGGCTTCCCTGGTGGCGCAGTGGTTGAGAGTCTGCCTGCTGATGCAGGGGACACGGGTTCGTGCCCCGGTCCGGGAAGATCCCACATGCCGCGGAGCGGCTGGGCCCATGAGCCATGGCTGCTGAGCCTGCGCGTCCAGAGCCTGTGCTCCGTGACGGGAGAGGCCACAACAGTGAGAGGCCCGCGTACTGGGGGGAAAAAAAAAAGTAATGGCTGAAAACTTCCTGAATCTTAAAAGGGATATGAACATTCCAGGTGAAGCTCAAAGGACCCCAAGCAAGATTACTCTGAGACATGTTATACAGATTGTCAAAAGTCAAAGACCAAGAGAGACTCCTGAAAGCAGCAAGAGAAAATACAATTCGTCGCCTACAAGGGAACCCTCATGAGGCTATAAGTGGATTTTTGGGCATGCTCCTTGTAGGTCAGGAGGAAATGGGATGATATATTCAAAGTGTGAAAGAAAAAACTGCCAACCAGGAGTACTATATCTGACAAAGCTGTCCTTCAGAAATGAAGGGGAGATGAGTACATTCCCAGACAAACAAAAGCTCAGGGAATTAATCGCCAAAAGACCTGCCTTACAAGAAAGGCCTAAGAGCGTTATTCAAATTGAAAGAAAAGGAAGCTAAGTAACCACATGAAAACGTACAGTGGTTAGGAATCCGCCTGCCAATGCAGGGGACACAGGTTCAAGCCCTGGTCTGGGAAGATCCCACAGGCCATAGAACAACTAAGTCCGTGTGCCACAACCACTGAGCCTGTGCTCTAGAGCCCACAAACCACAACTACTGAAGCCCGCATGCCTAGAGCCTATGCTCCGCAACAAGAGAAGCCACCGCAATGAGAAGCCCACGCACCACAATGAAGTGAGCCGCTGCTCACTGCAACAAGAGGAAGCCCGCACACGGCAATGAAAACCCAGTGCAGCTCCCAAAGTTAATTAATTAATTAATAATAATTTAAAAATACTACCCAAAGAGATCCACAGATTCAGTGTAATTCCTATCGAAATTCCAATGGTATTTTTCACAGATTAAAAAAAAAAAAATCCTGAATCTTATATGGAACCACAAAAGACTCCAAAGAGTGAAAGCTGTCTTGAGAAAGAAAACAAAGCTGGAGGCATCATATTCCTGATTTCAAACTATGTTACAAAGGAATAGTAATCAAAACGGTATGCTATTGGTATGAAAACAGAGACATACCAATGGAGCAGAATAGTCAACCTAGAAATAAACCTAAGCATATACAGTCAACTAATCTTTGACAAGGGTGCTAAGAATACACAGTGGAGAAAGGATAGGCTCTTCAATAAATGGTGTTAGGAAAACTGGATAGCTACATGCAAAAGAATGAAACTGGACCCGTATCTTACACCACACTTGAAAATTAGCTCAAAATGGATTAAACACCTAAATGTAAAACCTGAAACTGTAGAACTGCTAGAAGAAAACACTGGGGAAAAGCTCCTTGACGTTGGTTTTGGCAGTGATTTTTTTGATACAACTCTAAAAGCACAGGCAACAAAAACAAAAATCAACGGGTGGGACTACATCAAACTCAAAAGCTTCTGCACAGTCAAGGAAACCACCAACAAAAAAGGCAAACTGTGGAATGGCAGAAAATATCAATATTTCAATCTATATACCTGAGACAGGGTTAATATCCAAAATATATAAGGAACTCATATAACTCAATAGCAAAAAAAAAAAAAAAATCCAGTTAACCCCATTAAACTGGGCAAAGGACTTGAATAGACATTTTTTCAAAGAAGACATAGGAATGGTCAGCAGGTATATGAAAAAGTGCTCAACATCACTAATCATCAAGGAAATGTAAAATAGAACCACAATGAGCTATTGCCTCACACCTGTTAGGATGACTGTCATCAGGAAGACGAGAGAGCAAGCATTGATGAGGATGTGGAGGAAAAGGAACCCTTGTGTGTTGTTCGTAGGTATGTAAGTTGGTATAGCCACATGGGAAAGAGTGTGGTGCTTCCTCAAAAAATTTAAAAATAGAATTAACATGTAATCTAGCAATCCCACTTCTGGGTATGTATTTGAAGGAAATGAAATTGGTATCTCAAAGAAATACCTGCACTCCCATGTTCATTGTAGCATTATTTATAATAGCCAATATATGGAACCACCTAAGTGTCTGTCAGTGGATGAAGAGATAAAGTCAACATGGTATAAATAATATGCCATTGTGTGTGTGTGTGTATATCCATTGCTTGTATATTTCTTGTGTGTGTGTGTGTGTGTGTGTGTGTGTGTGTGTGTGTGTGTGTATATATATGGTATATGTATACACACATACACTCACACAGACGAGGGAAATTCTGCCACTTGAGACAACTTGGATGAACCTGACAGACGTTATGCTAAGTGAAATAAGTGAAATAAGACAGAGCAAGACGAATACTGTATGATTTTACTTATATGTGGAATCTAAAAAGGTTGAACTCATAAAAGCAGAGTAGAACAGTGGTTGCCAGGGATTTGAGGTGTTGGGGAAAAGGAGAGATGTTGGTCAAAGGATAAAAATATTCAGTTATAAGATGAATAAGTTCTGAGGATCTAATGTTTTGCATGATGACTATAATTAACGATACTGTGTTGTATACTTGAAATTTGCTAAGACAGTCAGCCTTAATTGGTCTCACCAGAAAAACAAAATTGTAGCTGTGAGGTGACGGATGTGTTAATTTGCCTGATTGTGGTAATCATTTTACAATGTATACACATATCAAATCATCACATTTTATACCTTAAATATATGCAATTTGTATTTGTCAATTATATCTCAGTAATGCGAGAAAAAATTAAATAACCCTACGTGTAACATTTTTGTTTACATCACAGTTTTGTCAGGTGACCCTGTGAAAGGATTTTCAGATCTGAAAAGTAATCTTGGATGAAGAAACTATGATTCTGCGAAGGTTATGCATTTCACAGATATTTATTGAGTTAGGTGAATTATCTAAGATTACATAGTTAATTGGCAGGCTGAGATTCATATATGTCTTCTGATTATTTTACAATTATTTCCTGCCTGTCTTCTACCTTGATTTACTTCACCCTTTCATGTCTTTATACTTCTCTCTTCAACCTGATTGTGACTTCCTGAACTAGAGGGACTGCATCTTCTGTGGTTTTTTTGCATCCATGACAGTACCTAGTAGGTATATACTTAGCTGCTCCTGCCATAGTCATTATTCTTGTAATATTATTACACGTGCTCAATTTGAATTTCTACTCTCGTCCTCTTAGCTGACGTTGAGGTCTGATTCTAAAATGGTAGAATTTTATGTGTTAATTCTGTTTTTTGTGGCCCTTGGAAAGTGTTCCTTGGCTATTTTGCACTGGCCACCCTTGAAAATGCCACAGAATTCCAGGCAGCTGTGCCCTCTCATCATCCCCACTTAATCTCTGTGCCGTCTCCCTACGGGGGCTCTGGCCCTGATGTTGCATTTCTATCAGTAATGTGCTGCTTATTTATGTAGGAGAAGTTCATTGTTTTATGTGGCTCATAACATCTCTGTGCAACTCTCTGCCCTTGTAGCAGAAATCGTGTCTTGTCATGTTTGCCAAGTGACACGTCATATTTTAGTCACATTACAACAGTAAATCTCATAAGATTCAGGCTTCCAATGATATTAATAATGAATCAATATTCAACAATATTAACTGTACCCATTGTATTTCAAGATATCTAATCTGTTAACTCCGGCAATCAACTATGACTTTCTTCATTTCTGAAGTCAAGCCAGCAACAGAAAGCAGCCATAATTATCCTGTGTTTGTACTTCATAAAGGGCACTCCAGTTACTTCCTGAACATCTGTTTGTTCCCCATAGTGTCTCACTCTCTGCTACTTGGAAAAAGGTTTCAGAACTTTTAACTGAGTAGTGAAGCTGAATTGAAATTAGGATTCTTAGCTACAAGATTCATAACCATGTCATGTACAGTATAATCTGAAAAATTACCAAATGTAAATGTGCTGCTGAGTCTTTAAGGTTTCCTCCAATAAGTCCCACATGAGGAAAGTTAAGTTTAAAACCACCTTGTGAAAAGCATAGTGGTAAGTCTCACCACACAGTTCACCTACAGAGCTATTATTTTCTGAGGTATTTATGCTCCCTGGCCTTCGTAACAAAGATTAATAGAAAACTAGGTTTGAAAAAGTCCCCAGGGTCCCAGGCTAGGTTAGAAAAAATATCGAATTCCATTTCTATAGATAGTTTCCTAATCTATTCTTAACACCACTAGCTCCCATGATAAATATTCCAGGGTCATCTTAGATAAACTATTTCATATACGTTGAATAACTATTAAACATATTTTCTAGTGTTTAATTTCAATCTCCCTTTATTCCTGTAATTTAAAATGAAAGTCCCTGATATTTCTTCAATTATTTTGATTATTAAAAAAACAATTTACCTATTCACCAAGGTCTGCCACTCAATACAATTGCTCTCTTCAAATTTTGGCATTTCACTGGAATGCAAATTTCAATTTAAAAGTTTTTTTCTAAATTCCATTTATAGTATGAGCAGTTGGTAAGGGAAGGTAAGTCATGGTAAAGAAATTTATTATCATGTTTGCAGATCTTTTTTTTTTACACAAATTTAAGGAGTTATTTTTTATCATTAACTTGGAAGTATTTTTGATACCAGTTTTATTTTTTTAATATTTACTTATTTGGTTGCACCAGGTCTTAGTAGCGGCAGGCTGGCTCCTTAGTTGTGGCTCGCCAGCTCCTTAGTTGCAGCACATGGGCACCTTAGTTGTGGCATGCAAACTCTTAGTTGCAGCATGCATCTGGGATCTAGTTCCCTGACCAGGGATCGAACCCGGGCCCACCGCATTGGGACTGCGGAGTCTTATACACTGCGCCACCAGGGAACTCCCTGCAGATCATTGCTAGTAACATGTAAATCACCACAGTATATCTGGACGACTGTGGTCTTAACTGAATTTATTTTACTAATTCAAAGTCAACAGCTTCTTATTGGGCACATTCTTTGTACTGCACATTTTGCACTGGGCCCTGAGAAGGCAAACAGAACTAAGGCACCATCCCTAATCTTTAGGGGTCTCCTAGTCCATTAAGTGAGGCAAACTTATACATGGTTAAAAATGATAAAAAATGCAGAAGGTTTTATTTTTTATTTTTTTTGTCACTATAACTTTTTTTAACATCTTTATTGGAGTATAATTGCTTTATAATGGTGTGTTAGTTTCTGCTTTATAACAGAGTGAATCAGTTATACATATACATAAGTTCCTGTATCTCTTCCCTCTTGTGTCTCCCTCCCTCCCACCCTCCCTATCCCACCCCTCTAGGTGGTCACAAAGCACCGAGCTGATCGCCCTGTGCTATGCAGCTGCTTCCCACTGGCTATATGTTTTATGTTAGGTAGTGTATGTTAGGTAGTGTATATATGTCCATGCCACTCTCTCACTTTGTCACAGCTTACCCTTACCCCTCCCCGTATCCTCAAGTCCGTTCTCCAGTAGGTCTGTGTCTTTATTCCCGTCTGGCCCCTAGGTTCTTTATGACCTTTTTTTTTTTTTTTTTTTAGATTCCATATATATGTGTTAGCCTACGGTATTTGTTTTTCTCTTTCTGACTTACTTCACTCTGTATGACAGACTCTAGGTCCATCCACCTCACTACAAATAACTCAATTTCGTTTCTTTTTATGGCTGAGTAATATTCCATTGTATATATCTGCCACTTCTTCTTTAAACATTCATCTGTCGATGGACACTTAGGTTGCTTCCACGTCCCGGCTATTGTAAATAGAGCTGCAATGAACATTGTGGTACATGACTCTTTTTGAATTATGGTTTTCTCAGGGTATATGCCCAGTAGTGGCATTGCTGGGTCATATCGTAGTTCTATTTTTAGTTTTTTAAGGAACCTCCATACTGTTCTCCATAGTGGCTGTATCAATTTACATTCCCACCAACACTGCAAGAGGGTTCCCTTTTCTCCACACCCTCTCCAGCATTTATTGTTTGTAGAGTTTTGGATGATGGCCATTCTGACCGGTACGAGATGCTATCTCATTGTAGTTTTGATTTGCGTTTCTCTAATGATTAATGATGTTGAGCATTCTTTCATGTGTTTGTTGGCAATCTGTATATCTTCGTTGGAGAAGTGTCTATTTAGGGCTTCTGCCCATTTTTGGATTGGGTTGTTTGTTTTCTTGATATTGAGTTGCATGAGCTGCTTGTAAATTTTGGAGATTAATCCTTTGTCAGTTGCTTCATTTGCAAATATTTTCTCTGATTCTGAGCGTTGTCTTTTCGTCTTGTTTATGGTTTCCTTTGCTGTGCAAAAGCTTTTAAGTTTCATTAGGTCCCATTTGTTTATTTTTGGTTTTATTTCCATTTTTATAGGAGGTGGGTCAAAAAGGATCTTGCTGTGATTTATGTCATAGAGTTCTGCCTATGTTTTCCTCTATGAGTTTGATAGTGTCTGGCCTTACATTTAGGTCTTTAATCCATTTCGAGTTTATTTTTGTGTATGGTGTTAGGGAGTGTTCTAATTTCTTTTACATGTACCTGTGCAGTTTTCCCAGCACCACCTATTGAAGAGGCTGTCTTTTCTCCACTGTATATTCTTGCCTCCTTTATCAAAGATAAGATGACCATATGTGTGTGAGTTTATCTCTGGGCTTTCTGTCCTGTTCCATTGATCTATATTTCTGTTTCTGTGCCAGTACCATACTGTCTTGATTACTGTAGCTTTGTGGTATAGTCTGAAACCAGGGACCCTGATTCCTCCAGCTCCATTTTTCTTCCTCAAGATTGCTTTGGCTATTCGGGGTCTTTTGCATTTCCATACAAATTGTGAAACTTTTTGTTCTAATTCTGTGAAAAATGCCAGTGGTAGTTTGATAGGGATTGCACTGAATCTGTAGATTGCTTTGGGTAGTAGAGTCATTTTCACAATGTTGATTCTTCCAATCCAAGAACATGGTATATCTCTCCATCTGTTTGTATCATCTTTCATTTCTTTCATCAGTGTCTTATAATTTTCTGCATATAGGTATTTTGTCTCCTTAGGTAGGTTTATTCCTAGATATTTTATTCTTTTTGTTGCAGTGGTAAATGGGACTGTTTTCTTAATTTCACTTTCAGATTTTTCAGCATTAGTGTATAGGAGTGCTAGAGATTTCTGTGCATTAATTTTGTATCCTGCTACTTTACCAAATTCATTGATTAGCTCTAGTAGTTTTCTGGGAGCATCTTTAGGATTCTCTATGTATAGTATCATGTCATCTGCAAAAAGTGACAGCTTTACTTCTTCTTTTCTGATTTGGATTCCTTTTATTTCTTTTTCTTCTCTGATTTCTGTGGCTAAAACTTCCAAAATTATGTTGAATAATAGTGGTGAGAGAGGGCAGCCTTGTCTTGTTCCTGATCTTAGTGGAAATGCTTTCAGTTTTTCACCATTGAGGATGATGTTTGCTGTGGGCTTGTCGTATATGGCCATTATTATGTTGAGGAAAGTTCCCTCTATGCCTACTTTCTGCAGGGTTTTTATCATAAATGGGTGTTGAATTTTGTCGAAAGCTTTCTCTGCATCTATTGAGATGATCATATGGTTTTTCTCCTTCAATTTGTTAATATGGTGTATCACATTGATTGATTTGCATATATTGAAGAATCCTTGCATTCCTGGAATAAACCTCACTTGATCATGGTGTATGATCCTTTTCCTGTGCTGTTGAATTCTGTTTGTTAGTATTTTGTTGAGGATTTTTGCATCTATGCTCATCAGTGATATTGGCCTGTAGTTTTCTTTCTTTGTGACATCTTTGTCTGGTTTTGGTATGAGGGTGATGGTGGCCTCGTACAATGAGTTTTGGAGTGTTCCTCCCTCTGCTATATTTTGGAAGAGTTTGAGAAGGATAGGTGTTAGCTCTTCTCTAAATGTTTGGTAGAATTCGTCTGTGAAGCCATCTGGTCCTGGGCTTTTGTTTGTTGGAAGATTTTTAATCACAGTTTCAATTTCAGTGCTTGTGATTGGTCTGTCCATATTTTCTATTTCTTCCTGGTTCAGTCTCAGAAGGTTGTGCATTTCTAAGAATTTGTCCATTTCTTCCAGGTTGTCCATTTTATTGGCATAGAGTTGCTTGTAGTAATCTCTCATGATCTTTTGTATTTCTGCAGTGTCAGTTGTTACTTCTCCTTTTTCATTTCTAAGTCTATTGATTTGAGTCTTCTCTCTTTTTTTCTTGATGAGTGTGGCTAATGGTTTATCGATTTTGTTTATCTTCTCAAAGAACCGACTTTTAGTTTTATTGATCTTTGCTATCATTTCCTTCATTTCTTTTTCACGTATTTCTGATCTGATACTTATGATTTCTTTCCTTCTGCTAACTTTGGGGGTTTTTTTGTTCTTCTTTCTCTAATTGCTTTAGGTGTAAGGTTAGGTTTTTATTTGAGATGTTTCTTGTTTCTTAAGGTAGGATTGTATTGCTATAAACTTCCCTATTAGAACTGCTCTTGCTGCATCCCATAGGTTTTGGGTCGTTGTGTTTTCATTGTCATTTGTTTCTAGGTATTTTTTGATTTCCTCTTTGATTTCTTCAGTGATCTCTTGGTTATTAATTAGTGTATTGTTTAGCCTCCATGTGCTTGTATTTCTTACAGATATTTTCCTGTAATTGATATCTAGTCTCATAGCGCTGTGGTCAGAAAAGATACTTGATACGATTTCAATTTTCTTAAATTTATCAAGGCTTGATTTGTGACCCAAGATATGATCTCTCCTGGAGAATGTTCCATGAGCATTTGAGAAGAATGTGTATTCTGCTGTTTTTGGATGGAATGTCCTATAAATATTAATTAAGTCCATCTTGTTTAATGTGTCATTTAAAGCTTATGTTTCCTTATTTATTTTCATTTTGGATGATCTGGCCATGGTGAAAGTGGGGTTTTAAAGTCCCTTACTATGATTGTGTTACTGTCAATTTCTCCTTTTATGGCTGTTAGCATTTGCCTTATATATCGAGGTGCTGCTATGTTGGGTGCACAAATATTTACAATTTTTATATCTTCTTCTTGGATCGATCCCTCGATCATTATGTAGTACGCTTTTTTGTCTGTTGTAATAGTCTTTATTTTAAAGTCTATTTTGTCTGATATGAGAATTGCTACTCCAGCTTTCTTTCGATTTCCATGTGCATGGAATATCTTTTTCCATCCCCTCGCTTTCAGTCTGTATATGTCCCTTGGTCTGAAGTGGGTCTCTTGTAGACAGCATATGTACGGGTCTTTTTTTTGCATCCATTCATCCAATTTATGTCTTTTGGTTGGAGCGTTTAATCCATTTACATTTAAGGTAATTATCAGTATGTATCTTCCTATTACCATTTTCTTAATTGTTTTTGGTTTGTTATTGTAGGTATTTTCCTTCTCTTGTGTTTCCTGCCTAGATAAGTTCGTTTAGCATTTGTTGTAAAGCTGGTTTGGTGGTGCTGAATTCTCTTAGCTTTTGCTTTTCTGTAAAGGTTTTAAGTTCTCCGTCAAATCTGAATGAGATACTTGCTGGGTAGAGTAATCTTGGTTGTAGGTTTTTCTCCTTCATCACTTTAAATATGTCCCGCCGCTCCCTTCTGGCTTGCAGAGTTTCTGCTGAAAGATCAGCTGTTAACCTTATGGGGATTCCCTTGTGTGTTATTTGTTGTTTTCCTCTTGCTGCTTTTAATATTTTTTCTTTGTATTTAATTTTTGATAGCTTGATTAATATGTGTCTTGGTGTGTTTCTCCTCGGATTTATCCTTCACGGTACTCTCTGTGCTTCCTGGACTTGATTGACTATTTCCTTTGCCATATTAGGGAAGTTTTCAACTCTGATTTCTTCAAATATTTTCTCAGTCCCTTTCTTTTTCTCTTCTTCTTCTGGGAACCCTATAATTCAAGTGTTAGTACGTTTAATGTTGAACCAGTGGTCTCTGAGACTGGCCTCAAGTCTTTTCATTCTTTTTTCTTTATTCTGCTCTGCGGTAGGTACCTCCACTATTTTTCTTCCAGTTCACTTATCCGTTCTTCTGCCTCAGTTATTCTGCTATTGATTCCTTCTAGAGAATTTTTTATTTTGTTTATTTTGTTGTTCATCATTGTTTGTTTGCTCTTTAGTTCTTGTAGGTCCTTGTTAAATGTTTCTTATATTTTCTCCATTCTGTTTCCAAGATTTTGGATCATCTTTCCTATCAGGACTCTGAATTCTTTTTCAGGTAGACTGTCTATTTCCTCTTCATTTGTTTGGTCTGGTGGGTTTTTACCTTGGTGCTTCGTCAGCTGTGTGTTTCTCTGTCTTCTCATTTGGTTAACTTACTGTGTTTGGGGTCTCCTTTTTGCAGGCTGCAGGTTCGTAGTTCCTGTTGTTTTTGGTGTCTGCGCCCAGTGGCTAAGGTTGGTTCAGTGGGTTGTGTAGGCTTCCTGGTGGAGGGGATTAGTGCCTGTGTTCTGGTGGATGAGGCTGGATCTTGTCTTTCTGGTGGGCAGGTCTGCCTTCGGTGGTGTGTTTTGGGGTGTCTGTGGCCTTATTATGATTTTAGGCAGCCTCTCTGCTAATGGGTGGGGTTGTGTTCCTGTCTTGCTGATTGTTTGGCATAGGGTATCCAGCACTGTAGCTTGCTGGTCGTTGAGGGAAGCTGGATGCTGGTGTTGAGATGGAGATCTCTGGGAGATTTTTGCCATTTGATATTATGTGGAGCTGGGAGGTCTCTTGTGGACCAGTGTTCTGAAGTTGGCTCTCCCACCTCAGAGGCACAGCCCTGACACCTGGCTGGAGCACCAAGAGCCTTTCATCCACACGGCTCGGAATAAAAGGGAGAAAAAGTAGAGAGAATTAGTAGAAGCATGAAGAAAGAAAGAAAGAAAGGAGGGAAGGAAGGAAGGAAGGAAGGGAAATAAAATAAAATAAAGTAAAAAAATAATATAAAATAAAGTTATTAAAATAAAAAATAATTATTAAGAAAAATATTTTAAAAAGTAAAAAAAAAAAAAGAAGGACAGAACCCTAGGACAAATGGTAAAAGCAAAGCTCTACAGACAAAATCACATGCAGAAGCACACACATACACACTCATAAAAAGAGAAAAAGCGAAAAATATATATATCTTTCCTCCCAAAGTCCACCTCCTCAATTTGGTATGAGTCATTGTCTATTCAGGTACTCCACAGATGAAGGGTACATCAGGTTGATTGTGGAGATTTAATACGCTGCTCCTGAGGCTGCTGGGAGAGATTTCCCTTTCTCTTCTTTGTTGGCAAAGCTCCCGGGGTTCAGCTTTGGATTTGGACCTGCTTCTGCGTGTAGGTCTCCTGAGGGCGTCTGTTCTTCGCTCAGACAGGACTGGGTTAAAGGAGCAGCTGATTTGGGGGCTCTGGCTCACTCAGGCCGGGGGGAGGGAGAGGTACGGATGCAGGGTGAGCCTGCGGCGGCAGAGGCCAGAGTGACGTTGCACCAGCCGGAGGTGCGCTGTGCGTTCTCCCGGGGAAGTTGTCCCTGGATCCCGGGACCCTGGCAGTGGCGGGCTGCACAGGCTCCCTGGAAGGGGTGTGTGGAGAGTGACCTGTGCTCGCACACAGGCTTCTTGGTGGCGGCAGCAGCAGCCTTAGCGTCTCATGCCCGTCTCTGGGGTCCGCGCTGATAGCCGCGGCTTGCGCCCGTCTCTGGAGCTCCTTTAAGCAGCGCTGTTAATCCCCTCTCCTCGCGCACCAGGTAACAAAGAGGGAAGAAAAAGTCTCTCGCCTCTTCGGCAGCTCCAGACTTTCCTGGACTCCCTCCCGGCTAGCCGTGGCGCACTAACCCCCTGCAGGCTGTGTTCACGCCGCCAACCCCAGTCCTCTCCCTGCGCTCCGACCGAAGCCCGAGCCTCAGCTCCCAGCCCCGCCCGCCCCGGCAGGTGAGCAGACAAGCCTCTCGGGCTGGTGAGTGCCGGTCGGCACCGATCTTCTGTGTGGGAATCTCTCTGCTTCGCCCTCTGCACCCCTGTATCTGCGCTCTCCTCCGTGGCTCTGAAGCTTCCCCCTCTGCCACCCTCAGTCCCCGCCCGCGAAGGGGCTCCTGGTGTGTGGAAACCTTTCGTCCTTCACAGCTCCCTCCCACTGGTGCAGGTCCCGTCCCTATTCTTTTGTCTCTGTTTTTTCTTTTTTCTTTTGCCCTATCCAGGTACGTGGGGGGTTTCTTGCCTTTTGGGAGGTCTGAGGTCTTCTGCCAGCGTTCGGTAGGTGTTCTGTAGGAGTTGTTCCACGTGTAGATGTATTTCTGATGTATCTGTGGGGAGGAAGGTGATCTCCGCGTCTTACTCCTCCGCCATCTTGAAGCTCCTCCTGCAGAAGGTTTTAAAGTGACGTAAGAGATGTGCTGTGAAACCAAAGAGGACTTCTCATTGAATGAATTTCAAGTCATTCAAGGCCTTTAAAAATCTGGCTCATCCTACGTTCTTGACTTACTTTTCCACAGTTCTTTATTGTATACCCAGGCTACATTGCAACGACATTGTTCAAATGTCCCAGTGGTTTCACATGTCTGTATCTTTGCTAATGTGTGCCCTTTATCCGGAGTGTCCTTGTTCCACTGTTGCCATGGTCAATTTTCATCTCCTCTAGGAAGCTTCCACTAACTCTTGCCATTTCATATAATTGGAATCACAGAATATGTGTCCTTTTGGATCTGCCTTCTTTCACTTAGTATCCAATTTGGAGGTTCATCCACATCATATCATGTATCAGTATTTCATTCCTTTTCATGACTGAATAATGTCCCATTGTATATATACACCACATTTTTTTATTCATCAGTTGATGGACATTTGAGTTGTTTTTACTTTTGGCCTATTACGAATAATGCTAGTATCAATGTTTGTGTGCAAGTCTTTCTATGGACATGTTTTCAGTTCTCCTGGGTAAACGCCTAAGGGTGGAATTTCTGGATCATAAGGTAGCTCTATGTTTGACTTTTTGAAGAACTGATAAGCTGTTTCTCAAAGTGGCTGCTTCATTTTGCATTCCACCAGCAATGTATGATGTTTCCAGTTTCTCCACAACCTTACCAACACCTGTTACTGTCTTTTTTATTAAAATCATCCTGCTGGGTGTAGAAGAATGGTATCTCATTGTGGTTTTGCTTTGTATTTCCCTAATGAGTAATGATAGTGAGCATCTTTTCATGTGTTTGTTAGTCATTTGTATATCTTCTTTGGAGAAATGTCCATTCAAATCCTTTGTCCATTTTCAAAAGTTGGATTGTTTGTCATTTTACTGTTGAGTTGGAAGAGTTCTTTTTATGTTCTTGATACTAACCCTTATCAGATACATGATTTTCAAATATTTTCTCATTCTGTGGGTTGTCTTTTCACTTTTTTGATAGTGTCATTTGAAGCACAGAAGTTTCTTATTTTTATGAAGTCCAATTAATCTGTTTTTTTCTTTTGTTTATGATTTTGATGTCCTATCTAAGAGACCATTGCCTAATCCAAGGCCATGAAGATTTACATCTATGTTTCTTGTAACCGTTTTATAGTTTTGCCCTTGTGTTTAGGTATTTCATCCATTTTGAATTAATTTTTATATATGGTGTGAGGTACAGGTCCCTCTTCATTCTTTTGCATGTGAACATTCATTTGTTCCAGCACCATTTGCTGAAAAGATTATTCCTTTCCCATTAAACTGTCTTTTTGGTTTCCTTGTCAAACATCTGAGTCTGATGTTAGAAAAACAAAGCTAAACCTACTAGCTCTTTTCTTCTCTCACCACCTTTGTTTTCTAAAAACATGAACTTCAGTTTAGTAGAGAAATAAGCATGGCTTAGATTTATAAAATCTTACAGCACAATCCAAAGATTTTATCCTGTTTCACACAGTGATCAGGAATGCCTATTAGCCTCCTACCTCCCAAATCTACCAGTGTATCTGTACCTGTTACCCTTACACTCTGCCTTCTCTCCTGTCTCAATGGATGAACCAAATTTGTACCTCTCTGGGGTCAACCCTTGTGCTGGTACTCTGAACCCCATTCTCTCTCACTCACTCAAGAACTAAGTGAAAATAATCCCTTCCTTCCCCTATGACATCAATTTTGCCCTTCCAGATTCTTCCCATCCGCATAGAAACATTTTATAATAGCTCTCAATATTTTTGAATCCTGCCTAGAAACAATATCCCTCTTCTCTTTTAGAGCTCTGGGAAAGGATTATATGTACTTGCTGTCGTTACAGGCTTTCTTCGCATTCTTTCTTCACCCCACACACCACTGAAATTGTTCTTGTCAAGGGCACCAGCAGTCCCCATCTTGCCAAATCTGAAGGTCAGTCTCCTGTTCTCATCTTACTCTTATCTCTCAGCAGGATTTGACCCAACTAATGACTCTGTTTTGAAGCACTTTCTTCACTTGGCTTCTGTAATACTACACTCTCCTGGTTTTCCTCTTGTCTTATTGGACCCCCTTTATTAGTCCTATTTGCAAAATCTGTCTTCTTTTCCAAGACCTCTCAGAGTTAGAGCACCAGAAGGCTCAGTCCTGTGACCTCATCTCAAGCCGTGCTCATCTTGCGTGCTTTCATCCAGGTCCACGGTTTTGAATACCATCTTTATTCCTATGACCTCCAAAGTTATACCTCCAGCTCCAGCCTCTCTGTTATATTAGAAATTATTATATCCAGTTGGTAGGACAAGTTACTTAACTTTGGGGTGCCCCCCAATGCAAAGTGAAAATGTGGAGCCCTCTGTTAAAAATTACTGAGAATTTCAAGATGACAACAGCAGAGCGTTAAACCAAACGTGGGGCGTTCTGAGTGTGGGCCCTGTGAAACTGCAAATTTCATATACCTATGAGGCCAGCCCTGCCTATTGGCTACCTGACAGGTATACTTGGATATTTAATGAGCATATCACACTCAATCTATATAAAACAAAACTCCTAGTTTACACTTCTGCCTAAAAAAAGACAATCCCATTTCTCCTCAGGTTTTCCCCCATCTCAGTAATTTGTACCATTCACCCAGTTACTCAGGCCAAAAATCTGTGATTCCTCCACTTTTCTCAGCCAGTCCATAAGCACGTCCTATTGGCTCTGCCTTCAAAATCTATGCTCAAACATCTGGAATCTAAATTTCCACAGCCTCAAATCATCATCTCACAGATAATTTTTCATTACAAAGAGGAAAGGTTCTTTTACAATGGAGAAATCTCACAGTCACTACTTGAACCAAGTGATTAAACTTATCATCGTGGATAAAAAATAATAAGATAAGCATAAAAGTATTTTTGAGGATTAGAAATGTCACAGAAATATATTACTGATTATCAAATGAAAATTAATGTTATAAAACAGTATGTGGTAACAGTATGTTAATACTGCATGGTCCTGTATTTTTTGTTGTGGTAAGATATACATAACATAAAATTTACCATTGCAGCCGTTTTTAAGTTTATGGTTCAGTGGCATTAAGCACCTTCACCTTGTCCCATCTTTATACATAATTATACATATTATATACAAACAGAGAAGAATGGAAGAACATGGAATCGTATTAAATACCGGTTATGTAAGTGATGAGACTGTGCTTGACTTTTACATTCTTTTTCTCTGTATTTTCTAAATTTTCTGTGTGAGCATAGATTGCATAGTTTGCAGGAAGAAAAATGTTTTTTTCTGTCTTTTAATTAAAGGATGACATATGTCTCAAGGAAGACATAGTAATTTTCAGATTTTAGAGAAATCATATAGAGTGACAACTGAACTGCTTTTGGACTTGACGGTTATGGTTTCACTCATTCAAGAGCATAAAATCCCCTGAGTAGGGGAATCGGAAAGGGCAGCGTATGAGTAGCCCAGAAAGGCTGAGTTTTTTGGTTTGTTTTAATTTATTTATTTTTGGCTGCATTGGGTCTTAATTGCTGTGCGCGGGCTTTCTCTAGTTGCGGTGAGCGGGGGCCACTCTTCGTTGTGGTGCGTGGGCTTCTCATCACGGTGGCTTCTCTTGTTGCAGAGCACGGGCCCTAGGCACGTGGGCTTCAGTAGTTGTGGTGCGTGCGGGCTCAGGTTGTGGCTCGTGGGCTCTAGAGCGCAGGCTCAGTAGTTGTGGCGCACGGGCTTAGCTGCTCCGCGGCATGTGGGATCTTCCCGGACCAGGGCTCGAACCCATGTTGCCTGCATTGGCAGGCGGATTCTTAACCACTGCGCCACCAGGGAAGCCCAGAAAGCCTGAGTTTTGTTTGGACGACTGGGTATGGGTTCAGGAGGGGGATTCCAGGCTAGGAGAAATGCCTGAACAGGAAAAAAGTGGACAGCAGAGCCTGACAGTGGGCAAGCACAGCTCAGCCTGCCTGGACCTCCAGTTCGTGTGAAGGAGAGAGTGATAGTGTGTGTGGATGTGGAGGAGTAGAAGGGCCCTGTCCGTGTAGATTTATGTGCCATTTATGTGCCATAAATTACAGCTAATTGTCTTCCCTGTGTAGAGTTTGAATTTTACTTTGTTAAGCTATGAATAGCAATCAGAGCTTTCTGATATTATTAAAGCAGCGTTTTGGGAAGGTCACTTCTGTACAGTTTGGATTTGTGGTGAGAAAGACCAAAGACCAAACCTAATATGAAAGCTATCATCTAGAGGTTGAGTAATAAAAATTTTAACTAGGGGGAAGGGTGAAGGAAATGGAAAAGAATAGGTGGTGGTAGTGAGCTCACTGAGGGTAAGAGAGGCAATATTATCTCATTTAAGCTTCTCTTAGTAACAGAGTATCCATTCAGCTATCACTTGGTTTGGCCAAACTCAGTACCATCTATCTGTTTTACATAGAGTGATCTGAAGTCTAGGCTGACGTTATTTCTAGCGTTACTCATATTTGTCCAAAAATATTTCACTAGGTTGTTTCCAGACTCTTCGAATTGGATTGACTTACATTTCAGTGTTGTCTTCCTGAAGCAGCATTTTGGAAACTTATTATGGAATTATAACTCACTTTTCAATGTATTTTTTCACCTATTTAAATAATGAATGAACTGCGTTGCCTATTTGGAGGGGACCATTGCTTTTATTAGCTTTACGTATTTATTTATAAGTCTAGTTTATTTCCTAATTTATTTGAAATTTCTTGGTCCAATTTGTATATCTCCTCACTAAAATTCAATGAGGAAAAAGTTTTCGGATTCATTTATGAATTCTAATATCTACACATGAATTGCACTAGAGAAAGAAGATGTAACACATATGCAGTTATTTAATGCAGTGGGTCCAATTCTCTGAAACATTGAATTTAAAATGGTTTTTTATTTTTTTTTTATTTTATTTTTTTTGTGGTATGGGAGCCTCTCACTGTTGTGGCCTCTCCCGTTGCGGAGCACAGGCTCCGGACGCACAGGCTCAGCGGCCATGGCTCACGGGCCCAGCCGCTCCACGGCATGTGGGATCTTCCTGGACTGGGGCACGAACCCGCGTCCCCTGCATCGGCAGGCGGACTGTCAACCACTGCGCCACCAGGGAAGCCCTAAAATGGTTTTTTAAATCAAATCATTTAAAATGCTCTAGAGATGTTGACACTTTAAGGCACCATTACTCTGATTTTTTTAATTTAATTTTTTTATTGAGCTATAGTTGATTTAGAGTGTTATATAGTTCAGGTGTACAACGTAGCAGTTCAAAATTTTTATAGATTATACTCCATTTAAAGTTATTGTAAAATAGTGACTATATTCCCTGTGCTGTATAATAATATATCCTTATAGCTTATTTTATACATAGCAGTTTGTACCTCTTAATCCCCTACCCCTATCATGCCCTTCCCCCTTCCCTCTCCCCACAGGTAACCACTAATTTGTTCTCTATGTCTGTGAGTCTGTTTCTGTTTTGTTATATTAATTTGTTTGTTTTATTTGTGTGTTTTTTTAATGTGACCTATTTTTGGTGATACAAATAATCCCTTTCCTTTCACTTTCCTTCTTAATATATTTCCACTTATTCATTTATCGAGTTGCTTGAAAGCAAAGCATGCCACTTGAAAGTAAATTAATTTTATCAGGCAGTGTATTGCCATTGAGAGATTTTGTGCTCATGCTAAGTATTTCGTATCTCAGAAATTTGAAGAGTTTCTTTTATGTTTGCGGGATACAGAGTCAGCTGTGATTACCAGTCAGTTACCATCTCACACTAACCCGTTTTGACATTTCTCTAAGGAAGCCCCGCTGAAGCCTGCTTCTCCCCTGCCAGGAAATACCATTTAACAGGGTGAAAGGTCACTGGGACAGTCGAAGGCAGCTGATCTCAGGTGTGGTGGCAGCTGGTGTGTGGGACATGACTTATTTTGTGAGAACAGAAACACTATTATCTGCGCTCCTGAGGGAGATTTGGAGAAAGTCATGCCCAGGGAGTCCCATTCCAGGAAAATGTGCTCAAGCATTTATTTATTGGCAGTGATCGCTAACTGAGATTCCATCTGGCAAAAATGTGGATTTTTCACTGTCCCAGAAAGTTGGAGAACAATTATGTAAGTTGTTTCAAAGAATTTATTTTTAACCATTTTTTATGAAGAACTTGCAGTCCCTCTGTTGTTAGAAGAAATTCACTTTTTAAAGAAAAAAAATAGAGCTTCTGTATGAATTTCTACATAACTGTATTTGTGTGCCATAAATTACAGCTAATTGTCTTTTTTATTAATTTTTATACAGTTTTAATGATCACATTCCATTTACAATTTTTATAGAATATTGGCCATATCCCCCGTGAGTATGTACTGTAATTACTTGTCTTTTGGTTTGAAATCATTACTCAGTCTTTCTGGCGAAGGTTTCGACTCATATTGGGAACACTGGAATCAGTTAGTGAAATCAAGGAGTCAGTGGGGTGGAAAGAGGAACCCTGAGTAGTGCCTCTCCAGCTCTGGAGGACTTTCAGCCTTGCCTCACTGTTTGCCACCTTCTCCTCTGCCCCCAACGGCGGCTCTGCAGGTTTTTAGAACCTGAGTAAGTGAACCCCGTGTGCCATCGTAGGCTCCACCAAGGCCAGTCAGATACGTTTTAATGAAATAACCGCATACACCGTTTTAAAAGCAAGATCCGTCATTAGAATTAAAGAGGTGTGTCTTTGGAAAAACAGTTATATAATTTCTATGCCCATGGGATTTTTTCCAGTAGTCTTCTGACATACACTAAATAAGCCTAATAAATAAGTGAGGAAAGATGTTAATTATGTTGATTTTATTAGTTAGTTTTCTTTGGCCTTCAGTAAAGCGAGCATCTGCATTTCTGCTGTAACTGAAGAAAAATAGTTCACCTAACTAGAAATTCCGTATTCCTATTAGCATGAACCTGTTTCAAATGGCACAGTTTTGCTTTCTAAAATAAATCTTTAATGAGGTTTTATAATAATTCTTTGAGTTAAGAAATGCTGTAGGTTTGTGGTTTTTTTACGTAAAAACAACTGACGACCTACCTGTCAGTTCCATATGTTCTTAGAGGAATACAATTAAGAATACAATTGAAAACTTGATTTTCCATCTTTTCTATTTCTTCCTCTTTCCTTCAACACCCCATGGCAACCACTTCTTCCCCCGCTGCAACTACAGCTGGCTTCTACCGTTACACAGCACACACACTACACACAACACACACACACACTCTCTGACTGTTGGCTCAGAGTAGCAAAAGAGGTTTGTTCTGGTCCACTGTATGTCTTTGGTTCAGACAGCCATTATTAGACTGTATAGACCTTATTTAATATATATGCACTCATCAAAATGTAAAACTCAGACCAAAAGAAAGGATTCTTTGTTTCCTATAGCCAGTTGATAATGTGTGTTATTGATGGGTGAGTATAATACTTTATCATCTTTAAAAGCTTTCGTATGGTGGAAATGCTGTGGCATTCAGATACTGGCTTCATGTCATCCACTTATTAGCTGCGTGCTCAAGTTAATTTTTCATTTCCACATCTATGAAAATGAACACAGCGTAACTTCTCAATAAGTGCTGGTTGCCTTACATATACCACCCTTTCAGTTCCTTCTCCCCCCGACTCTTTTTTTTCTTTTTTCTTTTTTTTTTTTTTTTTTTTTTTTGCTGTACGTGGGCCTCTCACCGCTGCGGCCTCTCCCGTTGTGGAGCACAGGCGCGGCATGTGGGATCCTCCCGGACCGGGGCACGAACCCGCGTCCCCTGCAACAGCAGGCAGACTCAACCACTGCGCCACCAGGGAAGCCCCCCCACCCCGACTCTTTTATTTTTGACGTTTGCTGCTGTCAGTGATGATGATGTCCCCTGATGAGCCCTGAAATTCACTAGTGTTCTAACCCAGATTGCCAGAGAGCAAGTTTAGTCAGGACCTTTGCAGCAGTACCAGGATATCTAAATTATATGTGCCCTGAAAATCCTGGCTCTGTGGTTATGAAAATCCTGTCTGATTTATTCATTACCATTTATGAATACTATGCGAGCATCTTGTGGAAGGTTTTGTTTCTTAGTGCAATTTATAGAGATTGATAAAAAATATGAGGAAGAAACCTTGCCTGAGAAGCACCTTCTTACCAAACTTGTAAGAAAGAAATTATTGCAGCATACTTTTTCTTAGGAAACAAATCGATCTGATGTTAAAACGATATATGAAAACAAGTTAATGTGGCCAAGAAATGTTCTTGGTTCTGTGGTTGCTTCAAGTTGATGTTGAAATTAAAACAAATGAAGCCACATCATTTTTGGAGCAGTTGTTGCTCTTGATAGCACAAGTGTAAACTCATATTGCCAAACACTTGGAATCTGCTGAAGAAGTTATGTAAGAAAATTAGAAGTCTGCAAGCCAGCTGAAGTGTAGAAAAGGAAATAAACTAGGAGAAATTGGATAATGTAAAATGCTTAAAAGATCTTGAAAGTTTTGGATAGCATCTTACTTTTTGCGTCTCTGTGGTTGCACATCAACGTATAACCCCAATAGTTTATTTCTCTAGTCAGTTGTTGGTTATCATTATCCTTCATTTGAAACTCCAAGAGGTGTCTACTTTATCTTTAGTGTAGGCCTGCAATGGGAAATATTAAAAAGTGGGTAGAAATGTTGCTTGATAAGTTAAAATCTAATTAAAGGAACTATGTTTCAGTCTCCGGTAAAGAGTGATTGATGTATCAATTCATTCAATCAGCACTTATTGAGGGTCTGTTCTGTGTAATGGCTGCAGGAAAAATACAATTCTTGTCCTGGAGAACTTACATTCTAATAGGGAGATAATATTTAGATTCAAATCATAATAAAATAATATTCTGGGAAGAAGAGATAAATATCATAAGAGCTGCAAGGGGCCATCTGAGTTGAAAGGGCCAAGAGATTTGTTCCATCTGGCCTAAGCCTGAGTATGCATAGAATTTTGCCAGGAGAAAATGGGATGAGAAAATACTCCAGACAAAAGGTAAATGTTTGGGGTAGAAGAGTTCAGAGCAGATTTGAAAAAAGTGTCCAGGTACATCCGGAGTGGCTTCCTTAGGAGGTATAAGCGGCTGAACTAGAGACGGACACTGGGGTTTGTTTAAGAGGTAGCTGAGAGCTACTGAAGCTTTTGAGAAAGAGGAGTGAGTGACCAGATCACAACCACAGCAGAAAATTCACTCTCACAGTGAAATGTATTCACTGGGGGTAGAGCGAATAGAGGCAGAAAGATCGTTTTGAAGGTTATCATGATACTGCAGATGACCAAGGCCTACTGATTAAAGAGACGTGACAGGGCAATCAACAGATTTGGTTAAGGAGAGGAAAGGGAAGAGTAAAGATGACTCATGCTTTGAATCTGATTCATAAAGAGAACAATACCATCATTAACACGAGGGACCAGGAGAGGAGGAGAATTTTAAGAATCAGATAATATGAGGCTTTGAAAGTGTTGATTAGGGCGATAATACTCATAATTATTGAGCACTTACTTGCCAGGAACTATCCTATGTGTTTTACATGCATGATTTCATTTATTCCTCAGAGCCGTTTCAGAGCTTTTAAACAGCTCACCCAAGTTTACGCTGCCTGTCTGTGGCAGAGTCAGAAACCAATCCCTAGGAGCGTAATTCCAGAGCGCAATTTATTAAGCCCTAATAGAATGCCTGTATTGAAAGATGTGGGGCTGGAAGGTGAGGCAGGAAGGGCGTAAGACAGGCGGAAAGACAGATGAAATAAAAGGAGGATGGAGTGACTGGGGACACTTGGAGAATTCCCAGGAAAGATCACAGAGAGTGAAAGACTTTCGGAAAACTGAAGGTGGGTGTTTCTGCAAAGTTGAGAGTAAAACGGCATCTAAGACAAAGCGTTTAGATTTAGTGACCAAGAGAGCATTGGTGGCCTTAAAAGCAGTTTCAGAAACGTGGTGGAGTCTGAAGTCCATTGGCATGGGGCGGAGGAGTAATTTCTGAGGCAGTGGGAGCAGCAGAGGTGGGCTTTGGGGAGCCTGTCAGGGGGAAGGGGAGGGAAATGGCGCTGCGTCACCAGAGGGTAGGACTGCTTTCAAGGCTGGGGGGCACTTATTCGGGTGCCTGTCGGAAGGGGGACAGATTTAAGGTGGAGGAGAGATGAGGCTTCTTCCTGAGGAAAGATAAAATGATGAGATCCAATACATGGATAAGAAATTTGAGTCCTATGAGTGGGGACCTGTTCCCCTAGCCTAGGAAGAAGTCAAAAAGGAGGAGGCAAGGTGTGTGTGTGTTTGGAGGGGGCCGGGGGCGGTGGTTGTACTTCAACCCCTAATGCAAAGACGATCAAAGGCACTCACTCATATCTGATGATCTGGACTTTCTTAGTAAATTTAGGAGGCAGGGTAATTAGTGACCGAGAGAGATTGAGATTTGTGCCACTGGAGAAGGTCAGCAGTAGTTTCTGTGGGAAAGTGGTCAAAAACCAGTCAAAGACAACTACAAAGTTTGCCCCCAGAGTACTGAGGTTCAGGCCAAGATTAAATAACAGGAACTTTTAATCTACCCAGTCGCCAGGGTTCTGTGACTTCCTTTCGCAGTGTCTTAGCAGCCTGGCAGTAGGGCATACAGCTGGCAGGATGCATACAGGGTGGAGAAGCAGAGGATGTTAGTGAACCTGTTTCGAGAAATAACTGAATGCTGAGGGAAGCCAGGAATGCACCTTTTTTAAAGTTGCACATTAGTTGGTCTGGGTGCAGGCTGTCTCTCTGCAGACAGGGACGGTCGGAGCTGAGTAGCTGAGGAGGGGGAATGGGGGAGGCAGGGGCAGGGCGGTTATGAGGGATGCACATCCGGGGGCTCGCGCGGAGGAAATGCAGGCAGGGGATCAGAGTCTGAGAAGCTGGAACCAGCAGGATTCAGGGAGTGGTGCTCTGCTGCCTGACAGTGAAGAACTGACGTGAGGATGTGGGACGTAGAGTAATAAAGCTATTCCAGTGATCGAGGACTCTGGCAGAGGGTGTAGTTGAAAGGAGGAGCTGCGGTCCAGGTACGAATTCAAAAATGATCATCAAGTCATGCCCCCCAAATCGACCAAAAACCAGAAAAAGGAGGAATTGTTATAAATAAATAATAGAGACTTGAAAAGGCAGCTAATTGCTGAGTTCTAGTGTTAGGCGATTTTCAAAAATGACCACTGACATCTAACTACTAATGTGGCATGTTAGAGGGATGTTGATAGCAAGACTTAAATTATCAGGAAATATATGTGGAATCAGATTTTAAATTTGAATGCCCCTGTTCATCAGTATTTTACCTCTAGTATGTATTGAATGTAAATTATAGTTTGGTTTAACGTATGTCTGAAATGCTGGGTCCCTTGTTGTTGAACTCATATGTCTATTTTAGGCATGTGGTATTGTTGTGTTCATAAAATTAGAAGAGACAAAATATTATTTCTGTCATTTGAATTTTAACTATTTCTAAAAATACTTGTGAAATATTTTAAAAACTCATGTAGAATAGAGTAAGCACTATGCTATGTAGCAGAGTTCTGAAGCAGACCTGAGAAATTCTGAATCCAGTTTCTGTTCTGCCACTGACTTTCCATGTGAATTTGAAGAAATTACTTAATTTTCTAGTACCAAGTTTACTCATCAATAAAATAGATATTATGATATATAATAGTGATTTCCTAACTCAAGAAGTTAATTGAAGTGTTAAGCAAGATGTAAAGTTGCATTTTTGAAAGATAAAAAACTTAAGCAAATATATAGAATTAAGTTACTGTTGCTGGAGAATCCAAGTAGTATTTCTAAATCTAGAATCAAAACAAAAGAATATATCGACAACTTCGATTAAAGTAAGTTCTGGACTTAACTTCCATTGTTTTAAAAGGCTGATTTTAGTTACTGATATTCTATCATAATGTCTGAATATAAGTTTCAGGATGATTAATCCATTTTCATAAATATGATAGAGGATTTAGTCAGACAATGAAATATTTTTATTAGCATGTGTAGCAAAGGAGAGCAGACGCTTACAAAAGGACTTTTTGTGTTCTAAGTTCAGAATTATGAGTGATCTGTAAGAAATCTGGGAAAAAATACAGGGGAGAAGGATACTTTTCTGGTGGTACTAGCCCCCTCTGTTTCTGAATGGCATGGACTCTAGCTTTCTGCCCTTTTTTCTGCTAAAAGCTGTGCTCTGGGCTTCGTTGTAACTCTCGGCAAATCCTATGATATGAAAGAAATCCTATTAAAATATATTTTTACTATTGTTGCAATGTTTGAAACCTCTGAATGAACAATTATGTTCCTAAAATAACACTTTAGTATTCCACACTGAAGAGGAAACTAAGGGAGAGCTGGATAATTAATAGGCATTTAGCAGACCTTATGAGAAATTGATTTGGTGTTACCTGTAAAAAAAAAAAAAAAAAAAAAAAGATAAATAAATGACCAACCAACCAAAAAAAAATGCTGGTGATGTTCTTAGAGGAAAATGACTCTTTAAATAAACACATTCAATTTTATAAGGATAAACAGAAATTATCAGTTGAAATACTTCCGTGGGAATAGCCGTTTTGATCCCTTGAGACAGTGGGCAGTCTTAGGACGTGTGTTCTCCCCAGAAACGAGAGCTATGTGCCTTGGGAGATGTCACCAGTGACTAGTAACCACCGCAATGTAAACAGACATCAGCAGGAAATAAATACGGGTAGGGCGGGAGTCTAGAAGAATGCCTGTGTGCCTTCTAGAAAAGTGTCACGCCTTCCAATGCTAGTGGTTCGATTTTTTTTTTTTTTTTTTAAGGAAGAAAGGAGACTGAGCATAGCTCATGCCTTCTGTCACGGAAACCTTTCGTTTCGGAGGCAGTGTCTTTCCTTGACAAATGGATTTCCTTGCTGGCAGTCTCTGTGACGTTGAGAAGTGAAGGGACCCTTTGCTCTTGCTGCTGTTATTGGTTGCTTTCCCCAGACGGACAAGCCCGTCTGTGGAAGGGCTCAGAGGAGAGTTTCGAGTTACCAGAATTAGGCAAGCCCGCGAGGAGCTGCAGCAGCAGCAAAAGCAGCAGCGCCTTTAAGCCCTGCAGCAGCTGGTCCTCTGATTGGCTGGCTGCTTCAGCTGCTTCCCTGGAACAAAGGTCAGAGTGGACTGCGGTGGAAATGTGGAGAGGCAGCGATCGCATAGCACTGTAGCTCCGCTCCGAGAAGTTTGGAGGCTGGGAAGAGCAGAACGCTGGCTGACTGCAGGGCAAGTTGCTTCTCCAGCGGTGAGCTGCAGCCTCACGCCCCCAGCCCAGCTCAGCCACTGCAGCCTGGCCCCCCTTATACAGACGCCCAGCTGGGCGCGGAAGAGACAGTTGTGAGGGTCCCTTGCAAATTTCCAGACAAGGATGGCTTGTGAAATCATGCCCCTGCAAAGGTAGTATGCTTTCCTATTTGGTTTCGTTCTTCTCTTCTGTATTTTCTGAATGTTCCAAAACCGTGTAACTTTGCCAATCCTTGGCATCTGTCAGTCGTGTGCTGCAAACTGTGTAGAGTTCCTTGGACGCAATGTGCTTCCCCAAGACCAGAGAAATGTAGCTGTTTGATCGCTTCTTTTGCTGACACTTATGCCCAGCATGTCATCTTCTTCACTTGATTAGTCTGTTCAGTTATTGCCTTCCTCGAATGAAAATAAATAGAAGAAAACAGCTTTGACAGCTGAAGAAAAACAGAAAGTGAAGAATCTATCGAGCAGGTTTAAAATAAAACTGAGTCAGCTTGTTAGCAATGTTGTGAAGCTGCGGTGAGCTCTAAGCTCATTTTGAAGGATGTCGACAGGCTAAAGACCTTTTAAAAATGCATCTTAGGAGCCCTGTCTGCTGGAGTTCAGATCTAGGCAAGGATTTTCTATCAATCAGTACTTTATAATACATGGACATAAACGTTAAGGTTATTATTTCCCCATGAATAATTCTAGATAGGTTTATTACACAGATGACATCTTTAAACAAAAAAAACTGCTCTGTAAGAATGATTAAGCGCAAGGCGTTGTCCTGTTCATTAATGATTGTAATATGGATTGTGGAGGGCGAGGTGGAAGAGTTATTATACCAATGCAGAAAAAGGTAAATTTAAACAAAAGGCTTGTTAAAAAGAACACTGCTGGTGAACTAATATGTGAGTAAGGTGTCCCGGAATGTTGAAGCTGGGAGTCACCTCCGTGGTGATGGAGTCCAGCCCTCCAGTTTCACAGCAGGAAAACTGAGGCTTGAAGGAAGTCTGAGTTTCCTAGGGTCGTGCTTTAGGATTTTTAGAATTACTTTTGCCAATCCTATTATTCTGTTTCAGCTGCACCTGCTCTACATGCAATGACATTTGATTCCATGTAAATGCTTCCTTTAAGAAAACTGTTAGTGGAAGTGATTTTAAAAGTCAAATGGTGAACGTGGTTTATCTATAAGATTGAAAAAAACCTAGACAAAAAAATGAATTTTATTTTGAAAAACCATGCCACCAATATTTTACTGGATGTTCATGTTTTAACATGAAAATAAGGTATACAGAAATTGAGTGTTCGTTTGGAAAATGGTTCCTGCAGATGTACCCTGTGAGATAAAACGGTGTGGTTGTTTTCCTTTCACTGTAAGGACAAGTGCACTGTAATGGGAACTTGATGGGGGTGTCCCTAGACTTCCTTTTCTAAAATTGATAACCCAACCCAAGGGAGCACAGAGTGATTTATGAATAGATCTGAAATTTGTCTATATTAATTCAGTGGAAATGTCCACATGCTTGAAACTTGCGAGAGACTAAAAACTAATGTACACTTTTTGGAGTCTTCATTTGGTTTCCAGCTTTAAAGTTGGGACCCTGTTTTATCTTATAATGGTGTCAGTTCTTAAGTGTCTTAAGCAAGTCCTTTCTAGATAAGCATATTGGCTATTACTGAACTCTGTAATAAGCTGCTCTGTGATATAACCACTGTTAAGAAGCAAACAGATCTTTATTCAGCTAAAATATTGTTTAGAGAGTTAAGTTGAGGAAAGCTAAAATAGAATCAGCGTCATTTCCTCCGAAATTATTTTTCTCTGTTAGTCCTTACTAATACACCTACGTAAGAGGAGTCATTTGAATTTGCATTCACGACTGCTGATCAGTGCATTCACTGTCCCCCTGCTTCTGAGAGCTTCATTTGATGGGTCACCCTGCAGTCCTTAACTTCCAGCCTGTGCTTGCCTGTGATTATGTACCTCTTGAAGGCAAGGAACTGGTAGGTTTGTGGTGTTCACTTCGTTATGGATCTCTTGTGAATTTAAGCGCTTATGCAGAGCACTTTCCTGTTCCTATGTATGATTGCTGCTTCCGAGCCCAGTTCAACATTTTTGGCTAAGGATTTCTGTGACCCTCTAGTAAAGGTGACTGTTGCCAACTGCCCGCACTGTTATCCCGCCCGGAACAGGAAAGTTGCAGAGCCTCGTGGTGCACCTGCCGGCTGATGGGATGAACGCTTTGCTCCATTCTCTTGAAGAGCACCGAGGGGCTAGAAACTGAATTAAAAGAGGGTGAGGGAAAGAATAGCTTTAAATACCAGTTAGAGAAGCTCATGCTCACTCACGTTTGTATTGAGCAGAGAGGCCAGTGCCTCTCATTCTTTAGGTGCATGAGAATTACCTAGGGACCTTGTTTTTAAAAATCCGCTTCTTCCTGCTGCCTTCCTTCCCTAGACTTACTGAATCTGAATCTGGGTGTGACAGGGAAAGTATCAACATTTTAACAAGCTTCCTGAAAGCAAATCTGGTACAAATGGTCCACGCAGAGAAACACTGATCTAAACTCCGGTTAATGAGTATAGCTTGTATAAAGCCATTGACAGCAGGTGTTAGGATGTAAGATGCTAACACTCTACTATTCAACATCCCCAAATAACATATTTAATAGCAGGACCTTACGTGAGGTGTCTCTGTCATAATTGGTGCTTTCATTTACTAGACGGTCGGTGTTACCTGTTAGAGCAAAACATACTTACAGTGTTTTTTAATATTTTCTTTATGACCGAACACTACCCTGTACTGCCAGTAAATTAAGACACAACTCTGCTTCAGAGAGGTCACATGCTAGTGAGGATGCAGACACATTACCAGACAGTTACAATTACATTACTGTGGTGAATCCAGTAATGGAGGGTATAATTAGCATAATAATAGAGATGCACCTGCGTGGATAATATTACCCTTCGTGACTTCATATAAGCATATGATCTTATTAGATGGCACGTTTGCATCTCAGTGTCTACTTAGCTTATAATTCCCATGAGTGGCTTTTTAGCCTTTCTTAGCATGTTGTGAAAGTATGTAGAAGATAAATCTGTTACTGCTTATCTGTAACTAAGATGAGACTAACAGATGGGGTCGAAGGCTAAGAATGAAATAAGAACCTGGGTTCGCTTTAATGTATTTTGCTATCTGTTTACAACTTAATATAATTTGCAGACTTTCCCGGGTGGGAGTAACTATGCAGAAACTCATGATCTGTAGAAAAACTGCAGAGGCTGAATATTGAAAATGGGACCCTCTATAGAGTGAAGGACTCAGTTCTTAAAGTTCACTTCAAATGGCTTAAATTAACGATAGATCCTATATGTCTTTTGAGATGGTTTAATTACCCAAATATTTTTAGAAATACTAAAATATTTGCACTGTATAGCATTATATGGATATTCTTGCCAACTGAAAAAGTTCTTCCAAAGAAATAAAATAATATAAATAAGTAGAGAACCTATATTAAGAATTGAAATAAATGTTTTTTTCTCAGGTATTAAATTTACCCTGTGTCACTAAAGAGATAGTATGTTTTATCAGACTCTAGGCTTTACTTAGACCTCAGACTCTTTGCATGATTCATATTCCATTGGCTTTTTTTTCCTTAGAGATCATGGATCTGTAGGTAAGGATCTCCATTTTATGTGTAGAAAGACTTCAGTAGGCTAAGAAAGAAAGTCTTCACCCACTCTTATGTCCATGACAAAACTCTCAACTTCACAGCAGGATTTTGATTTGCTAGAATAACTTTCAAATAGTCACTAACTCATCTTCTATCCACAAAGACTAATGATGGAGGATGACGTTAAGAGCACTAGTGATTAATCTAGATTCCTTTGGTTTTAATGCATTGCCATCTGTTTTCACATGTTTAGCATCCCTTTTTTCCCTTGGTTTATTTATCAAAGTGGGAAACTGAGATGAACGATGTCAGTGTAACTCTCTTTTTCATTACTCTCCCTGGAAAATTATGATATTCGACATACATTATTGAATATTCATTTTATGATGGTGAAACACACCATACTTCTAAACTGCAATGGCTCTTTCAGAAGGTTTATGGCAACAGGATTAGTTAACGTGTATTAGGGATCCAGCATGGGAAAATTTCACGGAATCTTCTCATCAGCAGAATTCATCTGGTCTTTCTCAGCACGGGTTTTTAGAATGTCCTTCAGCAAACAAGTAAACACTGGGAACATGGGGATGATGTGGGATTTGACCAGGGAACAGCCCAGGCAGTGATGGTCCTGCTTGTGAGTCTTCTGGGTGATGTTAGAGAGCCCTCTACTGCTTGTGGTGGTGATGCCTTCAGTTCATTTATCTCTTAAACCCGCGTTATTCCGAACTTGCTGGCACTTTGATGGCACTCCCTGCCCTCCCCCCCTCCACAAACACAGTCTAAAAGGGAGTGAAAAGCTGCCTCGCCTCAAGTCTGGGTGAACCCTTCTGGGGTTGAATATCTGAACTTCGACTCATCACCAGTGTGGTCTGTATTTGGTAGTAACAAGAATCATTGAGAACAAGACAGACCTCTGTGGGCTCTACTCTCATGTGATGGTGGCAGTACCTCTGGAGTTGAAATATTTGCTAATTACTCCAGATAAAGAAGATAGTCTGAACTAAGGTTCATACCTCAGTTAAGGATACCTTCATACCTTACTTAAGGATATGCTTAAATTTTACAGAGATCACCCTGTCTAAGCCACTGAAGAGGCGTTAGAGAGTCAGCACTAAACAGTGGGGAAAGCGATGGAAAGATAATAAACTTGCCGTCAAGAAACATATCCAGACGCTGACAGCTAATTAGCCATGTGAATTTGGGCAGGTCATTTTCCTCACCTGTAAAAGGGGGTGATAATACCTACTACACTTACTTAGAGGAGAAATTCTGTAGTTAAAGAATATTATAGTTCTTTGTAAGTGATAACTCTTCACATGTAACGAGTAGTAGCATATTGCTTTCCTTCTGATTTTGTTACTCTTACACTTGCATTATCTTTCAGTTCCTTGAAGCAAGAGTGCTTTACACGTAAGGTGATGCTCTACCGTTGCATTGTATTGGATGAATAGTAGAAAACGACCTAAAGCATGACTTGTGGGAAGTGCCGCTGCAAATACCATAGAATCAAATTCCTTGAAACTCTCAAAACTTTTTACCCTGTTTTTCCTGTAATACTTATATATTTATGTGATGATAGAATGAACTGCCAAAAAATAGTTTGTACTATATGAAACCTTTTAAAAGCACGATTTATTCTTCCCTTAACAAGAACCAGAAATAACTTTTTCAGTAATAGCTTTATTGATATAATTTACATACCGTGCACCTCACCTACTTAAAGTATACAATTCAGTGGTTATTAGTATATTCACAAGGTTATGCAACCATCACTGACAGTCAGTTTTAGAATATTTTTGTCACCCAAAAAGAAACCCTGTGCTCTTTAGCTCTCAATCCCTACTGTGGACTGAATGTTTGTGCCCCTCAAAATTCATGTGCTGAAGCTTTAATCCCCAGTGTGATGGTATTTGGAGGTGGGACCTTTGGGAGGTAAGTAGATTTGGATGAGGCCGTAGAGGTGGAGCTCCCAGGATAGGATTGGTGCCCTTACAAGGAGACGAAAGGACCAGAGCACAGTCTCCCCACCCACCCCGCTCCATGGAGGTACAGCAAGAAGGTGGAAATCTGCAAGCCAGGGAGAGCTCTCACCAGAACCTGCCACGCTGGTACCCTGATCTCAGACTTCCAATCTTTGGAACTGTGAGAAGTAAATGTTTCTGTTGTTGAAGCCACCCAACCTGTGGTATGTTGTTATAGCAGCCCAGACTGACCAAAGCCACCCTCAAGCCCCCTATCCCAGCTCTAGGCAACCACGAATCTACTTTCTGTCTCTATAGACTCGCCTTTTCTAGATACTACATTATAACAGATCATCAAGAAGCCAGATGTGGAAACTGATTTTATTTCTTGCATAAAAAAGATATATTGATGGGAAATAGTGGGGACGCGGGTAGTAAAAAGAAATAGTAGGAAGCCCTAGAAGTTGATTTTTTAAAGTAAGTGACCCCAGTAAAAGAAATAAAAATACTGGGTGAGGGGAGAGGGAAGGGACACAGGATACATTCTATGAAAACCTTTTAAGGTTTGGGGTCAGGAAAACATGGCATCTTCTCATCAAATATAAGAATAAAAATCAGATCACTTGAACTTCATAGAAATAAAAATGAAGAACTGAACTGCTTTTCTCAGATCACATTGAATGGAACCAAAACACTAGAAAAAGTTAAGTAGGGTTCAGGAAAAGCTTAAGATGATACCTCAGTAGTTTTGCTGTCAGCAAAATGACGATGGGAAGAAACGTAACTTCGCTGTCTAGGTTAAAATGGCCCCTGAAACTAAAATTAAGAACCAAAAGCCAGCCAGAGGAGACCATTGATAAAGTCTGCTGTGTTTTTGTAAGGGACTCTCCTTCATTTTCAACTCCTTGACTTGGTGAAAACTCAAGTGCCTGCCTCTGTGTGCGTGCGTGCGTGCGTGCGTGCGTGCATGTGTGTGTGCGTGTGTGTCTGTCTCTGTGTCTTTCTCAGTTCCTCTAGTGCCGCCGCCTGGCACACCCCTGCAGTGCTTCCTCACGCCTTCACACATCCTCTGCCTTTGTTGGAGAACTTTTCTCCGGTCCAATATCTTTTTCCAGTGTGACCCGCACAATTCACTCCCAGTGTCACTTACGTCCCCTAAGCTCCCCTAACTTGCGGGTCTGCACCGAGCTTCTGACTTCAAGGTCTGGAGCTCTGGCTTCCACAGACCCGAGATTCAGGATGTGAATCTCAGCCCCACATGGCTCCGTGACCTTCCACCAGTTGCTTAACCTTTCTAAAACTTGCTTTTCTTCTTTGAAAAAGCTGGTGAGTAATACCTTCCTCCAAAGATGTCACTGAGGATTGAGTGAGATGATGTACATGAAGTTCTCAGCCCAAAGCCTGGCTTATTAGGGAGAGCTCTCAGTACGCGGTAGCTCTGGATCCCTTTTCTTATGAAAATGGTCAAATGTCAAGTTTCTGTTTCTCGGCTGGCCTATACATTCTGGGAAGGTTGAGCCCATATCTTAATAGCCTGTGTATCTCCAGCCCCTCTCATAGGCTCTGATAAGTAGTAGACACTCAAAAAAGGCTGAATGAGCACTGGCCCGTGGTTTGGGAAGCTCACAGAGCTCAAGCCTGGGTGGACACCAACCTTTGTACACTTGCCGGTCACTCGTCCTCCTGCAAACCAGTGTAAAATCATGGCAGTGTAGATACACGTCCTTGACTCCTCGTTCTGTGCAGAGCCCTCCTGTGGCAGGGGGAGGGTTCACTGGCTGGAAGGTGACAGGCGAATTCGCATTGCTTTCGGCGCAGTTCTGTCTGCCTCAAGAAATCCGCATTCAGAGGTAACGACTGGGGAAATTATATACCTGCCATTAAGAATGTTATAATAAAGGAAATAATTGAAAGAATTTAGTAAAAAACCAATTTCCTGTTTCCTTCTTCCCTTCTGCACGTATCCCCCTGTTCTTTTGCTTTGGTTTCAGTATCTGAAGATTAGAAAGCATTTTAACTGACTTGCTAATGTTCCAAAAATATTCTCTTATCCACTCATATCAACCCCCTCAAAAAGAAAGTTACTGTGTTCTTACCTTCTAAACTGCTGCCTCCCTGAGGCGGTATTGCTATGTCTATAATAATGATACACATCAGTTTGCTGAACAAGAATCTCAAAAACAAATCAGAGCTTCCAGCTGCATTGAAAATAGTTTTGTGACTAAACCAAAAATTTCTCTAAGCTCCACCCGAACCTTTGGGTTTGCAATGAAGTAAAAAAAAAATGTTCTTTTCCTGCTCTCAAGCCAGAACAAACAGATAGAGTGTGTGGCAAGGCCATATGCAAACATTGCGTTGCCTGAACACATCCTTTTCTGGGCACACTGTACCCTGCGGAAAGCACAGGGTTTAGATTACTGTCACAATGGCGGAGCTGCCCCTCTGTGCAGTGGGAGAAAATTAATTTTCTTTTCTCAATAAGGGTGGGAGAAAACCCATGGCACAGTTGCACTTCCATTAAGTTTGGAATCGCAGGGAAGAAGATAACTTAAACTCATCAACGTACAACTCTCTGAGAATGCTTCCAGCTGGCAAAATTAGTTTTACAAATTATATGTTTTAAAAATATGCGATCACACGGCAGTGTCAGCGCTCAGCATGGTCTTGATGATGGTGACTTCATTCCACAGCCACTGACTGAGCACCCGGAATGTACCTTGCTAGGTGCTGGTGGGACAAACAGAAAGACAAATCCAGGAGGTGAGGCAAGCATCCGAACTCGGGAACTTCAGCGTCTTTTGCTAAGCGCCGGCTCATGGCTGTGAACAGTGTCCGGGAGCCTGGAGGGAGGAGCCACTCCCCTCTCCAGGGTGATGGAGATGGCATCCCAGATTAGATGACATTTGAGCTGAGAGATGAAGTATTTACCAGGCAGAGAGAGGTGGTGAAAGCATTTAAGATAGAGGGAACAGCACGTACAGACAGAGTTATGAAAGTGCAGTGAGAGGTCGACAGAGGCTCACTGCCCTGAGATTGGGAGGACTCTTGTGCGCCAGGTTCAGACATCTGGATTTTACCCCAAAGACAGAGCGGAAGCAGGGAGGCTTTTAGGTTAGGGGGATAAATCTGGTGGGGGTATTAAGGGTAAACTGCTCTGGATGGCAGGGAAAAAGAGTACCGCCCCTCTGAAAGACTACGGCAGTGGAAATGGAAAGGAAAGATCAGATTCAGAAGACTTGTCTCTTTCTGAGATGAAATCAACACAGTCTGGTGATTGACCACGTGGGGGGGTAAGGGATAAACTTTTTTTTTTTTTTTTTTTTAAGGAGAGCAGTTGGCCTGTTAATACAACTTAAATATTGTAACAGGCATGAGGATTCTGTCCTGTGACTTCTAAACACATCTCCAGCCAGGATCCCCTGTAAAGTGGAATGTGAGGCTCTTGGCTGTGTCAGCCAGTCCACAGGTAGTAATAGTTTCCTGTTGACCTTCTCACTGTAGGGAAAGATACACAAGAGGTAGAAGGTGAAGCAATCCCACCCCTCCCTGCTTCAAACTTTACTCCCCTTCCCTGACAAGCGCACACCCTCACCACCCCCTCCAACTCCCTAGAGATTGAAAGGTGGTCATCAGAAGGGCATCCACGGGTAGAGCTAGCTGGGTAGAGGGACTGAATTAGAATGAGATGGTCCCTGGTTCCCTCCAAGTATAATAGTTCTTTGACTTGAAGAGACCAAAATACAGGTGATAAAGAATGCTGTGGTCACAAAGTAAGGAGGAATCGAAAAAAAAAACAGGGGTCCCTGAGTCTCCTTGACACCATCCTGTGGTATAAGCAGGAAAAGAATATTTTAAAGAGACTTGGATAGAGACACAGATGTACAGAACAGAAGTATGGACACCAAGGGGGGAAAGCGGGGATGGGGCTGGTGGTGGGATGAATGGGAGATTGGGATTGACATGTATACACTGATGTGTATAAAATGGATGACTAGTAAGAACCTGCTGTATAAAAAATAAATAACGTTCAAAAATATATAAATAAATAAATGAAATGAAATAAAATTAAAAAAAGAGAGAGCGAGAGAGACCTGGAAATCCTCTGTCAGCTCCACCACGGTCATCTAGAACGACATTCTCACGCCCATTGCTGGGCATATCTGGACCCGCTTCCTCTCTGATTTTCTGTGCCATCCACGCTCAACAAAATCTGTACTTCTTCGGCCCAGAGCTCATTCTGGCAGTGGGGCAGAGAAGAAAAGTGTTTGTTCTCTGTCCTATGAGAACATAGATCTTAATTCAGCAACATTCACTGAGTATTAATTACACATCAAGCCAGGGAGATGTGTTTTTAGCATAGCGTTTTTCACCTGTGGGCATGACCTGTTGGTGGTCATAAAACCAATTGAGCAGGTTGTGACCAGTGTTTTATATAAAGCGAAGTATAACAAAATAGAAAACATCCAAAGTAAGAATAATTTTATGAAATGTGTCCCTTTTATGTGTCTGTGTACTACATATCATGATGTAAAATGTGTTTCTAACTGGATCGTGGCCAACGTTTTTCAAAACACTGACTCTGGACTGCTTACTGACGATAGTTTATTTGAACAAGAGGTTAGTACAGGCCTGGAAATCGAATCCTCATGTCAGTGTGGGAAATCCGTTCTAGTCTTAGCATCGCGACAAATGAATTTCCAGAGCACAACCTTCACATAAGATGGAGACACTTTCGTCAGGTTCTTAATTCCGGATTTGGGAAAAAAACATTTTTTTAGTAGATATATTAGTTTCCTAGCACAGCTGTGACGAAGTACCACAAACAGGGTAACCCAGAAAACCAGCAATTTCTTTTTTTTTTTTTTTTTTTGCGGTACGCGGGCCTCTCACTGTTGCGGCCTCTCCCGTTGCGGAGCACAGGCTCCGGACGCGCAGGCTCAGCGGCCATGGCTCACGGGCGCAGCCGCTCCGTGGCATGTGGGATCTTCCCGGACCGGGGCACGAACCCGTGTCCCCTGCATCGGCAGGCGGACTCTCAACCACTGCGCCACCAGGGAAGCCCAACCAGCAATTTCTTGTCTCACGGTTCTGGAGGCCAGAAGTCCCAAATTTACACGTTGGCTAGGGCTGTGCTCCCTCTAAACACCCTGGGGAATGAGTTGTCCCCTGCCTCTCTCCTCGCTTCCTGGAGATCTTGGCTTGTGGCAACACAATTCCAGTCTTCACAGCTTGTGCTCCCTGTGTGCAAATATCCTGTTGATAAGAGCGCTGGTCATATTGAATTAGGGCCCACTACGGTAACTTCACTTTAACTTGGTCACCTCTATAAAGACTGTATTTGCAAATAAGATCACATCCTGAGTTTCTGGGGGTCAGGGCTTCAGCGTGTCTTTTTGCAGGGACACAATTCATCCCCTAACTATATTTCAAATTTCTACTAAGCAATCAGGAAAATGGTAGAAATACTTTCCTGTCTTATTGGGGGGAAAGCTGTAAATGTTTGGAAGTCTTCTGGTTGGTTTTGCTTCCGAAGTGTAATACCTCTTGGTGTCAGCTAAACTTTCTAGTCCTGTGAACATTAACATTTCAGCTTATTGCATTACCCTTTGGTCAGGAAAACATATTTGCTCTTGAACTTCAATGGTTTGTTTTTATTTCTACTGACAGCTAGGTGTTGCATTCTTAGTTACAACATACAAATAATAAAACTGGAAACAAAGTTGCTTGGGTTTATAGTAAAGAAGTATACATCCATCTACAAGAATGCCCCCTGAAATTACAGGGGCAAATACTTAGCTGTGAACTGATCTGTTTTCCAAAACTGACTTGTTTTCCAAAAGGAACAGGGAGATTGTTTTCTCCCGTGTTCCTGAATGGAGCTGAACCAAAAATCTGAACAGCAGAACGCCAGCTGCTACATCACACCCCAAATGGAGCGGTATAAATGCTATAAATGGAGGGTTATGAATGTTAATGCCTGAGACTGTGGATAAATCAAAAGGCTCCAGTGTGGTACTTTATAGTTTGCAGAGGAAGGAAGGAAAGAAAATGTGCTAATTCCACTCACCTCATCGTCCTCCAAGAAAATTCATCTATGAAAATTCTTCCACTTAGTACATTCTGTTGCAACGTGAGGGAGGAACCTGAATTCCAGAGAAAATGTTTACTTAATACTTTAAATTTTGTCCTTTCACTTGGCCCTCCCTTTCTGTCTCCCCCTGGCTGTTTGTGGTTTGTTTGTTTGTTTGTTTGTTTGTTTGTATTTAAGCCCCAGTAGATGTTTTTTCGAGTTTCTTCAATGAATGGAACCTAATCCTTAGCCTTTCCCTATTTTGCTGTACTTTTCAGTACCCAAGGAACACTTACAAACTATTTCTCCTAGCTCAGATCACTTGAAAATGTGAAGTATGTAGCCCAATATGCAGATTATGTTAATTTGCGGGTAGCCAGCCGCATTAACCAATTAGAAAGTTGGACTAATTGGAACATTTATCAGGACAGTTCAAAAGGGAATTGAATGGAATGGTGGTTTGATCCAGTAACTGAGCGTCCGTTCTGAATACCTCAGGCTGGGAATTCTCCCAAGAATATTTGGGTTTTCTTAGACACAGAAAACGCCATGCTTTTCACAATTTCGGTGAGCTTGCTGTGTAATTAAATTGATAGGGATTGCATTCTGTGGCTTCAGTTTAGACACGAGTGCAGCTCAGGAAGAGATTGTGAGTCTAGGTGTCATCCATTCCTGTGCCTTTATGTTCAACCAATGTTGAACCACATAAAAAGATAAGTTAGTGTAGCACAGGGAACGGCACTCAATATTCTGTAATAACCTATATGGGAAAAGAATCTGAAAAAGAATGAATATATGTATATGTGTAACTGAATTACTTTGCCGTAGGCCTGAAGCTAACACAACATTGTAAATCAATTAAACGCCAATATAAAATAAAAATTAAATTAAAAAAAAGGTAAGTTAGGCCCCCACTAAAACCCTCCAGTCTGTTATTGCCCTTCTCAGTTGTAGCTTCTTAGATTTGGACTGTTACTTGGGTCTATTTGATAAATGTCCTTCCCACAGGTAGCTGTTTTGAGAGCCTGTAACACCCCATGTCTGAGGACATTAGGCACCCAGTGGCCTGACATACATGAGGTGATTGCCCAAATCTCTCAGTGTATTTAAATTAAAAAAAAAAAAGGCAAACTAATTAGCTGCTTAAGCTTGGCTATTATTCTGAGTCAGCAAACAGGAAATAATTAAAACATTGGGTTTATACTAGTAACCAAGGAGGAAACTGAATGAATTCCAGGTTGTTACGGTTTGTCATTGGCTTCATTTCATGACAGGCACTCCCCTCTTCATTCACAGTACATGTGCTTATTTTTAAAAATTGCAAGTAAATCTGAATTAATTCTCAATTTAAAATTTAGGGAAAAAATGACAACTCAGTTAATATCATTGGACATGTCTGAGATTGATGTAAAGCTAGGAACAGGCGTAAATATCTCTATAAATAGGTGTTTGGGGACATATAATAATAGTCCAATATTCGTTTTGCACAGAGGTAGACATGGTGATATTTTCAAATGTTTTGCATTCCAGTATGTAAATTTTATGGAAAAGTTTCTTTTCTCTGTTCCATTTGGAAGAATTGTCCTTGGCCATTTTTCCTTCAAATTGCCTGTAAAGTCAATGCATAAAATTGATTTTTAGAATTAATTGACTTAATCAGTTTGAAATCAATGCTTTAGTTGTTTTATAATTTATACTGTTGTCAAGATTACATTACTAAACCCCGGGCAAGGGTACTTTTATGAAAGGGAAAAAAGAAATAGGCTAATTAAGTGTCAAAATTAATTATTTATCCTCGTTTTCTTTTCCAATTATATTGTTCTTCTTGGGTACTGTGCGTGGATTGCTGCCCTGTTGACTGCTACTGAGTAGGCAAATCTGCTGAGTCTGTTTCATTTCATTTAAATAACAGTGCTTACATTTTCTTTTTTGGAACACTTATAACTGCTCAGAATTCAGGGACATATCCCAATTAAGAATTTCTGATTTTTGTCTTTCATTGACAAATTTACCTTATACAAATGCAGCCTGAAAAATATTTGCTCATGATTAAAAACTTGTGTTTCTATCGAGACATTCTTGACATAGTGCCAATACATGTTAATAAATTAATCACCTTGTACACACCATCAGGCATAATGCATTGTGAATGGACTTTGACTAAGGTCGGTGTAGAGTTGCCATAATCAGAAGCATGACATGGAGCTTATAAATTATAAAGTCCACAAGATCTTGTGCCAGAATGAGGACATTCACTCCAGAATATTTTGATAAGTTAAAATTGAAGGCAAGGTAGTAAACAACAAAAGTGTGTTTGTTGTCTGCACATCACTAGCTGTGTGACCTGGTTAAGTTGTGTGCCCTCTCTGAGCCTGCTGCTCTCAAGGGAGGGGCAAGTACCAGGGAGGGTTTTTATGAGGATTTACGTGAGATAATTAATGTCAAGCACCCGATGGTACCTGGCTGATGAATAACTGTCTGAGGGAGAGAAGGTGTAAAGAGAGAAAAGATTGATTTTGATTGCCTCTGTTGGCTACAAGGAAATTTTCAGGCACACACAAAAAGTGTTAGCCAAAGCACATGAACAGCTGTGTTCAGAACTCTGTACCCTTAAATCATCTCCCAAAGCACTCCTGATTTCTAAGAAAACCAACCATATTGCTAATTGAACGTTCACTAAAGTACCCTTGTTAATTTTCATTATAATTTGTTACGTGTTAGAGTTAAGGATCTGTTCTGGGCAAAAAAAGTATTTAGTGCGGTGCTCATTTTATAACACTCGTGTGGCCCAAATCTTGGCTCCCTGTACACCGATGCCGAAATGAGATACAGAGAGTTTTGGAGGAGAAAGAAAGGGTGGGTTTATTCTTTGCCAGGCAAAGAGGGGAACACAGCAGGCTAGCACCTCAAGAACTGTGCCCCCTCCCTGGGGCATAGGGAGAGGTCAGGGCTCCTGGTCGGGGGTGTGCAATAAGGATGGAGGCAGTAACAGTCCTGCATTCTTCTTTCTTTTGCAGAGTTTCGAAAGGGTGGGGTTGCTCACGGGATTAGGGTGTGTGCAGGGTCTCAGGTGGTCCGTCTGCTGATCTTGATGAGTTTCTCTGGTCCCTTTAATCTTGCCTCACGTGGTTTCCTGGCAGCTCCTCCCTTGATTTGCAACTGTTCGAATCTGCCCTTTGGAACTCAGGGAAGGTCATGGAGGCTGGAGTCTTGCCTACAAGAAATGGGGAACAGAAAGGCCTCTGTGCCTGGGAGCCCCATGGGCTCCGCTCGGTTTCACATGGAGGCAATGTTCCCATAAAGTAAAATCATTATAGGTTTTTTGTTGCAGCCTCTTTGCACAGTGTTGGTCACACTTAGTACTCTTTGACACTGAACCCTCGATTAGGAAACAAACCCAATTCTAACATGTTTATAATTTGTTCAGTGTTTTCAAGGACTGTGTTGAAGTCAAATGTGTAAGCCCCTTGTATCAGTCTGGCTTAAAGTAGTCACTACTGTAATAGCGCTGCTCTAGGTGGTTTCTTCCCAAGACACGTGGACAGTTCCCAGGTGTTAGTGCCTGTAACTTGTCAAGCTTTGCCTTCAGCCCATTAACGTTATAGAGTCAAGAATAAAACTGATCTGTCACTTACCTTTCACTTGGGAAGAATTGGCACAATCAGTTACAAACAAAATCTTTGGCAAGATAAACACTAGAATAGTTAAGCGATATTGACATTGGAAACCAAAATCATGAGAGAGTGACAAATAGTATGCCGTATTTTTTTTTTTTTTTTTTTTTTTTTTTTGCGGTACACGGGCCTCTCACTGTTGTGGCCCCTCCCACTGCAGAGCACAGGCTCTGGACGCGCAGGCTCAGCGGCCATGGCTCACGGGCCCAGCTGCTCCGCGGCATGTGGGATCTTCCCGGATCGGGGCACGAACCCGTGTCCCCTGCATCGGCAGGCAGACTCTCAACCACTGCGCCACCAGGGAAGCCCCAGTATGCCATATTTTATGTGCCGTCTTGCAACTAAAATGTTAAGACCTTTTCAACTTCCAGGACAGGGTTGTGCGCGCGCGTGTGTGTGTGTGTGTGTGTGTGTGTGTGTATGTGTGTGTATGTGTTTTACACTATAACTTGTAATAAGATTTTTGGTGATTGCCAGGATAATATTACCAACTGAAGCAAATTTTTCTCTTTTCATCAATGTTGCTTGTGGTATACCACAGGGGTACAAGAAGAAAATATTAGCGCTTCTTAATTTTATCTGATACTTCACATTTCTACTTTTATCTGTTTAATGATGCACATAATTAACATAAATAGATACTCAGTCATATATTAAGGGGAGTAGCTGCTTAAAAGCAAATTTTTATATGAGTGTGTAATCAAAAATGTTCAAAGACCACTCCAGTAGACACTGAAGGGGAGAGACTCATTCATTGATTGGAGGTCATTTATCAGAAGAAAAAAACATGTAGAAGAAAGGAAAAATATTTTACTATAGTATATATTTTATATTTTTAATTAAATATTTTTATATTAAGCTTCATATTGCTTCAGTGCTGTTTGAGGAACTTAAACTATTTTTTTTTGGCTGCGTTGCGTCTTCATTGCTGTACACGAGCTTTCTCTAGTTGAGGTGAGCGGGGCTACTCTTGATTTTGGTGTGCGGGCTTCTCATTGCGGTGGTTTCTCTTGTTGTGGAGCACAGGCTTCAGTAGTTGCAGCATGTGGGCTCAGTAGCTGTGGCTCAGGGGCTCTAAAGCGCAGGCTCAGTAGTTGTGGCGCACAGGTTTCATTGCTCCGCGGCACGTGGGATCTTCCTGGACCGGGTATTGAACCCATGTCTCCTGCATTGGCAGGCGGATTCTTAAGCACTGCGCCACCAGGGAAGTCCCTTAAACTCTTTTTTATAGTTTTATTTGTGTCCTTTCATGTTATTCACCCTCATTAATACTGTGCGTAACTATAGACGACAAAGAGCATGAGTGCTGTTTACTGATGCCCTAGCATTTCATTGCTAGGGCAGCATACACTTAACAGGAGTATTTTGTTGGCTGTCTTACTTTCATCATCATGTTAATGAGTTGTAATTAGCTTTATTGAGATAATTGAGTATGTAATCATTTTAAGGGTTTATGTGTAATATATGAATACTTGGATTGGGCTTGTAGAATAAGGTAGTAAAAAACTTCCTCTTCAAAGGGTGATGTGAACTACTTTTGCCTTAGGCTAATCTTGAAAGAAACCTCTCTTGATGGTCTCCCTTGAAGAAGTGATTGACCTTGGCTAGGTCCAAGGTAGCGTATATTTTACTAACCTTACTCCATAGTGAGATTAGCTCTAATGTGTCAAAAGAAAAATTGTGATAGGTGGAACAGAGTTTTAGTAAAACTGAGATGTTATGATATTAACAGGAATTATATTAATTCAAGTTTTCTTTTCCTTTCAGTTCGCAGGAAGATGAAAGACCTATGTCACCTTTCTATTTGAGGTACTTATTTGATTTGTATTGGTCTGTTACAGGGAATTGGGGAGGGTTAAGGCTTCTTTGGGTTTATTTGCCCACGTTAATTCTTTTCAATAGAATATTCTGTGCTGTGGCCAGGCTAAGCTTATTGGAATCCCTCACCATAATGTTCATGCTCTATTTTTCTTCTCTTTTGTTTAAGAAATCTTAGAACAAATTTTCACGTAGTTGAAAAGACTAAAATAAGATATTTGGTTTTAAATTCAAAGATGTCAAGCTCTCCATTTGAATTTCAAAATCTGCCTAATGATTAGGCTGTAACCTAAATTTTAAAATCGCTGTTCCACACATACATGCTGGTGGGGCGGGTTCTAAGCCTAAGGCTCACTTGCTGAAGGAGTCTTGGGTTACATTAGGTCATTTTCTAGATAGTAGTGAAGTGTGAAACTAATGTTCAGCAAGTCCTTAGAGTTCAGGATTATTTTCTAAAGTTTATAAAGCCAGAATGGCAACTCTTAAAACAGGTAAGTTTACATCAAAGTAGATGTTAGATGAGATCACTTCCCTCCAGACTAAGAAGTTGTTGTATTGATGTGATTTTTCAGTGAACCATCCCACTTAGGTATCAGTAATAACCTGGAACCAGGCTTTTCTTATTTGCTGCATTTCTTTCCTCACTGCCTACCCACTTCAGAGGCTTAGAAACTATATTTGAAAGTCATATGACCATATAAATTCAAGTTTAAATTGCTGAAGGTTTTTTTTGTTTTTCTTTTAACCTTTCCTCAATTTTGAATTCTACTTTTTAAAAAGCAGTGTCGGGTGTGGAGAAAAGGGAACCCTCTTGCACTGTTGGTGGGAATGTAAATTGATACAGCCACTATGAGAACAGTATGGAGGTTCCTTAAAAAACTAAAAATAGAACTACCATATGGCCCAGCAATCCCACTACTGGGCATATACCCTGAGAAAACTGTAATTCAAAAAGAGTCATGTACCACAATGTTCATTGCAGCTCTATTTACAATAGCCAGGACATGGAAGCAACCTAAGTGCCCATCAACAGATGAATGGATAAAGAAGATGTGGCACATATATGCAATGGAATATTACTCAGCCATAAAAAGAAACAAAATTGAGTTATTTGTAGTGAGGTGGATGGACCTAGAGTCTGTCATACAGAGTGAAGTAAGTCAGAAAGAGAAAAACAAATACCGTATGCTAACACATATATATGGAATCTAAAAAAAAAGGTCATGAAGAACCTAGGGGCAGGACGGGAATAAAGACACAGACCTACTAGAGAATGGACTTGAGGACACAGGGAGGGGGAAGGGGAAGCTGGGACGAAGTGAGAGAGGGGCATGGACATATATACACTACCAAATGTAAAACAGATAGCTAGTGGGAAGCAGCCGCATAGCACAGGGAGATCAGCTCGGTGCTTTGTGACCACCTAGAGGGGTGGGGTAGGGAGGGTGGGAGGGAGACGCAAGAGGGAGGAGATATGGGGACATATGTATATGTATAGCTGATTCACTTTGTTATACAGCAGAAACTAACACACCATTGTAAAGCAATTATACTCCAATAAAGATGTAAAAAAAGCAGTGTCAGGGTATCACATAAATACTTTCTTTGTTTCTGAGTCTGATTTGTTGCAATAGTCTCATTGTTAGATTTAGACTTTAATTCAACCACCACAGTTCCGAAATGTGTCATAGGGAGTCAGGCTTGGCCAAGTAACTGGTTTGCAGTAGTGCTCTGCCCTTTAGCTACTTGAAGCTTGTTGCGTAATCACTTTGTGGCAAGGCAGGGAACATCTGAGGTTTCAGTTTGAGACAACATGGTGGTCCATTTGATTCGTCCTGGTTTCCTGCCAACCAATAAAATTACATGATAATTTAAAAATTATGTAAGAATTAGGTTGGTACAAGTTAATTTAGCTTTTTTCTTACCCACTTGACATGAAATAGGGAGAATCTATTGATAAAACATGAACTGTTTTTTTTTTTTTTAATTATTTGCATGGCTGGTTTGAGATTGACTTTTCTTGAGTTAATCTAGTATACAGAATTCAAGTAGAAAAAGGGAAACATGATTGTTAATTATGACTAAGTTCTAGATTTTGGGACTAGAATCAGAAACATGTCCACTGATAATTTCATGTATAAATCAGTGCGTTTTTTTTTTTGCACTACCTCTAGTAAGAGCAAATGAGTGCTTAAACATTTTAAATAAATTTTTGTAATGTCCTTGTCTTCTATTCCTTTCCCTCCAACTTTATTACAATTCCTTTGTTGCAGTGTTAGAAAAGGGGAGTCATTACATGACTAATGAATTTCACGATGATTTATTAACATGATGAAAAACTAAATTGGCTCTTTTAAATCCAAAATAATTTTTTCTGTGCCTTTGAAAAGTAAAAAATGATGGGTAGTGACAAAATGGTATCTTCCCTGGCTAAGGATGTTGAATACTAAATATTATGTATCGACAGTGTTAATTGGTCAGGTTTTTCAGGGGAGGAAAGGCCCAGTCAAGAGATGAGACCCATCTGAGGTGGGTATTCACCAGAAGTAGGTTCAGCCACAGGCAGCCAGGCGGAGGAGATGGGGTATTGAACGGAGGGGTATTCCGTTTTGTGGTGTATTCTGAGACGTCCGACATAAGGTAGAATGGCAGATCTCGGAGGCTGCAAGTTTGGGAGTGGGCAGTCTTCATGTAGACCAAATCAAAACAGAGAGAGGATGAGGGCAAAGCAGGCCTCCCATTTCAGAGGAAGGAGAATAGCTGCTCTATAAAGGAACTCAGATACAGTAGATCAGACAGGCATCGAGCAATTGGAGTGGAGACAAGGTGCATTATTTATAACAGCAAGAGAGGGTCTGTGTCTGGAGTAGAGATGCAGAGCATACCGAGAGGCTGCAGTGCACTAGTGGAGGTTCCAGGACCTTCCTGTGGCTGGGGGTAGGGAGGTCGGTTACAGGAACAGAGATGAAGAGGGGCCATTTCGGTCCTTACCTTGCTCCACTGTTCACCCTGTAGAATTGCGGTTTCTGTGATTGCTATTCTAACATCTACGGCTGAACCACGTGTTAGTCTACTGTACGTTTCCACTGCCTTCAGGCTTTTCTGTAGTAAGGTAGGCCTCTTATAAATAGACATGCACTCAGATGTTCTCATTCTAGATGAATAGTTTTCTGTGATAAGAACTCTGTCTTCTTTAATTCCAGTACTTCTCCAACCTAACCTAATTCACCATAGAGCCATTTGTCCTTTTTTGCAAAGGAAAGAAATAGTAGCTACAAATCTACACCTGCCACCATCCCATGTGGCAAGTTTATTGCAGCTACAGTAGCTCAAACAGTAGGTGTCATTGTTCCCCAGATGCTCATTAGAGATTACCCGCCCTGTTGAAGTGATTAAGGGAATGAAAGGGAAGGACCGATTATACCAAACCCTTAGTGAGATTGCCGCAAATAAACACGAACCTGCGTGCTAAGGGTGCAGAACATGCTTGGCAAAGATGCCCACACCCTGGCCTCTTTCCTAGTCTAGACTGGAATCCCAGAAGAGGAGCCCCCACCTCAATTGCTCAGATTAGTGTGAAAGCAGCTTGCAGTAGGTCTTCTTCTGTGCCACATGCAGCCTGTTGTCTGAATTCTTTTGCTGGCGTCCAGTCAGATCTGGTTGGGATCTGTTGCTAGTTCTACTTCTATTTATCTAAGTCTTCGGTGTTGCCAAGCCCAGGTTTTGATTTCTGTGGTTATTTCCACTGGGAGTAGGGTTTTTTGTTTTTTTTTTTTTTTTTTTTGCGGTACGCGGGCCTCTCACTGGTGTGGCCTCTCCCATTGCGGAGCACGGGCTCCAGACGCGCAGGCTCAGCGGCTATGGCTCATGGGCCCAGCCGCTCTGCAGCGTGCGGGATCTTCCCGGACCGGGTCACGAACCCATGTCCCCTGCATCGGCAGGTGGACTCTCAACCACTGCACCACCAGGGAAGCCCCCAGCCAGGTTTTTGATAATGGCTCTGCCTGAATTGATCCCCCTGACGAACCCCTAAACACAAAGAACTATTTGGGACCTATAAAGAGAAATTACAAGCTAGGGGAAAGGATGACTTGCTCTGAGGACTCAGAGTAGAAACAATTTCAGAAAACTGTTTTTTGTATGATTCAGAAGAAAACTTGAGAAGTAATATGTGCTAATCTTCTCCAAAAATGCTCAAGGACATAACCAGCCTCTTTGAAATATGAGTAGGAACCTGTAAGGAGAGAATAAGTTGAGAATTAAAAGGCTAGAGACACACAAGAACAGCTGAAGTGAGGGAAAGAGAAGCCTAGAAACGTATTTGCAGAGATTTTTTAAACTTTGGAAAGCAGTAAAGAGCAGAAAGTATTTAAAATAAATCAAGTACATGATGAGAGAGAAACTTGAGAAGCTCTTCCAAAATATAAAGGGTAAAGAAAAAGCTGTGAGAGAAATAATGTTAGATATGAAAGTCAGAGATCAGAAAGCCAACCTGAAAATTATGATTCTAAGGAGAAAACCATACTAATAGAAATAGAAGTAGAAATCAGTGTTAATATATACCCAGCTAATTGAGAGGTGAATCCCCCAAAATATTTTTTTAATTAAGAAGTAGAAACCTGATTATAATTATTAGTGGAGGGCCAAAGAAAGTAATGAAATTCTAAATTTCTTATCTTGCATGGAAGGTAGGAGAGTAGAATCAGGCATCAAGTGTTTCGGGTTTTTTTTTTTTTTTTGGTGGTTTGTTTTTTGGGTTTTTGTTTCAGTTTTAATAGTCACAGATGTATGGGTTGTAGAGGCAGCAACTAGTAGAATTGTGCATAGGACTCGTATATCCCAAATCACCTCAGAAGATAAGAGCAAAGACAGAAATCAAAGGAAAAGGAAGCTCCAAAATTATAAAGCAAAAACATAAAACTAGAAAAAATATATCAGCTATGACAATAAGTGTAAATGGATTAAATTCTTTGATAAAAGCTAAAAGTAATTTTTTAAAATGACTGCTTGAACTATGTTTTGCTCAAAAGAGCTATGCCTAAAACAAAATAGCACAGAAAGGTTAGTAATATAGGATTTATCTCTGATAAATATGAACAGAAAGCAGAGATAGCAATATCAATACCAGAATAACTAGAGTTTAAAGCCAAATCCATTAAACAGCACAAACCTAGACTTTATTGGGTAAAATCCATACTAAAAATATAAAGGTTAAAATAATAAGTATGTATAAACTAGCATTGTATCAAATCATATAAATTTAAACCCTTAAGTTAACAAGGATAAACATGCAAACACATTTGAAGTATAGAACTTATATATACCACAATATGTCTATAACAAAAATTTATAAATAGTGCTGAGAATTTAATAAAATTAATAAGATTTAAAATATAGGAGCATCACATACACTAAACTTTACAATCTACAAATAGGGCTTAAGCATTCCTGCTACTTTCTAAAAGATTACTCAGCTATCTCTAAAAGTTCTTGAAGAGTAGAAATGTTAAGTTGTGTCTTCTAACCACAGTGTAATTAATAACACAAAATTTCCAATCAACCAACGAAAACTCTCCTAAAGGGAAGAAGAAATTCAAATAGGAAATAAAAACAGACTATTTGGAAGAAAAAGAAGAAAAGTACATATAAAAATTTGTGGAATGAGATCCAAACTCTTTTTAAGAGGTAACTTCACCTTCTTAAAAAGATTGAAAGTAAACGAGCCATACATTCAGAATAAGAAGTTATAAAAAGGAAGAAAAGCAACTTCTTGGAAACCCAAAAGGATTTAATAATAATAAAAGAAAACATAAAAATAGCAGAACTCATGTTTGAATCCAGGAACTCATTCTTTGAGAGTAAAAATGAAAATAATAAAAAAGAAGACCTTTGGTAAACTTAAGGAAAAAAAAAAGGGACAATACTAATAATCAGAAGTGAAGTTTGCTGTGAGGGGTATAGTAGTTTTTAAAAGGTTATAGAATACTTCATGCAATGTTATGCTAGTAAACATGAAAACCTAGATGAAATAAAAGGTTTTCTGGAAAGCATAAATTTTGAGAAGAAATTTCCATGTGAATGCAAAAAGTACTTTTAATAATCTGTTCTAATTCTAAGAAAAGAAATAGATGTGTAGCCAAAGATTTATGTGAATAGCAGCATTATTTGAGAATAAGGATTATGTTTTTATTAAGGACATATCTGAAGCCAGATTACGTGAGATGGAATCAGAGCTGTGTAAACTTGAGTGAGATACTAAACCTCTCGGAACCTCAATTTCCTCATCTGTAAATGGGTATAGTATATATAGTCACCTCTCCATTTCATTTCTCAATTTTGCTTTATAAAGACCTTAGTCTAAAAACTAAAATAAACCTCTGAATTTCTTTTTATGCAAAACATTCTAAATATATGAAACTGATAACTCCCATAATTAGGGCCCTAAAGAAGCTGTACAAAATGTATTTTGATGGGCTCAGTTTAATTTGTTAGAAAATATTTAATACAGTATCAAGATACAGGAATGAAGAATAATTCATTTCTTCAAATCAGTCCTAATACTTAAAGGAATAGTATGTGTGAGTTTCAATAAAAATATGTGGGGGTAAATATTTTTTGTCAAAATCTAAATACCTATAAATGCTCCCTAAAATTTCTGCATGTGATCATCATATGTAAAAGTTAAAGCAAAGTGAATAAATATTGAGGACTGAGTGTATTTGTTTTATGGCACTGTAGAGAATTGAACTAAAATCATGAAAATGTTTTCATTTACAAATTCATTATACAGTTACAAGGAAATAGTGGTACAGTCATCTTATAATGTTGACACTGTGTATCAACTTTTAGTATTTTAAGATGCTACTAAAAATACCGTATTCTGTTAAATAGACAAATGAAGAGTTTCATTCTGGTTTGATGATTAGTTACTGGATCCTCATCCTGAGGCTTAAACAAACATCACGTAATTGTCTTTTAAATTCTTACTCATTGAAAAAATTGAATGTAAATATTATCTTCTAGAGAAAAAGGATAATTCTGTTAGACCTAATGGTTCCTACTAAAACAATATTTTACGGGCAGCATGTTATACACCACTGAAAAGAGAATATACTGAAGTAAGAGGACAGAAAAAAAGAGAACACATCCTTCTTCAAGATGTCTGGTTTCAGTAGATTTGAAAGGCTTCTTTATTTCAAATCAAGAGATCTAATAAGGGAATCGCTCGTCAACAGGCATTCTGTGCATCTTATCACATGCACATTTTATAGACTAACATTGCTGAGCATGATCCCTTTATGGAAATGTTTTGCTAATAGAAATAAAGACTAAATATATTTAACTATATCATAGAATATATTTCGGAGTAGGCTTAGAATCTGTTTTGAATGACCGTACCAGGAGAACATTCATTTGCATCATCACCTAAGTAGGCTTGGGTAATGAAATTGACCATAATGCTGAGTCTGCTTATTCATTTTAGTTTTGAATACTTGCTTTATCAACATTAGGAAATGAATTCTTCCATATTCAGGTGTTTATACTGCATAAGAGACTTTCTTAGCAAATCAGTCAAGTGCTCTGAAAAAAATTCATTATTCTTAGCCCTCTGCAGGGGATAGAAAACAAGCTACATGAAGATGAAGAAAATCATTATCTTTCACTTTAGCTTATTTGCTTATTGTCTTTTTGTTAGTGTCTTAACATTACCTCCATAAGCTGCTTATAGCAACGGAAGCAGGCCCTATTTCTGACATTAAATATTCTTAGAAATCTTGTTATTGATGAATTGTTAAGCACATCCCACAGGAACTATGGAGGTGATTGGATACCTGAGCAAAGCCATTTTGATATCTGATAAACCCTCACTATGACTGACACTGTCATAAAACTAAATATGCAGTTATAACCTTTTGTAATGAATTAAACTTTAGGGCAATAAACTTGAAACTGAGATAGTCATAAACTTTTAGAGCTAAAAGAAAATCACAGAGATCATGAACCAAGTCTTTCATTTTCTGTATGAAGAAACCAGCCCAAAGCAGCCAAGCTAACCAACAATCTGACTGTGATTGCAGCTAATTAACTGCAGAGCCAAGACCAGAACTTCACTTTTCTGATTCCCAACGCAAAATGCTCTCTTTTCAGAACACTTTCTTTAGGCCCCTCGGAGCTGGAAATGCAACTGTTGGGAGCTTCGGAGGCTGCAGAGCCGTAGGCGGCGGTGGCCTGGGAGGTCCGGGCGCTGTGACCAGGCTGCGGTCACTCGTCTCTTCCTCTCTCTGGCCACCTCCTGTCTCGAAAATAACTTTTTTACTATAAAGAAAGGAGAAAAATTGTAGCCGTCCGCCCCTCCCTCCCTCTCTCTCAGCCCTCTGACCTGTGAGGTAGCCCGGACCAACCCCGCGCATCCCTTCTACACCCGGGCCAACACCGTGATAGGCAAGATGGCTGCCAACGAGGCCTTCATCTCCAAGTTCCTCCGCATCAAGGGGCTCACGAGCGAGCGACAGCTGCAGTCCTTCCGCCAGAGCCTGCAGGAGTTGCTGGCAGAACATTAGAAACATCACTGGTTCCCAGAAAAGCCCTGCAAGGGATCGGGTTACCGTTGTATTCCCATCAACCATAAAATGGATCCTCTCACTGGACAGGCAGCACAGCCGATTGGACTGAGCGGTCAGGAGCTGTTCAGGCTTCTCCCAAGTGAACTCACACTCTGGGTTGACCCTTACGAAGTGTCCTGCAGAACTGGAGAGGATGGCTCCATCTGTGTGCTGTACGAAGCCTCACCAGCAGGAGGCAGCACCCGCAACAGCACCAACGTGCCAACGGTAGACAGCAGAATCAGCTGTAAGGAGGAACTTCTCTTGGACAGAACAAGCCCTTCCCAACGCTACAATATAATGACTGTATCAGGTTAAGATATAGTCTATGGACGGGTCATCTTATAATGGATGGATAAATTTGATACTTGCTTTGGGTGGGCGCCTCTTGGGGGATGGATTATGGAATTTAAACCATGTCACAGCTGTGAAGATGTGGCACAAAACAGAGTGCTAAAAAAAATTTGTAAGTGACAGTGCTCTAGTTTGGACAGTACCTTTCAATGATTTAATAGCCTGTGAGTCCAAGTAAATGATCACCTTATTCGCAAGGGAGAGAAGTCCTAGGGTGGTTTCAGTTTCTCCCAGACATGATGCCTAAATTTTTACATCAGTCCCTTTAACGCAAATCTGTATTTCAGAGAACCTTTCTCTGCAGTAGAACTTGCAGAGAAAATTTGCACTATGACACTTAAAGTTGGTATCCATTTTGGCAGCTCAACCTTTAAAACGTGGTAGTACTGGAAATTTTATGACAAGACTTTTACCTAGCTCTTAAATATAAATGTACATAAGACAAACTAGTAAGGATGACCTGGGGAAATGGTCAGACCTTGTATTGTGTTTTTGGCCTTGAAAGTAGCAAGTGACCAGAATCTGCAGTGGCAACAGCCTTTGAAAAAGACCCTTAAAAAGACACTATCTCAAGTGTGGTGTTAGCACCGGCCAGCTCTCTGTACATTTGCTAGCTTGTAGTTTTCTAAGACTGAGTATACTTCTTATTTTTAGAAAGTGGAGGTCTGCTTTGTAACTTTTCTTGGACTTAATTGGGTAAAAGTCTTTTCCATAAACCACCATCTATTTTGTGAACCTTGTTAGTCATAGTTTTTTTGGTAAATTATGAACTGGTGTGAATTTGTACAGTTCATGTGTATTGATTGTGGCAGAGTTGTACAGATTTCTGTATTTTGGATGAGAGATTTTTCTCCTCTCTATAATAAATTGTTTCTTGGCATTTAAAAAAAAAAGAATACTTCCTTTAGGAAATTCTGTTTTAAAAGCATGGAAGTATGGACACATTAAGTAATACCAAAAATTCCAAAGGCCTATTACAAAAACACAAAAATATAAATTTATCATAAATTTGACCTAAGATATATGTATTAACAAAAATCAATATGGTTTAATTACTTAGTCTTATTATTGATTTTTTCATTTATTTTGCATTCTGAGAAAGGCTCTTTAAGACTGATTTCGATGGCTCAGGTCATTTTTCTTTAAGCTCTGAGGGAAATGTTGATGTATTGCCTTTTATTCATTCCAATTAGCATATGTTTTCCAAATCATACCTTCATAACTTAGAATCTTTCAAAACAGCAATTGTGATATCTAAGTCACTGAAGTCTAAAAGAATTTTAGTTGCAGGAATTTGGAACCTTGCTAAACAATGTCCTCCACAAATCAACAGCATCAGAATCACTGGGGAATGTGCTAGAAATACAAAATCTCAGGTCCCCTTTCCTAGACCTAGACCTACTGTATCAGAGTCTGTGTGAACAAGATCCCGGGTGATTCTGGTGCACATTAGAGTTTGAGAGTTAGAGAGTTAGGAGTCTCAGAACCTGGTTCCATTTGTTGTCATTTCCGTGTCTCTTTCTTCCTCGCCTTTTTTCATCTTCTCCTCCCTACGCCCCACCCCACCCCAAAAGGAACATAAAAATATCAGTGTGTGCTTTTTAATAAGCAAAAAGAAGTTCAGGTCAAAAGTGTGTAGAAGGGAGGAGAGGAAATGTATCTCTTCATTCTGAGATGGCATGGCTGACTGACTGGCTGATTATATTTCTATGTCTTTGGAATGTTTTTAGGATCTAGCAGCTCTGTATTCTTTTCCCGCCTGTATGTTCTCCCGGAGTCATTATTCAAATTGGCCCCTGCCCCCAAAACCAAGGTTGTGTAACTGCGTGAGACATGGAGCGCCGGAGTTAATTATACAGTGTTGAATTTACAGAGAGTGAGCCACAGGCATCGAAAGCAGGGACTGCCTGTTCCAGCTCAGGACAGAGAGCCGCAAAGGATTTATTGTTGGTTATGTAACCTGGGAACCTCTATGAATAGCAGGTATTGTGAGGCAGAAATGGTTGTAATTAAAAGCAAAGTTAAATACCTGAGTCCAGGCCTCCATATGGGAAGATGACTCTGGTGAGTGTTTCTTCTAGTGAGTGATGGATTCAAAAAGTCGAGTGTAGTGATTAGGAGCTGAGACTCCAAGCTAAAACTTTCTTGGTTCCAATCTCAGCTCATCTGCTTCTTGGCTCTATGACTGTGAGTTACTTAACCTCTCTAACCTCTTCATTTGAAAATAGGGAAAAGAAAACAATGGTACCTACTTCATGGGGTTCTTGTAAACAGTAAATGAGAAAAGCTATGTAAGCAATACTAAGCACAATGTCTGAAACACGGCACTCAGTAAGCATTCGGGTTTATTTATTTGTTCATTCATTTATTAATGAGGATTCTTCTCATACGTTTCCCTTGTGAACAACAGCACCCTTTTATGCAGTTTTTCTGGGACTTGGCTGTGGTTTGTGACCATGACAAAGAGCTACAGCTTTAGCTAAAGGAATTCTCTGGGGTTAAAGAGTGAGTGTCTGTTGATCACCTTTGGGATAATGAGTATGTGCTGGTGGTATTCGTAGGTATTGTCGTGAAAGAAAATGAGGAATATTGTACAATCCCTTGAAGCACTTAGGTTCTAAATGGAAAGGGATGAGATACACATATACACGTACGTGGAAGAAAAGCTCGACAGATGATTCCAAAGCAACACATTCACGTGCTGAAAATTCTGTAGTATAAATGAGGATGCTTGGAGTGATTGAAAGGCAACCATCAGTATTGGTCATTAACAGCTTTTCTTTTCTTCAGGTGTCTTCTACACAGAAGAAAGTAAAAATGGGAGAACTGTTAGATTAGGCAAAAGTGTAGTTTGACATGCACTGAAGATTTTTTTTTAATCTCATTTTCAACATAGATACTTTTGAATCTTGACTTAGAAGCCAATTAAGCAGTACAGGGCAGAATGTAAGAAAGTACTCACACTGATATGGTTAAGACAGATGCCAGCCTCGACCCACACTGTGCTTATATGAAAGTAGAATGGGGGCAAAAGGGTGAAGTTCTGAAGCGTGCTAATCAGATAGTGTTCTCTCATTTCACCATTCCGTTTTATATGGACTACTTTTTTTTTTTTTTTACTGACTACTTTTTAATACTTTCGAAGGAATTCAGGCTTTGGAGAAAATGGGAAAGTTAGAGGAAGTTTATAAATGCTCAATAAAAGGGCTATAAATTAGGTGTTAAGATGAAACATTATAGAGCTTGAGGTATTTTCCATCTTGAGGAACTTAGGCAGAAAATGTGGCTCAGATAGAGTCGTGTAGAAAACAGTGTTTGTTCCTTGTTCTCTGCCCCTACGGCCCCCGCTCCATGTTCAGAGCAGTTTTAGGAAGATGCTTCTGTCTGCAGGTCCGGAGGGAGTGGGGCAGGAGGGAACAGACTTGGGCTGCAGAGAGCAGAGACAGGGCAGTTGGTAGCAGGAAAGCAGTGGGCAGCAATCGTATTAACATTTGGGGAAAATTCAAAGACCCCAGACTAGGGCCATGGCAATAGTCTGAGAGGCAGAAATGGTTTTCAGGGGTCACCTTTGAAACTATCCGTCATGGACATCTTAACATGGAGAAAAGAAGCTGTTTGGGAATGTGCTCCCAGGGCCATCTCTAATCTAGAGACAGGTAAAAATCAGCATCGGTCAGTGGGTAACTAAATGTCACGTGAGGGTCATTCAGGGCTAATACTTTCAGCCCGGGATGCCCTCACACGTTGGATTCGCACTCTCTGGTCCTCTGTCTAACCTGGCTTCCTTTCTTTTGCTTCTTTTCTACAGTGCCCACGTATCCCAAGTCAGCAATGTGTCGGCAACGGGCGAGTAAGTGATCCGGATTTGGGGCTTTTTTCCCCCTCCTCTCATGTATTAAACAGTAAAAAAGCTTTTCTAATGGTGTATAACATTGGAAGGTTAATATAATAAGCAACGAATGATGATTTTTAAAACCACCCAGAGGAGAAGACCAAATAAGAAGTGTTCCCGTTTGAGCTTCTGTGTGGGTGTGTGACTGGAGACCCCTCAGCCGTGTGAACATATGAGATTTTCTGTTTATTTTAGTCAAAATCGTGTCAGTTAGTACGTGCAAAGCAGTCTGTGTGCGTTGGGAGGTGTCTTGCCATTAAAGGTGGAAACATGAACCGTGTGTTTTACTTCTTCCTTTGTTCGTTTGAATCGGCCTCCATTTACGGAGTGCCTGCTATATGCCAAGCATAGTGTTAGGTGTCTAATGTCAAAGAAGCCTTGTGCTCTGCCTTTGGGGCCTTTACAGTCTGATAGGACACAGAAAAGGAGGCAAGTTAGTGATGGCAGCAAGTCCTTCTTCCACAGGGCAGTGGCAGTGCTCTGTTAATTATGTCCATCGCATGTCTTTTTCCTCCTAAGACGACCAACCGCACTTAGACTAAAATCTAAACTGCAACTATCTCCCCCTGCCTGTTCGTTGTGCTTCACCCGTATGACATTGCTGGGACCCGGGTGGGCCTTTGGGAGCATCTTCCATGAGCAGGGATCAGGCGGCTGAGAAGGGGCGGGTGTGTGATAAGGAAGAAGAGAAAAGCATTAGAAGGAACACACATTGGTATGAATGTGGCTCTGATAGGATGAGTTGGGATTTTTTTTTTTTTTCCCTTCCTTGTTATGGGAGGAAGCACTCCGAGGGCAGATTTGATGTCTTTTATCTTTGAGAATTTTAAAGAGATTCCAGAATTACACCAAGACTGATGTGTTCTTGTCTGTTTCCTAATGACCTTTACTTCTTATATGTCTTGTATAACGTTTGGAAAAGGTGTGGCTTTGGTATGTATGTATATATTAATTTATTCACTTTCCTATGTACCACTATGAGGTAATCTCAAATCGTGGGGTTGTAGAGTTCTAGATATTAAAGTCCTAATGCCTAGTCATTCTGTACTTGCTCATTGTTGTAAAATAGTTTTAATGAAATTACTATGAGTCTATTATAAAACTACATTTGGAAAATGTAAAGTTCTTAAATTTTCAAAACTCATTTTATTTAACTGAACGTGTTTCTCAGTCTGACCACTTTTAAAATATATATGTGGTTTTTAAAAATTTTAACAGCTTTTTTGAGGTGTATGTACACAAAACTATACACATACTTAATGTATTGTATACTTAATGTATACAATTTGGTGAGTTTGGATGTGATTCTTTTTTCAAGTGAAGGAAAACATGCTTTGAGGAGTGTCAGTTTAGAATTTTTCATGCCTGCTTATTCAGAATTAAATAATGAAGTGATAAAAATGGGTTTAGACACATTGAAAGATTATATAGCTTTAAAAATGATACGTCATCTGTCTTATCATGCACTCTTTTTTAGCCCCTGAGCTTACCTGTTTTCTTCAGAAATCTATCCTTCCATCTCCAGTAATATACATTGGGTTGTTTGCATGAATACAGCTTCAATCATGTATATTACAATTGGATTGACTAAAGGTTCAGAAAGATTTTACCATTCTGTTATGAGGAGTAATTGCTCTGGTAAGGTGTTCTTTTTTAATAGCATTATTGCCTGTATAATTTTATCTTAAAGGGATTCCAAAGAGATAATAAGCATCATAAAATCATTTGTGCCAATTTGCTTTGTAAATCATACTGTCTTCCTCTGCAGAACTGGTATAAATCTGGAAGAAACTCACCTTTGTAAGAATAGGTCCATTATTATTCTATGAGGAAAAAATCTTTCCTCATTCTGCCTTATATTAAATGATCTGTATTTCCTGAATGCCTCCTACAATTGTTGCTAGACCTGCCGTGAGAGTTTCAGTAATCCAGGATAGAAAACACAATTATCACATTGGTGGAATTTGTTCTGTGTACCTTTGTTTTTAATACACAGTGCAAATATTTGGGGATTAATGCCTCATACTGTCTTTGCTCATGAAGCTGTAGTAGATGTTCCATGGAAAATACTGATATTTCCAATATTACGGGAACTTTTTTTTATTGAAGTATAGTTGATTTACAATGTTGTGTTAATTTCTGCTGTAGAGCAAAGTGATTCCATTATACATATATATATATATATATATATATACACACACACACAGAGATTCTTTTTTCATATTCTTTTCCATTATGGCTTATCATAGGCTACTGAATATAGTTCTCTGTGCTCTACCGTAGGACCTTGTTGTTTCTCCATTCTATATATAAAAGCTTACATCTGCTGACCCCAGCCTCCCACGCCATCCCTCCCCCAGCCTCTTCCCCCTTGGCGACCACCAGTGTGTTTTCCATGTACGGGGACATATTTTTAAACGCAGTTATTGATAAGTTTCATTGCTTGATTGACTCTGCATTCTTTTTTACCAGACTCTTAGAAAGAACCATCCGGTCAGCTGTAGAACAACATCTTTTGGATGTTAATAGCTCTGGAGGGCAAAGTTCAGAGGACTCAGAATCTGGAACATCATCAGCATCTTTCTCCACATCCACCAAACAGCGACGACGCCAGTCCAAGGAGCAGGATGAAGTTCGACATGGCAGCGACATGTGAGTCGGCCTTGGTACTTCTTGTTTGCATTTGCTCTTCTTCTTTTAAAAATATACACCCGGGGGCTTCCCTGGCGGCGCAGTGGTTGAGAGTCCGCCTGCTGATGCAGGGGACACGGGTTCGTGCCCCGGTCCGGGAAGATCCCACATGCCGCGGAGCGGCTGGGCCCGTGAGCCATGGCCACTGAGCCTGCGCGTCCGGAGCCTGTGCTCCACAACGGGAGAGGCCACAGCAGCGAGAGGCCCGCGTACCGCAAACAAACAAACAAACAAACAAAAACCCCCTTCGGGCTTCCCTGGTGGCACAGTGGTTGAGATTCCGCCTGCCAATGCAAGGGACACGGGTTCGAGCCCTGGTCTGGGAGGATCCCACATGCCGTGGAGCAACTGGGCCCGTGAGCCACAACTACTGAGCCTGCGCGTCTGGAGACTGTGCTCGGCAACAAGAGAGGCCGCGACAGTGAGAGGCCCGCGAACCGCAATGAAGAGTGGCCCCCACTTGCCACAACTAGAGAAAGCCCTCGCACAGAAACGAAGACCCAACACGGACAAAAATAATATAAATAAATAGATAAAAATTTAAAAATATATATATATATATATACATACACCCGAATTAGTGACTGTGTTATAGACACTCTCATTTCAGTACTCAGGTTAACATTTTAAGTTTTCATTTTGACCCTTCTAAACTTGGCTGGCATTTAGAAATTCATAAGTGATTGAATAAACATTTCCTTTTCATCTAGATGTTTTGTATGTTATGGGAAGCCACCTCTGATTTAATGCATTTCATGGCTTCCTCATGAATATCTTGTCCATATTTAGAGAGATCCTGAAGCATTGGAGGAGAAAATTGCCACATTCCTGTCCAGAGACGGTTTTTTCCTTGTTGGACGACATTCAGTTGGCTATTAGACTTGCTTATGAGCCAGTAGATTTCCCTACTATTTTGACCTGATTAAATACCAGATTACTGTAATGCTCTGACAGTTGATGATGTTTTAGTAGAAGAAAGATTGAGCTTAAGTCTAACAAAAGAGGAAATGCTTGAGTTCTTTATTATTATAATGACTAATTTTAAGGCATTCTCTCAGCATGAATTTCAAGAAGAGTATTACAACAAATTTTATTCTCCGTTAAAAGATTTGATAAAATACAAATGAATAATTACCATTCATCTTATTGAATAATCATGATTTAAATTGTCAAGGAAAATACATTTATATATAATAGACTATAGTCCCATATTTTTCCTGAAAGTTTTATCTACTGTAGCATTTCGTCTCTATAAAGTTATTATTTTGAAATTCTTATTAAATGATAAAGACTAAACCAAGCCCTAGTTTGCCTCGTTCCTTTTCACCTGGACTCATAATCTACATCAAAATGTTGATGGAAAAAAAGCAACTTCTCTTTGCTTAAAGAAAATACAAAAGATAAATAGTATAAATAAATTCCATGCTGCACATTATAAAGATGTTTAAGAGCTATATTAACAAATGTAATTTTAGAAATTAAAAACTATCAGTAATTTAACCCACTGACTTTTCAAGTGGTAAAAGCAACACGTTTTAAAAAATATTTGTCTTAGAGCTGGTGGATAGGAGGGGGTGCTGTAGTATTTCCTTTAGAAAATAGGAAAATTATAATACGGGACATATTTACATGTAAAATTAGCTACTGACTAAGCTTTATAGAAGGTGTTTAGGTATATAATTAGTCTGTGTGGCCTATATTGTGTTATACAGCGAGTACCAATTATTCATCTAACACTGTTCTTAGCCTCTGCCTCATTTTTTTGCCACACAGTATGTAGCAACACTGCCTTTTTAAAAGCCTTAGTGTGTCACGACATCGTGCTTTCCACCCTCGTTGTTTGGACAGAGGGATAGCAAGCAGAGGCTGGAAGCGATAGTGAGCGTGGTAGAACAAAGCAGAACAGTGGTCCTGGTGGTGGTGGGTACCTGGGGCAGGCCAGGGAGGAGCACGGCAGGGTAAGGTCAAAAGTGAATAGGGGCTACACAGATAAACCCACGCACCTATGGTCACCTAATCTATGACGAAGGAGGCAAGACTATACAGTGGAGAAAAGACAGCCTCTTCAATAAGTGGGGCTGGGAAAACTGGACAGCTACATGTAAAAGAATGAAATTAGAGCACTCCCTAACACCATACACAAAAATAAACTCAAAATGGATTAAAGACCTAAATGTAAAGCCAGATATTGTAAAACTCTTAGAGGAAAATATAGGCAGAACACTCTCTGACATAAATCACAGCAAGGTCTTTTTCCATCCACTGCCTAGAGTAATGAAAATAAAAACAAAAATAAACGGGACCTAATGAAACTTAAAAGCTTTTGCACAGCAAAGGAAACCATAAACAAGACGAAAAGACAACCCTCAGAATGGGAGAAAATGTTTGCAAATGAAGCAACTGACAAAGGATTAATCTCCAAAATATACAAACAGCTCATGCAGCTCAATATCAAAAAAACAACCCAATCAAAAAAATGGGCAGAAGATCTAAATAGACATTTCTCCAGAGAAGACATACAGATGGCCAAGAGACACATGAAAGGATGGTCAACATCACTGATTATTAGAAAAATGCAGATCAAAACTACAATGAGGTATCACCTCACACCGGTCAGAATGGCCATCATCAAAAATTCTACGAACAGGGCTTTCCTGGTGGCACAGTGGTTGAGAGTCCGCCTGCCGATGCAGGGGACACGGCTTCGTGCCCCGGTCTGGGAAGATCCCACATGCCGCGGAGTGGCTGGGCCCATAAGCCATGGCCACTGAGCCTGCACGTCCAGAGCCTGTGCTCCGCAACGAGAGAGGCCACAATAGTGAGAGGCCCGCATACCACACACAAAAAAAATTCTACGAACAGTAAGTGCTGGAGAGGGTGTGGAGAAAAGGGAACCCTCTTGCACTGCTGGTGGGAGCATAAATTGATACAGCCACTATGGAGAACAGTATGGAAGTTCCTTAAAAAGCTAAAAATAGAACTACCATATGACCCAGCAATCCCATTACTGGGCATATACACAGAGAAAACCATAGTTCAAAAAGATACATGTACCCCAGTGTTCACTGAAGTACTATTTACAATAGCCAGAACATGGAAGCAACCTAAATGTTCATCAACAGAGGAATAGATAAAGAAGATGTGGTACATATATACAATGGAATATTACTCAGCCATTAAAAGGAACAAAACTGGGTACTTTGTAGAGACAGGGATGGACCTAGAGACTGTCATGCAGAGTGAAGTAAGTCAGAAAGAGAAAAACAAATATCATACACTAACGTGTATATGTGGGATCTTAAAAAATGGTATAGATGATCTTACTTGCAAAGCAGAAATAGAGACACAGACATAGAGAGCAGATGTATGGATACCAAGGGGGAAGGAGGGGGTGGGATGAATTGGGAGATGGAGACTGACATATATACAATGTTGATACTATGTATAAAATAGATAACTAATGAGAACCTACTGTGTAGCACAGGGACCTGTACTCAATGCTCTGTGGCGACCTAAATGGGAAGGAAATCCAAAAAACGGGATATATGTATACATATAACTGATTCACTTTGCTGTACAGTAGAACCATTGTAAAGCAGCTCTACTCCAATAAAAACTTTTTTGAAAAAAGTGAACAGGGGCTAGACAGGGAGAGAGAGAAATATGAAACACAGAGTAACCACTCCTGCAGAATTTAAATACAGTTTCCCACATCTGGGGATATTTCTAGTATAAGTTACCTTGATTGTTTTTCAGTATCAACATCAGGGGAACAAAAGGTGGTGGGGAATGGTAAAGTCTACCTAATCATCTAAAGAGGTATCCATGAAGCTCTAGCCTTTCCCTTCATTTCTCTTGTCTGATGTCCCTTCACCGCTCATTCTGGCCACTCATTGTGGTCAAACCACAGCTGTGCATTGAGTGAAAAAATCGTGGGGTGTAAACTATTTATAGCAGAAGTAACTCACAGTCTCACCTGATGCTTTTCCTTAGCATGTAGTCTGGGCGTTCAGAAGTCCCTTTCAAATGGTCCTTGTTGGCTTCATCTTCCTGGTCATAAGGCCCCTCCTCACCTGACACTATTGTGTCTTGATAGTCCGTCTTCTTGAACTCTCAGCCCGTACTGAATGGCTGCTCTAAGCTCTCCACAGCTTTGGAGGAACAAGGACCTTATCTCTCAGAGCTCTAGATCTGCTACTTCTGCCCCCATGAAGGTCCTCTTCAGTATGTCCCCAGGAGATGCACTGACATGGTGTCAGTTGTAAAAAGGTTAAGAATCATTATTATAGCCTAAAGTAAGTATGTTTTTCTCAGTGTTTGCTTATACATAATTGACTCGTCATCTAAGATTTCCAACAGATTTTGCTTAAAAAATAAGGAAAGATTAAAGCTAGACTTTACTGTATTCAAAGCTATTAGCCATATGGAGTGGTTTTAAAATGTTTTGAAAAATAAAAATCTATGATCTATTATTTCGCCTTTAACAACTTAGAGCTGCAACTATTTACAAAACTATCCTTTAAGCCAACAGTCACCACATTTCAAGGTGAGATTAAAGAGTCAATAAAGTCTGTAGTAATATCATCACGGCAGACTTTTTAAATAAGCAATGTAGAGGGCAAAGATTATAAATACTTCATTTTAGTGCACATGATTTCCTATTTGTCTAAATTCATAAGGAAACATTATCAGGCTTATATTATTATTTGTTACAATAAAAATGTGAAAGTTTAAGGAATGTATTCATTATGTAAAAGGGTTCAGTTTAATTCTTACTAAAAAATTAACCATCTGCCAGGATCATGGACATGTTGAATCTTGGTGATGGATATAAGGAAATTCATGGTGATATTCCCTCTATTTTTCTATGTTTGTAACTTTCATAATAAACTTTAGTTTAAAAAGAAAGGCAAGGCATGACAGGTGAAAATGGTTTCAATCTTCCAAAACACAGTGAACTAGAAAATTATGCATATCTTTTGTTATATAAATATTATATTAAATTCCTACTGCAAAGTAAAAAGAAAAGCGTGCTATCTTAGAATAATGAAGAGTTCAGTATTGCTAGAACATTACGTGTGTATGTAGGGGTGAGGAGGAAACTCGCAAAAGAAGAAAAACTAAAACTAAGATCTAGATGGTGAAAGTGAGAGGCCACCGAGATCTAAGTTCAGGTCAAATCACAGTGTTTCGGGTGTGACTGAGCCTGTCACCATGTCATGGGAAGGAGTCATGCACCTGTGCTCCTGGTCACATGGGCACCGCAGTGAGAGGCACTCACTCACACAAGAGCAAAGAGTTTCCTTTGAGGAGAACAGGATTTCCACCTGAGCACAACTGCACGATCAGATTTTCGTATATTTATTTGGACAGGATTTATTCCAGTGATTCATTCACTATTCACAAAGATTAGAAAATAAACTTGGTCTTTTAATTTCTAAAAATAATTTTTAGCTTTTGTATTCATCTGCTCAGGCTGCCATAACAAAGTACCCCAGACTAGGGGCTTAAGCACCAGAAATGTATTTTCTCACAGTTCAGAGAGGCTGGAAGTCCAAGAGCAAGGTGCTGACAGGGTTGGTTTTTGTTGAGACCTCTCTGACGTGCTGACGGTGCCCGCTCAGTGAGTGTGTCCTCACATGGCCTTTCCACTGTGTTCTCTGGTGTCTCTGCCTCTTCTTTTAAGAACACCGGTCCTCTTGAATTATGTTCCCACCTTTATGACCTCACGTAACCTTAATTACCTCCTCAGAGGTCCTGTCTCTAAATACAGTCACCTTGGCGGCAGGGCTTCAACATATGAATTTGGGGGGAATACAATTTCGTCCATGACAACTTTCAAACCTAAAAACTCCTCCATTAAAAAATTACAGTTGGATTTATACCCCGGGAGTTAGGGAAAATATGAAGAGAAAGAAGAAGACAAATTTAAATAGTAAAACAAGTGATTGTGAATTTGAGACCAAACTCATCTAGCCATCCACAGAAGGCACTGCTCCCAGTGGAGGGAGGGGAGAGATTTAAGCGTGTGTGTATATGTGCCGGCATGTGAGTCCTTATCAACTTTTCCTCACGTCTTCAATTATTTTATACTTAGGATATTTCTTATAAATGTTACATACATCTTTCATATAATTTTACTAAATCTGCATATTTGTACATTATAAGTTGTATAGAATAAGACTAAATTAAATATGGAGTATTAAAAATCACCAAAGATAGTATAACTTTGAAAATATTATGATAATATTTAATTCATAATGTTGCCTCCATGATAGCCTATCTAAGATAGGATATGAATTTAAATTGCAGAATAAATATTTAATGTTATCTTTCACTTGGGGATATGATTGAACTGATAGTAAAATATGGTCATCTGTTTTTACTCTTTGGAGCTCATTTATTTCAAGATAACAGCTTTGGGTGTTTAGGGAGATGCCTTTATATATTTTTCTTAAATTGAAGTATAGTTGATTTACAATGTTATATTCATTTCTGCTGTACGGCAAAGTGACTCAGTTATACACATATATACATTCTTTTTTGTATTCTTTTCCATTATGGTTTATATCAAGATACTGAATATAGTTCCCAGTGCTATACAGTAGGACCTTGTTGTTTATCCATTCAGTGTGTAGTACTTTGCATCTATTAACCCCAAACTCCCAGTCCATCCCTCACCTCCCCGCTTCTCCCTTGGCAACCACAAGTCTGTTCTCTATGTCTGTGAGTCTGTTTCTGTTTTGTAGGTAGGTTCATTAGTACCATACTTTAGATTCCACATATAAGTGATATCATATGGTATTTGTCTTTCTAACTTACTTCACTTAGTATGAAAACCTCTAGCTGCAGGGAGATACCTTTAAGGTCACACCATGAGGGAGCGTATAAAGTCTCATTCATTTGTACCTGACCAAGCCATGGTGCTGCACTGATGGTTTAATTTGTTCTGTGATGTAGTAAAGGATAAACATTTTTCTAAGTAATTTAATATTGTGAAAACCTCTTAAAAGGGAATGTTAAAATACTTAAGGGAAACTATTTCAAGAGCATTAAATGAATTAAATTCTATAATTAAAATGTCTAAAACTAAGTCATGAGGAACTCTAGTTATAAGCTTACATCCAGAAACTTGTACTGGGAAGTAATGAATCCATATTTCAGTTAAAACGCTTTGTATTCCATAGTTTTTATTATACTATTTCTACCAAGATTATCTAATGCAGTCAGATTTAGGTATGAATGCATTTCTACTGTGCTAAAATGTCTTTCGCAGTTGGGAGAATCAGTGTTCCATTCTGGAGAAAAAGACGTATTTCCTTTTCAGATTTTTCTTCATACATTATATTACTTTATAAGATTTATGTGTGTTTGTGTGTGTGTGTGTGTGTGTGTGTGTGTATTTATATAAAACCTATGAATTATGGGAAATGTCTTTGTAAGTTTGCACTGTTCTCCTGATTTGAATACAGATTACTTTTGGTACAAATACAAAAGCTGTTCATTGGTAGAAACACAGCCCTTGCCGATTTGCCTCTGAGAATGATTTCTCTTTTAATGTGATATATTTGGCGCCAAGTGCTCTCAGGAGTGGCACTCTGCTCAGATTTTGATCAAAAATGCAACCTGGAATTTCTAAGCACTCTTCTGACTTTCTGTGTGATGCAGTGGCAATGTCATTTAAATGTCCCTTTTACCTTTTAAAGTAAAATTAAGCTAAATCTCTTTTCAATTCAAGGGGACTTATCAACAAAGAAAATATTCCTTCTGGGTTCAACAACCTTGATGAATGTATTTTGAATGCTCATCATGAAGTAGAAAAATTACATGAAAATACTTCTGGTTATATTGGAGAAAGGGGCAAACCGAAACGTCAGAAATCCAGTTCCAGACTTTCTGAGCTCAGTGAACATCAAGATAGTCTTGTGGTAAGTGCATACTTCCGTAAAATCTTTACTTGTGGTCAGTTAGGGAATATCACACCTCTTTTCCTTGCTTTGTAAAAAAATATCAATGTGGAGTTTCACAGAATTATAGAGCATGAGTTCTGAAAAAGACCTTAAGAGCTACTAAGTATACACACGTATTTCTTTCTGATAAATATAAGAAGCAAGTCCAAGGTAGATTACACTTTGCCAAAGGAACAAGGGGCAACACATGCCTCGGTTTCCATGTTATTGAAATCGGTCTGAGTTTCCTCTCATTCTTTTGAGCATTTTTAAATTTTATTTTTGGAATAAAATTGTCACAGCAGTTTTCCTTCTATTCCCCCATTTTATTTGTTCCTGTCTATATGAATATGTAAAAAAAAATTAATAAATGAACTTAAAGTGAAGTGAAAGAAGAATACATACAGGACGAGGATCAATTGTCTTTGTGTTCAGAAATCTCTTTGTGTTCAGAAATTTAAGTTCAAAGCTGTACACTATAAATAGTTTCTTTCCTCTATGTCTCAGGAACAAAAAAATTAATCTCCTACACGGTTACCTCAGACCTGAACTCTGGGTCATTAATTTGATACATAAGCTATAGCAGGTAGTTTTAGTCAATAACTAAATATTTATGCAGTTTAACTATGAATATATGTCATCCTTTTTTGTGTATGCTTCAGTTCCTCTGAAAAGTGAGAACAAAAGTCTGTCTTCTAATTCCCTGTAGTTAGAAGAAATGTAACCAAAAAAAAAAAGAAAAGAAAAACCTGCAGATGAATTTTATAATATAACATGAACTAGCGTCCCTAATAAAAATAGGTAATAGGTAATATCCATTCTTACAATGTGTAAAGCCTCTGTTCTGCTTTATCTCTGAGCAGTTTTTACCTCCATGCTGGGTTTTCTGTAAGTTTAGCAAAACTTATGGGCCACTCATTTTCCCATTGTCAGTTTCTGCATGTGCTCAGAGAAGATTCCCAATTTTATTCCCTAAATAAAATATGCATAAATGCAAATCTGGGGAAAACATGTTTATTCCATTTTCTTCCAAATGTCTTGGTACCCTGTTTCTAGAAATAAATTGATCAGCTAGAATGGACAGAGACATCCACCTCAGACCCGTGTCTGACACAGTTCTCCCAATACAGAATGTAAGCTTTGGAACCATTGCACATTAAATGGTTTTTAACACTAACTTAATTCTTATTTGGGGGAAAAGTAACATTTTTAATAAACTAAATGATACTAACTCTATTAGCTCTTTATTTGGCCCATGATTTGTTTATGTGCCGAAGAGAATTACAGTGACTAGAAGTCTGACACATGGCTTCTCAGAGAAGAATGTACTTCTCTGAATCCCTTTTAAAATGTACTTAACTCATCAATATTTTTTTTTCCACCAGAAATAGTATCTTAACTAGCTAGGTGGTAATAGCTAATAAAAGTGGGAAAGTACATTTATTCCTTAGAATATGTGTGTGATTGCTAAAACTATGGACATCGTGTTTGTTTAAAAACATTTGGAGCAGAGAGCCTAATCCCATTGTGGTCTTTTTTCTGTGAAAGGGGTTTGTCTCCACCTTAGCCACCAGTTTCTGCATTCCAGGATTATGCAGGTCACATGTTAACATAAGTGAGCTAGGTGGACCGTGTCTTTGTTGCAATGAATAATTTAAAACCCTGTCAACACAACTGAGACAGAAGCAAAACTTCCTCGTCTGTGAAGTGAGGGTATTCTCAAAGATCTTTTCTGACTCATATTCCATTAATTTTAAATCTCATCTTCACAGGTCACCACAAAGCAAAGAGCTAAGGAACATAACAATGACCAGTATTTAGACTAGTCCTGAAAGTGCAGCTGTGCATCTCAACTTCCCACTTACTTTTAACCTTCTATTTTTACTTTACCCCACTCTCCTCCAGAACCTTCTCCCACTTCAGGTTCTTTATACACTGACTAAACTTTTGTTTCTGTAGCTGGAAGAACATACATAATTCTATGCCTTCTGTGTGCCAGGAAATATTTCAGAATCTAGGGATACAGCTGAGAGACAAACGAGCAAAAATCACTGCCCTCACGGAGCCTGCATTCCAGTAGGGGAAACAGACAAAATCTAGATAAAAAAAGTAAACCATAAAATATATTAGATAGTGATAACTATTAAGCAAGAAATAAAGCAAGAGATGAGGATAGGAATTGTGAGAGGGCAGGGGATACAATTTTAAGGAGAGTGGTCAGAGGAGACCTCCCAGGAATTTGACACTTGAGTGCAAAGACCTAGAGGAAGTAAGGAAACGAGCCATACTGTCACAGCAGGTTGCAGAGACCCCGAGACAGTCACTTATCTGCAATGTTCAAGAAACCACAGAGATACTGTTAGGGTTAGAAGAGAATGAGGAAAGTGAAAGAGGTAGTTGGGGGGAGAGAACAGATTAAGTAGATTATTGTTACGGACTCTGCCTTTACTCCAGGTGAGATGAGAATCCGTGTGAGGGTTCCAGGTAGAACGGTGATGTGACTTACTGAAATTTGGTTTGACTGCTGTGTTGGAAATAGACAGTAAGCAGACAAGGGCAAGAAACAGGAAAACCCGTTAGGAAACTCTTGCAATAATCTAGGTTTGCGCTGATGATGGTGTGAACTAAGGTGATACCGGAGCCGGCACGTATTGCCTTGCAGGCTGCACAGTGCAGTACTCTAGGGGGCGTTGTTCATATTGACTAACATGTGCATGGGTCCTCCTGGAGTAGTGTATTGCAGTAGTCAGGAGGTAATAGGTGGATTCTGGATATATTTTTGAACATAGAATTGACAGGATTTCCTGACATTACGTAACTGGGGGGTGTGAAAGTAATAGAGGAGTCGAAGATGACTCCGAGGTTTTTGGCAACTAGAAGATCTGTGTGGCCAGTTTACCGAGATGGAGAAGACAGAAGTTTGGGTGATGATGTCATGGTTCAGTGTTGGACATGTTAAGATTGAGCTGCCCGTCAAATATCTAAGAGGAGATAGCAGGAAGGCAGCTGGATTTCTGCGAGTTTAGGGAGGGTATCCTGGCTGGAGATGCATCGTGGGAGCCAGCAGCAGATAGAGGCTATCTGAAGTCAGCGTACTGGATGAGATAACCCAGGGAGCGAGGATGGACAGAAAAGGGAAGTGGCCTCAGGGACCGTGAGCCCTGAGGCACACGATCGTGTAAAGGATGGGGAGATGACAAGGTCCCAGTAGAGGAGACTCAAGAAGGAGACCCCAGCAAAGTAGAAAAAAATGAAGTGTGTTTGGTGTCCTGGATGCCAAGTGAACCACGTATCTCGAGTTGGAAAGAAGGTCAGATGATTGGCCGAGTAGAAGACTGAGAGCTTAGCCACTGGGATTACCAAGCTGGAGATCACTCAGTAAGAGCAGTTTTGATGGAGAGATGGGAGCAAACCATCTTCCAGAGAAAATGAGAAGAGAGTGACTGAAGAGTTTGAGTGATAATATCACAGTGATCTCACCAGCCCACAACACAGCCACAGTGACCTATAAAAGCATCTTGCAAATTTGGAATCTCTAAAGTGGGAACTGTCTGCGTACTTTCCCTTATCCTTTTTCCTCTCGGGGCTGTCATGACCAGCAGAGACTAAGAGACTACGGATAATTCAGAGCCCAGAAATCAGTGAGTGGCATTCAGATGCTCTGCCTTATCTCTAATTATTGCCGTGGTCCCAACCTTTTCCTCTCTCCTTGCACTGCTAGCTCACACCTGTGCTCTTCAGCCTTTCTCAGAAGCAAACCTTGCCCCCTGGTTTATTTTGAAGAGCTAAGAGAGCCAGCCTGTGTTTCAGCAGCTTCCCTCACTCATGCTTCAAACTTTCTCTAGATCTCCACCCATTTTATTTTCTCACCTGCTCAAATGATAAAGTGGTTTTTCTAAATTCTAAGGTTAACTTTAAGGTTAAGTATCCTTGGAAATTCTCTTTTCTACATCCATCTCCCCACCCCATGTACGTGTACAAACACATACACAAACTCACTCCCTCACTCATGCAGACACTTTTCATTGCTTCCTCTCCACTGGCTTATTTCTGTCAGCCTAGAAAATGTCTGTCTCTAAAAACATTCCTTCTAGGGCACAATTTAACAGTTTGAATCAAAAGCTATAACTCAGTCACGCAGTGTATCCAATAATCCCACCTCTGCCACCCTGCTCTAGAGACATCATTGTAAATATGGAAAAGACTGTAAGTATTCATTTGCTCACCACGTGAGCATCTATAATCATGGAAAATTAGAAGCAATTTAAATGTTCAAAAGTAGGGGACCAGATAAGTAACATTTGCATGTCAATTCAATAAAATATTATGCATAGAATAAAAATGATGGTTCTGAAGACTATGGAATAAAGTGAAAAATGTTTGGCAAGGTGTATTTTAAGTGCTTTGCATATATTATCACTTTTAATCCTCCAGTAATCCATAAGGTAATTATTGTTTTTAATATTCTTATTCTAAACATGAGGAAACTGAGGCACAGGAGATTAAACAGCTGCCCAAGGTCACACATAAGGGGTGGAGCTCGGATTCCACGATACTCTCCCTCAATATTAAAAGTAGGTTATAGGGCTTCCCTGGTGGTGCAGTGGTTGAGAATCTGCCTGCTAATGCAGGGGACACGGGTTCGAGCCCTGGTCTGGGAGGATCCCACATGCCGCGGGGCAACTAGGCCTGTGAGCCACAACTACTGAGCCTGCACGTCTGGAGCCCGTGCTCTGCAACAATAGTGAGAGGCCCGCGCACCACGATGAAGAGTGGCCCCCGCTTGCCACAACTAGAGAAAGCCCTCGCACAGAAACGAAGACCCAACACAGCAAAAATAAATTAATTAATTAATAAAAACTCCTACCCCCAACATCTAAAAAAAAAAAAGAATCCGCCTGCCAATGCAGGGGACACAGGTTTGAGCCCTGGTCCGGGAAGATGCCACATGCCGCGGAGCAACTAAGCCCATGCGCCACAACTACTGAGCCTGCGCTCTAGAGCCCGCGAGCCACAACTAAGCCTGCGTTCCACAGCTGAAGCCCGCGCGCCTAGAGCCCGTGCTCCACAACAAGAGAAGCCACCACAATGAGAAGCCCACGCACCGCAACGAAGAGTAGCCTCCGCTCACCGCAACTAGAGAAACCCACATGTAGCAACGAAGACCCAACGCAGCCAAAAATAAATAGATTTTTTAAATAAAGTAGGTTATGAAGCAGTATATACAGTGCATGCATTTATGCATGAATATGTGTATATAAATATATATTTAAATGTTCATTCCTAGGAAAAAAGACAAATATACCTAAAACGATTGTATGATTGTATTATGGGAGTGGTGGTAGTATTAGAGGCAATCGTTACTCCCAAAGAATATTTTCCAAATATTCTTTGTGTGATTATACTAATTCTATAAGAAGCCTTACATTTAATATATTAAGAAAAAACATAGTCTAGCAGCTCTCTTATTCATAAACAGCATCTCCTTAATGTCACGTATACCCTCTGAAATCATAGGCAGGGTTCAAGGAAGGAGCATAGGTCTTACACTCAGACCTGAATTTCAGTTGTAACTTTATCACTTAATAGCTATGGCAAGTGAGCATGTTACTTAGCCTCAGCTACTTCATCTGTAGCATGGGAATATTAATATCTCTTTCTGGTTTTGTGTGAGATTTGAATGCAATGAAATGTGCTAAAGAGCAGGAAAGACTGACAGCAGTACGTATTTAAGTTCGTTTCTACTCCCTCTGCTCTGATGGCCAACGTCTCCCCTTCATTTTGCCATCAAAAATTTTCAACAATCTGCATTTCCAGTTCTTTCCACACTTGCTCGTCAACCCCTGTAATCTGAATTCTACCCCTCTAAAGACCTCTCTAAGAAACCACTTTCTCTGTGTCACTGGGTGGACATGTGGTTGGAACTGGTCTTTTAAGACCACTGTGCTATTGTCTGCTTGGTCCTTGACCTCCCGAAGTCCCTGTGGTGCTCGATACTCTCATTTTCTCAGAGCTCTTTCTCCCTTGGCCTCCAGGATGTTGACCTCTCTTTGTCCTCTTACCTCAATGGCTGTATTCTTTACTTTGTGATCTTCCACAAAACATGCTTAGATGTAAATGTTATGCAGGTAATTGCCTTATATCTCTTTTCCGTCAGCACTTCACATGAGAGCTTCTCTAATTCCATGCTGTCCGATGTCACCTCTCTACAGATGACTTAGAAATCAACATCTAGGCGATGCTCTCTGCAGCTCATCTTAGATAGTCCTCCCAAGTCAACATGTAAAGATCAGACTCATCTTCTTTCCCTCATTGGTCTCTTTTCACTCAGTATACTGATCTGATGAAATCAGATCATCTTCTTAGTCTTTTTGTTGTTGTTGTTGTTAATGCGGTACGCGGGCCTCTCGCTGTTGTGGCCTTTCCCGTTGCGGAGCACAGGCTCCAGACGCACAGGCTCGGTGGCCATGGCTCACGGGCCTAGCCGCTCCGAGGCATGTGGGATCCTCCCGGACCGGGGCACGAACCCGTGTCCCCTGCATCGGCAGGTGGACTCTCAACCACTGCACCACCAGGGAAGCCCCCTCAGCTCATGTTTTTAATGCAGACATGTGGTTGGAACTGGTCTTTTAAGACCGCTGTGCTATTGTCTGCTTGGTCCTTGACCTCCCGAAGTCCCTGTGGTGCTCGATAGTTTGGACAGAACTCCTGTCCAAAACTACATGACAGTGATTCTCTGAGTGGTGTCAATATAATGTAAAAAACCCCACCATTTGAACCACTGATTTAAAAGTTGTCATTCCTTCAATGATACAACAATTAACTATATGACAAGCACTGTTTTAGGCACTAAAGACAAAATGGTGACCAAAACAGACACACTGTCTGCCATCCTGAAGTTTCTATTCCCGAAGGATGAGGCAGATAAGAAACAAGTCAACGTATAGTCAGGTGGCAGCACATGCTATAGAGAGAAGTGAAGCAGGATAAATCAGATGGGAAATGGACGGGAGGTTAGGAGTTGGCGTTGCACGGGTTGAGTCCTCAGGTCAGGCCACACTGAGAATGTGCTTGTGCAGAAACCTGGACGAGGTGAGAAAGTGAGCCATCAGGATATCTGGGGAGAGACTATCCAGGTGGAGGGAGAACAGCCCTAGCCTTTAGAGGTTGCGCAAGAGGCTACCATGGTTGGAGCAGAGTTGAGGGAGGAGCGTTGTAGGAGATGAGGTCAGAGGCATAGCAAGGGAGCTGATCCCTTAAGGCTTTGTAGCCATCTTTAGATCTCCAGCATTTACCTTGAGTGAGATGAGGAACCACTGGAAGATTAAAGAGAAAAAAAGTCATTTTCTGAAGTACCTTTTGAAAGGGTCCCTCTGGCAACTGTATGGCCCAAGGGTGCTGAGGGCTATTCAGATAGCACCCATCTTAAAAATAAAGATAATATTAACAGTGTAACAAACTACAGTTGGAGCGGTAACCAAAATACATCAGTCACAGTGGCAAGGACCGGTGTCTGTCCGGTTCCCCATCCACCATTGTACGCCAGTGCCCAGCATAGCTCGGCACTCACAAAAAATGAGTTAAAAAAAAGGGAGCGAATGAATGGTTGCCGTATAGCTTAGAGTAACTTGGGTAACAAAAAGACCCACGATGCAGTGCCTTGAACACCGTAAAAGTTCTTTCTCCCGTGACAACCTAAAGCAGTTTGGGGCTCAGGAGAAGAGTTAGAACACTTGCTCCACGCGATGTTTCAGGGACCCAGGCCAACTGCCTCTCTGCCGTCTTCAGCAAGTAGCTTCCAGAGCATTCGTGGTTGTCATCTCCGTTCCTGCTCCCAAGAGGAGAGAATAAGTGAGTGTCAAGGCATGAACCTGGTGAGGCAGGTTATTAGCCAGGCCTGGAAAACACACATACCCCTTCTCACAGCCTGTCGGAGAGAAGTCGGTCACACGGCCCCATCTACCTGCCGGAGGGGCTGTGGCTGCGCTGTCGCTGGGCGTGTGGCTCCCACACTGCTGTGCAGGAAAGGTGGGACGGACTTGTGGGGACAGCTAGCCAGCTCTTCCATAGGTGTCCTCTTACAGTACCGGGAATTCTTTTTGAATATGGATTAATTTATGAGTTTTAAGCATAATAAAACATAAAACAGAAGGATGCAAAAAGAAATTCAGATTTGCCATGAATCCTTTGTTAATGAGAATATTATCACATACCTTCTCTTAGAGCTCAAGGCTAGAATAATGAACTTGTTTTGACTAGCAGTGTTCATGCAGCCTTCAGACTGAGCTGTTTGTATACTGAGCGAAGGCATTGTTTGAGACTGAGCTGTTTGTATACTGAGCGAAGGCATTGTTTGAGTGTCCTCTGTAAAGGCTTTGTCAGCATTTTATAGTTTTAGAAGACAAATTTGTTTTTGCTCCAGGTGTTTTCAAGTGCTTCAGTGGTCAAACAAGTTTTGAGCCTAGCTGTTAATGCCAAAACAGAGATGGGGCCAGGGGAAAAAATTGAAAGTAAATTCCACAGTCTTAAAGCTAATTTTTTCAAAGCTTTTACTCTTTATAGATTTGAGGTCATTTTTATGATTGAGGAGAGTGGTTCTTAAAATTGTTTCTTCTGATACCCAAAAATTGTCCAAGTAAATTATATCATAGAAAATCTGTATGTTTTGAAAGTCACTGGTAGGCCTTCTATGAGGCAGAACTAGGCTTTATCTGTCTTTTGTTTTTTTTAATATTTATTTATTTAGGCTGCATCGGGTCTTAGTTGCGGCATGTGGGATCTAGTTCCCTGACTGGGGATCGAACCTGGGTCCCCTGCATTGGGAGCACAGAGTTTTACCCACTGGACCACCCCAGGGAAGTCCTATCTGTCTTTTTTTAATGCAATTCTAAAAGCAAATTTATCACATTCTACATAAAGACGTAATCTGTTCTTTGCTATTTCTTAAAATTACCTATTACCTTTAAAAGATCCTAACTTTAGAAGACTAATTAAAATTAAGTTAATGTAATAAGGCATTATTTTTAATAAGAATTGTACTACTTCAACTTCAATAAATGAAAACATCGATGACCTACTCTTTTACCACACCTAGAGAAGTGTTTGGGACATAAAACAGTTTAAAACCTTCAAAAGGCATGGAGTCGGCGTTTCTCATAAGACCAGCACTATTAACAACTACAGAGCGTTTGAAAGTCCAGTAGCATACTTCTCTTACAATGGAAGCTTTCTACATTTCAGCCAATATTTTGACCTGTACGTTCCATTTTCCCCTTCCCCCCATCTCAGTGAAGTGGGGAAATTGCTGATCTATTTCTTAACCTTCCCTCCCTAAACCCTTAGGCAAAGGATGCAAGTTAGTATCTATGAAATGCTTTGCAGCCATGGTAATAGGTACTTTTGTTACTCTACTCCTGGATCTTCACTACCTTTATTATTTTCCTTCTGAAAAAATTAGGGTAGGTTGCCAGTTGTAACATATTCTTCCCAGATTCCTGCTTCCCAAAGGTATAGGGGCAACCCAACTACCTTAGCAAAGGAACACGGTGTACTTGCATGCTGCTTTGGTGAAAGCAGACTGAATATTCACTAGTCTCAGTCATGTGGAGGACAACATGAAAACTGGAATTATTGTAAAGCTTTAGAGCGGAATACTGAACAATACTGAAAGTCACCCTTTGTCAATTACATGTATTAAAAACTCAGGTCCTTGGAGAGGTATAAAACACACAGATCAAACATTTTTTAAAAAGTGGCGGGGGTGGGGGGCGAGGGAGTTGAAGTTACTGCTTGTTTTAACCCTGGAAATCAGCTAAAATTTCTCACATTTCACACCTGCTTTTCTCAGAGCTTTTTATTGTAAAACATAGCTATCTCTTTTCTATAATTCTCAAAACCTGTATTGCTTAAATCTTGGTTCTTTCTGTTTTGGGAAAAAATCAGTCTTCTAACATTTTTCTAACTGAAGTATCTTTAAATTTAGATAATATTATGGTTTATTTTTTCTTCCTTCTTTCTGAATATTTCTTAGCCTTAACCTGAAGGTTTTGTTGGTTTTTTTTTTTTTCCTTTTTTGCGGTACGCGGGCCTCTCACTGTTGTGGCCTCTCCCGTTGCGGAGCACAGGCTCCGGACGCGCGGGCTCAGCGGCCATGGCTCACGGGCCCAGCCACTCCACGGCATGTGGGATCTTACCAGACCGGGGCACGAACCCGTGTCCCCTGCATCGGCAGGCGGACTCTCAACCACTGTGCCACCAGGGAAGCCCTGAAGGTTTTTATTTCTGCTGAAATAGTCATTTGTATTTACTGTAATTATAAATGTATTTCATTGATAGTGTTTTAAAGTGATCTGAAGGTAGAGGGTTGTGCTTCCCCTAGGAATTCATGTTTCAGAGCATCAGGAAAACCTAATGCTATTGCACTAGATCTTACACTAAAGATTTTGATAATCTATTGAAGATTACCAGTGAGAACAAAGATTCTTTGTCATAGATCCCTCTTTATGAGGAAGATCACATTCAGGTAATAAGAGCAGCTACACTTTGGCTTCGTGAGAGCCATTGTAGAGAGGCCTCTTCTAACTCAAACTTTAGAGGTATAAAAATGTAAGTATAATTGGATATGGTTATAATTCTTTTTTTTTATTTCTCAGATCCATTCTAAAATTATCTAACTGTGTAAATTATCTAAACATGTAAATTGGTGTGCAGTAATGGCAGACACAATCACTGTCTTACTAGTTCCTAGAACATCATCTTAACTGTGGGTAAATAGAAGCAAAATATTTCCTTGGAGATTTCACAGTTTTAGAAGTCATAATAACATCAACAACAACAGCTACTATTCATTAAAAGTACAAGGTATTATTTTAATGCTTTACGTGTATTATCTCATTTAATCCTATGACCACCCTATGTTTATTGTTGCCCTCCCCCTTTTCCAGATGAGGAAACTGAGAGTCAGGTAGGGTCTTACAGTTGGTAAATGGTGGAGCTAAGATTCCAACTGAAACGTCCTGGCTCCAAAGCCACCATTATAGCTATTATGGGATGCTGTCTCCCTTTGTTTTTATTCTTGATGGAGCCTAGGGTTTTTGTTTGTTTTTTGTGGCTGCGTTGGGTCTTTGTTGCTATGTGCGGGCTTTCTCTAGTTGCGGCGAGCGGGGGCTACTCTCCATTGCGGTGCGCGGGCTTCTCATCACGATGGATTCTCTTGTTGTGGAGCACAGGCTCTAGGCACGCGGGCTTCAGTAGCTGTGGTGCGCAGGCTCAGTAGTTGTGGCACATGGGCTTAGTTGCTCCGCAGCACGTGGGATCTTCCTGGACCAGGGATCGAACCCGTGTCCCCTGCACTGGCAGGCGGATTCTTAACCACTGCACCACCAGGGAAGTCCCGAGCCTAGGGTTTTAAACTTTAAGAATTCCAGACAGGTTGGCCACACCACCATAAATGGAAAATATTTACCAAGCCAACGATGAGTTATCCAGTCTTATTTTGTGAAGATTTTTGTATATGTCAATTTCATGGGATCATTGTGAACCTTAATCAGATATACTTTCCAACGGGCTTTTCATAAGGAGAGATTATAAACATGTAGATGCATACATGTTGCTTCGCTGTGTGTTCTTTATTTTGATAACACAGAATACATGGATTGCGCTTAATGGTCTCTTAATGCAGATATGAATCTTTGACTTCAACGAAATTCAGTTCCAGATCTCCAAGGCAGCTCTGTATTTGGGTCTCCCGAATGTAAACGAGCTCCTGTTTGCATATTTGTAATCTTCCTGCCTGGGGACGGCTTACTTTGTGCTCAGTCACCCGAGTTGTATTTAGAAACTGTTGGCCGTTTTTACAGAGGCAGTTAGAAAACCTTACAAATATACCTCCTGATAAAGCATTAAGCCCTCTTGGTCAGCCTGAAATACACGCTATTTGAAGTAAGTTTCGTGTTTATATTTTTTGTCCATCTTGGCTAATATAAAGATTAACATTAAATATCACAGAAAGAAAGGTTCTCAAGTTAACTCCATGTCTTTTTATGGCTATTTTATAGCTTAGATACAAGCTACCTATTACCCCAGATCATATTGTCAATATAGACTGAAAAGATGTTAAATAGACAATGAATGTTACATTGGCTTCTGATCACATTGGAGGTCAGATTCCTCAAGTCTAGCTCTAATGCCACCCTGGTATTCTGGGAGTCTGGGTTTTGTTTATGCTTAGCTATAAAATGTGGATAATAACTAACAAGAACGTTATAGACCACAGTGACCATTTCTGTGCTGCTATCAGATATCTTTGTTAATGGAATGGTAAAGTTCAGCATATAATTTTATGCCAGCAGTGTCTAATAAACTGTCATAATTTTAAAGATAGGACTCTGATGACTAGAAGTAATATCTGCTTGTTATCCGATGTTTCTATTTTAAAGAAAGGAGGGTCTGTTGTTGCATACGTCTTACCATTCCTACTGGGCAACAAACGGTTCGTTTTGTTACAGAATATGGAAAGTCTCAATCCCACACCATCTCCTGAAAGGATTGGACCTGATGATGTTGAACTGACATCTGATGGAAGGTAATTTTAGAGTTTTCTCCTTACACTGTTTATAAGAATGTGAATAGACTTTTTTTTTTTTCATTTAATTCAGTGTGCATTGTAAGAACTAAAAGGAGTAGAATTAAAGGACTATATGTTTACCAACAGTATTTTATAGCGAGGAAAATGTTTAAATGGAAAAATCTACCGTGGTGCTGTTAAAGGCAGATAACCATATTCCTGTTTTGTGTTGTTTCTAGTTTTGTTTCGTTTTGATTAATGTTTTTGTTTTGTGTTTGAATTTCATAAGAATTTTATTTAGAGCTACTGAGCTTCTAAAATAAATGAGATCATAATTTCAATGAATGAAAAGCATTGTTATAAAACAGAATGACATCTTACGATATTTTGTTTGTAGCAAAGAAAATGAAAAGGACTGCAGACAGACCCAGCATTCTGAGGTGAGTAGCTAACAAGTAAGATTGTGACTGTGACAGGTCTGTCCCTACATTGTTGAGAGTTAGTGTGAAGTATTATTAGCTTATCAATAAGGGGTGATGACATTCAGTGACGGGATTGTGATTGGTGAGAAAGACAAATGCCAAGACATGAAGATTCCTTGAGAAATCAGAAGAACTCCCCTCTTTTGCTTTTGAAATTCTTTCATTTTGCTTGTGAGGATAAACTTTAATAGCATGGAGATTACTCCTTAGGTTTTCCATAACATAAGACAAAACAAATACCAAAGCTACTAGTTTTATTTTCCATGATCTCATGCAGTTTTTAAGTGATTAAAATAAATAGTGAATTGTAGTGGATGTGTCAAAGAGATGATCTCATTAATTTTCAGATTAACATAAAATCAGTTCAAGTTATTAAATCCAATTCATTTTCTGAGTTTTGTGTCTTGTTTTAAGTAGACAACAGAGAAAAAATATCTCACTCCCTTCTGTGGTCTAGATCTTAAAGTTCTGGTGACCTTCCTGGCTTCCCTGTTGTCCTCTGGGGGCATAGCCTTGCTGACCCAAGTATTTGGTTTCCTTTGCTCCCGACGCTGGCTTCCATTCAGTGTTCTGAGCCTCATTTTTCATTCATGCATGTGTATGTAATCCAGTACTTCCAAATGCTTCCAGCTGCACCTTCAGTCTTATTAATCAGCTTTCTTTTTGGCAAGAGTTAAAGCGTTTCTCAACCTGTTCTTGGATTCTGACTCTTGATATATTAATTATACATAGAACTTGCCCTCTAACCCAGTGATTGTTCATCTTTCTTATACACTAACCTAACCCACTGATGGATTTATTCAGTAATATATATTGAGTCCTACTATGTGCAGGCGATGTGCTAGGAGCTGGGATTTAATAACAGCTGCAGTTCCTACCTCCATAAAGCTTTCCAGTCTAGCAAATGAAGAATTCAAAAGCTATGGACCCCCTTCTTAGAAAAATGCCCACTCACGTAAAATTTGGCATAAAATTGCTAGAAATGAATGGCCACCTGACAGCCCGCCTCCGCCGTGTCCTAGACGCCTCGTATCTCCTCTGTGCAGTTTCTCACGTGCACTCCTTCACTAACCAGCCAGACGAAGGCTGCTGCTTTTTGACTTGACAGATTCTGAGCCGTTGCTTTCATCTCTTATTTCCAACTCATTTATGCTTCCTTCCTTGAGACCCAGGCAACAAGCAGCCCTTCTTTCCTTGTCTCTAGTCACCTTTTTTCAGAGCCCAGCATCCCCATGATAGTGTTGTTTTAGTTTCCTTCTGTTTCCTCCTCTCTCTGCTCTCTTCCTCTGCTCACAGCAAGCACCTACTCATCATGCCACTGAACCTCATTTTAAAGAAAATGGCTTTACCAGCCTCCTAGAGAGTTCTTCTCAGTTATTCCCTTTTATGCCTGTATCCTTTAGGAGATAAAAGGGTAGAGAGCGGCCTTTGTGGATGAACTACGTAACTAACTCATAAATTCCAAGTGGCACCCAAACAAAATGGGTGCTGAACTCCGTTTACCTTGGTGTTTTTGTGGACAGCTCCCACAGCAGAGGATGCATCATGGGGAAGGAATCTCAAGTCTTTCTTCCATGGGCCAGGATCTATTCTTACTTGTGTCGTGCATGTGCATTTACCAATCAGCACCTAGCCCACTGTTGGCACTCCTGAAGCACTCACTAGTAATAGTCATTGTAATCATGGTAATTTCAGCTAGGAGATAAAATTAGGCAGTGAGTTAAAATCCAGACTGAGCTCTCTGTGTCATCTTTCTTTCACAACTGCACCAAAGGAGGGAAAAAAGACATCACTCCACAAGATTAGGATTGTGTTTCGACTTGTGACGGCATGTGTCTCCTTCACTGAAAGAAATGTATTTTATTACTAATGAAGGACTGTGAAAAGATCTGTCTTCCATTTCTAAACCTCTTTCCCTTGTCTACAGTCTATCATAATTTCCTACTTTTTAATATATGGAGCACTTTCTAGAACTTATACAACCCAAATAGTTAATCTGGTTTTCTGAGAATATCGCACGAATTCCTAAATCTCAGAGATGGAAAGGAAGTCTAGAGGTTGGTTGCCCCTAGTAAAATTCTGTTTGTTACTTTTTCCAAGTCTCCTAGAGCATCAGATTGAGATGCTAGAATTTACATGCCCACTGTGAATGGATATGATGATGTTTCCGATTTCATTTTCCCTTAAGGCAGATTTTGTCCTCATTAATATTGCCCTTGACATTTTTCCTTATAAACGCCCAGATTCATATATGATAACACGGCAGATGACAGGTGTTGGAGAAAGGTGCTTGGTCTTGTTTCACTGGTATTTTCATCAGAACGAGGAACACTAACCTTCACCGTCACAGATGGTCCTCCGAGGGATACACAGGCAGAGAGGGGCTGGCTCAGAGTCTGCTGCTCAAAGGCAAATGCCTGCACAGCTGTGACTGCATGTTTTAAATAATCATTTTGCAGCCCTAAGTGTGTTTTTGTTTGAAGGCATGCGTTGAAGAGTAAACATGGGCCTATACTTCGTTGCATGTCTTTTTACTTTCTTTTAATGATACAACTTATCCAAAAACAGAGTCTGCTGAGATCTCGGCTGGTCAATGAGAGTCATCCATTTCTAGGTCATCTGAATTTCTTAATGTGGTTTGCATTAAAATTCGTCTAGTGACACATTGGCGACGGGGAAAAATGTTAAGAGTCCCTTCAAAATGTCAAAGATTTAAGTATGATTTCTTCAGCTAAGCTTTGGAAAGGCTGACATTTTAATAAAATACCGTTGGGCTGTGGATGAAATAGGATAACATGTGCAAGAGCTGAAGCCCCCTGTTCCCTGAGCATGTGGAGTTCAAAGACTTTGTTCTGTTTGTTTTTAAACTCATTTGACAACTGGAAGTATCCAGGAGAGAGGTTGTCCTTCAAACTAGCAATTTCTAGATTCTGAAAGACAACACTGAAACATTTTCAGAGTTCAGTTTACAGTGGAGTGTATACCTTACGCTTCAATTTGATTCCGTTCAGTAAGTTATTTTCTGTTGTGCAAATATTTTAGGCTTCCGTCTAAAATCCAGACTAGTAAAATTACAACCTTATTCTTAATCTTTTTGTGAAGAAAGCAAAACATGTAAAAATTATTAAGTACATGGATGGGTATTACATTACCTGGAAGAGGTCCTTGTAGTCAGAAGTTTACGGTTGATGAAGTGTTAAATTCTTTCAAGATATTTTTACATTCTTTATGCTTTCTAAGCCTACTGTTTTAAAAGAGCTTAGAAGCATACCTTTGATAACAAACAGGACATTCATAATAAACAAAAGACTATTTCCCTTTTTCTTATCCTGCTTCCAAAAAAAAAAAAAATGGGGAGAGAAGATCAGACTTTCTAATCAAGCGTAAGAATTAATATTAATTGTCACAAGAGCTTAAGTGCAGGCTTTTATTTGCCCTGAGAAGGTTTGAGATAACTTCTGAAATATCCCTGTCTACGAGTGTTTATGAAACGGATGACTCTGTTATTTCAGTTTCGCTGTATCTCATGGAAGCTTTAGGATTTGTTACTGGCTTTAATATCAGAACCAGAAAAAAGATAAAAGCTGTATTTGTATAGATTCCTTTCCAATTCCATCCAGTCTCGAAAGGCTACAGAAGCTTCACGATTCAGATGAATTGGGGGAATTTGTTATGTTCATTTTCCTTTATTGTCAAGCCAAGCAGTAAATGTTTATGCTTCCATGTGGCCCTTCTGTTAACTCTGTGTGGTTCCTTCCTGTGCACACTGCCTTGTGCAGGGCACTGATACTGTCCTGTCCCGCTCTGGTGAGCTAGTAGTTACTGCTGCTTATCCAAATCCTGGGTAGGGAGGGAGAAGGGGTAGAACAAAAATTCACCAGCGATTTGATGCCAGGGCAAGAGCCGGATCAATAAAGTCAGGAGAGAAAAAGCCGGGCCCAGCCAGACAGGGACAAGTCCTAACAGGGATCAGGTGGATGGACTAATAGTTAATGGTTCCTTTCCCTGAATGTGAAATGTCACGTGCGGCCCCAGGCAAAATGAGCTCTCTCTTATTTGTTCCCTAGCACCCTGTGGTTTTCTTTTATAACATGCATGTGACTTGGCACTTATGTGATCAGTGAATCCCTTCCACACCAAATCCCCTATCTTGTTAATCCCTTTAATTCCAGTACCTAGCACATAGTACCTGTTCAATAAACACTTGCCCAATGAATGAATGGGAAGGGGAGGTAGCGTATAGATGGAATTAGCATTTCTTCTACAGTTATTACGGGCTGGCTGTTTTTATGCTACATGTTTTTCACTTAATCGTCACAACTTTATGAAGTTTTGTTTCTGTATGAGAGAAAAAGAATCTCAAGTACAAAGAAGTTTACTCATTGGAGATCTTGCACCTGGTCACCTGTATTTGAACTCCAGTCTCTTACTCTAAAACCCATATCTCACATACCCTATTGTCTCTCCAAAGAGCCAGTCCCTCAGTTTATTTCATGACATGAATATTTAGCATGTTTTCGTATGGTGCCACATTTTGGACAAGGGTTTAGCGTGTGACATCACAGCACAAGGATCTCTGAGTTGATAAGTGTGAAATGAATGTATTTACCCTGATTTAACTGAAGATACAATCTGTGTAAACAACAAAAGTTGAAACCAAAAATATTTTGGTATTTAAGAATGTCCTTGACATTTTAACAGTAATGATCTAGCCGGAGAAACAGACAAGCAAGTAGACAGGCACGATACTCTGCAATAAGCACTGTTAGAGAGTGGGAAGCAACCTGGTGAGGTGCCTCACCCAGACGAGCCTGACAGACGTTTGAAGGACGGGTAGGTTCTTGCTAGTGTTTTGCTATAGAGCCTGTGTAGCCTCCGAGCAGTATCCTGAGCTCCACGTGCCTGTAAACCCTGGGACCACACCAGCAGCCCACCCTGCAACCATAGGCAAGGTGACTGTGTCTGGTTCTGAGATCAGAAACTGGGAATCAGGCCTAAAGATGCAGCAGGCAAGTGAACGAGCAGCCCCGGGGACCGCTCGGAGCACAGCAGCGCAGCAGCGCGTGGGCGGATGTGCCGGTGAGTGAGCCCTGCCCAGTGTGTCCGTGGCTGTGTGAGCTCTCGTGGGTTTGCGTAGGACGCATCCCTCCCTTGCCGTGCAGATCAGCCGGGGGGCCCAGAAGCTCATGTGAGTTAATACAGGTCTGCGGTGTGAATGACACCCCGTTGCAGATGGTACAGTGCACGTCCTAAGCACGCATAACTGATGGCCCTGACTGGCCTCTGCTTGACTCCAGATACAGTGACCTCTTTGCTGTTCCTCAACACGTGCAAGATGACCGTGCCTCAGGGCCTTTGCACTTGCTTTCCTTCTTCCTGGAATGCTCTTCCCACAGAAGAGCATCTCCTTCGTGTCTCTGCTCACACGTCACCTTACTGGAAAGACTGTCCCTGGCCACCCAAGAAAACCGCAGGCCGTGGCCCGTACCTCCATCATCCTCCTTACCCTGCTTTGTTTTCTCCATGTCCATAGCACTACCTGACTTCTTTTTTTTCTTTATTAGCTGTCCCCTTCTTTAAGATTTATTAGGACAGAGACTTGACTTGGGCCACTGAAATTTCTCCAACATCTAAAAAACTGTCAAGCCCGTGGAAGGCCCTCAAAAATTATTTCTTAGATGAATGAGTAACTAAATTTTCTCTTTGTATCTCTAGCACCTGACATATCATAGACAGCCCTGTTATATGTATATAATATGGGATATATATTCTTATAATTGAATAAACTAGTACAATTTTGACCTGATTCTCTTTGTCAGAATAATAGAGTCCTATCAAGGTTGTCTATCCCAACACCCTACCCAGGGTGGTAATCGCTCCCTCTCCTGCATTTCTAACGCCCAGACTTGACTTGAACACCGTGAAGGGCAGCTCACCAATTCACAAGGTAGACTGCCGTGGCCTCACACCAAAATCGAGTTTCCAGAGCTTCCCTGAGCATAGCTGCGTGTCTCACACAGAGCCCGGCACAGAGTGGGTGCACCAACCCACGGTTGTTGAAGGAGTGAGTAAACCCATACGTTCCGGAGGAAAAAACTAAGGAAGAATTTTCTAATTTTGATTTTCTCACTTTGCGGTTGGTGCTAATTTGGATGTGGCAATCATAAAAAGTACACGTTTTCAATTAGCTTGTGTGTTTGCGGAACTGGGGGATTTTATACATGTCCTGTCAAGCACTGCAGGACTCTTGAGTGCCCTGAGGGGACACAGGGACCAGGGGGAGCAGAGCCGGTGACTGGTGTAGCGGGGGGTGCCGGCTGCCTGTGAGCCCGGCTTGAGGACTGCGGGTCTTCCCAGCAGCGTGCATTCCCGTGCCTGAGACATCAGCCTGGAAAACGCACGTTTCTCCAGGATGAGTCAGTTTTGTAAATCCTTCAGTGACTTTCCATTATCTACCACAGGCTCAAATCCAAACTTAGCCCAGTAGGCAGGGCGTCTGGCAGCCCAGCCGCTCGTCCGACCCCCTCGTCACGTGTGCTAAGGACCGGCACCCAAGCCTCTCGTCTCCGTGGTCGCTGTCCCCCACTCCTGCCCGCCTGTCTGTATGAAGTGCTCTCTGGCCCACACAGCCCCCAGACGCTGTTGTTGATCCATGATGGGAACGCAAGTGGCTCTCTTCTCTAATCATTTTTCATAATGCGTCCAAGACTCTGCCCCGCCCTGTCGTAGCATGTTGCACCTTGAATTGCAGTTTATATGCCTCCTCTCCCACTCCTCTCTTGAGCATCTCGAGATGTAGCAATATTTCACTCATCTTCCTATGGTGCCTAATAATAATAGAAAGAGGGATCGCTTCCATTTGTGTGGCCCTGCTCCAGGCACCGTGCTAGAGGCCTTTCATACCTTCTCTCAGATCTTCAAAGGAACCTTGCCAGGTTAGTGTTTTCAGTGCCGTTTTATAGATTAGGAAATGGAGGCTCAGAGGAGCGAAATGGCTCAGCTAGGGCACCGAGCTGCTAAACGTCAGTCACACTTCAATCCCAGGTCTGCCCGGAGGGAAAACTCATGTCTGCTCCTCTGCTGGTCAGTGGCTTCAAAGATGTTCCTCGTGAAGAAAGTGCCGTACTTACCACATGGAATCACATCTCATGTTCTTCCCTTTTATCTGTCTCTAAGTGTAACAGTTATTAGAGATCTTTATTGACAGAATGTTTATTTGCTGTATGAGGTTCTAACACGCATGCGCGCGTGCGCGCGCGGGCGCGGGCGCACACACACACACACACACACACACAGACACACACACACACACACACACACACACACGATAGGTGACTAACTGATGCTGTAACTTTTAAAAAGCTGAGCACCAGATTGGGTCATTCAGCTCTGTCTACTTAGGATTCAGCTCAGGGAACAAATGATTTTTGTGACATAAATGCATAATGTGTGTGTTTTTTTCCCTACAATAGACAAGCAGAATGTTTAAAGTGTCTTAAAGCCCCAGATTTACTTAGCATTTGCATCTTTCAGTAGCTTATCATGAACTGATTGGTGATATTTCATGTTATCCCAAATGTAAAGAGAATGCTTCATTTCATGGAAATATAGTAGTAAAAGCCCTATCTATTCCCCTGGTGATATCAAAGTAGGGTGAATAGCTATAAAAAGGAGGTGGAAGTCTTAGTGCTGCTTTATTTTAAGCATCAGAATATTTCTCATACATTAACAGAATCATTTATGATTTCCAGATGTTTGTTTTTTTTAATTTAATGATGGTATATTTGCTAAAATAAATTTCCAGTTATTCTCAAAGAAAATCTTTTGTACAGATCTGTGCTACTTGAGAATTGTATTTTGAGGCAACACTTTTATTTATAATTTTATGAGAGAGGAGAGTATGGCAGTGGTTGGGTTTTACCCGATGCCAAAGGACAAGGTGAAAAAGACTGAATTTCAATGCAGTGTTTTAAACATAAAATCACTTAGTTAAAAGAGCAGCCTTTGGGGGAGAGTTTTCCCATCCCCCAGACATCCTAGCCTGGTGTGCGTGCCACCGATAAACAAAACCAAGGAAACAAGCCACAGTTACATATTTGTAAGGTATAAATTATGCATCTCTGACTTGCCAGCTCCTGCCTTTTTACTTACCAAAAAAAAAGTCGTGCTCCCTGTGTAATGTTGGCTCATTTCCAGAATGTGTATTCCTTACCGCTTAGCTGCTAGCTGCGACACCAGACCCCCTTGCTGTCTGAATTTGCACAACAGTGCATACCCAGAGCTCCTCCATAAATAGTCTGTTCTCCTCACACTCGAGGCAAAAACAACCACAGGAAATCTGGGAATGTGCAGCTAGCCCCGCGTAATGGATCTCAGCCTGCAGGGCCAGCAGGAGAGCACACGTGTACGCAGCCTCCGCTCCTGGCCCTGCAGCACTGTTTACCTAAGGGGCCAGGAAGTCTGCGCGCAGAAGACACCATGTTGCTGCTGCAGCCTTGGCGACGGCACTAGCTGAGTTTTGGGTTTTCGTTTACAGTCTGGAGAGCCGTCCTCCTTTAAGGAAACACAAACTCCTTTTCCCTCCTTCCTGGCCCCAGTCAGTAATCATCCAGACTGTCAGCTGCCAGCAGTTATCAGGAAGAGCAGCCGCAGAAAGCATCTTGTCTTTCTTCCAGAAGCAAAGTTAAAGGAGCGCAGACGGATGGTCGCTTTTTGCATGCAAGTGGCCAGCTAGCATCCAGGGGGCATCAACCTATGATTTCGGTTTCCGTGCCGGGGACATCGGCAGCTGTGGCTTGGGAGGTTTCACCCAGCAGGAGTGGAATTGCTGCGGACGTGTGGGGGTTTTGATGAGCAGTAAAGATTTGGGGACATTGTGCTGTTATTGCAGGACCCCACCATGAAGATCCAGGAGCGTCCCAGCCTACCTGACAGCAAGCTGCAGAGGACTCCAAATGCTGATGACCAGCAAGAGAGCTTTGTCTCCGGAGCGCCGGAGCTGGACCTGACTGCATTGTGCGATGAGAAGAGCTGGGAAGGTAAGGTCGTCTGCTGTTTGGATGATTTAATAGTGGAAAAGCATATGTAAATTAGCAGAAAGGAGAAGCATGTTGGATGTGTGGGTGAGAGCGAGAGCTGTGTGTGCAGAAGTAAACCACATTTCTAAATGACTGAAAATCCTTCCCCTGACATAGGAATGTGTCACGTTCAGTGTTGCCAAGAGTAACTGCAATCTATGAAAGAAAATGTGCTTATCCTTTATTATAGTGTCACCTTGCAGTCCTTTTTTTTTTTTTTTTTCTCATTTTGACTCTCCAGGGGCGCTGATGTGTGAGTGCCTTTTTCCCTCTAGGAGTACAAGCTGAGTAATAGGGAACTGGTGTGCATTTAGGGTTTGCTGTCAGTGTAACTGCTTCCCCCTGCTACATGCCCACCATCCACCTCCTTTGCTAAGTCTCCTCCCCATTTTTCAAGATGATTTTGATCTGCTTTGATTCTATGTTTGTTTTTATGGATAGAATTTTTAAATCCAGGTTAGCAAAGAAGGAATTTGCTTATCAGGAAAGCACTGAATAAAAGTGCTTCTTCTTGAAAGCCTGTAATACATTGCTTTAGATTGGTTTTTCTACAGACTTTTGACAAAAACGTTAGAAATTTACTTCTGCGGAAGAAGAGGGTATCCTCATCTTGTCAAAACTGTATTTCAGGGAGGATCCTGCAGCAGTTCTGTCAAGCTGCTGTTCTTCCATTTTCCATGTGTCTGCATCCAAACATATCAGTGTGTGTCCAAAATAAGTGCCCATCTGCCTCTAGGCCGTATGTGTGTTTGAAGGCTACAGAGAGGGAGAAATTGTGCTCCTGAGTTCAGAACAGCAGCCTGATTTAACACAATGACTTAGCAGAGAATGACAACTATTAAGAAAATCAGTCTTTTTCAAAAGCACCTGAGTTTCTTGTCTTCTGCCCACCCCTTTTTAACCAAAAAGTATTCATTATGTTAACGATCTTAGATGAAGGGCCAAAAGATGATCTAAAAAGAGCACAAGGTGAAAAATAGTGGCACCCATGATGCTCCTTGCATCGGGCTTTAGGGAAACAAAATCAAACTGGTTTTTTATTCTAATTTTCCCTCTTTGCAATCTAAGAAACGTGTTCCAGTTCCTTTTGTTGTCGTTTTGTTTTGTTTTCCCCGTGTAATTAAGCAGTGGCTCTGAGATTTTGTCAGATCGTCCCAGCCCATAATCTGTCCACTGGGGGAAGAATTCCGGGTTTTTTGTTCTGTTTTTAAGGGATCCGTTCCTGGCTGGTGTTCGTTGTTGTTCTTTTGTGTACTTTGAAATAATCAGGTGTGCTTTTAATTCATACATTAAAAACAACCTTACCACCCCACCAAAAAAAAGTCCCACGGTAGCCACTGTCACCCAGATAAAACAAAAACAGTAGCCAAAATCAGTGCTATGTTTGGGTTTCAAGAATATGGTCTCCTCATATCATTAACATACAGCTCTAGATAAAAACTAGGACTTTGGGTCAGAATTCAAATTGGCCATATTATCTTGATGATTTATTGAGGAAAGGGGAAGGTAGATTCTTCCTCCTCCTACTGAAGTGGACTCAGGTGTTGGATTGTTTTTACTTTGGTTAATCATAAATGTATAGTCTCTTCCAGCACACTTAAAGAGGCTAAATATAAAACTGAAAAATCTCTCCAGAGTGGGTGAAAGCTAACTTATTGTTTCCTTAAAACTATTTCATCACTTAATGTAAAGAACTTTCTGCCAGATAAAAAGTAAGTTGAAGGGACCAATATTTTATTATATTTTGTATTAGAAAAGTAGATGAATTTTTTTTTTTTTTGCGGTACGCAGGCCTCTCACTGTTGTGGCCTCTCCCATTGCAGAGCACAGGCTCTGGACGCGCAGGCTCAGCGGCCATGGCTCACGGGCCCAGCCGCTCCGCGGCATGTGGGGTCTTCCCAGACCGGGGCACGAACCCGCGTCCCCTGCATCGGCAGGCGGACTCTCAACCGCTGTGCCACCAGGGAAGGCCCTAGATGAAATTTTTAAAGCTTATGGCCAGAAAGAAATACATTTTACTGTGCTTGGGAATGTGAATTGTGTTATCCATGTAATTTATGAAATAAGTAGTTTTAACGTTTTTGGTTTTGTTTTGCCGATTACTGCATTTGTCATTGAACTTGCATATCTCAGAAATCTACGTGGATTCATTTCAAGGCTGTTTAGATCATTTGGTTACTGCTTTCAGTATATTTATATGTATATTCATTTATTTTAAAGGTCCACTTTACATTATAGCAGTAATATAGCTGTAAGTCTAGTCAAAGGAATTTTTGCATAGAGCGTGGCTAAGATGAGAGCAGTCAGTTCAGTCACTGAACTGAACCACTTTTTCTATAGCTTCAGTAAGAAACAACATGGTGGCTTTCCAGTAAGGAATTAACTTGGCACTCATTTAAACGGTGGATGTGAAACCAGTGCAACAAAATACATAAACAAAAGGAGTAGTTACCGAAACCGTATGAGCCAGTGTCCCTCGATAGGTCTCCGTCACTAGTCTCCAGACCACCGTGTCGTGTAACCCCCTCTTTTTGGTTTGCTTAGTCTCCATCCCCAAGCCGTAGTTCATTCTCCTTCACAGAATATCAGGGGAGACAGTACTTAATGAGCAGCCTGCTGGTACTGTTCTCTGCCGTGTATGCTCCCACGTGGAAATGATGCTCTCTGGCTTCTGGGGCATATGGTATCAGGGAAATAAAAAGAAAAATGAAACTGATAATAGGTTCCATAGGCTACGTAGAGTGGAACCCTCTCAAAGTGCATGTGGGATCACGGTCTAGTTGTGCTTGTTGACAGATACATAACACATGCTTGATCTTCTTTTTTCTCTACGTGCAGCTATGTATTAGGGCACATTATTTGATCTGTCCACGTGACAGCAACATCATCATCACTCTTTCTAGGGTTTCCGCTCTCCAAAATTAAAGGAATACACAAATCAAATGAACTCGTCTTCCTTATTTAAAGTCCTTGAAAGTTACATAATTAGAATGTTGCTAATCGGCCAGTTCATGTTGATTTCCACCCCTTGTGGAAGGACCGAGATGTAAACACTCGGTTACTCTATTAGATTTGTCCTGGTGAAATCAGCTTTGAAAGAACATTTTTTAAAGGACATAAAATACTTCAGATATCTCATTCATCACTTACTGCTTATCAAAAATCACTGTAGAAAGGAAATTCTCTAAAAAAAAAATGATAGAGAAGCCAGGGATCTTAAAGATCTTACAGTTGAGCCCTCCCATTATACAGCTAAGAAAGCTGAGGCTAAAAGAGGCGACATGATGATTCAAGATCACTGTCTCCCGACTTCCACCCTCTTTCTGAGCAGTGCCGGTTCAGTACCACGGCAGGCAGCGGACCATGAGGTTAAGAGGCAGACACATCGAGAGTTCAGATCATGGCTCTACCACTTAATCAGCTTTGTGGACAAGGTAGTCAGCCTGTCTCCGTTTGGGCCTCGGCTTCCCCATCTTGTAATAGGTGACACAGTACCTAATAACGTGTAGTAACTATAGTAGTATCTACTTAGTATGTTTTTGCAGGATTAAATGAGCTAACATAGGCAGAGTACTCAGCACAGTCACTTGTTGGGCACTGAGTGAGTGTTAGCTGATGTTGCTTTTTTGTTTGTTTTAACTTTTTATTTTCTCTTGGAGTGTAGCCGATTAACAATGTTGTGATAGTTTCAGGTGCACAGCAAAGGGACTCAGCCATACATATACGTGTATCCACTCTCCCCCAAACTCCCCTCCCAGCCAGGCTGCCGCATAACATTGAGCAGAGTTCCCTGTGCTATACAGGAGGTCCTTGTTGGTTATTCATTTTAAATATAGCAGTGTATACATGTCAGTCCCAAACTCCCTAACTATCCCTTCCCCCCATCCTTCCCCCCAGTAACCATAAGTTTGTTCTCTAAGTCTGTGAGTCTGTTTCTGTTTTGTAAATAAGTTCACTTGTATCATTTCTTTTTAGATTCCACATATAAGGGATGTCATACGATGTTTCTCTTTCTCTGTCTGACCTACTTCACTCAGTAGGACAAACATGCACCCCAGTGTTCATTGCAGCTCTGTTTACAATAGCCAAGACATGGAGGCAACCTAAATGTCCATTGACAGAGGAATGGAAAAAGAAGATGTGGTGCATATATATATAATGGAATATTACTCGGCCATTAAAAAGAATAAAATAATGCCATTTGCAGAACACGGATGGACCTAGTTGATGTTATTTCGGATTGATGGTTACTAAGTTTCCCTCTAACTTGGATAGTTTGCGAGACTATTGGAACAATTTAATAGGACAGCCATTGTTCTAAGATTAAATTTTGGAATTCTAAGGAAAATTTTATGAAAGGATTCCCCCAGTGAAGACCCCTCACCGGTGGGGCTTCCATGTTTCTGCATCTGGGATGTGCAGGGACCTCCAGTGCTGCCGAGGAGCCTCCTGGGAAGACAGTGCAACATCACGACGAGTAGGAATGGCTCTAAATAGCATATACATAGGTGGTAATGAGACATGGAAAGCATCAGCTCCCTTAATTCTGTGCAGATTTCTTAGAGATAAATCATCAGTAGTCAGTTTTCTTTGTGTAGTAAATGGATCCAGCCAGCTAAGCAGAGAGGAGCTATGTCCCAGTGATCACGTTAGCATTAGTCAGGGTTGTATTCCCTCTTCCTGCAGTGAATCTCCTTCATTTCCATGTGTGCTGTAAGTGTCTGAACTGGAACTCCCCCAGGACCTCTTCTTTTTTATTACTTAGGTAGCAAGCATGCAGCTTTTATCTCTGTTATTTCTGACCTGCTGTGATGTCAGCTAACCTGGGCGGATTAATTTTTAATAGACGTGCCATACTTAAGTCCAGAGTTCTTTGTGGCCAGACACATGGCTAAAACCAAAACCACCGTACCCAGGGAATTCTGGTCCAGATATGAAAACGCTTTTGCTTTATGTGGTCCTTTAAGATGAAAATCCAGTTTGAAGCCTCAACTCTTTTCTCTTTTCCTTTGAATAATTGTCTTGCAACATATTTGTCTGTTTCATTGCTCTAGAATTACTGATTAAAATATAAAATATTTCCCAAGCCCTCAGTTGGGAATGGTCAGTGAACACAGTCTCAGACTCGCTCTCTAAGCAGGTAGGTAATGCACAGGACATGCTGTCACAGACTACAGGGCTGTTCTCGCTTTGTTCTTGTTATTCTGTTTGAGCGCCAACTATCTTTGAACGCCAACTATTCTTAGATCACTTCAAACTAAAACAGAGGAATAGTTGGTCTTACTGATTCTTTAGTTATATTGAACTATGTATTACATGTAATTATATAACTCTTTTGAGTAGGAGCCTTAAATTATAAGACTGTATAGAATGAAAGAAAGAGAGAAAAATGAGAGAGAAATCATTTAAGCATTTCATATTGCATAGATGAGAAACTTCTGTTCTATCTGCAGCTAATGATGAAACATGTCTTTTTATTTTGTTAAGGTTGAAATTCTTTTTTTTTAACATCTTTATTGGAGTATAATTGCTTTACAATGGTGTGTTAGTTTCTGCTTTATAACAAAGTGAATCAGTTATACATATACATATGTTCCCATATCTCTTCCCTCTTGCATCTCCCTCCCTCCCACCCTCCCTATCCCACCCCTCTAGGTGGTCACAAAGCACCGAGCTGGTCTCCCTGTGCTATGCGGCTGCTTCCCACTATCTATCTATCTTACGTTTGGTAGTGTATATATGTCCATGCCTCTCTCTCACTTCGTCCCAGCTTATAAGGTTGAAATTCTTAATGGTCTTATATTTCTCCTTTTTTATTTATTTATTTACTTATTTATTTTTGGTACGCGGGCCTCTCACTGCTGCGGCCCCTCCCGTTGCTGAGCACAGGCTCCAGACGCGCAGGCTCAGCGGCCATGGCTCACGGGCCCAGCCGCTCCGCGGCATGTGGGATCTTCCCGGACCGGGGCACGAACCCGTGTCCCCTGCATCGGCAGGTGGACTCCCAACCACTGCGCCACCAGGGAAGCCCTATTTCTCATTTTTAAATAAGTGAATTTCCTAGAGATTATCATACCAAGTGAACTAAGACAGAGAAAGACAAATGTCCTATGATACCACTAATATGTGGAATCTAGAAAAATGATACAAATGAACTTATCTACAAAACAGAAATAGACTCACAGACATAGAAAACAAACTTATGGTTACCAGAGGGGAAAGGGGATGGGGAGGGATAAATTAGGAGTTGGGGATTAACAGAGACAAACTACTGTATATAAAATAGGTAAACAATTGTAAAGCAATTATACTCCTATAAAGATGTTAAGAAATAATAATAATAAATAAATGAACAAATAAAATAGATAAACAGCTAGGACCTTCTGTATAGCACAGGAAACTATATTCAATATCTTATAATAACCTATAATGGAAAAGAATCTAAAAAAGAATATACGTGTGTGTGTGTGTGTGTGTATATATGTATACATATATATCTGAATCACCTTGCTGTACACCTGAAATTAACACAACATTGTAAACCAACTATACTTCAATTAAAAAATAAACAGAATCATACAGTAAAAGGTAAAAATTTAAAAAGTGAATTCAAGAAACAGTGTCACCCATAAGCTACAATTTCTTTAGCCATGTACTTTATATATACCACTGGTGACACTAGGAAAATGACACATTTTGTCTTCTTGTCAGTGAAGCGATGGGTCAGAATGGAGCCCCAGAAGACAGCTGTGTTAACAAAAAGGCAGTCTGAGGGATGGCCCCACGTTAGTCACAAAGCATCAACAAGCACATGAGTAGTATTTTGTAGTTAACTCAGGATCACTGTATATTTTTTACTAGAGACATGTTTGGTTAATGGTCACAAACACATACTGTCTTTGCAGAAATTTTGGTGCACAGAGACTACAGAGTTCAAGCTCAAAGCAGAGATTAGTTGTAATATTTTTTAAGAGTTATATCTGCTAGATTCAGACAGATTAAAGGGCTTCAGGACCTCAAGTAACACCTTTTCAAACTGAGTTTTGATGAGGAGAAATGTAGACAGCACACCCATGCCAACATCAACATCAGACTTTGTTTAGCTGATGCCCTCTGTCCTCACCAACCACCGAGCCCTTCCCCCAGGGGTTTTGCTCCTTTGCCACTTGGCAGTGAGGTGGTTGCGTGCTGCTTTACTGTTCAAGTCATCTTAACCCTTTCCCTATCCTGGTTCCATTGATTTTAGTCCTTATAGAAAATTACTCCTGTCTTATGAAATATCATGAAATAGACGATGTCATCTACTCAGCTTAATAGTCCCATCTTCTACAGCTTTATACTACATTTTTGTTCTTTTTCTAGGAATTGCTTTCCACTCACCTTCTCCTTCCCTCATACCCCCTCACCTCGCAATCCATTTTCACTCTTTCCTGTTGGCATTTCCAGAGCTGCTCGTATCTGAGCTCTGCCACTTAGGGGGGGCCAGCCAACAGCGTCAGTGCAAACAATGAAACAACTTCTGTTCGTCTCCGGCTTTAGCCGTGTCTATCTACCAGCATATTCTCTGCCACTCTTTAAGACTCGATAGGCAAGACTCTGTCTTTAACATGCTTTCATTTTTCAAAGTATTTATAGTATCATCTGTGTTACCAGATAACTTGGTTGTCTTTAAATTTTGAGAACCTGTGGGCCTCATCCCACGTGAGGTTCATTTTTTTAAATTAATGCGCCTAACTCTCCTACTGTACTGTGGGGTTTAAAATATTTTTGAGACAGCCATCCTTGTCCTTGAAGCACCTGGCACATTCTGAATTGAAGCACTGTCCTGGAGGAGAGGAGACTGGGTTTCTAGACCCAACTCTTGTCATTGATTAGGTGTTTGCTCTGGAATTCTTTGGGTTTCAGTGTCCTTATGTGTAATCCGTTGGATTGAATCAGTAGTTCTCAAACCTGACTGCATTTTGGAAGACTTGGGAAGCTTTCTAGAGAGTGTGTGTTTGCGTGTGTGTGTCTCACACATATGTGGACCCTCACCTAAAAATTCTGCCTAATTGGGTGCTGTGGGGACCTGTACGGTAGGAGTTATTTATACTTCTCTCTCTGACCCTAATGTGCAGCCAGCTTTGAAAAGTCACCAGGTTAGATGATGTATGAAGTTTCAACCAGCTTTAATGTTCCGTGATTACAGTATGATCTTTTGAAGTAAAATACTGAGTAAGCACTTGTTGAAGATAATTTTGTAGATTTTAGAAATACTTTGATAGCTGAAGGAGCAATTGTTCCATGATTCAAACTGTGGGAATCCCAGAATTTAAGATCATGGCCAAATTCCAGCCTTGTGTAAATCACGGTATCCACAAGTGTATTTAAAGCGTAATCTTTTCTTGTTTTTTTAATGAAGGAGAGGATTACAAATGAAATACCCTACATCATCTGAGATCTATCCCGAAAATATGTCAGATAGGATTTTTTTAATGAGGACAGAAATACATTGAGGTGGGTCTTGCAGTGAAGGGAAATCAATATCATCCTATTCCCTCCCAAAATGACAAATCAGGATTTTGTGCTAAGTCTGTTTTTTTTCAAGCGTGTCTAAAATAATTCATACTGATTTGTCCTTTGTAAGGCTTTCTTTTTTTCTGACTAATTTTATGCATGTATCTTACTTTAACTGTAGTCTTAAGTAGCCTCTGAGGTTTCAAGTACAGAGCATGTGTTTTAAACATGCTAAATCCTAACGTGCTAAGCAGAAGCGCACAAAACAAGCTTATTGAATGACCTCAACGGAGGCCGTAAACTCCTAAACCGATGGGGTCTCACAAGGTTCATGTGATTCCTTAGTGGTTTCCGTGAGGGATGTCCAGCCATGATGCCAAACCACTCCCTCCCAGGCACACGTGAGTTTCTCTTCCATAACACCCTCAGATGGAGAAGTTACCAACAGGGATCTGTGGGGAAAGTTGGAAGCACACACTGTTCCTCAGGGCAGCCCTAGCACATTCTCTTTTGAAGGCAAGTGAGGGTGGAGACAGAGGGTAGATGATGGCTGTCAGTTAGATTTGCTGATTCCGGTCAGGGCATAGTGTCCCGAGTTACAACCTTCCATCTAAAATGTGAAACTGGGAATTCCCCGGTGGTCCAGTGGTTAGAACTCTGCACTTCCACTGCAGGGGGCACGGGTTCTATCTCTGGTTGGGGAGCTAAGAACCTGTAAGCCGTGCAGCACAGCCCAACGAAAACTAAACAAATAAATAAAATGTGCCTCCCGAGTTCAGTTCCTCCTGATGCATTCAGAAAACAAGTGTGCTCTGAAGAACCATTTGGCCTCTTACCTTGTTCTTTTCCAGAGCCCACCCCGGCTTTCTCCTCGTGGCAGCAGGAGAGTGTACACGCTGACGAAGCACGCCTCTCCCCGCAGGCAGGGCGCCTGATTCGGCAGCTCCTGGATGAGGACAGCGGCCCCATGCTCTCTCCCCGCTTCTACGCTTACGGGCAGAGCAGGCAGTACCTGGACGACACGGAAGTGCCCCCTTCTCCCCCCAATTCCCATCCTTTCATGAGGTGTGTTTCTTTATGTCGCAGATGCGCAAAGGTACCATCCCTGTAACATTAGAAGACCTAGGAATGTTGCTGATGGCTAGTAGTTTTTTTAATTAAGTCGTACGTAGATGGAGGAACATATTTGAGACTCTCCATCCTAGTGCACACCCTCTGTTGTAAGTTTTCACTTGACCTGTGGCCCAACTACAGCATCGTCAGCTGCATCTCCATCAGCCCCTCCTTTCCAGAGTTCTCTCATATTTAACCGTGAGGTCCACTGTGCACGTGTCAGTCCTAGCTTCGCCGAATGTAAAGGTGAGCTGGAGAAGACTGGACCTATGGCAAAGGCAGGACATGCAGAGCTCAAGGTCACAACATGAATTAGCAGTCAGCTTTCTTTTATTCGAGAGGATAAACACGGTGTGGACGGTCCCGCCCACCCCTGTCTACCCCATCCTTCATCCCTCATCCCCAGAGCCCCTCCCAGCAGGCGGTGACTGTTCCTAGGGAAGCTGACCCCGCCCTGTGTCCCTCACAGGCGACGCAGCTCCTCTCTGGGCTCCTATGACGATGGGCAAGAGGACCTGACACCTGCGCAGCTCACGCGAAGGATTCAGAGCCTGAAAAAGAAGATCCGAAAGTTTGAAGACAGATTCGAAGAAGAGCGGAAGTACAGGGTGAGCGTCCTCGCCGGCTTCCCTCCGTCCCCCGCCTCCCTCGACGTGATGTATCTGAGTGTCAGCGAGTCAGAGAAGTGATAAAGGGGAGGGGAAATTTCTAGGGAATCTCAAGACAAAAAGGCAGTAAGCACTGGGTAATAAACCCTGATAAACCCCAGACACCATGTATCAGCAAATTCCTTGCACGGGTGTATCCTTACAAAGGAACGGAATGCTTTCCTCAACGTCTTGTAAATTGATCAGTGAACAGGGACGGGAAAAATCATTAAATGAAGTATTTCGCTTGCCTAAAACGTAATTCCAGATTATTTTCTAAAATTTTATTAGTACTGACCTCATTCTACTCTCAGCTCTATCCTTAGTATTTCTCACAAGAGTGGCAAAAAAGGCATTTTTCGTGGTGTTTGTAGTGTAAAATATCATATACCCCTCTGCTTTCTATCCTGTTAGCCTGACAGGTTGAACCCTACAAATAAAAGAGGCCATGGGCCTCATAGAAGTCCATGATCATAAAAATCCAGAATTTTGCCTCTGAGGAATTCTTTGAAAGCATCAAAAATAACCAGATAGGGCTTCCCTGGTGGCGCAGTGGTTGAGAGTCCACCTGCCGATGCAGGGGACACGGGTTCGTGCCCCGGTCCGGGAAGATCCCACATGCCGTGGAGCGGCTGGGCCCGTGAGCCATGACCGCTGGGCCTGCGCATCCAGAGCCTGCACTCCACAACGGGAGAGGCCACAGCAGTGAGAGGCCCGCGTACCGCAAAAAAAAAAAAAATAACCAGATAGTATTAAAAAATAAATAAACAACCAGATATAAAGAAGGATAATGGAATTGCACCTGTGAAGTTGCTCTGATTAATCACGGTTCATTTATTGTTCCAGTGGAACTCAACTTTTCCTTCCTGTTTAAAACAAACTGATTATCAAACTCTTCTTTTTCCTGCCCCAATTCCAAAACATTTACTCAAGATTTCCTTTTCTCAGCCTTCCCACAGCGACAAAGCAGCCAATCCGGAGGTTCTGAAATGGACAAACGACCTTGCCAAATTCCGGAAACAACTTAAAGGTAGGTAAAGCTCTAGACCTACGGTGTGGTCTCCGGAGAACAAGCCAGGTGCAGGAGCTGCGACCTCACCACGTGCTGAGTGCCACTCGCTGCTAAAATATTCCAGGAAAGACAAGTTCCTTGAAGCTGCTTCCCAGGGCTCTACGTGTTCAGGGCACACTTTCTCCATGTCTTCCCATGGCCTCAATCACGGGGAAACCCAGATCAGCTAAGATGCAAATTCGGCAGCATAGTTTTTACTTCCCTAAATCACTAATATAAGGATGATGGTTTCAACTCGAAGGACCTGTTTAATCCAAGGCTTTATTTGCTATGGAATTAAGACATAGAACACAGATGGATATGAGAAGGATTTGGTCCCTGTCCCTCAAAGCGCTTGCTGTCTTTTAGGACACAGAGTCATATATGCAATAGAATAGAATACAAAGTGAAAATAATTCCAATATGAGGTCTATACGTCATACAGAAAAAGTTGGCCAGCACTTGGGCGCTACATCTGCAAATACCTGTAAACGCTAAGGGAATCAGTGTAGGAAGACATCCGCCTCATTCTGAGAACAGCAAACAGGTTGGTGTGGCTAACGCATGGCTGTTAAAGAACTAAAACTTTCTCAGGAATTAGGGTTAGGAAATCATACCAGAGAATCCAGGAAGACGTTATCATTTTTCTTGGGTTTAACACAATAACCCAGGGATTTCGACTGATATTATAATTAGATACTTTCTGGGGGAAGAAAAGACAAGGCTAAGCAGTCATTAACAGCACAGAGAAACAATCTGGGTTCAGCAGACGTCAATTCCCATACGTCTCCGCCCCCAAATCTTTTCTCCTAGAGTCAAAACTGAAGATATCGGAAGAGGACCTAAGCCCCAGGATGCGGCAGCGAAGCAATACTCTCCCCAAGAGTTTCGGCTCCCAGCTTGAGAAAGAAGATGAGAAGAAGCAGGAGCTGGTAGACAAAGCCTTAAAGCCTAGCGTCGAAGCCACGCTGGAGTCCATCCAAAGGAAGCTCCAGGAGAAGCGGGTGGAAACCAGCCGTCCTGAGGACATTAAGGTGTGATTCTCTGAAGGCCCCGAGCCGACCGCCAATCCTAAAGCATTCCAGTCAGCGTGGTAGGATGGCAGGGCACGTCCCAGGGTCCCAGTGGGAAGGGTGGTAGAGCGACACCTTCTTAAACCTCCCACACTCTGAGACGTCCAGAGAAGCAGATAAAACAAACTCAGAGTGTTTTAACTGGAGGGACTTTGGGTTTGGACTGCAGACTGAAAGCAGGAAACCCTGTTGTACAGATTGAAGAATGGACTTGTTTCAGTTAATAGACAGCGTGGTGACTCTCTGAGGATTAGAGACAAGCCTTTGGGAATGTGTGTCCTGTAACTGTAGTCATTGCCGGAGCCGGTAAGCTGAGCCCCATGTGCCTTGCAGCCTTGTTTACCTCAGTCCAGCGTGCCTTTGCCCACGGCATGGGAGATAGGAGTACTCATGGGTGACGATTCTGCTGTGCTGTCTGTGTTTCCAGTAAGACACCAGGAATAGCTAATTCCTAGCTTTGGATCGAGCTAGGGAGGGCTGTTGTATAAACATTCTTTTTAACCTTACCGTGGGAAATTTGTTTAACTAAATAAAGAAGTCGGGACGTTCACAAATATTTTCCCCTTTCTCATTTTCTATCCTTGTGTTTATACAGGATATGACCAAAGACCAGATTGCTAATGAGAAAGTGGCCCTGCAGAAAGCTCTGCTATATTATGAAAGCATTCATGGACGGCCGGTACGTGAATGCATGGAATTTGCTGATTGGGGTAAATTACCTGGCTTTAGAAGGGGATCTTCTACGTTCAGTATTTTGCAGATGAGGTTCCCCGATGTTTAAAATACTCTGTATTTTCACCAGAAGTAAGCTTTCGGAAGGCTACACCAATGATACGAGTTCCACTCTCCAGTAGGTGCTAAATTTCAAAAAGCTCCAAAGAAAAATCAGTTTGCAACTAAAATGTAGTCACTCGTGTCTACACGTGCTTCGAGGGGAAAATGGTGGTGGGGGATATAAATCGGTGCACAGAGCCCTAGAGTGAGGAGACGTGCCTGCCCCTCTCTCTGCCCCCATAAAGCTGTCATCGCCGCCGGCTCTAGGCGTTCTTATCCATAAAAGGAAGGTGCTAAACTAGAATGATCTGCCCTAAAATTCAGTTTCTCTGCAATGCCGTTTGCAACCTGTGTTTGTAGAGAAGTTCTAGCTGCCATCGAGAACCAAAAGTGTGAGGAATCCCAGACGTGTCTTTGGAAGCATTTGAGACCATTTGTTCTTCAGCAAGAGTGTTTATTGAATGTTTGTTGTTAGTCCTGGGGGAGAGAGCTGCATGACAGCTTCTGCTCTGTTCCTTAGGGAACTCGTAATCAGATTGCCTAGTCAGTGACTCTTAGTAACCTTCTGTTAAGAATGTTGTCAAGAACCCAGCAAGACGCGTTCTTAAGAGCAGGTGTGAGGCAGCATGAAGTTTATGTTCACAGATGGATTTTTATACCGCCAAAATGCATAGATCTCTTTTCCAGTCTCAGCCATAGCTTTGTAATGGAGAGAGTCTTTTCATCCGAAATATGCTCTTTTAGATGAAGAAACTTCGAGAATAATGCACTAGACTCTCAGATCTGTGAGGGCAGGGGTTCTGGGTTTTGTTTACCTAATGGTGAACCTGGCCCTGAGCAGCTAGCACAAGACCTGACACGGGGCATGTGCCCAATAAACTATCTGTTGAATGATCCTCCGTGGTATTTTGGTTCTGAATTTATTAGGTTTAAATTACAAACAAAAAACAAAAAAAAAAACTGGAGCTGATGATGACTGATTTTGCTGGCCTGTCCCTGCAGTGGAAAAATACTGGTGCTCTGGGATAATGGTCATGTTTCAAGCCAAGTTTTGTTTTGGATCTTTTAAAGGCGTTGAACCAAATAGTCAATGCTCTGGAGCTCTCCTACATCGGGAAACTTTGTCGTTCTCTTCTGGGGTATTCAAAGCTTGTAGAGATGCAACTAAACTTCTTCTAACAGAGAGAAACCCCTTCTCCACTAAAGGGCTGTCCTCACGGCCACCAGGCAGGCCTCCATGAGGGAGATGGGACTTAGGTATCTTCCTTCTTTCCGTCGTGTGGATTCAGGTTATGACGTTGACAGACTCCTTTAAAGACTTCCTTGCCTGAGCCCCGAGATCTCTCCGCTGAACACTGGTCTTTACCTTACTGTCAGTGCAGGGGTTTGTGTGCCATGGTACTTGTTGCTCCGAGCTGGGCACAGAGTCTCTCATTCTGCCTGGACTGTGGCAGCATGCAGGCGGTAGGATCAGCCGACCTAGATGCAAACCTCCGCCCTGCTGACTCCGGCTCCGTGACTCGACTGCTTAGGTAACTCTCAGAGCCTCAGTGTTTTGTCTTCATGATAGATGTCTGTTATAGGTTGTCATGGAGATTAAATGACATTACACACACACACACACACACACACACACACACACACACATTTACCTGTAGGCTGTCTGGCATTGAGGAAGTAGGGCAGAATGGCTTTGGGGAGAGATGGGTGGGATTCCTCAGTAAATGATAGGTTTCACTTCTGGTACAATTATATGTTCTGCCTTCTGCTGTCTATTTCTTATTAAATGATTGAATCAGGAGAAATGCACAGTTTTTAGCACTCTTATCGTTAGGAATCTGAACTATTAATTCGTGGTCCTTTCTTTCATCGTTATTTTATTTTATTTCGTTTTATTTTTTGTTATTTTTTTTGCGGTACGCGGGCCTCTCACTGTCGTGGCCTCTCCCATTGCAGAGCACAGGCTCCGGACGCGCAGGCTCAGCGGCCATGGCTCACGGGCCCAGCCGCTCGGCGGCATGTGGGATCTTCCCGACCGGGGCACGAACCCGTGTCCCCTGCATCGGCAGGCGGACTCTCACCACTGCGCCACCAGGGAAGCCCCATCATTCTTTTAGATGAAGGAAGCACACTTCTGGGATCTGAATTCTAGCATCTCACGGGGCAGGGGACAAATGCTCTAGGAAGTTCAAGTGTCATTGATTCCTGTTCCTGAGTCGGGCTTTCTGCCTGTCTCTGGAACATGATACTCCAGCCTCCTCAGGAAAAGCAGAGTTCACTTGATATCTGGCCAGTCTGAAAATCAAAGAGTGAACTTTTCATTCTTAGATCTGTGATGTTGCCACGGACCCTGGACTTATAAATACGAAAAATACATATACTTCCAGAGCTAAAACATTATTGAACGTTTGTTGTTAGTCCTGGGGGAGAGAGTAGCATGGCAGCTTCTGCTCTATTCCTTGGGGAGCTCGTAATCAGATGGCCTAGTCAGTGACTCTTAGTAACCTTCTGTTAAGAATGTTGTCAAGAACCCAGCAAGACACGTTCTTAAGAGCAGGTGTGAGGCAGCATGAAGTTTATGTTCACAGATGGATTTTTATACCGCCAAAAGGCAGATCTCTTTTCCAGTCTCAGCCATAGCTTTGTAATGGAGAGAGTCTTTTCATCCGAAATATGCTCTTTTAGATGAAGAAACTTCGAGAATAATGCACTAGACTCTCAGATCTGTGAGGGCAGGGATTCCAAACCCCGAGTGTTTTAGAAAAGCAGATGCTTAGAGCCTGATGGTTTTTTGCTGAGTCTACAGATTGTGATATAAAAGGACACTAACAGTCAAAATCACAGGCCACGTGTGCTGCTTCTGTACATGTTTTGACGAGGCTGTTTGCTCTAACGGGACACCCTCCAGACAGACCGACACATGTAAGGAAAACAAAAACACGCTCATCTACACACTGGCACATAATTCCCTATGAATTATTATTGAAGTGTGTCCTTTTCAACATTTGAGGGTCTCATCAGAAGGCCAGGTCACAGAAGTCCGACAGACAGCTGCAGCTCCCTGTGTTACCTTGTTTACGGAGCCCGATGATGGTGGAGGGGAGAGACTGGGTGGCTTGCTCACAGCTTCTGGGTTCTCACTGATATATTTTAATCTTTTGTTTAAAAAACCGGGGGACTAACAGGACCCTAAACGCACCATGTTCAAATTTAAATGCAAATTCTAAAGCCAACATAAAAATACTGTCATTTGTTTATCTGCTGTTTGGGATTATTTGATCTGATCTTTGCCCAGTCAGCCTAGCATTGTCACCTGATAGTAAAGAAGAGAGGGTCACCGTTTTCCGAATCAACGGGCCAAGAATGCGGCCGTTATAAGAATGCATCTCATCTGTCTTCTCCCACTAGCGGTTTTGTGACTCAGAGACACCCCTCCACTCACAGATTCAGACCATTTTTTGTTTTACTAAGGAGATTTGATATATTTTTCTGAGACTTATAGAGCAAACCAAATAGGATAGTAAGAGACCAGTGGATGGAGATTTCGTTCCATCAAAAGCAAAGGTTGAGTGGAAGGTGCTGCCTTCACCCATGAGATCTTCATAGCTAGATGTTCATGCTGTCTTGATTTGGGTGTAAACGTGTATCTTAGGCTTAACCCTATTTCCGCACGTTGAAAGCCACTCAGAGCTGCCACTTAAATGAAAATTTAAATAAAGGCTTGAAGCAAGAAGAGGGAGGGGCTTCCCTGGTGGCACAGTGGTTGAGAGTCCGCCTGCTGATGCAGGGGACATGGGTTCGTGCCCCGGTCCGGGAAGATCCCACATTCCGCGGAGTGGCTGGGCCCGTGAGCCATGGCCGCTGAGCCTGCGCGTCCGGAGCCTGTGCTCCGCAACGGGAGAGGCCACAACAGGGAGAAGACCGTGTACCACAAAAAAAAAAAAAAAAAAAAGGAGGGAAAGTATGTTGAAAAGACAATATACTATAAGCTTGGCCTAAAGTCATTTTTAAGCAATTATGGATCATAACGATTTTCTAATTTGAATTCTGCAGTTTACCAGTCAAGAAACCGAGACTCAACCTCACTGGCTCATTCAAACGGCTATTCTTGGTTAGGAGTGGAGTCCCTGAGCAGCTGATGACTCGAGAATAAGAGATGGCAAACTTCCGAACAGTTTGCCCCTGGTCGACTTAATATCAGCGGCCCTTTTTTTAACGGTTTAACCAAGGAGCTGCTTTGTTTTTCTAACTCTGGGTTCGATTTTGGCTCTGCTCACAAGTCCAGCAGTGGCAATTACATAAGACGTGGCTTTACGAAGGGTGAAAGTCGTGTTGGCCTTTGGTATCTCCAGGCCTTTGGCTTCAGCCATTTATCATGGAAATAATCCTGGTGTACGTCAAGTAGTATTCTTTCCATCACCTCAGACCTAAAGATCATGGATATTTTTGGTGTTTAGATACTTCCATCACGTGCCAGCATTAACTTCGGTCAAATCATGATGAGTTGTGACTCTCCAGAGTCAAACACTGGATCTCATCAGATCTCTCATGGGTGATTAGTTCTGAGGGTCATTCATTGTTAAAATGAGCAATTCATAGAAAATCTAACTAGCAGCGTTACAAGCCACATGTAAGCCAGCTTATCGTCTTCATCTACTCTAACTAGAAAATTAGGTTTTCGAACAAAGAGTTAGAAAGGACATTGATTCCGTCACATTTGCCACGTCTGGCTGATTTTAGCATTAAGTCTCCTTCCAAAATCCAAAGTCTCCTTTTATAATCCAAAGATGTTTCTACAGTTGACCCTTGAATAATTCGGGAGTTAGGCATTGTTCAACCCTCCGCATAGTCGAAAGTCTGAGTATAACTTAGAGCCGGCCCTCTGTATCCATGGTTCCACCATATCTGAGGCTCCGAATCCGTGGAGGCAACCATGTAGTAGACGGTGTAGTAATGTAGTATTTACTGTTGAAATAAAGTCCGCGTGTGAGTGAACCCGTGTAGTTCAAACCCATTTTGTTCTACGGTCAGATGTAGTAATAGGATGCTAGTCCGCAATGGGGAAATGTTGGCTACTTATTACTCTTACTTTTCGCACGTCTTTTGGTCACTAAACATCTGTGGCCAAAAGACGTGGTCTTTTATCTTACATAATCTTACATCTTACATAATATTTGTCATGGGTTGAAAATGAGGCTGTGCCTTAATCTCATCTGCAATACATTTAATGAAGACATCTTGTAGTAAAACAAAATCATTTCATGTGTTCCAGTACTAAATTTTGTCGTTTTACATGTGAGGTTGTACAAGTCATTTATTTCTATTCCTCACACTTATTTGTGCCTACTGTTGAGCTTCTGTTGAAGTATAACATGAATACAGAAAAGAGCCTGAATTATAAATATATATGTTGATGAGTTTTCACAAAGTAGACAGATCCACGTAACCAACATCCTGATCAAGAAATAAAAGGTGGCCTGCCCTCTGGAAGCCCTTCTCATGGCCCCTTCCAGTCAATACCATGACCTTCCGCCCCACCCACAAGAGCCATTCTCTTGACTTCTAACGTGATACAGTTGATTTGCTTATTTTTGAACTTTGTATAATTAGAACTTTACAGTATGTATTCTCAGGTGTCTGGCTTGTTCTCCTTGGCTTTATTTTTGTGAGGTTAATCCATGATGTTGCATATTGTTGTGTCCATTCATGTTCATGGCTGTGTAGTATTCCGTTTTGGAACTTACTTGTTCTACTCTTGGGCATATGGATGGTTTCCAGTTTGAGGTTCTTATAAATAGTGCTGTTATGAACATTCTTATGAATGTCTTTTGTTGAACTTAAGACCACACTTGTTTGCTGTGTACTTAAGAGCGGAATTGATGAGTCATATGTTTAGCTTTAGGAGATACTGCCAAATAGTTTTCCAAAGTGTTCCACCCTTGCCAGCACTGAGAGAGAATTCCAGTTTCTCAGCATTCTTTCCGACACTTGACACGGTCTTTCAGGTCAGCCATTGTGGTAGGTATGTAGTGGTGAGGCCTGTGGTTCTAGCCTCACTCTTTTTTTTGTATGAAATAATTCCTGTGTTCCCTTCCAGTTCTGACACTCATCTTTTATGAAATACCAAATTTAAAACTCCTTCCTCTATGGTAGATAGTAAAAGCAAGAAAATGCCACCTCTTGATATTTTGGTAACAGGAAGAGATAGAAAGAAGTGATTATTGTTATTGCTGATGACAGAAGATAAATCCTCAAGATGTCTTTGCATAATGGCAGTATTCTAACAAGTTTATCCAAAGGTCACTTACTGTTGATCACTTTGGGAAAGGCAAATAAAAAAGGCAACAAAGGATAATCAATTCCTGCATAATGTAGACCTGTCTTCAAAGCTGAAGGCCCAAAAGGCCCATAAGAGAAATGGTCAAAGCGAATACTGTTTGCCCTTCCTTACCTCTGTAACCCTTGCCTTATGTGTACAGTAGAAATAAAATGCAGAAGGCCAACAGCAAACTTGAAACAAAGATACTTCATCTCTTACTCCATTTAAGTAAACAAATGCATATTTATGAATTTGGCATACCTATTTATATTTGAAATATTCACTCATTTTACAGATATTTATGGAATACTTTTATCATGTCAGGCACTGAAATAGTTACCAGGGGTACAAAAACACAGACTCCTGGTGTCAAGGGGCTTATAGTCTAAAGAGAAGACAGACGTGTCAACAAGTAATTACTATAGAGTATTAAAATATATCAGCCATTAGGACTGCTGTAATACCATAGACTGGATGGCTTATAAAAGATAGAAATTTACAGTCCTGGAGGCTGGAAGTCCAGGATTAAGGTGCTGGTGTTTAGTGAGGGCCAACTTCCCAGTTCATAGACAGCTATCTTTTCACTGTCCTCTCATGGCAGGAGGAGTGAGGGATCTCTCTGGGGTCTCTTTTATAAGGGCACTAATCCCATTCATGAGGGCTCCATCCTCATGAACTAATCGCCTCCCAAAGGCCCCACTTCCAAATACCGTCACATCGGGGATTCCTTTTCAACATATGCATTTGGAGTGGGGACGGGGGAGTGAGTGGACACGAACGTTCTGTCTATAGCAAAGCATATGTGAATTACAAGGCACACACAGGTTGTGGTAGGTGACACGCAGGGGAGGATGAGCAGGTCTCCCGGAGAGGCTGGCTCTTGATCTGGAATTTGCTAAACCAAAGAGCAGTGAGGAGGCCATTCCAGGACAGAGGGAACTAGACAAGGAGGTGTGACACAAACTAGTTTCTCTCTGGAGCTTGAGTTATGAGAATGATGATGAGAAGCAGCCCGTAATGAAGGGCTTCAAATACTATGCCAGGTGTTTGAGCTTGATTTCTCCCCACTGCCTGTACAGTCAGTCCTGTAAACATTTTTGAGCCCTGTGTCAGATTTTAGGGCCACAGAGATGGATCAATCCATGTATTCTATGGGCATATGTGCCTTGAATACCTACTGTTTGCCAGAATTTGTCCCTAAAAACACAACAATTCCAGGGGGAAGAAAGACATTTTGTTTTTCGGTTTTCGTTTTTTTGTGGTATGCGGGCCTCTCACCGTTGTGGCCTCTCCCGTTGCGGAGCACAGGCTCCGGCCGCGCAGGCTCAGCGGCCATGGCTCACGGGCCCAGCCGCTCCGCGGCATGTGGGATCTTCCCGGACCGGGGCACGAACCCGTGTCCCCTGCATCGGCAGGCGGACTCTCAACCACTGCGCCACCAGGGAAGCCCAAGAAAGACATATCTTTTTTTAATGATTACAGACCTGCATGGTAAGTAGTATAATAGAAACACATGCTTTCTTCTTCCCTGGACCTAGAAAATAGTGAATCATCTGGGAACTCTCAACCTTCAAGAGTTTTACATAGGGAACTAATAATTAATAGTGATCCTAGTTTTGATTGAAGAACAGCAGTACTGCTGAGGGAGTGATTTCCAATGATCTGCAGCTGAAGTAGATATTTTAAATATTCACTGATTCATGTTATCAGTTTAGTAAATTTTGCAAGACTGGCGAGTCTTCAGTTGCATCACCTGTACTTTCTCTAGGCCCAGAGCGTGCTTGGCCAGCCTGGCCACCAGGAGCAGGCTTTTCAGCTCTTCTGTTCTTGCATTTCAGGTGAGCAAGAATGAGCGGCAGATTATGAAGCCGTTGTACGACAGGTACCGCCTGGTCAAACAGATCCTGTCGCGAGCCAGCACTGTCCCCATCATTGTGAGTACACCGCGGCCCGGTTGTCAATTACATGGCTCAGTGGGCCCTGGCTATATTACTTGGGCCCCAACTTGCCTTCTCATGAAAGAATAGTCTCTCATAGTTGAACCTGCCATTAATATCCATGGCCCCTAAGCTCGAGGGATGAATAATTTACCAAAGACTTCTGAGGCTACGTTTGCCAAAAATGAGCAAATCTGAGGCTGACAGAAATTTGTTTTCCCCCTTGGGGATATGCCTTGGCCGTGTACCTCCATCTGACACGTGCTGGGCCAGCTTTCCCACGCTTTCCTCAGAGACGGAGCACCGAGAGGACGGGGCTGTGCCCTCGCCAGGGCCCCGCTACAGTCTTAGCGGCCTCTGTTAATAGTCTTCTCTCCACCTCCAAGAGCTGGATCAGCCCTGCTGGGAGAGAGCTTCTAAGGCACTCAGGAGAGGGACCCTCCTCTTTTTGGAGGATGTAGGAAAGTGTGAGGTGGAAGAAAAGGGAGGGCAGCTAACAACTGTGAACTGCGCTCAGTGGCCACCGCCCTTGGACTTCACTGCTTTGGGCCTCTGAATTGGGACTTTGTCAGGAGTAGGGAACAGCGACTGGCCCTCAGCTCGAGGAAACCCTTTCGGGCCCTGGCCAGCCTGCCCCCCACCACCACCCCCGATCCCAGCCCTGCTGTGAGGGCAGTGTTTCTGCCCTGTCCATCTCGTGGGGACCCTTTGCCTCTGTTTTAGCGCCCACCTCGGGGATCCTGAGGGTTCCTCTGCTGGCCTGTAGGCTTTGTAGTAAGCAGGCGTGGCCTCGCTTTTATGTTGTTGGTGAAATGCGTGTTCTTCTCAGCTGCTGCTCTTCTATTCCTCCTTTAAATCTCCTTGTTTATTTCTAGGCCCAAGATGCAGTCTTTCTATGTCTTTTAACAGTATGTTTGTTCATATTTAATGGGGCAGGGTCCAGAGACCTCAGGCAGGTGTGTTTGAAGAAAGCTACCTTTCTAGACGTTTTCTACAGAATAAGTCAGTAACCTAACCAACAAAAGGATTAAATCTAAGAAGTCCTTTTTATTCCCCAGTCAGGGGTCCTTAGTGTCTCTCAGTGGGGTGACTGTATAGCCTCTGTTGATAACCTTTGCATCACCCGATGAGCTTACGTTTATCGTTAGTTGTTCTGACCAACAAAAGGATTAAATCTAAGAAGTCCTTTTTATTCCCCAGTCAGGGGTCCTTAGTGTCCCTCAGTGGGGTGACCGTATAGCCTCTGTTGATAACCTTTGCGTCACCTGATGAGCTTACGTTATCGTTAGTTGTTCTGGAAGTTATGGTGACTAGGAGGAAAGGCGGGAGGCAGGTGCCCCTCAGGTTTTTTCTGTGTGTGTGGTTAACATACTCGTGTGCCGTCCTTGCTTTCGTGTGGCCTCTGTGGGTGGGGGTCGGGGAGAGCTCCGAAGGGAAGCAGCAACTTGGACAAGAGCTTCAGTTGTGTCTGGTTTTCCTGGGACTTCTTGGCGGGGAGGGGTTCGAGTCTGTAGTTAAAAGGCAGAAGTAAATACTTGCGAGTCAGAAGGGGATGGGGAAAGAAGTTCTCCGTGTAACCTGCCTATTAACGCCTGTCGCAGGGTTCCCCTTCCAGCAAGCGGAGAAGCCCTTTGCTGCAGCCAATTATCGAGGGCGAAACTGCTTCCTTCTTCAAGGAGATAAAGGTGAAGACCCCCAGCTGCTAACCGCTTGCTACCTCCGCAGCAGTGCCTCTCCCTCCTTCCCTCTCTCCCTCTCTCCCTCCCTCCCTCCTGTGGATGGAAAGCCGCTGTGATCGGGCCCTTGGGCGATGGCTTCCTGCAGCTGTCCCTAAAAATCAGTAGCAGCCGCATAGCACAGGGAGATCAGCTCGGTGCTTTGTGACCCCCTAGAGGGGTGGGACAGGGAGGGAGGGAGGGAGGGAGACGCAAGAGGGAAGAGATATGGGGAGATAGGTACACGTATAGCGGATTCACTTGTTATACAGCAGAAACTAGCACCCCATTATAAAGCAGTTATACTCCAGTAAAGATGTTAAAAATAAGTAAATAACATAGAACTAAATAAATTTAGAAAAAAAATCAGTAGCTGCTTCTAACCAACTTTAAGCAGTCCTCTTTTATTTGTCATAGACCGGCTGATCTCCTTAGTTTCATTTCACTCCCTCACTGTTGTGTTTTGTTTTTTTGTTTTGTTTGTTGTTGTTTGGTTGGTTTTTACTTCGCTTGCAGGGATTTTTGTTTTGTTTTCAAAATGTTTTTTGTTTTGTTTCTTTCCCCCTATTTGAGGAATGGATTTTCTGTACTCCACAATTTTGTTAAATTAACTCATTGGGTAACTTTAAAAAAAAATCTCATTTACTAAGTTTATAAGCGAAACCAAAATTAACGAAGGCAGTGTACGTAGCACACACAAAAACTTATCATTTTATAGACAAGTATCTTAGTTGTCTTTGACAGATACGTGGGTGCAGTTTCATCCACTCTCCTTTCCTCTCACCTTCCCCCGGCACAGTTAGTCCTTGGTGCTAATTTTATAATCTGTTCGTGATCTGTGAATGTAGCGCTGTGACCAGCAGTCACTAGAACGTGCGCTCTGGTTTTTTCCACCAGGAGTAATCATGGATTTTGTACAGATAATCCTTGTCCTCGGTGGCTACTTCTGCTGAAATGGGAGGAACCATCTGTGCCCATAGATCTGTAGGGACCTAACTGGCCTAGACGAGGATCAGCCTCTTTCATGTTTTTATTTCTGGACAACTGAACACACTGACTGCCTCGTACAGGGCTCTAGCAATGAAAAGTCAAAGTCAGTCTTTTTAAAAAATTGATGATTGTCATTTAGCAGCTAAGTCAGAAGCGGGAGTAAAGCCCCACGTGGAAGTGAGTGTTGAGAGTTTCACCTGTCATATTCCTGTGGCAGCCCCAAGCCTGGGGTGTCGTTTATTTACTGTAGTTAGGAACGATTATTTCAAAATATGGGGGCCTCGTTCCCACGGAGGGACACCAGTTGAGAACCGCTCCATTTTCTTGCCTGATTGCCTCCACTGTAACTGAGGTAAGGAACCGGAAGCTACAAAGCCGTCTCTTCTCTTCACCCTCTTCCTTTTCTTACCTCCCAAGGGTCTTAACTACTTAATAGACCTCACGTTAAGGTGTTAGGCAGTGATCGTGCTCACTATTCATATTGTTTAAACAGAACTTGTTTTGTAAACATGCTGTAGATGTGAAATGTAGGCAAATATGCTACATTGTATCTTCAAAATTAGAGCTACTTTCTTACAATAAGACTCGATGTTGATGAAAGAAGACAAATTTTATCTAGCTGGTAATTTCACACAAGAATTAAAACACCGTAATTGAAGAAATCTGGGCAAGTGTGTGCATGAAAATTAGCATATTTCTCTTAGAAGCGTGCGCTGAAACTATTCCTAGATAAAAATGTGTTCTTAAACACATCCGAAATATGACACTTGATAATTGCCTCATGAAACGAATGGAAGACACAGGAAGGATGCTCTTTTTAAAAGTGTTCCTCCAAATCTTATCCTTTAGCTTAGTTTATTTTTTTCACAATTATGTTTTGGCCACTGGCCCTCACGATGGTCAGAATTTCAGATAATTTTGCAATTATTACATTGCTCTCACAAATGGTGTTGTCTTTCAGTTCATTTTGTCCCAGTTGGCCAGCTTTATCAGCATGTATTTGGACTGTACTAATTCTCAGAAATTCGGTTAGAATTTAGAATTTGGTGTGTGTGCAGATTGTATCTAAATGGTTTCTTTGAAAACCATCCCCGATTTTTAATGCTTATGGGAAGACACCAGCTGTGTGTGAAAGAGAGCCAGCTCAAGTTCTGAAGCCCTAGAACTTCCAGCCCCCCGAATCCTACAGATCATCTAGTCCGTTCTCTGATCCAACATAAGAGTTTCCTCTAAAACTTCTCTGACAAAATAGAGACACCGTCCCTAAGAAGTTATTCCACCCTCAAACTTGAGATGTCTACAGCAATGAAGAGAGTAAGGTCGCTCGTTACACGGGCTAAGCATCTACAAGAGCTAAAACTTTATGTTATTAGTTTTGTAGCTTATCATTTGAAAAATTATCTAAAACAATATAGTAATTATATAATTTTAGAATGTATAAGTTTAATAACTATAAAATATAATTAATGAAATAATTAGCTTATAGTATTCACAGTTACGGTTGTATGACTTTCTACTTACAGGCCTAGTTTTGCCTCTGGAGCAGCATGGACTGCGCATACTGCTTTCTCCTTGAGAGCACTTGGCGTATTTACAGTCACCTGCCCTGCCCACTGCCACCCACACCCTGTGAACATTTTTTCCCCAGGTTCCTCTTACTCTTTTCTCATGTGATTTGGGCTCCGGACTGTCCAGCAGTGCAGTGGCTCTGCGCTCTACACCAGTCTCTCTATATCCCTCTAAAAAACTGATACCCAGAACTGAACGTGATTCTAGATGTGGTTTAACCAGCCCAACAGTGGACCGAGGACTAGTCATGACCTTGCTCTAGGTGGCCGAGGCCCTTCAGTTCTCGAAGTCTGTGCCCACGTGACTGTCAGTGTGCTGTAAGTTCCTCTTAGTCTGTCTAAGGCAGGATGTGTCCACCTCAGCACTGCAGACATTTGGGCCAGGTAACTCTTTGCTGTGGAGGACTGGCCTCCACCCACGGGGTGCGAGTAGTGCAGTACGACCATCCCTCCCCAGTGTGACGACCAAAAATGCCTTCAGACGTTGCCAAAGGTGCCCTAGGGGGCCGACCTGCCCCCAGCTGAGAGCCACGGCTTGTCGCCCTGCCTCACTGTTGATTTATGCAGCCCCCAGCTTCCTTTTCCAAGAATTGCTTAGTGTCTGCGTCCACTTTTTTTTTTCTAATCTAATGATAGGACCTTGAATTTTTCCCGCTTGTTACTTTTCATACTTCTGTGCTAGCCTTATGAAATCTAGCCTTTACATTCCAGCACACCCAGATATCCCTCCCCACTGTGTCAGCTACGCATTGTGTGAATATCCAAGTGACTGCTAGATATTGAGTAAGGATGGGTCAGGTAGAGAGCCTGCTAGAGGCCTCCCTGCGGACTCACCTCAGCACTGCAGCCGCACTCTGCATAAATGTTCACACAAATCAGCCTGCCTCATTCCTTACTGAAATCCAGATATGATGCCAATCCTCTCACAAAAGAAGAAAATGGTTAGTTCTTCTGATTTGTGTGCAAGAAGCCAGTGCTGGTCACCGTTGATCCATGATTCCTTTTCAGTTGCTCATATGTTATCTGGACACCGGTTCCTTCTAGAAGCCACTCAGTATCCACAACAACCTGATGGTCTTACAATTTGAAGATCTGTTTTGCTGTTTCTTTTTCCCTATGTTTTTCACAGCTTACTGAGAATAGCTTTGTGTAGCTTCGTCTTCAAAAACACTGAGTTCTCAGGATGTGCAAGACACAGTTTCCCGTTCTGAAGTTCTCTCAGGACCTTGGGATATAATTGTTAAGGCTTAGACCCCTAACTTCATTGCTTTCTATCTCGGGCTTTAATAACCTCTTAAGAGTCATTTGTATTTCTCTTTTAAAGCTGAATTACTGGACTAAGATATTTATCGAACACCTAATATAGGCAGGCATTGGCTGAGCTCCGGGAACAGCAGTGAACAGAGAGGCCCAAATCCATCCCTCTTCCATGGAGTTTATAGTCAGGTGGTCCCACCTGGTCTCCTCATCCAGGAAGGGGAGGTGGGCAGAGGCTGAGTAGCTCTGCCTGTGTGCCCGGTGTACCTGCTCAGGTACTCAACACGCATTCTCTCAATTCTTATGTAAATGATGTAGATGGGACTTGCCACTTCATCTTATAAAAAAAGAGAAACTTTTAAACTATTGATTTAAAAGCCACTTTTCCTCTGTGAATTTAAAAGTGGTTTTAATTTTTTAAAAATTAATAATGAAGCTTTTACTTCCATGGATCAAGAAAAGAGATTGAAGATCTGACGTCCCAGCAAAAAGAATCTGGAAAGGTCACCTAGTTTTTTGCCAGCTTTACCTTCATGCCTTTGTAACAGTAGTTTCATTGTAGTTATGTACTAGTCCTTTTGTTTTGCCTATTTGTTTCTTTATTCACATTATTTCTCTTCAGAGGCACCATTATAAACATACCACACTTTATGGTAAGAAAATCCACCACAGACAGTTTGAATCCTGTACTTTACCTGTGAGCAGGGGTTCCTCCTGCCTCCTGAGAGCCATTGGCTGCAGTGGCCCTGAAGCCACTTGGTTGAACTAACAACTGATGTTATAATGCTCTTGTTCATGTAGCTGAATGCCTAACCAATTTTTTAATTTCTCAAGATATTAGGATATTCTTTTCTGGTCTGACTGTACATGTTGGCAGTAAATTACTTTTTTTAAAGTCTTTCTTTCAGCCTCTGATATCATTTTTTAGAATCACATAGCTTTAAATTGGCACTAAGACATTCTCTTAGAAAACTAAGTTGACCTCATTTTTCTAATTGCGTTTTTGTCAAGACAGAGAATATCACACTTTTCTTAGAATCTCGAATGCTGAAAAATACAGCTGTGGTCCTTGGAACCTCTATGAAAAAACATAAGTTGTATGATTCTGATCATGCAAAGATAAACGTTTTGATCTTCTCAAAAGCTCCCTAAAATTTTGTGCGTCAAGCAACCACAAATATTTCATAATCTCAACTTTTAAATAGAAAGGCCATATTGTTGAATTTCTGAAAAATCTTCACAGCTTAAAAAAATTCTGAGACACATAACTAATAGAATCTTTAAAGCACTGATTTCTGGTGGTGGATTTTTTTTTTAGGTATTGTCACAGAGCTGAGAGTGTTTAAATTCATTTGCTTCTTTTGATTTAGGGTATAAATTGTGATCATTGTTCCTTCCTACCCTCGGCCTTGACAGCTGTTAATTGTGCTGTATACTAATTTTTTTTACAGCTTCTTTCCCTATTGAGTAGCTGTGTTTAGTGTTTGTCTTATTTACTGTGTACATATAGATATTCAATAATATATCCATCATGTACACGTGTGTTGCTAACTGTAGCTATATAGAAGAAACTATATGGGGTCTGGATAATTAAGTGATCGTCAAGTGATACCTGTAATGAAAGAGGGCCCGAAAAAGTGACCCAATTTTTATTGGGGTTGCTGTGTATCTCCAGGAAGAAGAGGAGGGTTCAGAAGACGAAAGCAGCACAAAGCCAGAGTTCACCGTCACCCTGAAGACCGATTTCAGCGCACGTTGCTTTCTGGACCAATTTGAAGATGTCACTGACGGCTTTATTTCCCCGATGGATGATAAAATACCATCAAAATGCAGCCAGGATACCGGACTTTCAAATCTCCATGCTGCTTCGATGTATGTTGTTTTGGTGGTGGTATTGGAATGTTGTGATGAAAATAATTTTCTGAAATATTATTTTAGCCTTTGTACTTAAATTGGCTGCCAAAACGTAAGTGACTTGCCTAGGGTGCATCTGTGTGGATAAAACAGGGTTTGCTTGTTTGTTTAATTTCTGGCTCAGTGGTTCTATATGCTTCATCCCGTGTTATCTGAGGGAGCATCTGAGATCTCGCTTAAACAATCGCAAGGTCTCTGTAATGGCATTGCGTGGTTCTGTGCGCCACAGCTCGCCATTTAATACATACCGAGCACAGATGGCATCTCTTTCTTTCTAAGCAAAATATGACAAAGCGCCATGGGAGTTCACAAGCCTGAGGAATTCATAAGTAGCAGGAGCCTCGCAGGAGCCCCAGAAGCCGTATCTATCGTCCGTGTGCTTTGGCTTCCAGGGGATGGAAAACATCCATTTCTGGTGACCCTCAGCTCCTCGCACAGTTCCTGCATTTATATGCTTTTCCCTTTCTCCACAACTCCTATCGAGTTGCACATTCCTTACGTTTACAACTATTCAGATTTAACTCAATTTTCTTGAAATACTTCTGCCCCTCTTAGACCAGAACTCTTGGAACACCTTCAGGAAATGAGAGAAGAAAAGAAAAGGGTTCGAAAGAAACTTCGTGATTTTGAAGACAATTTTTTCAGACAAAATGGAAGGTAAGTGCGTGTGCTGTCCTTCCCCTCCCCCACCTCACACACAGCCCTCTCTTTTCTGTGTCACATCTGTGCAAAGCCTCCCATGTGGGAGCCACCCTACAGCTTTCCTGTAACCTGGCCCTTGGTTTTGTGCCCTGGGCCCCTTTGAGGCTTACTGGAAATGGGGAGGTTTGTGTGGCCCTTCAGGAAGAAGTGCTCCTTGGATGATATCCAAGACCGAAACAGATTCAGCTAACATTTACAAAACTCACCTGTCATATCAAATTCTAATCGAAAATGAGCAGCTTAAAGCTGTTTCTAGTGGGCAGCACTGGTTTAGATTTCTGTTTTTGTTTTTTTAATCTTAATAAACTTGAAGGAGAAATAAGGAAAGGGGCACTCTAGGTCTTGCTGGTTTGTAGGCTCATTTTAAAAGCAGAGTTGTCAAGTCAAATGAGAAATACACAAGAAACAAGAAGCCCTCCTGACTGATAGAGTGCCTTTCACCAGTGAGGTTTTTTTTTTTTTTTAAATACATGTTATCACCTAACATTCTTTTTATTTTTTTTATAAATTTTATTTATTTATTTTTGGCTGCGTTGGTTCTTCGTTGCTGCGTGAGGGCTTCTCATTGCAGTGGCTTCTCTTGTTGCGGAGCACAGGCTCTAGGCGCACGGGCTTCAGTAGTTGTGGCTCGCGGGCTCTAGAGCGCAGGCTCAGTAGTTGTGGTGCACGGGCTTAGCTGCTCCGCGGCATGTGGGATCTTCCCGGACCAGGGCTCAAACCCATGTCCCCTGCATTGGCAGGCAGATTCTTAACCACTATGCCACCAGGGAAGCCCCTGTCAGTGAGTTTTAAGACATACTGTAATCATCATCATAGAGCGCTATGCTGAGGGATAGTCTCCCCTGTTAGCAAGTGACCATGCACAGAATGTCCGACTCAAGTCACAGCATGAGACCAGGTTAGAGCAGGGAATAGAGCTCCATCTCTTACATTGGAGTTAAGTTTTATCATTTTAAAATGTTTTAATCTAAATTATTTAAACGGTGTAAATACAGTTTCTCTTTAAGTCTCCTTTTATACTTCTCAAAAGTACTGGGAAATAAAAGTACCATAAAGATTAACTTAGGCATTAAAAATGTACTATATTTCAGTTTATTTCAATTATTGTATAAATTTATTTGGGGGATCTCTGATATGGATCTGTCCTATAATGACTTTCTCAAGATATATGGGGTTTTTTTTGCAGTACGCGGGCCTCTCACTGTTGTGGCCTCTCCCGTTGCGGAGCACAGGCTCCGGACACGCAGCCTCAGCGGCCATGGCTCACGGGCCCAGCCGCTCCGCGGCACGTGGGATCTACCCGGACCAGGGCACGAACCCGCGTCCCCTGCATTGGCAGGCGGACTCTCAACCACTGCGCCACCAGGGAAGCCCAAGATTTATGAATTTTTATACCTAAATATTTGTTTTTCTTTCTCCATGAACTGTAGGATATTTAGAAAATACAGATAAAAGAAATAATACCCAAAATGATAATAATACCCAAAGACGAACCGAAGGATTAATGTTTTGATGTGTTTCATTCCAGTCTTCTTCCCAAACATATTTTTGGTTTGTCTGCTCATTTTTTTTCCCATTTGTTTATAGTCACATTATACACAGATATCCTATAATTATGTAACCTTCACGAGTTTTAAGAAAATACAATTGATGGGAATCAGTAATCATTATACAAGTTTAGAACTGTCAGGGACTTCAGATTTCACAGAATCTGGTTCCATCACTTCGTCCGTGAGGCAAGTGAAGACCCTCAAAGGCACGTCTGGGGCCAGGGTCAGATGCCCCCTTCCCTGCCGTCTCCTGGGAGCATCCAGGGTCCTTTCCTTGAGCAGGCAAAGCAGGAATAAAATTAGTTCATTGAGCAAAATTAAATGAGCCCCAGGCTATCCCATTTCCCATTTTTGCTCTTGAATAAGAAGTAAAGGAAGCCTGGTATTTGAATGTCTGACATGTGCGTTTCCAAGTGAGATGAGAAGCAGGGCAGTACCGGTTGAGGATGCGGGTAACGGCGGCATTTCGTCAGGTTCTCCTGCGGGTTGTATTAGATCGTGGATTCAGAGTACTTAGCGTGGTGCTCACCCTATAATCAGCTCTCAAGTATAATACTTGTGCACATAAAAAGTATACATGTAAAATGACTCAGTAGACTATAAAGGTTTATTAGTATTCTGTGATCCAGTTGCTGAATTCCAAGACTAATTTTTATAGTAAGTAGGAGTAGTAACTATTTTTTTAAACCCTGTAAATTATGGGTATACCAATTACTAATCAGAAATATAATGGTTCATTAGGTGAAGTATATAGAAGTGAGAAAGCATTAAGTGTAAGTAAAGGACTTCAGTGTACGGAGACTTGTAGTATGAATTCATACGTAGCAGCAGCAGAGAGAAAGTTTCTACATTTCGTAGTCTTTCCCATCATGCTTCAAGATGCCAGATTAACTCTGAAGCTCAGTTGCATGGTGCCTTCTGGGGACACTGTCTTTCACTGCTTGTCTAAACCCAGCTCCAGTCTTGATACCAAGTGATGCCTGGCAACACTGATTCTGTGGGGTGATCCACTGCACATTTCCACGTGATGGTCCTTCACCTGAGGAACAGTATCCTCTGGAAGAGACAGCACGTGATCACCAGCCCCTTTTCCCTTTGTTTCCGTCAGAAACGTCCAGAAGGAAGACCGCACCTCTATGGCTGAAGAATACAACGAATACAAGCACATCAAGGCCAAACTGAGGCTCCTGGAGGTGCTCATCAGCAAGAGAGACACTGATTCCAAGTCCGTGTGAGGAGGCAGCCCTACCCGAGCCAAGGGGGCTGGGGGTGCAGGGTGAATGTGCCCCCCACCTCCCCTGGCAGATAGCAGCTCTGCAGAAACTGGAAGGCAGCCTTGGAGCTGGACCTACAAAGAGAGTAGCTCTTCTGCCTCTGGGCCACTGGGATCGTCTCCAGTTTCCACTGCCTGCCTTGGAAACCGCCTAGATGGAAGGAGCGCACCTGCCCCCATGTAGGAGTTGTGTAAGGGAAAGTCGAGATCTCTGTGCACCCGAGCGCTCACAGACACACACAGATGCTGTAGCGGAAGCTTCGCTGACAACTGGCAGCGACGAATCACTACATTGAGACACACTCATCTACAGAGGATACACACTGTTCTTCTGTGGATAACTGAGAAGCAGCCTGTTCTCTGTCGGACTGTGACAAAAACAAGCTCAGGACTTCACTCTGTAGAGCGAACTTGCTGTGCACATCCAGTGCAGGTGCCCAAGAGAGCATGGGCCCAGCCCAAGAGAGCACGGGCTCTCTTTGGACCCAGTCAAGTGGGAACCTGCATTGGAGCCCTATTTGCTGCCTCGACCATCCTCGTGACCTTTCCACAGAGCTGCGCCTTTCCCCACTCGTGTGAATCGCTTCCCCTTTAGCTCTCAGGTGGATGGATGGAAGCCGCGTCTGCCCAGAACGGCCGTGCAGTTCTCTATTTGACCGTGTGTTTCTTCACGACGTCCTCAGCTGATAGAGAGCTGTGATCCCTGACTAGGGCTGGACCATCTGCAGAGGACAGAGGGGATAGAGAAGTAGCTAATATTTGTGCTGATTTTTAAGTTAGGCAGCGGTGAAGAGCCTGGAGAATCCTTTCCTGAACGTTGACTGCACTTATTAGCCGCAGATTGTAACGTCAAACACTGGGCGAGGCCAGCAGCGTACTGGGGGCTTGGTTTTGTTTTGGCTCTAGCCGAACAAAAGGGTCTTGCTTAATTCTTAGCTTAAGTGTAGAGGATCGTGAGAGAGAATGAGCCTCCTGAGGACTTACCAGAGTTTTAATTTTTTTTCTTTTTTTTTTAAGTAAACCTGCACTAAAAATCTCCTGAAGGGTAAGTATAGCCCTGAGAGCTCAGCCTAAGACAGAATCGAAATCACACTATTTTCAAGATCATGTATAAAGAGAAAAAAAATAATGGTGTATAGCCAATGATGATTCTAATTTTTTCAAAGACGGTGTCACAAAACTGTCTATATTAGACATTTTGGAGGGACCAGGGAATTGAAGACACCAGATCATTCATCTCTCCAGTGTGCCGGTGTTATCTTGTGATTCGTTGTTACTTTTTGACTTTCTGTGTTTGCGCTGAGGAAAGTGGGTCCTGGTTCCGCCTGCCCACCCTGGCCCACGTTTCTGCTCTGTGAGGTTGAGCACAGGTGTCTGCCCACCAGCCGCTGGTTGCCAAGAGAAGGTGTTTCAGCAGGCTCTGCCTTTTGAAGATAATGTTGCGGGATGAACGGGACAGCAAAGGGTACCATTTTGTTTTCTTTAATAATAATAACAAGGATAAAACTCCTTCCTGATCAGTTGTCAGTTTCCAAAATGGGTTCTTGAGAAACTGTCTGGTCAGATTGGATTTGTAGCAGCATTTTCCATTGTTGAAGTGAAGTAGCAGCTCTCTGTCGGTTGAAAATCGTTGAAGTCAGGAGTAGGGGAAAAAGAATACCTTTAAATTTGCTCTTAAAAATAATCATCCAAAAGCATGAGCTATATGTTGAAAGTGCCCTGGTTGAATCCATGTACTTAAAGACGGTACCTAATCCTGCAATAGAGATATAGCTTGGTATTCTTTGCCTTACTGTTTACATTGCAGATTGCTATAATTTCAAAGAGTTATATTATAAAATGATGCACTTTAGGACGTTTCTATTTTTGAAATCTGAACATGAATCATTCACATGACCAAAAATTGTATTTTTTAAAAGAAATACATGTCTGGTTCGTCCTTTTTAAGTAATCTCTTACATAAGCTATAATGTAAATCACATCATCACCAGTTAACTTTCAAAGCACATCTGTCTAAGAGTATTGTTTTGCAAATACTAATATGCTATAGAACTTTAAAAGAGAAAAAGCTATATACATGAGAAGCTACTAAATGTTTTGAAATCTCTTGTTTCTGCCAAAGGTAAATTAAGTAAAAGATTTATTCAGGAATCCCCATTCAAATTTGTATGATTGAATGAAAGCAGACACCAAGTTATAGTAAAATGTGTACGGAATGTCATGTTTTCCTTTGTAATTTATAATAATATACTTCCTAGAATGGTGCCCAAATTAAGGGAGGGAAGCCCTGTTTACAGGAGATTCTATCTGAAGACAGGTTAGTCCATAGGTTCTGGCTCTGCCAGAAATGCGGAGGTAAATTTGTTTCCATAGCAACCATTTTTTGCAGCCCAGAGTCTCAAGGCCCTAGAGGCAGTGTCTTAATTGGCCTAACACAGAATACTCCGGACTGTGGTTTTTCCTTTGCTCTGTGGGGAATGTGTGTGTGTTTATGAGCACATGCCAACAAAATAAATGTCAAGGGTTATGTAATAACAATGATAAGTAGAAGCAAAGCATGAATAAACTTGGCCGTGTGATTGTAAGAATCAGAGATAGCAGAGGCTTGTCGTTTCCCAAGCATTTGCTCTTTATTGTGTTTAGCCTGGAGCAAACCTTGAAATAGATATTTATATTAAGTATGTTATCATTACTGCATTTCATCTTTGAAGCGCTGAGTTCGTATTTTCCGTTTTAGACAGGAATGTGCGAGGTTTAGGATAAGGGCCCGCTGAGAAGTTTTTCAGGACAGCCGAAGTTTGTCTTGCTGCTGGTAGAAGGAAGTCTGCACCATCTCAGTGATCTCCGATTCAGGGAAAAGTCCCATGAAAGAACACATCACATTTCAGGCTGGAGAACAATTTTTTTTTAATTGCTAGCTATAATTTATTGTGAGCTAATAAGTAGATGGCTTTCGTTGCTGGTTTGAAGTCAAAAGGTTATTATTCATTGGCAAGGCAGGCATCGGCAATGCCTCTAGATATAACATCAGTGTGATTTCTGCTTTCCCTCCTCCTGATGCAACACTTGCGTGGTGGCAGAAGAGCCTGTTATAGGGTGTGCCTGCTCCCAGGTGTGTCGTTTCTAGCCCAGGACAAGTGCCTCAGGGTTGTGCCTTGTGCTTAGAGTTCCTTATAAGGTGACTGTTAAGTTGATCATCAGAATCAAAGGGCAGCCATGGTGCCAGTTAAGTTGGTTCCTTCTGGGACTGCCTAGTTCTCAGTAGACAGAATTGAGCCGTGTATCCAGAACTGATCACAGATTTATAAGGAAAATCAAAATTTAAAGTTTGTTGATGAATTTTTTAAGAGATTCTTAATCTGATCGTGAAGATGCCATCTTTCTTAAAGGGTATATTTCTTAAGCCTGTATACCTCACTACCTTTGATGGTATATTTATAGCTGAACGCCATCATCTCTTTTAACTGCCTTGTGAAAATCTGGTTGTAGTCTAAATTGGTTTTGCTTTCAAGACGGGTCTTCCTGACACACTGCATCCTGGGGGCGTTTTCTCCCGAGGTGGGGAGTGGTAGTTTCTGCACCCAGGTCAGCACCTCTGTGGTATTCTTTCGCAGTATCCACTTGGTTAAACCGATAGGGAGGGACAAAACTGGGCTAAAACGTTAAAGCAGTGTTTCCTCGGAAGGCCACGGGTTTAGCAGAAGCCGGAGTGTGCTTGCTTTTTCTTTGATTAATTCCCTTCCGTTATATTTTTTTCCCCCACGTGACCCTCAGAATCTACTGAAGAGTACATTTTGTCAAAAGATAGGCTAACCGTGTTTTCGAGTCCGTAGGTACTGAACTTGTGCATACTGATACTTCTTCACAGGGCAGCTGACACGGCCAAAGCTCCAAGAGATGGTGATCTACGTGTCAGCCGCTGCGCCGTGGCCTCAGCCACTTTCCAGAGTAGAGATCGCGCCCTTGGGGCATCCACACTCTTCCACCGTGATCCTTCATAACAGATGTATGTGGATAAGCTGAGGTCAATTGCAGGTACACACAGATGTGTATTAAAATGAAATCTATACATCTACATATACATCTACAACAATCGTATTGCTATGAAAGTGCAGGTATGTCTCTAGAGGATCTCATTTTGTCTGGAATCCAGCCAGTCGTGGCCACGTGCGCGGCTTGAGAAATCGATTCGGCAGATCTAGCTCTCAATCTGAAAGCACCTACACAATCATGAAAATCTCCGAGAGTGGATGCAATTTTAGTAAATAACATGGGCCCAGAACAATGTTTACATGACATGTAAGCAGAAAGTATTTGAAATTACGGTTGTTCCTTTTGTAAAATGTAAACTGAATGAAAATGTTATGTACATTTTTGTACATGGCTGTATTTTGTATGAACATAAATAAAATATTTTTAATTGTGAGTGTCCTGAATTTTTTGACAGCGTCAGGAACGTGTGACTGAACCCTCTGTGGGGTCTGACCTTTCCCTGTGTAGGGAATCACGCTGCTCCCGTGAGCTCCTCAGAAGCCTCCCCTCCAGGGAGGGCACTGGAAGCTGAAGCAAACTGGGTACAAGCTAGACATGCCCGTGATGGTCAGTAGGAAAACAGGCTTGTGCTCTCTGCTCCGCTGCCTTTGAAGCAATTAATGGAAGGGGCTGGAGGGGTGCAGAAAGAAAGGCATTAAGAAAAACAACTGTTTAAGTACATTTCCAAAGTCTCGGAGGCCATCACAGGCAAATATGTGAACCACTCACTACTCTGAAGCTAATGAGGCCACCAGAAAACTGTGACATGGAAGAAAAGGCACGTTGCAGTTGTGTGAGGTGAGTAGCTCGTGGTCAGTGGAGGTTAGGCCCACAGGTGTTCTTTAAGCTGCATGCGTTACAGACGCCTGACTGAAGTGACTCAAGTACACATTCAGAGTATACTAAACATGAAATTAAAAAAAAAAAAATTAAGGCTTGGAGCAAGGACCCTGTCCCGGTACCGATACCAGGATTTGAACTAAGATGTCTGACTTCGGAGCATGAAGACGCAGCACTGCTGACGGCACAGGGGCCTGGCGTTCTGTCAGAACTGAAGCTCAGGCTTCCCTGGTGGCGCAATGGCTGAGAATCCGCCTACCAATGCAGGGGACATGGGTCTGAGCCCTGGTCCAGGGAGATCCCACATGCTGCAGAGCAACAAAGCCCGTGCGCCACAACTACTGAGCCTGCGATCTGGAGCCGCGAGCCACAACTACTGAGCCCGCGAGCCGCAACTACTGAGCCTGCGTCCTGCAACTACTGAGGCCCACGCGCCTAGAGCCCGTGCTCCACAACGGGAGGCGCCACTGCAGTGAGAAGCCCGCGCGCCACAGGGAAGAGTAGCCCCTGCTCGCAGTAACTGGAGAAAAGCCCACGTGCAGCAACGAGGACCCAACACAGCCAAAAATAAAATAAATGGAATAAATAAATTTAAAAAAAAACACTGAAGCTCGTCTGAGTAACTTACCTTTTGAAACACTGGATCCAAAGTAATAAAACTGAGGCAGAAGTGGCAAGCAGTACATAGCGACCCTTCATTTTCTTAAGTCCTGTTTTGCTGTCGCCCCTCTGAGTGACCAGAACGTGATGCTGGCCCAAGTACACCAGCTCCTACAGCCTGTTTAAAAGCCTGATGGCCCTCCAGACGGCCTCCCCGACTCCCCTGGAAATGTTTTTGCTCCTCCTCTATCAGTTTGCAGCACTATGGACGAACTGAATGGGAATTTCAGAACAGGGACCGACGGGGGGAGGTTGGGAGAGAAGGACAGTCCTCGTCACGCCTTTCAGTGGCCTCATTATTACCCCCTCTAGACATGGATTCTGAATCTTGTAAGACAAAATGTATCGGGGTTATCCCTAAGCTGGGTCAGCTTATCAAGGCTATAAATACACAGTTGGATTTCATGTTCAGTAAAAGCTGAAAGTAGAAATTCCCAAACGCGTTTTCAGAATGCTGGCTGGCAGGCCGACAAGTGGGGTTTGGCAGGAGCTGGGCTTGTGGACAGCCTGCTTCTCACTGCTCCTCTCCATCGACAAGGCTTGTACCACAGGGTGGATCCGAGTTGTGCAGCATCTTCCGGGGAACGCGGCCCGGTGCGAAACGCAGCAAGAACCAAATCCGAGACCTCTGGACTTCCATGTCTCAGCTGAGCCTTTGTGTGTATAAATCATACGTTACTGTGAGTTCTGAAACTCATATCTTCCACACGTTTGAATCTTCCTTTAATTTCTCAAAAGCAATTCAAAGATGCTGAGAAATCCTTGTCATGCTTCTGCTTCTACAGCGTTGAGTACTTCTTGGTAAGATATTTTGAGATATTGTTATTTTTCTGTAACTGTTACTTTTTTTAACTGAAGTATAGTTGATTTATAATGTTTTAGGTGTATGGCAAAGTGATTCAGTTTCATATATATATATATACTTTTTCAGATTCTTTTCCATTATAGGTTATTACAAGACATTGAATATAGTTCCCTGTGTAGATAGTAGGCCCTTGTTTATCTATTTTACTTTTTTCTTAGTATTTTTTTATAAATTTACTTACTTTTGGCTGTGTTGGGTCTTCGTTGCTGTGCGTGGGCTTTCACTAGTTTTGGCAAGGGGGGGCTACTCTTCGTTGCCGTGTGCGGGCTTCTCATCGCGGTGGCTTCTCTTGTTGCGGAGCACGGGCCCTAGGCATGCAGGCTTCAGTAGTTGTGGCACGTGTGCTCAGTAGCTGTGGTTTGCGGGCTCTAGAGTGCAGGCTCAGTAGTTGTGGCGCACGGGCTTAGTTGCTCCGCGACATGTGGGATCTTCCCGGACCAGGGCTTGAACCCGTGTCCCCTGCATCAGCAGGCGGACCCTCAACCACTGCGCCACCAGGGAAGCCCTCAGGCTGTATTTTTAAAGAACTAAAAATGAAGCGTACCCCAGGGAGAAGAGCTGCTCTGATTTCGGCAGGCCCCTCAGTAGCATCCTAGGTTTCACCAAGCCCGTGGACAAGGCTGAGACCGGGAGGGGGCCTGGGGTCATCCTCCACTCCCTCATCAGCGCCAGGGGGGCAAAGTCGGGGTGCCACTGCTCGGGCCAGCAGCAGAGCAAGCTTTGGGTTCAAATGACCTTCCACTCTCATTGAATGAGGCCCTGCCCCCCATTACCTCATAAATTCAGCAACTCCAGGTCTCTTCTCCGAACAGTCTGCCAAACTTGAACTTGAGAGCCCTTGAGTCTGCTACACCAGCATCCGAGCTCCTGGGAGAGCCCAGGCACGAAAGGTCAGGAGACACGTTTTTAACAACAAGAAGCCTTTGGCAGTGGCAGGCCGGTCCCTGTGGGGCCACGAGCCAGTACCTAGTTGGCGCTCGCTATTGACCTTTGCTCTCAGGAGCCCCGGGCCTCTGTAGGCATTGGCGTTATTTCCAAATCTGCTCTTTGGCTTTCTTTTTCTCCTAATCCTAAAAACAAGGTGACCGTGAAACTAACCTGGTTTAGAGTTTCCCTTCACCTGAGGAGTGTATGTGTGTGAGTTTTAGATCTTATTTAATTTCTCAGGAAGTTCAACACCCATGGGAACTGAATCAATAATAACCAGAGATTGTATCCAGTTCCCCCGGGGTTAGGCCCAGGAAAATCAGCTTTTAAAAGATCTGAAGACCGTATGATTGTGCACCCTGCCAAGCATCCAGCCACTCTTGGAAGAAAAAAAAATGCTGACATCTGAACTAATTTTCTCCATGCCACACATAACTCCGTTACTTTTAGAAGGAAATAAAACACTAAAGCCTGGATCAGATAATCCGTGGGAGAGGCTGTTATTAATACAGATGCAGAGAATCTGCCCACAATGGGGTGGACACTTCCTCCAGCACCTATTCTGTTGCATATCCCTGTTTCTCACTCCACGAGGCAAGTTAACCAGTCCCTCCTTACCTGGGTTGGAAAGGCGTGGTGGTAGCTTCTGTGTCACATCCAACTGGAGAATTTCCTTGATCTAATCTGCAGGAGAGTTTTCACCTCTTCTGAAGACATGAGGACCTACTGTCTTCCTTATCACAAGCTCCTCTTCAGCTTTGTGAGATACTGTTCCCCAAGATAAGTCTGCAGGTGGAGGCTGCCAGTGTGCCTATCAATGCCCCAAGAAGGCATCTCTTAAAAATGAAGACATTCACAAACCAGAAGACTCGTAACTCAAGCAACCCCAGCTAAGTAGTACGAAGGCAACATGGGCATCATGTTCTTAGATATTCTAGAGATATCTAAGCATATTTTAAAATATGCTTGGCTCCATTTTTAAGAGCCACAGAAACCTGGAGACAACCAAAGCTTACGTTTCTTTTTGAGAGGAAATGATAAAATTGTGCATATTAGCCTTGATTTTATATACTTCCTCTTCTGTGCTTGACCCTAACACAAAACATTCTGTTCATTGGGCTGCACCTCAAATCTGTTTTGACGTTCTGTTGTATGCCCTCCTTCATTCCACCTTTCTCTCCATCATCCAGTTAACAGTGATTTGGCTGTTTTCTCCTTTATTTTTTCCGATTTTATTGAGACATGATTGACATGTAACATTGTGTAAGTCTAAGGTGTACGACAGGTTGATTTGAACCACTAATATATTGTAAAGCAATTACCATCATAGCATTAGCTAACACCTCCATCGTATTACATAATGATCATTCTTTTTTGTAGTTAGAACATTTAAGATCTACTCTGTTAGCAACATTCAAGTCTATAGTACAGTATTATTAACTATGATCACCACGCTGTTAATTAGATGCCCAGAATGTATTTATCTTATCACTGGAAGTTTGTATCCTTTGACCAACATCTCCCCGTTTTCCCCACTCCCCAGCCCCTGGTAACTACCATTCTACTCTGTTTCTATGAGTTAGGCTTTTTAGATTTCACATATAAGTGAGATCCTACAGTATTGGTCTTTCTCTGACTTAATTAGCATAATACTTTCAAGGTCCATCCATGTTGTCACAAATAGCCAGATTTCCTTCTTTCTTATGAATAATATTCCATGGTATATATACACCACAATTTCTTTATCCATTCATCCTTTGACAGACCCGTTGTTTCCACATCTTGGCTATTGTAAATAATGCTTCAATGAACATGGGGGTGCAGACATCTCTTCAAGATCCTGTTTATATTTCCTTTGGATATATATATACCCAGAAGTGGGATTGCTGGATCGTACGATAGTTCTATTTTTATTTTTTTAAGGAACCTTCATAATGTTTTCCATAATGGCTATACCAGTTTACATGCCTACCAACAATGCACAAGGGTTCCCTTTTCTCCACATCTTCACCAACACTTACCTTTTGTCTTTTTGACAATAGCCATTTTGACAGGTGTGAGATGAATATCTCCTTGTGGTTTTGATTTGCATTTTCCTGATGTTTAGTGATGCCGAGTACCTCTTCATGTACCTGTTGGCCGTTGGTATGTCTTAGTTGAAAATGTATTTATTGAGTTCTCCTGCCCATTTTAAAATCAAATTGTTTGGTTATTTTTGCTATTGAGTTGTATGAGTTATTTACATATTTTGGATACTAACTCCTTATCAGATACATGGTTTGCAAATATTTTCTTCCATTCCATAGTTTGCATTTTTATTTGTTGGTTATTTCTTTTGCTGTGCAGAAGCTATTTTAGTTCGATATAATCCCACTTATCAAGTCTTGTCTTTGTTGCTAGAGCTTTTGGTGTTAAATCCAAAAATCATTGCAAAGACCAACGTCAGGAAGCCTTTTCCCTATGTTTTCTTCTAGGAGTTTTAGTTTCAGGTCCTGTGTTTAAGTCTTTATCTTGAGTTAATTTTTGTGAATAGTGTAAGAGAGGGGTCCAATTTCATTCTGCATTTGACTATCCAGTTTTACCAACATCATACATTCATTCATTCATGTATTTTTTTTTACATCATTTATTAAAGAGGCTATTCTTTCCCCATTGAGTATTCTTGGCTTCCTGTCAAATATCAGTTAACCATATATGCAAAGGTTTATTTCTAGTCTCTTGATTCTGTTCCATTGGTCTATTTGTTCTTTTTTATGCCAGTACCATACTATGTTAATTGCTGTAGCTTTGTAGTATAGCTTGAAATAGTTATTATTATAGCTATAGTAGTATACTTTGAAACAGGAAGTGTGACGCCTCCAATTTATACTTTTTTCTCACGATTGCCTTGGCTATTGGGGATCTTTTGTGGTTCCATACAGATTTTAAAATGATTTGTTCTATTTCTGTGAAAAATGCCATTGGGGTTTTGATAGGGATCACATTGAATCTATAGATGGCTTTGGGTAGTATGGCTATCTTAACAATATTAACTCTTCTGATTCATGAACATAGGATCTCTTTCCATTTCTTTGTGTCTTCTTCAGTTTTTGTTTTTGTTTTTTTTTGCCAGAGTCTTGTAGTTTACAGTGTACAGATCTTTCACCTCCTTGGTTAAATTTATTTCTAAATATTTTATTGTTTTTGATTTTATTAAAGGGATTGTTTTCTTTTTTTCTTTTTCAGATATTTCATTGTTAGTATATAGAAACACAACTGATTCTTGTATGTTGATTTTGTGTCCTATAACATTACTGAATTCCTCGATTAGTTCTAGCTTTTCTTGGTGCAGTCATTAGGATTTTTTATATATAAGATCATATCATCTGCAAACAATGAGTTTTACTTCTTCCTTTCTGATTTAGATGTCTTTTTTTCCTTGCCCGATTTCTCTGGTTAGGATTTCCAGTACTGTGTTGAATAGGAGGGGTGAGAATGGTCACCCTTAACCGGTTCCTGATCTTAAAGGAAAAGCTTTCAACTTTTGAACATTGAGTATAATGTTAGCTGTGGACTTATCATGTTATGTTGAGGTATGTTTCTTCTGTTCCCAATTTGTTGAGAGTTTTTTTTATCATGAAAGGATGTTGTCATTTGTCAAATGCTTTTTTTGCATCTATTGAAAGGATCATATGAGTTTATCTTTCCTTCTATGAGTGAGATGTATCACATTTATTGATTTGCATACATTGAATCATTCTTGCATTCCAGGAATAAATCCTGCTTGACCATGGTGTATGACTGTTTTAATGTGCTATTGAATTCAGTTTGCAAATACCGTGTTGAGAATTTTTGCATTTATATTCATCAGGGATATTGGTCTGTAGTTATCTTTCCTTATAGTTTCCTTATCTGGCTTTGGTACCAAGGTTATGCTACCCTCATAAAATGCGTTTTGGAGTGTTCCCTGTTTGAGAAGGATTGACATTAATTCTTCTTTAAATGTTTGGTAGAATTCACTGGTGAAACCATCTGGTCTATGGTTTTCTTATTGGGAGGTTTTTGATTATTGATTCAATCTCCTTCCTCATTACTAGTTTGGATTTTCTATTTTTTTCATGATTCAGCCTTGGTAGGTTGTATGTTTCTAAGTTTTGGGTTTTTTTAATTGATGGACATTTGAAGTTTTTTTTAAGATTCTTTTTGATGTGGACCATTTTTTAAGTCTTTATTGAATTTGTTACAATGTTGCTTCTGTTTTATGATTTGTTGGGTTTTTTTGGCCACGAGGCATGTGGGATCTTAGCTCCCCAACCAGGGGTTGGACCCACAGCCCCTGCATTCGAAGGCAGAGTCTTAACCATTGGACCCCCAGGGAAGTCCCATAAAGTTTTTTTTTTTTTTTCACACACATCCTGAGCTTTTTTGGGTATTAGTGAGCATGATTTCAAAAACATACTTTTTAAGTATGGTTATGAGAACAATAAGTTTTAAAGAACTTAAGCTATTCTTATAAAATATATCATCTGCTCATCTTATGGCCAAATTTTCTCTAAATGATTCAGTTTATTTTTTTTTTATACCTCTGACTTCTACATCTCATTTAAAAAAATTTTTTATTGGAGTATAGTTGACTTACAATATTGTGTTAGTTTCAGGTGTACAGCAAGGTGAATCAGTTATACATATACATATATCCACTCTTTTTTTAGATCTTTTTCCCATATAGGTCATTACAGAGTACTGAGTAGAGTTCCCTCGGCTACACAGTAGGTTCTTATTAGTTATCTATTTTATATATAGTAGCGTGTATATGTCAATCCCAATCTCCCAATTTCTCCCTCCCCATTCTTATCCCCTGATAACCATAAGGTTTGTTTTCTACATCTGTGACTCTACTTCTGTTTTGTAAATAAGTTAATTTGTACCATTTTTTTAGATTCCACATATAAGCAATATCGTATGATATTTGTCTTTCTATGTCTGACTTACTTCATTCACTGACAGTCTCTAGGTCCATCCATGTTGCTGCAAATGGCATTATTTTGTTCTTTTTTATGGCTGAGTAATATCCCATTGTATATATGTACCACATCTTCTTTATCCATTCCTCCCTCTGTCAATGGACATTTAGGTTGCTTCCATGTCCTGGCTATTGTAAATAGTGCTGCAGTGAACATTGTGGTGCATTTATCTTTTCGAATTATGGTTTTCTCAGGGTATATGCCCAGTAGTGGGATTGCTGGGTCATATGGTAGTTGTATTTTTAGTTTTTTAAGGAACCTCCATACTGTTCTCCATAGTGGCTGCACCAATTTACATTCCCACCAGCAGTGTAGGAGGGTTCCCTTTTCTCCACACCCTCTCCAGCATTTATTGTAGATTTTTGGATGATGGCCATTCTGACTGGTGTGAGGTGACACCTCATTGTAGTTTTGATTTGCATTTCTCTGATAATTAGTGATGAGCATCTTTTCATGTGCATCTGTATGTCTTCTTTGGAGAAATGTCTGTTTAGATCTTCTGATATTGAGCTGCATGAGCTGCTTGTATATTTTGGAGATTAATCCCTTGTCAGTTGCTTTGTTTCCAAATACTTTCTCCCATTCTGAGGGGTTTTTTTTTTGGTTCGTTTTTTTTTATGGTTTCCTTTGCTGTGCAAAAGCTTTTAAGTTTAATTAGATCCTATTTGTTTGTTTTTATTTTCATTGCTCTAGGAGGTGGATCAAAAAAGATCTTGTGCGATTTATGTCAAAGAGTGTTCTGTGAGTTCCTCTGAGAGTTTTACAGTGTCCTGTTTCTACGTATTTATCAGTTTCTTCTAGGTTATCTAATTTGCAGGTGTGTGATTGTTCGTAATAGTCTCTTATGATCCTTTGTATTTCTGTGGTATCCATTGCAATGTCTCCTCTTTCATTTATAAATGTTATCTATTTGAGTCTTCTCTTTTTTCCCTTTTTTTAATAAATTTATTTATTTTTGGCTGAGTTGGGTCTTTGTTGCTGCATGCGGGCTTTCTCTAGTTGCGGCGACTGGGGGCTACTCTTCATTGCAGTGCGCGGGCTTCCCATCGTGGTGGCTCCTCTTGTTACGAAGCATGGGATCTAGGCACGCGGGCTCAGTAGTTGTGGCTCACGGGTTTAGTTGCTCCATGGCATGTGGGATCTTCCCAGACCAGGGATTGAACCCGTGTCCCCTGCATTGGCAGGTGGATTCTCAACCACTGCACCACCAGGGAAGCCCTTCTTTTTTTTTTTTCTTAATCTAGCTAAAAGTTTGTCAATTTTATCTTTCAAAAACAAGCTCTTAATTTCATTGATCTTTTCTATAATTTTTTGGTCTCTATTTCATTTATTTATATTATCCCTTCCTTCTGCTAACTTTGGGCTTAGTTTCTTCTCTTTCTACTTCCTTAAGGGTAAAATTAGGTTGTTTGAGATCTTTCTTTTTTCTTAATGTAGACGTTTATTTCTATAAACTTCTCTTAAAACTGCTCTTGATGCATCCCACAGGTTTTGGTATGAAGTGTTTTAATTTTTGTTTGATTCAAGGTGTTTTTTATTTTCCTTTTGATTTTCTCTGTGACCCATTGTTTGTTCAGGAGTGTGTTGATTTCCATATGTATATGAAATTTTCAGCTTTCTTCTTGTTATTGATTTCTAGTTTCATACCACTGTGGTTGGAAAAGATACTTGGTATGATTCCAATCTTAAATTTGCTAAGACTTGTTTTGTGACCTATGGTATGACCTATTGTGGAGAATGTTCCATGTGCATTTGAGAAGAATGTGTGTTTTGTTTCTGTTGGATGGAATGTTCTGTATATATCTGTTTAACTGATTTGGTCTAAAGTATGGTTCAAGTCCAATGTTTATTGATTTTCTGTCTGGATGATCTATCCCTTGTTAAAAGTGGGATACTGAAGTCCTTAACTATTATTGTATTGTCATCTATTTCTCCTTTCAGATCTGTTAGTATTTTGTTAATATATTTAGCTCCGTTAGGTGATTATATATTTACAACTGTTAAATCTTCTTGATAAATTGACCTCTTTGTCATTATATGATCTTCTTTGTCTCTTGTTACCATTTTTGGCTTAAAGTCTAGTTTGTCGGATGTAAGTATAGCTATCCCTGCTCTCTTGTGGTTTTCACTTGTGTGAATATCTTTTCCCACACCTTCATTCTGAGCTTGTCTGTGTCCTTAAAGCTCAAGTGAGTCTCCTGGAGGCAGCATATAGTTGAGTTTTGTTTTTTTATCCATCCCGCCACTCTTTTGTCTTTTGAGAATTCAATACATTTATATTTAAAGAAATTACTAATAGGTAAAGACCTACTAATGCCATCTTTTTGTTTTCTGGCTGTTTTTTAGTCCCTTTGTTACTTTCTTCCTCTCTTTCTGCCTACCTCTGTGAGATGAATTTCCATAGTGATTATGCTTTAGTTTCCTCTTTATCTTTTATGAATCTACTGTAGGCTTTTGCTTTGTTATTACCATAAGGCTTACATAAAACAACTTATAATAGTCTATTTTAGGCTGATAATTTAATGTTGATTGCATACAAAACCTCTACCCTTTTACTTTCCCTCTTTTATATTTCTGATGTCACAATTTATATTATGTATTAACAAATTATTGTAGCTATAGTTTTCTAATACTTTTGTCCTTTAACCTTTATACCAGAGTTAAGTAATGAACACACTACCACGTTACAGTATTAGAGTATTCTGAATCTGACTACATACTTATCTTAACCAGTATGTTGTATATTTTTATGTGTTCATGTTACTAACTGGTATCCTTTCATTTCAGCTTGAAGAATTCCTTTCAGCTTTCTTAGTAAGGAAGGTCTAGTGGTGGTGAACTCCCTCAATTTTTTTTTGTTAGCGAGAGTCTTTATCTCACTTTCATATCTGAAGGACAACTTTGCTGGGTAAAGTATTCTTGGTTGGCAGATTTTTTTTTTTCTTTCAGTACTTGAATATATTATCCCATTCTCTCCTGGCCTGCAAGGTCACTACTGGGAAATCTGCTGATTTCCATATGGGGGTTCCCTTGTACGAGATTTTTTCTTCTCTTGCTGCTCTAAAAATTCTCTGGTTTTGATTTTAGACCGTTTTTTTTTAATGTATCTTGGAGGAGATCATTTTAGATTGAAAATAAACCTATTAGTTTCATGAACTTGGAAGTCCAAATTTCTCCCAGGTTTGAGAGAGAAATTCTCAGACATTATTTCTTTAAATAAGCTTTCTCCTTCTGTAATTCCAATGATATGTACAGTGTTTCTTTTAATGGTGTCCCCTAAGTCTTATAGGTGTTCTTCAGTCCTTTTCATTCTTTTTTTCTTTTTGCTCCTCTGATTGGCTACTTTCAATTGGTCTGTCTCACTGATTCTTTCTTCTTCTTGTTCAGGTCTGATGTTGAAGGTCTCTCTTGAATTCTTCAATTCAACTATTGTATTCTTCAACTCCAAAATTTTTTTTCAGAGCTTCTGTCTCTTTGATGTACATCTTATTTGTTCTTGTACTGTTTTCCAGGTATCATTAGTGTTTTTCTGTTCTCTTGTAGCTCTCTGAGCATCTTTAGACAATTATTTTAAAGTGTTTATCAGGCCATCTCCTGGATCTCCATTTCTTTAGGGCCAGTTCCTGGACGTTTACTGTACTCCTTTGGTGGAGACCTAGTTCCCTGCTTCTTCAGGATCCCTCTAGTCTCTCACAGGTGTCTGCATTTGAAGCAGCAGTCACCTCTTCCAGACTTTATGGACTGGCTTTGGTAAGTGAAGACTTTCACAGCCGCAGGGGTTGGTGGAGCACACTGCAACACGCCGTGACCCCAGGGCACCGAGTGTGGGGTTGTGTAGCAGCAGTGGGTGGGCAGGGGCGTGCTCTCTCTGTGGCTCAGGTTGCTGGGGTGCATAGCGTCAGCAACTGAATGGTCTCTGAGGAATGCTGCAGGGAGTCCACAAAGGCTGCAGTGGCGCTTGGGGTCCTCAGCAGCACCCCCTGGTCCAAGGACCAGGACAGGTGGTGTGGTGGACGGGGCCAACGGCGTGTACGCACTCCGCTGCCGGGATCAGCTACAGATGCCTACGTAGTGGCAGGGGCCGGCTGCAGACACACACCTAGTGGTGGGTGCCAGGGCAGGCAGCAAGGGCCAGGGCCCACTGTGGGCATGCTGGCAGCTGCCGGGGTCCCTGGCTGTCTGCATGTTCGTCTCCCCCTGGGTGTGCACACCACAGCGGAGGCCAGTGTCAGGTGTCAGGCTGGCAGTGTGCAAGTGCGCGGCTGGAGGGGCTAGCCCCAAGTGCACACGTGGCGATGGGGCTTGTAGGCTGGTGTCTTGTGCTCACACGGAGGCCTGGGCTCTAGCAGGGGCCAGAGTGGGGCAGGCTGGGAAGGAAATAAACAGGTAGGGGCTGAGGTGGCTGATGTCCGTGAATGCAAATACCCGTGGGGCCCATGGTGGTTGTGCTGTCTCTTGGTTTCTTCAGTGGTGAAAGCTGCTGGATTTGTCTGTGGAGCAGGTGTCTCGGAACCACAGCTGCTCCTGCTATGTGCCTGCTTCTGGGAGTCCCTGCTTTTTCTTCCCTGTCCCTTGTCCCCCCTTTCTATGTGTCTCAGCTTTGCCACTCTCTGAGTGAGTAGGGTGAAACTGAAAGGGGACCTTCATGAGGTGCCCCGAAAGGCAGGGGAAGCTGGTCTCTCACCCCACTCCCCCTTTCCTAGTGAAGGGTCCCCCTTTCTAGCTGGGCACTCCCTCTTGGTGGTGAGCACTGCGGCTTTGGGGATGGGATGGTGCAGGCAGAATGAAGGTGTCGTCCCCTTTTTGTATGGTTCTTCTCAGGTTTTATGTTCAGCTGCATTACTGAAGTTTCTTAGGTGGACTCCAGAGCTCTCCCAGAGCTGGTTTTGTTCATGGATAGACGGCTAAGTGTTGATCTTTGTGGAAGAATGGAGGCTGGGTATCCTGCACTGCCATTTTGGCGGCATCACCTCCAGTCCTGCAACTCTGGAACAGCCAGATGGAAGGGATTCATAGAGCAAGGTATGTGGGCATGGGCACGGAGCTTCGATGCCCTCTCCAGGCACACCGCTCACCTAGCACACCTCCACATGTTCACCAACTTAGAATCTACTCTTTGACCGTCAGTTCCAAACTATGGTCTGGGAGAAGTCAACAGGTACTAGGCTGACAACTAAATGCCCACAGACACTAGCTCCAATGAGATCCACAGCAGATGACAGAGAAGCCACACATCTGATCAGTATTTTGGTCTCATGATCATAGAATTGCCTCACTGAACTGCACAGTGGCACGAAAACAAATCTTATTGCACTATGCCCACTTGCAGACAGGTGGTCAGGGAAGTCACCTGACACATCACAACGTGTCTTTTGATGTGGGCTCTAGGCAAACCTCATCTCTAGCTATCCATCCCTGGTCAAATTTGCTGCCCACCCTAGCAGCTGGGCGTAATATAGAGGAATGGTCAAGTTCACGTCCTACCACTGTGACAGTGAACAAGTTATTTCCTCTAAACATTCATTTCTTCATGCGAAAAACTGGGATAAGAATGAAAATTATAGTTACTGAGAGCTTGTTACGTGCTAGGCACTGTTCTATGTGCTTTCCATTAATTAATTCATTTACTTCTCATTACAACTCCATGAGGGAGGCATTATTTTTATTCCCATTTTAAATAGGAAGAAAATGAGCTACAGAGAGGTTAGCTGTGTGGCCCAAGGCCACGCAGCTAGTGAACGGTCGAGCCAGGAGGGCAGTGGTAGCAATGAAAACTGAATAGTGCGTAGGTAATGCTTGGTGCGGGGTCTGGCCACCGTCAATACCTGGTAGTCACCACACTCGAAACCTTGGTGCCTGTTTCTGTGGGTTAATCTTAGACAAAGCTTGCTTTGCTTACCCCTGCGGCAGAAAGGCCCAGACATGTCTCTCTAGTTCAACGTCAGCTATGACCGAGTTCCTCCCGACACTTCAGTAAGTAAGTTATCAACTCTGTTACTGTGATTCCTGCAAGTCTGGTCTCAAAGGGTTGGGGCAAGTCTTTTTCTGTAAAGGGCCAGATGTTAACATGGTTTGTTAGGCTTTATAGACCAGACCCTTTTAAAAATGTAAAACCCATTTTAGCTCACAGGCTGTAGCTGCCAACCCTGGCTCTCCAGGGTTATTAATAGAGAAGCTTTCTGGTCAAGAAGCTTTCAGGCGGAGCGGGAGCTATCACAACTGGCTAAATCGCCTGGTTACACTTTCATTAAACCCCACCCAACACAAGTGGCCTTATTTTAATGAGATTTTTTTTCATTAAATAGGTACATTTCTGAAAACTGAGGAAACTTCCAAATGTCTGTCAGCAGGTGAGGGAAGGTAGGTAGGTAGGCAGGTAAATCTAGAAATGCCTACCTAAAGAGTCTTCTAAAGCAATAGTGATAAAGGAAAAAAGAGGAGAATATGCCAGAAAAATCGTTTTTAGAAAAGCAGCACAGAATTTCATTCATGCAAGAAACTTTTAGAGGAATTTATTGAGCATCTCTATGTACAGTAGTTTTAGAGCTCAGTGACCTTAGGAATCATCTGGTCCAATCTCCGTATTCCATGCATGAGGATTCTGAAGGACCCCCCCCCCTCAAATTTAAAATACCTTGGCTATTTTCATTCAAAATTAAAGGTAACAGGCTTTTTTTGTCCTGCAAACTGAGCACTTGTGTATGCTCTTAAGTGTTTGTTGAATGGAACTTATTAATGGAAAGTTACTGTTCTCTTTACCACTTTTAAACCGTCTATTAAGTCTGGTAAAAACAGTACATGGTAATTTTTAAAACTTATTGAAAATATTTTTTGCTGTGTATAAGTGGGCTAATTAGCATCAGCCATTAGATTACTAAGTCTTAGATTCACCTTTAATTCCTCCTTTTCCCTGAAGGCTCCCATCGCCTCCCCTCCTCCCGTCCCTCCTGCGCACAGCTCTTCTCTTTCCACTGCTGCCCCCCCCCCCACTGCTCTCAGCTGCTGTCCTTCCCACGCCATTCCAACACAAGTACCCTTATCCGCATTTCCTTAAAACCAGGCTCAACTCATATCACTGCCTCCTTCCCCCACCCCAAGGCTCTGAACATTTTGAAGGTCCAAGGCTTAGCCTGGTTCCTCAGCCCCAAACTTACTGTCTTTCTCCCCAGTCGTATTTACCATTATTCTGTTTCCTCTGATGCTCCCTTCGAATTGTTCCTGGCCCTTCCTTAAATACTTCACCATGTTCAAGCCCTTGCTAAGGCCTTCCCCTCCGTGAGAAATGCCTTTTCACCCATCAGAAGCTTCAGAAATTCCAGCCCTCCTTAATGCCATATGCTCCCCCCTACCCTGTTTTCCTCTTCATTTTCCCAGCAGTTGGTTCTACTCTCTTGTGGCAGGAAGCAAGTTTGACCTTGTATTAGATTACTCGGGTAGATGACTTAATTCTTCTACTGAAAGCAAGCTACCCATTCTGCAAGTACAAGAAGAGAGAGTTCTGGTTACATTAAAACAGCAAATTTATTGCGTAATATTGAACTATAGGCACACACATAGAAAATAAACATTTCATATAACTATATCTTTTTTAATCTTGTATTATAAAGACTGAAAAACTACCAATTTAGCAATTGGAATAAGTTTTAAAAACAAAAAGCAAAAAATCTACAATCCTTCAGTGAGGTTTGATGCTGTCTCACGGTTCATAAATACTTCATTTTATATAAATAAGTCTCTTCTCTAGTGACTAGGAATTTAAAATTAGGCTGACATGGATTCTTTGCTCATGTAGAATTTTCTGATCCCATGATGAAGAAGGTTGAGTGTGTCATGATTTCTGAAATACACATATTTGCTTCAAACACAATCCCTCCTGAAATCCCACTGTAAACACACATTCCAAATGCAATAAACAAAAGTTCCATAATAAAGAATGTCCTTAAGTCTTAGCAGTTAGGGAAGAGGAAAAAAAAAATCTGAGTAGAAATTCTGCAATTTAAATAGAAAAGGAAAATAGACTGCATGCATCCACCAGGAGGAGAGGAGAGGAAGGGACAGTAAGTCAGGTAACAGAGAATGGGATGAAGTGAAGAGAAAAGTAGGAGGGTGGGAGGAGAGATGAAGTGGGAGAGACAGAAAGTGATAGGGAAAAGGATAAGAAATTTATTCTACTTTTCTGGGAGAAAACACTCCTTAGAAGATTAATGCAACCTGCTCCAAAAGTAAAATGATGCAAGAGGGTGAGGGCCTGTTACCTCATCTTGTTGTCAAAAGGGCTTGGCGGGGCCAGCAGACCGAGGTCGGCTCAGCTGCGAAGCTACGCGGCTCTGCACCCCTGTGAGGAGGGCCGGGAATAGGCAGAGCCGTGGGGAGACGGCCAGTCCCTCAAGAACTGTGTTTTTAGGCAAAAGGCAGGTGTATGAAAGGCTCCCGTAAATTCGCAAGAGTTCCGCCAAAGTCATGGACCCGGATTCAGCTTGTTGGGCTTGGGAATTTCTGAAGTAATCCTCTCCTTCTTAGTCCTTAGGGTTGGACGGCAACAAGCCAGGAGCATTTCCAAGGCTGCAGAGAAAGGAGATGTTCTGCACGTGCAGGTGAGAAAGGACAGGTCAGTCAAATCATTCTTGCAGAGGAATGAGAAGTTAGGAAGACAAGGAAGCGTCATGAGGAAAGGTCAGGGCTGAGAGAGACATCTGGGGAATGCGAGTTTAAAAATCCACTGCCCTTTTATCCAGCAGAGTACAGCGTAGTCACAAGTGCAAGGAACAATGGAGAACTGCGTTTAGAAACAAAATCGCTTCTCAGACAAGGGCCAGTTTTTCACCCCATCCCTAACCCCTGATTTTTCAAAAAGGTCCCTGCTTACCACCCCAGAAATGCGTCAATCGGGTTCAGGATTCAAAAGTTCCAACCCACTTATACAATTAAAAAAAAAACCAGAACTCACTCCCCATGGTTTTCTGTATGGGCCTCACTGTGGATGTGGAGGAAGGAAGGGGAATCGGGGGCAAGCTGGGGAGCCTCAGGCCAAGCTGAACCCCTCGTAGTTGTCAAGGGCCTGGGTCAGCCGTGCACACAGGACCTCTTTGCTGCTGTACTTGGGGAGGTCGAGAAGGTTGTAGCAAGTGTGGGCCACGGGCAAGTACTCCTCCCCGCTGGCTGTGGACTGGATGACAATCTGCAGGCTGGCCATGCCGTAGATGGGGATGCGATCGCTGCCTGTCAGGAACACTGCGGAGAGAGAGAACGGGAAACACCAGCTAGGTAAATGGGGAGCGGCTCTCTGCGGCCCAGGGAGGAACAGAAGGGAAGGGGTGACACCCTGTGGCTCATGTTAGAAGTACAACCGCTTTTTTGTGCCAATACTCACTTATAAAGCAAGAGATTGCCTTTCAAGCCCTGTGTTTTGGTTTTATATGGATAAAAAGTCTGTACTTTTCATTGGCTAATTTCAGACCCTAATTATACACTGACAAAGCATCCATCCAATGGAAAGATGCTCAGAAATGCCCCCGAATAAAAAATGGCCTCAGTGAAACGTGTGGCCTCATAAACGTCATGAGCTTTCACAAAATCAAAGAGGAAGGGAAATGCTGACCTAGGAAAAGGGCTGACCTCAGAAACCCGGAAGAAAACTACAGACCATGGGGCCTCAGGGTCTCCCCTCTCCCCTCGAGTATCTGTGATTATACCCCCTTGGCTGGTGAATTTCCATTTGGGATCTGTTTGCTTGCCTTTCCCTGTCTCTCCATTTCTCTTAAACCAGAAGATCTGACACTGACACTATATGAGACATTTCCCTCTTGGGACACACTTGTGACTTGGAGGAAAAAAAAGACCAACCCAGCTGTCTCTTCCTGTTTTCCAGCACTGGATAACCTTCTTTGTTGAACTACTGGAAAATTAACTATCGATACAATGAAATCATTAGTTAAGGAGCACGTTCAGATAACCTGTCACTACCTGAGGCTATGATACATAAACATTCTTGCCAAATCTGGAAAGTTAATAAAAATTTATGGAAGTCCAATGGTCTCTGAACAGAAAAACATCTTCTTTTAAGGAAATCCCCGGACCAAGGGCAAGCGCCTCTTGCTTGTCACAGTCCCACAAGAGCCACTGGCAAATCTCATCCTGTCATCCTGACTCATATGCCGCTATTTCTCAAGGGCCCATGTAACCGGGCAGAGGGGGGAGCAGGGCTCTTTTTAGGAATTCTTTTGTAAGCTCTCCGCTTCCTCTCATCCTTACTCCATGGCAGCAGGAGAATCTGGGGGTAAACCTTGCATTAATACTAATATATGCTCATTCTTAAAAAGCAAAAGAGACTGCCTTTCAAACTCTGTTTTTCTCATTTTATATTGATAAAAATGTTATGCTATGCAGTGGCTAATTTATGACTCTGATTATACAATGACACAAGGATTTCTACTATTTTTAAAAGGGTAATTTGCTCATGTAAACTAGGCTTCATTTTCCTTTGCAAATGTACTACCATTCTCAGACGTCATCCAGCCAGTCACAAAGGACCATTTTTTGTACGATTCCATTTATATGAAATACCCAGAACGGGCGAATCCACAGAGACACAGCAGATTGGTAAGCGGTGGAAGGCTGGGAGGAAACGGGGGAAGGCTGCTAATGGGTACAGTGTTTCTTCTGGAGGTGATGAACGTGTTCTAAAATTAATCGATAGTTTCACAACTCAATATACTAAAAACCACGGAACTGTACACCTTGAATTGTAACAGTATGTGTGTGTGAATTAAATCTCAGTAAAGCTGTTATAAATCACATCTCCCCAGTTACATCTGCAGTAGACACAAATATTTTCAAAAGGCTAGAAAGATAAGGGAGGTTAATCCAAACAATTCGATTTCATCAATGTAATACTTAAAGGAATCCCCTTCATATAAAATAACTAGTATTTTTAGAGCAATTAAGAATCACTGAAATGCTTTTCTTCCTTTCATGCAACCCACCCCGTTACACAACAAATAAGGCTTAACCACCTCTGTTGCGCCTCAGATATCACTAAGACAAAAAATGTAAATGTATTTCCTTACTTGCCCTTTACCATTTAAAAGAGCTGAACTTCACCACGGAGTATACCATCCTATACCAAATGCAAAACTGAAATGTGGACAGATACCACACTGATGTTACTTACAGAGAAACTTCTTCTTCTTTTCCAGTGGGAACTCATGAAACGTTTCCCAAAATAGTTTCACAGTGGGATGTGTGGCTGAGTAATCACCCTTGTAGATGGCAGTCTGCCCAAAAAGACAAAGAAAAAAATTATCTTCCAGAAGAACATTACAAATGGACATCTGTATACCATTTGCACTGGAGAGTAAGAAATAACCACTGAGATGCAGGAGGCCTCCAAATCCTACGTGACCACAGAAGAGAGAGACCGGGGGTGGGGTGGGGGGGGGCTTCCCTGGTGGCGCAGTGGTTGAGAGTCCGCCTGCCGATGCCGGGGACACGGGTTCGTGCCCCGGTCCGGGAAGATCCCACGTGCCGCGGAGCGGCTGGGCCCGTGAGCCATGGCCGCTGAGCCCGCGCGTCCGGAGCCTGTGCTCCGCAACGGGAGAGGCCACGGCGGTGAGAGGCCCGTGTAACGCAAAAAGAAAAAAAAAAAAAGAAAGAGACCGGGTTCCGGGCGCTGTGCCCAGGCCTGTGCTGCCCCCTCAGAGGGGACAGACCGCACCTTTTAGGCTTACCTCCTCCAGGGCCTCCCAGTTGTAGTTGCTGTTCCCCACCATCATGGCCCTCAGTTCCGAAGGCTGGAAGAGCTCAAGCACTTTGCCACCACACACCTTTAGGAAGCCGCTGGAGAAAGCTGTGTACCATTCATGAACTGAGATTTGGAAGACATAATTCACGTAAGCATCCACAAAGTCCTGCCTGCCAGGAGACCAAAGAAATAGAATACGTTTAGCCCAAAGCCTTGTAGAATTTATCAAGTTCCCCTTCTAACTGAGGCTGAGAGAGATGAAAAATCTCATCAAATGCTCTCACCAGGAGGCATCCTACAGCATCTTGTAGGTTACCACCCAGCCCTAGGATTCCACCAGGGGGGGGTCTCCGGTGATCTGGGGGTGGGGGAGGCAAGAAGGAAGGGGAGGGGGCCAGGTGGGTGGAACCATACTACTGACTTTATTTTACCTGAGGTGTTCCAGTTTTCATCTTGTTTATGGTCCTACATAATTTAGTTAAGGAAAAAAATAAGACTTTTTCTGCTTAAAAGAAAAAGTCTAAGATAATGGTTCTGGACTACTTCCTTTGTCTTCAAAAATGAATAAAGCTAAACCCATCTGACATTTGTATCCTCCCCTACGTTAAAAGGTAATTTCCTAACACCTTACTATAAATCCCTTAATGACCTCTGGAAAGAACTGTCTTAATACAACGGCTCCATCTCACTAAGGGTCAGTCAAATGCTAATTAAGACAATGGCTTCTGCAAGCCTGACTCAAAGCAAGCTGGCTTCCTGGGCTGCTTACTGTAGATAAGGAGTTGGTTTTCTGGGCAGGTTTCTGCAGGTTCCAGGTCAGAGTTCTGGTTTGTTTTTGTTTTTGTTTTGGCCGTTTGTGATTTTTTACCCATGTTTTAAAAAACTGAAGTGTAGTTAATTTTGAATGTTGTGTTTCAGGTGTACAGCAAAGTGATTCAGTTATATATATACGATATATATATGATATATATATATTCTTTTTCAGATTCTTTTCCATTATAGGTTATTACAAGATATATCAGTAGAATATAGTTCCCTGTGCTGTACAGTAGGCCCTTGTTGTTTATCTATTTTATATATAGTAGTGTGTATATGTTAATCCCAAACTCCTAATTTATCTCTCCCCCCACCATCCCCTTTGGTAACCATAAGTTCGTTTTCTATGCCTGTGAGTCTATTTCTGTTTTATAAATACGTTCATGTATATCATTTTTTTGGTTAGATTCCACATACAAGTGACATCATATGATATTTGTCTTTCTCTGTCAGAGTTCCCTTTTTATATACGGTCTGGCCATTGTCTGTATGTATATTCCATCTCTGACTAGTGGGAATGTAATCTGTGCACTGAGGCATAAACAGCTGGGAGAAAAAGTTGCCAATATCTGGAAAAGCTGAAAAAGTAAATACCCTTTTACCCAGCTACTCTACTACCAGCTAGTGCCCCAGAGAGACGCCTCACATGAGTGCACAAGAAGACAAGTACAGGGGTGTTCGTTGCAGCATTCTCTTGTAATACAGAAAATTGGGAGAAACAAAACTAAATATCCATTAATATAAGAATAGACAAAGAAGAGACAGTAAAGTCATATGATGGAAACCATAAAGCACAGCACTTTATGGAATTTTTGTCCAAAGGAATAGAAGAATCTCAAGAACAATGCTGAGTAAAAACCAAGTTTTTGAATATTAAGTACAATATGATAGCACTTAGGTAAGTTGTTTCTTTACCACTTCAAACATTATTATCTATAAGAGACAGCGGCTCCGCCACTTATGGCTTGTGACCCTTGGGCAAGTTATTTAATCTCTCTGTGCCTCACCCTCTTCATCTGTAAAATGGGGAGAATAAGAGTACATAACTTATGGGACTATTATTAAAATTAAATGAGTTAATACATGTAAAGTTCTTAGAACTGAGGCCGCCTTGTAAATGTTAGTGATTATTACATTGTTTATGGCTATGAGATTTTGTGTATGAGTATGAAATTATATATAGGACATATATATAAAATGTGTGTATTTAATAAAAGCATTATGTAAAAAGATCTTTGTCTTAATACACATATTATAAAAATATAAAAACATGAAAGACTATGCATAAAATTCATAAGAGTTTTGTCTATGTAGGAAAAGAGGGTGAGAGGAGAGAAATAGGATTAAGGGGATGTACAGAAAGAATTTCAATGGCTTCAGTAATTCTTTTTTTAAAAAACCTGAAGCAAATACTATCTGTTTAAACTTTGATCATAGATACACAGAAGTTTGTCATATTAGTTTAGTGCTTTTGTGTATTTACTTTTTTTTTCTAAAAATTAAAAAAATCAGACACTTTGAAGACAGATACCTTCCACGTATCCTCTGTAACATACTACACTTCATAAAACTACAATGTGAACATTTTGGGTTTCCTCCAGGCAGATCTGGTCACCAATAATTAACCAATCTACACCGATAACTAACTGTAGTATAAGCCCTGACAGTTTGGGGTTTCTTGTCCTTTTTTTGTAATGCAAGCGCTCTGGCTATGCAAGCATCCGCTTCGAAGAAGATAGCTAATGGAGAAGAATAAACACACTACAGCCACACAGCCAGGCCGCCTCTCCCCGCTGAAGCTCCTTTCAAAGATCTTGGTCGATTCTGATAACTGACCGCGCGGGCCACTTGTTTTTCTTCTCTTCCCACGCATTAAATTCCTACTCTTAGGTTTTAAATTTACAAAGAGTGAGCCCGTGAAACCCTAGGGCCCCACTGTCAAACCCCCAAAAAAGCAGAACCCCAGACCCTCACTCCTACTCTCTTGCTTTCTCTCCACCACCCTTGACCCAACCTTACTGTGTGGCCCCGGCGTGCCATGTAATTTCCAGGTCTTGTAAGTAACATACCTTTATTTTTTTTCCCAAAGTGTCCTGCGGGTTATTTCTGAAGGGCGTCTTGCAATCATATCAGAACCACAAGGACTGGTCCAATCACAACACTGGTTATTGATAGGCTGAGACCAGCATAAAACAATAACCAACAGGCAATGTAATATGGTGGATAGTGGGATAGACAGGGGTTCAAGTCCAGGGTCTGCCATGTTCTGTATCTAAGCCTCTCTTTTCTCATCTTTAAAATGGGGTAAATGTTCAGTTTTAAAAATAAAAGCCACCAATGTAGAAAGATTACTGTACATCTTAACTGTAGATGCTGAAAGTTCTCACAGTGCAGACAATATACTGCTTTCCTGAAACCCATTAGACAGAGCCTGCAAAACAAAGAATGTTGCCTGCCATCCAGTTCTATGAGGACCAAGTCATAAGCCACTGCAGTCACTGACCTACGGTACACACTGAAAGGAATTCAGAATGAAAAACAGGATGAAACATTCTGTGTTTTTTGGTACCTAGACAGTTAAGATGCATATTAGGAAGAATTTCAATGACACCAGATTCTTGCATCCTCCCATACATAAATTAGCACTAAAATCATTAACTTGAGATATCTGAGGGGTTTTTTGTGATTAGCAGTAATCTTACCAAGGTGTATGTTTGACTATATGTATTTCCCAGCCCAAACAATTCACGTATACTGGCTCTTTCCCTACCTCTTCGGAGCAGTTCCTCGGAGCTATCTGAGAGGCTATAGTCCTCAGTAAGGCCCCTGAAGAAACCCCAAAATCACAGCTCTCATGTTGTGCACTTTTATCTCCGTCAAGAGTTTTTTGGCAACCATGAACGGACCCAGAGCAGACTTTTTTCCTTCACCTGAACTCTCCGAGGATCTGGACCTTGGTACCAGCAAGGGCCCTTGTGCCTCCCTGGAGAGTCCAGACGAATCTGGCTGAGTCTCTCGTGGTCTCGGATCTCCTGTCTTGGTTGACAATCCTGAGTTTTTTTCAGTAGTGGGTAAGACTTTTCCTTTGTAAGAGATACTGAGAAAGGGTTCAGTTGTAAGATTCTGAGAAAGTGCCCAGTTGAGAAAGAATGGGAAGATTTTGTTCATTTGAAAGACAGTGGGAAGGTTCGGACTGGGTGATTAGGTAGGAGCCTGACCTGATGGGTTTCCTCAAATCATCTACCTTAACAGGATTTGTCAGAATAAAAGTGAAGATACCGTAGGAGAGCTTTCAGCTCCAAAGGGAAGACACACAGCTCCTCCAGGCCGATTACAGCTTCCTCGGGCAACTGAGGCATTTATGGGAGTGGTGGAGGAAGTCCTCACACTGTGCAGCAGGTCCCTAGGGAAAGCCACTCCTTAAAACCTCATTCAGCCAGGGCCGCACATATAAGAATGGGCCATTCAGTGCTCAGGGCCTCCAGAGCATTTTTAGGCTGCCAGTAAGAGAAACCCAGACACGCAAAAGAGCTAAAACGACTCTAGGCTGACACCTAGAAGAATTAAGCTCACAAACCGCACGTCGGCCCACCACAGTTTTCAGTAGTGATTTTATTCTGACAAACCAATTTAAAAATGAGAAATAGAGTCTCTCGAATGGAAGAAAAAGGGGTGTCAGATAACCCCTGACCAACACCCCAGATAGGTTTACAGAACTTACACTGGCAAGTACTTACTTACTTAAGAATTAAGGAAATCCTCCCTGAAATGGCCAAGATGGGGCTCTTTTTTTGGCATTCCCAAACTGGTTGTTGCATAAGCAGTTAGAGAAAGGCAGCTTGATAAAACATCTTGCAAAATTCTGACCCTCGGGGCATGAAGTCCTTCTAGGAGGACCTTGCATTTCTCTCCCTGCATCTTTGAGATATAAATGTCTTACCAGAGCTCTCAAGAACTCTTATCTTACTCTTATCTAGACCATCTTTAATTCCTGGGACTGAGGGAAAAAAGGGAAAAAGAGGCCTTTTAAACCCAAGCGAGTAAACTTAACTTATTCCAACTGTTATTTATAAACTAGTAAGTTTTATATTGTAATACCCGATTCACGACTAAGTTTTACAATGAAGCTATGAGATCTCTGATACATCTGTCTACATGCCTGTGTGTATGTTATAGATACATGTCTTTACTTCTGAATAGTATTATTGCCAAAATTAATTTGTAAGTGAGCGCTACTTCATTGGCCTAAAGGAAATTAAGCACTTATACACAGTCTCAGAAATATAGAAGAAACTAACCCAAATGAATTTCAGGTTCACACGATCTGGGAAATATTCAGTATTAAATTAATATTTGGTATTAAACTTAGTTTAAGTTTGCTGGTTTAATTAATACAGACTCTTCAGAGTCATCGACATTCAGTATAATACTTTTACTGTACCTAAGTTTGTTAAAAGTCAACTAAGATCTTATTTCTATTACAAAATTTGTCAGCAAGAAAAATAACTTGGTATGATGAAATTTTTATAAGTAAATTAAGTGTAAATGAGATAAGAGTTTTTAGGTGAACCCTTTAGGGATAATTATGTTTTATGGTATGTCTACTTAAAAACAGTTTCTCCAAATATATGGTTACTTGAAACTTTAGAGTTTTGCTAAATTAGGTTAAATGATGGAAGTTTACTGAATATCTAGATCATTCCAAAATAAAATAATATACTGAAACATTAATTACTAAACATAGACTTCCTTTTACAGAGAAAAGAAGATATTCAGGACTATTAATAAATATGTTTGGTGCCACACAGAGAAATTTTCTATAAGAAAGCACATGTTTTTTAGAAATTATAAACAGTATTCATAAGTTTGTCAATCTACAGGATGCTAACATAAAGGAAAGTTTAAAATTGTTTACTTCTTAGTTTTCACTAGAAAGTAAGGTTTTTTAAGAGTTGAGAATTCTAGTTAATATGTGTGATTAAAACTACTAAAATTAATAAGGGAAACATCTTTGTATGCAAGGAAAAAACAAGGTATAAGGAATGAAAATGCATTTTGTTAAGGGAAAAGAAAGTAATTTTGTCCTCAAGAGAGGTTAAAAAGAGGGAAAAGAGAAAAAGGAGCATGGAGGTTCCTTAAAAAAACTAAAAATAGAGTTACCATATGATCCAGCAACCCCACTCCTGGGCATATATCTGGAGAAAACCATAATTCAAAAAGATACATGCATCCCAATGTTCACTGCAGCACTATTTACAATAGCCAGCGGCAACCTAAATGTCCAACGACAGAGGAATGGATAAAGAAGATGGGGTACATATATGCAATGGAATATTACTCAGCCATAAAAAAGAACAAAATAATGCCATTTGCAGCCACATGGATGGACCTAGAGATTGTCATACTGAGTGAAGTAAGTCCGACACAGAAAGAAAACTGTCATATGATGTCACTTATAAGTGGAATCTAAAAAAATGGTACAAATGAACTTATTTACAAACCAGAAATTGAGTCACAGATGTAGAAAACAAACTTACGGTTACCAGGGGTGGAAGGGGGAAGGGATAAATTGGGAGACTGGGATTGACATAAACATACTACTGTATATATCGATAAAATAGATAAATAAGGACCTACTGTATAGCATAGGGAACTCTACTCAATACTCTGTAATGACCTATATGGGAAAAGAATCTAAAAAGGAGTGGATATATGTATGACCGATTCACTTTGCTGTACAGCAGAAACTAACACAACACTGTAAATCAACTATACTCCAATAAAAATTTTTAAAAGAGAGAGAACAAGGAAAAGCATAGGGGAAAAAATCTAAAGGTAAAAAAGGAAGTTATATCAATAGAATGATGTGGAAAAGAAATGCTGAGAAAAGAGTTTTGTGCATGGTCTAGACTGGCAAAGATTAGAATAAACTTAATTGAGTAAATGAATTATAATGTTAACGGTAAGATGGTGAAAAACTAGAATTTGGTTCTCTGTTAAGGAGACGAAGTTTTCTTGGAATATTTATATGATTCTGATAACCAATTGTGAAGTTTTTTTTTTTTTTTTTTTTTTTTTACTTTTTAAGTACTTGTTGTAACTTTCTGTATTTGCCTTTGAAATCTTTTATTGTCACTTTGGCTAAGTGAATAAGTATTGTTTCACAGTGACCTATAATCCTATTTGACCAAGTGTTTTTAAAACTCTTGATAACTTTGACAAACTTCCTCAAATCAAATTCTAAATGAAGTTCTTTTGACCTCTAACTATCTTTGGGATGCTTCAGAGGGCCCCGGAAACATCTCAAAGAGAAATATTAAACTAATTAGGCTTATTTGATATGTTAAATTACATGGCTAGCATTATCAAACAAGTAGTGATAAACCTTCTTAGGTTATACTGTATGGGTAAATGTTATTAATATAAATGTTCTAAAAATTATATGAAATTCTAAAATTTACATGTGTCCTGGTATAATGTCATAATTCTAGTTATTTAATATTGTATTAAATATATTTAATATGGTGGACTTTATAATTTCATTATTTTAATATTTTAATCTTGTATTTAATATCTAAAATTTAATATTGTAATAGTGTATGAAAATAACCAAATTTCTTTGACAAATACATGGTAATCAGGTCTTTAACTGTGCCTTTTTAAGTCTTTTGTCATTTACATACAGTTATTGTTTTACTCTGATGCTTTTACAAAAATGCTTCATCTCCAAGAAGATTCAAAGAAAGGACGTTTTGACAAGCACAGGTTTCTGGTAACTTTCAGATCATACTGCTTAACTGGGTAAGAAATTAAAGAATTCTAATGGAAAACCTGATGGCTTCGTAAAACTGTTAACAGAAGATCAAGAATTAATAACATGGGACTGAACGAAGTGATGAGGATGATTATAATTTTTATGACTCTTTGAAAAATTTCTGATTCTTTTTAATGTTTTATTTTTCCAGATTTGAGAAAACTTTTGCTCTTTCCTCTTAAGCTAACTATAATTTATAGCAACTTGGTAAATTATACCTTTGTAAGCAGAACTGAAACATTTATCTTTTCTCTCTGATTCCTCCAGAATTTGGAAACTCTTAGTATTCTTATTCTCATGGCAATATTATTATTTGCATAAATTCAATAAGAATCTGTTCTCCTTATAACAGGAGATAGAATAGGAGATAACTGGAAACACTGGCTACATTAATGACTTTGGATGGAATGTCATATTCGAGACTATGCAAAAATCAGACATGACCAGACAGCTTTAAAGAACTGAGGTGGACTTTATGGAACCATAAAGCCTCTTGGAAAAACAACCTAGTACTTTGCTTACAGGATTCCCGGAAGCCTTATCAGGTGAATAAGGGAGGCCACTTCCTGGCAGGTGCATGGATCTCAAGGTATTCTGTGGACCTTGAGAGGAACCCACCCAAATCTGTAGGTATTGCAGGCAGAATCTGATGCCAAGTCCTTGGCATGGCTTTTCTGGCCTTGAGAGACCTTTGAAAAGTTCCAGCAAAACCAATTTCAGAGAGCCTTATGTGATCTTAATTTGGCTGTGTGTGGCAGAAATGAAGGTGATTTTAGAGAGAAAAAACTTGTTTCAGTAGGTATTAATTTCTAGTGTTGTTAACTGTCTTTGTGATTTGTATTTACTGCCTGAGACTCAACTTCCTAGACTCCTTGTTACTATGTTGCTTTACTGTAAGATTTAATTTAACTATTACAAAGGACATTCTAAATTTGTTTCTGAAGCTTATCACAGTAATCTATCTTTGAATAAAGACAGATGCCCCCTGACCTGCAACCAAGAGATAATATACTGGAAAGACATCATTTAAAGGACTCTCTCCGACCTAGATGAAAGGACCCTTATCAGGTACTCATAACTAGCTCATGCATGGTGAAACGAAAGGGGACTGATTCTTGGATTCATATTTCCCTCTGAAGAAGGGGCCCTGCACCAGACTGGTCTACAGAGAGGACTGCTGGCCTCAAGATCACCTTAAAACAATGCTCAGAGGAGAAACTACACCCACAGGACAAGAAGACAATATCAGAAGTAGACAGCTATGCTCATATGCGATCCTAATATGCCACACCAGACCCGGATGATCATTTATAGTGTTTTCTCGATTTCTTGGACTTCTGCACGTGAATCAGACGTTTTCTATCATGGCACAATCCTATACAAATTTCAAAAATCAATTTGATAGTTGCATTTGTGGTCACTTATCTACATCCAGTACTTCAGGTTTACCTTGGTGGACTTCTTATCTCCAAGACTGTAACTGGATGGCCCTTAGAAAATTTATTTTAGGAGAAAGAAGTTGTAGGGCCACTATTGATACTACTACATGGGAACCCCTCACTTGGCCAATCAAGCATACTTTTTCCGGCCCTGGCCATCGACATGAATTCTCTTTTCAGGTTCCTCAAGCTCCATCAGAGCAATGAGCTAAATTTCAGTCAAAGAACGTAACTTCCCAATTATTAGAAGGGACCCTCCCTCAGGTACAGGACGGATTTATACGGCTAACGCTGGGCTACGGTCATTTAAGTTTAAGGGCCCCCCTAGGCTGGGAACAGTTAAATCATATTAAACATAATCAGCCAGATAACACTAGAAAATGAGGCTGACGCCTTAGAAAAATGCCAACAAACCATTTCCCTTAAAGATAGCACCTGGTATGCAAGAGACTGGGGAGGTGACCAGGATACTGGGTTGCACCTCATGGAATTCAATAGCTTTGTGGTACCAATTTCTGTCCCTGGCTTCTGCCAGAATGGACAGGCAGATGTATCCTAGGATTCCCTTGGGCTCAAGGCCGTAAGTGTTCCAATTGAGATATGACTCCAGCAAATCTACAATGTATACAAGGCTAACAGATCAAGAGATCCTGTATCTCACTGGTATGGCCATTTAACAGCTACTTCTGTGGCTTCAGTAGGACTGGAAGATGTAATCACCCACATCAAAGCCTTGACAAAATTCACCCAGTAGGCCTTGAACGATAGTCATCAGGCTATGAGCCTACTGAATTCTGAGATCTCTATGATGAGAAAAAGCAGTATTACAAAACACATGGCCCTTGATATCTTTACAACATCTCAAAGAGGCAGGCACCTAGGCCACAATTCAAATTGAATGCTGCATTTTCATGCCAGATGAATTCTCTAAAGTTACACATTTAATGACTCACATGAAGAATCTGATTTCTGCCTTAAGTGATCCACTTCCTTGTCTTGGTGATCTTTTGGTTCTGGTTTGGTTCTGGAAGCTCATGCTCAAATCTCTACTTATGATCTTATTAACGTTACTAGCTATATTACTTACACCCTGTATAAGATTGTGGTTTCTGGCGTTACCCAATGTGTAACAAGGTCTTGGGCAAAACTAGTGATGGCTCAACATCTTGAGGCAATTCATCACATATACAGCCCTATACAAATTTAACTGTAATGGTGCATATCTAGATATGGGAAAAGGAACAAGGGAAAATACTTCCTATATCTTAATAGACTGGTAAGACAAATGATCCAGAGAATTTTTAAGTTATTAACAGGGCCTAATCCAGAAATAGCACATTGAGTGGCCTGTCAATGACATCCTCGGCCTGACCTAGGAATGAGCCTTCTTAGTGCTGTGGGACAAACTGGTCACGAAATGCCTCCCAAAACTTGGTTAAACTTACGATCAAAAGGGAGGGAGTTGTAAAACAAAGAATGTTGCCTACCATCCAGTTCTACAAGGATCAAGTTGTCTGCCACTGCAGTCACTGACCTACGGTAAACACTGAAAGGAATTCAGGACAAAAAACAAAATGAAGCATTCTGTGTTTTGAATATATGGGCCCCTAGATAGTTAAGATACATATCTAAGGAAGAATTTCAATGACCCCAGATTCTTGCACCTTCCCACATAGAGATGAGCAATTTTTTGTGTAATTAGCAGGAATCTTTTACCAAGATGTACGCTTGACTACATGTATCTCCCAGCCAAAAAACATATATCCTGGCTCCTCCCCTACTTCTTTACAGCAATTTCTCAGAGTTATCTGAGAAACTGTCTCCAGGGCTAGCATCCTCAGTAAGGTCCCTGAATAAAACTGAAACTCACAGCTCTCACGTAGTGCATTTTTGAATTCTCTCAACAGTCAATAACATTTTCCTGGTACAACTGCCTAAGAAAAGCACCATCAGCATGAATTTTTTTACTATAGCCTGTGATGGTTAATTCTGTGTCAATCTGGCTAGGCTATGGTGCCCAGCTGTTTGGTCAAACCTCACTCAAGATGTTGCTGGGAAGGAGTTTTTTAGATGTGATTGATTTTTAAATCAGTAGACACTGAGTAAAGCAGATTAGTCTTCCTCATGTGGGTGGCCTCACCCAGTCAGTTGAAAGCTTTGAAAGACTAAGGTCCTCCAAAGAAGGAATTTGGCCTCCGGACTGCCTTCGGACTCAAGACGGCAACATCAACTCCTGCCAGAATTTTCAGCCTGCCATCCTGCTCTGAAGACTTCTGACTGGCCAGCCCCACAGCTGCACACACAGATTCCTTAAAATCAATCTTCCTCGTATGTGCATGTGTGTGTTACTGGTTCTGTTTGTCTGGAGAACCCTAAGACACATTTAGGTACTAGGAAGGGGGGTACTACAGTAGCAAATACCTAAAAATGTAAAAGCGACTTTGGAATTGGGTAATAGGTAGAGGCTGGAAGGGTCCCGAGGCAGTGACAGAAAAAGCTTAAATTGCCTTGAAGAGACTGTTAATAGAAATATGGACATGAAAGGAGATTCCAAAGAGGGCTCAGAAAGAAAAGAGAGATGTAGAGAAAGCTTCTACGATCTTAGAAAATACATATATTAAATCATAAACAGAATAATGCTAGGAATATGGATATTAAAGCACTCTGGTGAAGTCTCAGATGGAGATGAGGAACACATTATTTTTTGGAAATTTGAAAATGGCGATCTTGTTATAACGTGGCAGAGAACTTGGCCAAGTTTTGTTCTAGTGTTTTATAGAAAGTAGGACTTCTAAGTGATAAACCTAGTTATTTAGTAGAGGAGATTTCTGAGCCAAGTATTTAAGGTGTGGTCTGGTTTCTTCTTATAGTTAAGATGCAAGAGGAAAGAGATAAATTGAAGAGGGAATTGTTAAGCAAAAATGAACTAGAGAGGAGACATTCAAGATGGCGGAGGAGTAAGACGTGGAGATCACCTTCCTCCCCACAGATACACCAGAAAGACATCTACATGTGGAACAACTCCTACAGAACACCTACTGAACGCTGGCAGAAGACCTCAGACCTCCCAAAAGGCAAGAAACCCCCCACGTACCTGGGTAGGGCAAAAGAAAAAAGAATAGACAGAGACAAAAGAATAGGGACGGGACCTGCACCAGTGGGAGGGAGCCGTGAAGGAGGAAAGGTTTCCACACACCAGGAGCCCCTTCGCGGGCGGGGACTGAGGGTGGCAGAGGGGACAGCTTCAGATCCACGGAGGAGAGCACAGCTACAGGGGTGCGGAGGGCAAAGCAGAGAGATTCCCGCACAGAGGATCGGTGCCGACCGGCACTCACCAGCCCGAGAGGATTGTCTGCTCCCCCGCCGGGGCGGGCAGGGCTGGGAGCTGAGGCTCGGGCTTCAGTCAGAGCGCAGGGAGAGGACTGGGGTTGGCGGCGTGAACCGAGCCTGAAAGGGCTAGTGCGCCACGGCTGGCTGGGAGGGAGTCCGGGACAAAGTCTGGAGCTGCCGAAGAGGCAAGAGACTTTTTCTTGCCTCTTTGTTTCCCGCTGCGCAAGGAGAGGGGATTCAGAGCGCTGCTTAAAGGAGCTCCAGAGACGGCCGTGAGCCGCGGCTAAAAGCGCGGACCCCAGAGACGGGCATGAGACGCTAAGGCTGCTGCTGCCGCCACCAAGAAGCCTGTGTGCGAGCACAGGTCACTCTCCACACCCCTCTTCCGGGGAGCCTGTGCAGCCCGCCACTGCCAGGGTCCCGGGAACAGGGACAACTTCCCCGGGAGAACGCACGGCACGCCTCAGGCTGGTGCAATGTCACGCTGGCCTCTGCCACCGCAAGCTCGCCCTGCAACCGTACCCCTCCCTCTCCCCAGCCTGAGTGAGCCAGAGCCCCCGAATCAGCTGCTCATTTAACCCAGTCCTGTCTGAGCGAAGAACAGATGCCCTCCCATGACCTACGCAGAGGCGGGGCCAAATCCAAAGCTGAGCTCTGGGAGCTGTGCGTACAAAGAAAAGAAAGGGAAATCTCTCCCAGCAGCCTCAGGAACAGCGGATTAAATCTCCACAATCAATGTGATGTACCCTGCATCTGCGGAATACCTAAACAGACAACAAATCATCCCAAAACTGAGGAAGTGGACGTTGGGAGCAAATGTAGACTTGGGGTTTGCTTTCTGCATCTAACTTGTTTCTGGTTTTATGTTTATCTTAGCTTAGTATTTACAGTTTATTATCATTGGTAGATTTGTTTATTGATTTGGTTGCTCTCTTCCTTTTTTATCTATATTTTTTTTTCCTTTTTCTTTTTGTGAGTGTGTATGTGTTTGCTTCTGTGTGTGATTTTGTCTGTATAGCTTTGCTTTTACCATTTGTCCGAGTGTTCTGTCTGTATTTTTTTTTTTTTGTATAGTTTTTAGGGCTCCTTATCATTGGTGGATTTGTTTTTAGGTTTGGTAGCACTCCTTTCTTTCTTTTTTTTAATTACTTTTTTATTTTCAATAATTTTTTAAATTTTTTTCTTTCTTTCTTTCTTTCTTTCTTTCTTTTTTTTTCTCCCTTTAGTTCTGAGCCATGTGGCTGACAGGGTCTTGGTGCTCTGGGCAGGTGTCAGGCCTGAGCCTCTGAGGTGGGAGAGCTGAGTTCAGGACATTGGTCCACCAGAGACCTGCCAGAGACCTCCATCTCTACACTAAGACCCAGCTCCACTCAATGACCAGCAAGCTACAGTGCTGGACACCCTACGCCAAACAACTAGCAAGACAGGAACACAACCCCACCCATTAGCAAAGAGGCTGCCTAAAATCATAATAAGGTCACAGACACCCCAAAACACACCACCGGACACAGACCTGCCCACCAGAAAGACAAGATACAGCCTCATCCACCAGAACACAGGCACTAATCCCCTCCACCAGGAAGCCTACACAACCCACTGAACCAACCTTAGCCACTGGGCGCAGACACCAAAAGCAACGGGAACTACGAACCTGCAGCCAGCGAAAAGGAGACCCCAAACACAGTAAGATAAGCAAAATGAGAAGATAGAGAAACACACAGCTGATGAAGGACCAAGGTAAAAACCCACCAGACCTAACAAATGAAGAGGAAATAGGCAGTCTACCTGAAAAAGAATGCAGAGTAATGACAGTAAATATGATCCAAAACCTTGGAAACAGAATGAAGAAAATACAAGAAACGTTTAACAAAGACTTACGAGAACTAAAGAGCAAACAAACAATGATGAAAAACAAAATAAGTGAAATTGAAAATTCTCTAGAAGGAATCAATAGCAGAATAACTGAGGCAGAAGAACAGATAAGTGACCTGGAAGATTAAAATAGTGGAAGTAACTACCACAGAGCAGAATAAAGAAAAAAGAATGAAAAGAATTGAGGCCAGTCTCAGAGACCACTAGTTCAATACTAAACGTACCAACATTTGAATTATAGGGGTCCCAGAAGAAGAAGAGAAAAAGAAAGGGACTGAGAAAATATTTGAAGAGATTATAGTGGAAAACTTCCCTAATATGGGAAAGGAAATAGTTAATCAAGTCCAGGAAGCACACAGAGTCCTATAAAGGATAAATCCAAGGAGAAACACACGAAGACACATATCAATCAAACTATCAAAAATAAAATACAAAGAAAAACTATTAAAAGCAGCAAGGGGAAAACAACAAATAACATACAAGGGAATCCCCATAAGATTAACAGCTGATCTTTCAGCAGAAACTGCAAACCAGAATGGTGTGGCAGGACATATTTAAAGTGATGAAAGGGAAAAAACCTACAACCAAGTTTACACAGCAAGGATCTCATTCAGGTTCAACAGAGAAATTAAAACCTTTACAGAGAAGCAAAAGCTAAGAGAATTCAGCGCTACCAAACCAGCTCTACAACAAATGCTAAACGAACTTCTCTATGCAGGAAATACAAGTGAAGGAAAAGACCTACAGTAACAAACCCAAAACAATTAAGAAAATGGTAACAGGAATATACATATCAATAATTACCTTAAATGTAAATGGATTAAATGGTCCAACCAAAAGACACAGACTGGCTGAATGGATACAAAAACAAGACCCCCCCCAAAAAAAAACAAAAAAAAACAAGACCCATACGTATGCTGTCTACAAGAGACCCACTTCAGACGTAGGGACACATACAAACTGAAAGTGAGGGGATGGAAAAAGATATTCCATGCATATGGAAATCAAAAGAAAGCTGGAGTAGCAATTCTCATAATAGACAAAACAGACTTTAAAGACTATTACAAGAGACAAAGGACACTACATAATGATCAAGGGATCGATCCAAGAAGAAGATATAACAATTTTAAATATTTATGCACCCAACAAAGGAACACCTCAATAAATAAGGCAAATGCTAGCAGCCATAATAGGGGAAATTGGCAGTAACACAGTCATAGTACGGGACTTTAACACCCCACTTTCACCAATGGACAGATCATCCAAAATGAAAAGAAAAAAGGAAACACAAGCTTTAAATGACACATTAAACAAGATGGACTTAATTGATATTTACAGTACATTCCATCCAAAAACAACAGAATACAATTTCTTCTCAAGTACTCACAGAACATTCTCCAGGATAGATCATATCTTCGGTCACATATTAAGCCTTGGTAAACTTAAGAAAACTGAAATCATATCAAGTATCTTTTCCGACCACAATGCTATGAGACTAGATATCAATTACAGTAAAAAAATCTGTAAAAAATACAAACACATGGGAGCTAAACAATACACTACTTAAAATCAAGAGATCACTGAAGAAATCAAAGAGGAAATCAAAAAATACCTAGAAACAAATGACAATGAAAACACGACAACCCAAAACCTATGGAATGCAGGAAAAGCAGTTCTAAGAGGGAAGTTTATAGCAATACAATCCTTCCTCAAGAAACAAGAAACATCTGAAATAAACAACGTAACCTTACACCTAAAGCAATTAGAGAAATAAGAACAAAAAAACGCTAAAGTTAGCAGAAGGAAAGAAATCATAAAGATCAGATCAGAAATACATGAAAAACAAATGAAGGAAACAATAGCAATGATCAATAAAACTAATACCTGGTTCCTTGAGAAAATAAAGAAAATTGATAAACCATTAGCCAGACTCATCAAGAAAAAAAGGGAAAAGACTCAAATCAATAGAATTAGAAATGAAAAAGGAGAAGTAACAACTGACACTGCAGAAATACAAAGGATCATGAGAGATTACTACAAGCAACTCTATGCCAATAAAATGGACAACCTGGAAGAAATGGACAAATGCTTAGAAAAGCACAACGTTCCGAGACTGAACCAGGAAGAAACAGAAAATATAAACAGGCCAATCACAAGCACTGAAATTGAGACTGTGATTAAAAATCTTCCAACAAACAAAAGCCCAGAATCAGATGGCTTCAGAGGCGAATTCTATCAAACATTTAGAGAAGAGCTAACACCTATCCTTCGCAAAGTCTTCCAAAATATAGCAAAGGGAGGAACACTCCCAAACTCATTCTATGAGGCCACCATCACCCTGATACCAAAACCAGACAAAGAAGTCACAAAAAAGGAGAACTACGGGCCAATATCACTGATGAACATAGATGTAAAAATCCTCAACAAAATACTAGCAAACAGAATCCAACAGGACATTGAAAAGATCATACACCATGATCAAGTGGGGTTTATCCCAGGAATGCAAAGATTCTTCAATATATGCCAATCAATCAATGAGATACACCATATTAACAAATAGAATGAGAAAAAACATATGATCATCTCAACAGATGCAGAAAACTTTTCGACAAAATTCAACACCCATTTATGTTGAAAACCCTCCAGAAAGCTGGCATAGAGGGAACTTACCTCAACATAATAAAGGCCATATATGACAAACCCACAGCCAACATAGTTCTCAATGGTGAAAAACTGAAACCATTTCCACTACGATCAGGAACAAGAGAAGGTTGCCCATTCTCACCGCTATTATTCAACATAGTTTTGGAAGTTTTAGCCACAGCAATCAGAGAAGAAAAAGAAAGAAAAGGAATCCAAATTGGAAAAGAAGAAATAAAACTCTCACTGTTTGCAGATGACATGACACTATATATAGAGAATCCTAAAGATGCTACCAGAAAACTACTAGAGCTAATCAATGAATTTGGTAAAGTAGCAGGATACAAAATTAATGCACAGAAATCTCTTGCATTCCTATACACTAATGATGAAAAATCCTAAAGAGAAATTATGGAAACACTCCCATTTACCACTGCAACAAAAAGAATAAAATACCTAGGAATAAACCTATCTAAGGAGACAAAAGACCTGTATGCAGAAAACTATGACACTGATAAAAGAAATTAAAGATGATACAGATGGAGAGATATACCATGTTCTTGGATTGGAAGAATCAACATTGTGAGAATGACTATACTACCCAACGCAATCTACAGATTCAATGCAATCCCTATCAAACTACCAACGGCATTTTTCACAGAACTAGAACAAAAAATTTCACAGTTTGTATGGAAACACAAAAGACCTCAAATAGCCAAAGCAATCCTGAGAATGAAAAATGGAGCTGGAGGAATCAGGCTCCCTGACTTCAGACTATATGACAAAGGCACAGTAATCAAGACAGTATGGTACTGGCACAAAAACAGAAATATAGATCAATGGAACGGGATAGAAAGCCCAGAGATAAACCCACGCACATATGGTCACCTTATCTTTGATAAAGGAGGCAAGAATAGACAGTGGAGAAAAGACAGCCTCTTCAATAAGTGGTGCTGGGAAAACTGGACAGCTACATATAAAAGAAAGAAATTAGAACACTCCCTAACACTATACACAAAAATAAACTCCAAATGGATTAAAGACGTAAATGTAAGGCCAGACACTATAAAACTGTTAGAGGAGAACATAGGCAGAACACTCTATGACATCCATCACAGCAAGATCCTTTTTGACCCACCTCCTAGAGAAATGGAAATAAACAAATGGGACCTAATGAAATTTAAGAGGTTTTGCACAGCAAAGGAAACCATAAACAAGACAAAAAGACAGCCCTCAGTGTGGGAGAAAATATCTGCAAATGAAGCAACTGATAAAGGATTAATCTCCAAAATATACAAGCAGCTCATGCAGCTCAATGTCAAAAAACAAACAACCCAATCCAAAAATGGGCAGAAGACCTAAACAGACATTTCTCCAAAGAAGATATACAGATTGCCAACAAACACGTGAAAGGATGCTCAACATCACTAATCATTAGAGAAATGCAATTCAAAACTACAATGAGGTACCACCTCACACCAGCCAGAATGGCCATCATCCAAAAATCTACAAACAATAAATGCTGAAGAGGGTGTGGAGAAAAGGGAACCCTCTTGCACTGTTGGTAGGAATGTAAATGGATACAGCCACTATGGAGAACAGTATGGAGGTTCCTTAAAAAACTAAAAATAGAACTACCATACCACCCAGAGTAATACCACTATTGGGCATATACCCTGAGAAAACCATAATTCAAAAAAAGTCATGTACCACAATGTTCACTGCAGCTCTATTTACAATACCCAGGACATGGAAGCAACCTAAGTGTCGAAGAATGGATAAAGAAGATGTGGCACATATATACAATGGAATATTACTCAGCCATAAAAAAGAAACGAAAATGAGTTATTTGTAGTGAGGTGGATGGACCTAGAGTCTGTCATACAGAGTGACGTAAGTCAGAAAGAGAAAAACAAATACTATGCTAACACATATATATGGTATCCAAAAAAAAAAAAAGGTTCTCATGAACCTAGGGGCAGGACAGGAATAAAGATGCAGACGTAGAGAATGGACTTGAGGACACGGGGAGGGGGAAGGGTAAACTGGGATGAAGTGAGAGAGTAGCACTGACATATATACATTACCAAACGTAAAATAGATAGCTAGTGGGAAGCAGCTGCATAGCACAGGGAGGTCAGCTCGGTGCTTTGTGACCACCTAGCGGGGTGGGATAGGGAGGGTGGGAGGGAGACGCAAGAGGCAGGAGATATGGGGATATATGTATAGCTGATTCACTTAGTTATAAGGCAGAAACTAACACACCATTGTAAAGCAATTATACTCCAATAAAGGTGTTAAACAAAAAACAGACATAGGGAGAGTCAAAAAAAAAAAAGAACTAGAACTTGAAGGTTTGGAAAATTCTGAGACTATCCATATGTCATGGTCTGGAAAAAAGCCAAGGGTGTGGCTGAACAATGGTTTGCTGAAGAGATCAGGCCTGTGGCTCATGGATCAATCATCTCAGCAGAAGCCAGGAACAGAGATGTGGCTCTCCAGCAAAGATATGTGGAGGACCCTCTGGTCTGATGGCTTGGACCCCCATGAATTGCCTGGGAGGCCAGCAAGGTTTATGAGAATTTTATACCAGCACTGCCAGCTTGCACTGAAGGGGCAAAGATGGTAAAAAATGAAGAAAGGCTGTCAGGATTCCACAGGTGTGAAATGAGTCAGTAGAGCTAACTGGCTGTGAACAAGTGTTATCTTTCAAGAAAAGGGAAGAATGACCCCAACGGCAGATAAGAGTCCAGTAGGGCTATCACTACCACCATGGGCATAGGTCCAGGAACAAGGCCGGCACTTCCACGGCTCCAGAAGCCAGGACTACTATCCCAGTGGGCCAGAGGACAGAGCACGGACCCAAAGAGGATTGTTCTCCAAGTCTTAAAATCTAATGAGTAGGGGACTTCCCTGGTGATCCAGTGGTTAAGAATCCACATTCCAATGCAGGGGACGCGGGTTCAACCCCTGCTCAGGGAACTAAGATCCCACATGCTGCGGGGTAACTAAGATCCCACCTGCTGCGGGGCAACTGAGCCTGCGTGCTCTAGAGCCCATGTGCCGCAGCTACTGAGTCCGCACACTCTGCAGCCTGTGTGCCACAACTAGAGAGAAGCCCGCACGCCGCAACAAAAGATCCCACGTGCCGATGCAGCCAAATAAATAATAAATAAGTAAATGTTTTAAAAATATCTAATAAACAGAATGGGAGAAAATATTTGCAAACGAAGTGACTGACAAAGGATTAATCTCCAAAATACATAAACAGCTCATGCAGCTCAATATCAAAAAAAACCCAAACAACCCAATCCAGAAATGGGTGGAAGATCTAAATAGACATTTCTCCAAAGAAGAGATACAGATGCACATGAAAGATGCTCTTCACTACTTATCAGGGAAATGCAAATCAAAACTACAACGAGGTGTCACCTCACACCAGTCAGAATGGCCATCACCAAAAAATCTACAAACAATAAATGCTGGAGAGTGTGTGGAGAAAAGAGAATCCTCCCACACTGTTCGTGGGAATGTAAATCGGTACAGCCACTATGTTCCTTAAAACACTAAAAATAGAGCTACCATATGATCCAGCAATCCTACTCCTGGGCGTATATCCAGAGAAAACCGTAATTCAAAAAGATACACATACCCCAATGTTCACTGCAGCACTATTTACAACAGCCAGGACATGGAAGGAACCTAAATGTCCATCAACAGAGGAATGGATAAAGAAGATGTGGTACATATATACAATGGAATATTAGCCATAAAAAGAATGAAATAATGCTATTTGCAGCAACATGGGTGGACCTAGAGATCGTCATACTGAACGAAGTCAGTCAGAGAAAGACAAATATCATATGATATCACTTATACGTGGAATCTAAAAAAATGGTACAAATTAACTTATTTACAAAACAGAAATAGAGTTACAGATGTAGAAAGCAAACTTATGGTTACCAGGGGGGAAGCTGGGGAATAAATTGGGAGACTGGGATTGACATAAACACACTACTGTATGTAAAATAGATAACTAATAAGAACCTACTGTATAGCACAGGGAACTTTACTCAGTACTTTGTAATGACCTATATGGGAAAAGAATCTGAAAAAGAGTGGATGTGTATGTATATGTATAACTGATTCACTTCGCTGTACAGCAGAAACTACACAACACTGTAAATCAACTGTACACCAATAAAATTATTTTTAAAAATCGAATGACAGAATGGCCATTATCAAAAAAGCTAAAAACAAAAAATGCTGGAAAGGGTGTGGTGAAAAAGGAACCCTCCTACCCTCTTGGTGGGAATGTAAACTGATACAACCACTATGGAAAACTGTATGGAGGATCCTTAAAAAACTAAAAATAGAACTACCTTATGACCCAGCAATCCCACTACTGGGCATATACCCTGAGAAAACCATAATTCAAAAAGAGTCATGTACCACAATGTTCACTGCAGCTCTATTTACAATAGCCAGGAGATGGAAACAACCTAAGTGTCCATCATCGGATGAATGGATAAAGAAGATGTGGCACATATATACAATGGAATAGTACTCAGCCATAAAAAGAAACGAAATTGAGCTATTTGTAATGAGGTGGATGGACCTAGAGTCTGTCATACAGAGTGAAGTAAGTCAGAAAGAGAAAAACAAATACCTTATGCTAACACATATATATAGAATCTAAAAAAAAAAAAAAAAATGGTACTGATCAACCTAGTTGCAGGGCAGGAATAAAGAGGTAGACATAGAGAATGGACACGATGACATGGGGTGGGAGGGCAAAGCTGGGGCGAAGTGAGAGTAGCATCGACACATATACACTACCGAATGTAAAATAGTTGGCTGGTGGGAAGCAGCTGCATGGCACAGGGAGATCGGCTCGGTGCTTTGCGATGACCTAGAGGGGTGCGATTGGGAGGGTGGGAGGGAGGCTCAAGAAGGAGGGGATATGGGGACATGTGTATGCATATGGCTGGTTCGCTTTGTTGTGCAACAGAAACTAACATGGTACTGTGAAGCAATTATACTCCAATAAAGATGTATTAAAAAAAAAAACTAATGAAATTTGCCCTGCTAGGTTTATAATTTGCTTGGGACCTCTGGCCCCTTTCTTCCTCCTTTTAGAATGAGAATGTCCTTCCAATGCCTGTCCCACCATTGTATTTGGAATAATCTGTCTGGTTTCACAAGTTCACAGGCTATAGAAGAATTCTGTCTCAGGATGAATCAAACCGTAAGTCTCACTCATACCTGACTTAGACGATATTTACATGATATATTAATCCAGACTCTCCAGGGAAACAGAACCAATAGGAAGTGTGTGGGCATATGGGTATATACATATATAAATAGAGAGAGAGATTATAAAGAATTAGTTCATGCAATTCCAGAGGCTGACAGACCACAAGATCTGCAAGCTGGAGACCCAGGCGAGCAGATGATGTAGCTCTAGTCCAAAGGCAGGCAGGCTCGAGACCCAGGAAGGGCTGATGCTTCCGTCAGAGTCTGAAGGCAGGAAAAAACTGATGTCCTGGGGCTTCCCTGGTGGCGCAGTGGTTAAGAATCCGCCTGCCAATGCAGGGGACACGGGTTCGAGCCCTGGTCCGGGAAGATCCCACATGCCGCGGAGCAACTAAGCCCGTGCACCACAACTACCGAGCCTGCGCTCTAGAGCCCGCGAGCCACAACTACTGAAGCCCACGTGCCACAAGTACTGAATCCTGCGCGCCTAGATCCCGTGCTCTGCAACGAGAAGCCACTGCAATGAGAAGCCCACGCACCACAACAAAAGAGTAGCCCCCGCTCGCCACAACTAGAGAAAGCCCGTGCACAGCAACGAAGACCCAACACGGCCAAAAATAAATACGTAAATTTATTTAAAAAAAACCCAAAAACACAAAACTCATGTCCCAGCTCAAAGGCAGTCAGGCAGGAGTCGTCCCCCTTACTCAGCCTTTTGCTTCTATTCAGGCCTTCGACTGATTGGATGAGACCCATGCACATCAGGGAAGGCAATCTGCTTTACTCAGTTTCCTGATTCAAACGTTAATCTCGACCAGAGACATCTTCACAGACATACCCAGAGTAACGTCTGACCAAACATCTGGGTACTCCATGGCCCAGCCAAGTTGACACATAAAACTAACCATTACAGAAGAGACTTTGAGTTGATGCTGGAATAGGGTCAGACTTTGGGGGGTGCTGGAATTGAGTGAATGTATTTTACAGGTGAGAAAGACATGAATTTGGAGGGGGAGGCAGAGAACAGTACGTTATGGGTTGGACTGCGTCTCCCTAAAATTCATATGTTAAAGTCCTAACCCCCATTACCTCAGAAGGTGACCTTATTTGGAGGTAGGGTCTTTACAAAGGTTATCAAGTTAAAATGAAAGTATTAGGGTGGGTCCTAAGGCAACGACTGCTATCCCTATCAAAAGGGGAAACGTGCACACAGACCTGCACAGAGGGAAGACAGTGCGAAGAGACACAGGGAGAAGACAGCTATCCACAAGCCGAGGAGAGAGGTCTGGACTAATTCCTTCCCTCACAGCCCCCGGAAGGATGCAACCCTGCCAACACCTTGGTTTTGGAGTTCTAGCTTCCAGAACTATGAGACAATAAACTCCTGTTGTTTAAACCACTTAGTCTGTAGTATTTTTTTTACAGCAGCCCTAGCAAATTAATACACAGACTCTAATCTCTATCTGTCCATTAGTACTGCTCTCACCCCATGCTTTTCTTTAATAGTGATCATTAACAGTTACAGAGTGTTTACTAGGTGCTAGTCACTGCAATAAGTACTTGGATACACGCTATCTCAGTGAATACTCAAGGCCACCCTTTGAGTAAACTTTACGGTATAAGAACTGTGACTCAATAAATATACAGTCAAGAAAAAACAACTTTTTTGAAGTTGATGTGATCATTATTCCAATTTCACAACTGAATTCAAGAAAACAACTAGTATAAGGGCAGGGGCAGAAACTGAAGCCAGATATCTGAGTACAGACCTGTGCTCTCAACCCCACCTCATCGAAGTGCCCTCCCTGCCCCACCTTGCTTGCGTCCAACGTGACAGCTGTGTGAGAAATTACAGTATGCCAAGGTAAGGGCGCCAGAGCGTGACGGCACATCGTGCAATTCACAGCTGTGTGTTACCTGCAGCCCCACAGTACACCGGAATCCACAAAGCCCATAAAATGAGACAACTCTTAATGAGTTAATTTTTAAACACACAGATTTTAAAAAGCAGGTACTATATGCATTGCCAAGGGTTTTCAGAAGTCTGAATCCAAACTGTAGTAAGGGTCTTTTTAAAAGCTTGTCAAACCGATTCTGAAATTAATATAGAAAGTCAAAGGACCTAGAAAAGCAAAACAATTTTGAAAACGAACAGAGTTAGCCAACTTGAATTACCTAATTTCATGACTTATTATTATAAAGCTACAGTTATCAAGTGTGGTATTGGTGAAAGGACACATAAATCAGTGCAACAGAACAGAAAGTCCAGAAATGGATCCACAGGTACATGGACAGTTAATTTTTGCCAAATTTGAATGAGCAATTCTGTGGAGAAAGGATCGTATTTTCAATAGAAGTCGTACTGCATCAACAGAATATTCATATGCTAAAGGTATCTATCCCTATACCTGACACCTATTTAAAAGTTAACTCAATACGGATCGGAGTCTAAAAGTGAAACTTTCAGTTGTAAAACTTCCAGAAGAAAACATAAGACCAAATCTTTACGGCCTTGAAGTTGGCAAAGATTTCTTAAATATGACACCCAAAGCATAATCTATAAAGAAAAAGTTAATAAAATGGATTTATCAAAATTTTAAATATCTGCTTTTTGAAGACACTATTACAAAAATGAAAGACAAGCCCCAGACTGAAAGAACATATTTACAAAACACATATCTTACATAGGACCTGTACCCAGAATATATAAAAACATTAAAAAATTAATGAGCAAAAGTTTCAATTTAGAAAACGGGCGAAAGCTCGAAACAGACATTTTATTAAAGGAGACACATGAGTGACACGTAAGCACGCTGGAAGATAACATCTTTAATCATCATGGACACATACACAGCTCTGAGATGAGGGGACAAAAAACCAACAATACCAAATGCTGGTGAGGGTGTGGAACAGCTGCAACTCTCATGCACTGCTAGTGTGACGGCAAGGGGGACAGCGCTGTGGAAAACACCGTGAAGTTTCTTATAAAGTTAAACCCACATTTACCGTATGACCCAGCAATTCCACTTCTAGATACTTAGCCAAGAGAAATAAAGACCTCTGTTCACACAGAAATCTGCTGATGAATGTTCACAGCATCATTATCCGTAATCACAAAAAAAAAAACCTGGAAATAACTCAAATGGGAATATTACTCAGTAATAAAAAGGAACAAAGTACTAATACAGTATACGGAACACCACTGATGAATCTCAAATTCATCATGCTGAGTGAAAAAGGCTACACACATATGATTCCATTTATGTGACGTTCTGGGGAAAAGTCAGAATTACAGAGACAGATCAATGGCTGCCAGGTCGGGCAGGAAGGGAAAGACCAGGAGCGCATCTGGGGGGATGAGGTTACTGCTCTGCAGTTCCATTACTGCAGTGTTTACGTGACTCTGTATGTCTGTCAAGGTATCCTAAAAAGGGTAAACTTTATGGTAAACAAATTATATCTCAATACAGACCTAAAAAAAAAAAAAAAAAAAAAGAGTAGCCTTGAGACTGGCTGGGAGCCTTTGCTGCAGTGCTGGCGCCTGGACAAACATCTCCTCCAGCGGCAAAATACAAAGAAAGCAGAAGGGACTAAAAATAACCGCATGGGTGCCCAGTTGGGGCAAATTACGAACAGGGAACAAGGTACAAAAAGACCAAAAACCCAACGTCACTTCTGAGGAACCAGGAGCAAAAGCAGCGTACCAGGAACAAAAAGCAGGGTACTGTGCACGCCCCCTGCACACAGACCCACCAAGGGGCTGGGCAGACCAGCGAAGCTACCCCTCTGGCCTGACCCCTGGACCCATTCCTACCCTCGCCCCAGATAAGGAACCCGCTCACCTCCCCGCTTAGGGAATGAAAAGGGAAACTGTTAACGTGCTTTAGCTCCCTTGTGCTGTAGCGCGAGTCCCAATAAAGCCTTGCTTGAATTTCTTACGTGGCCTCTTATCAGCTTCTATTGATGAAGGAGTCCAAGAACCCCACAGCTTAAGGCGAAGTTTAAAACTTTTTTTTAAAGATGGGAACATAAAAATCCTAAAAGACGGGCACACCCTGGCTGTCTCAAGCAAGTTAAGTTAGTTAAGTAGATTTGAATAAAGTTTGGGTCTTGTTTTGTTGTCTTTTTAAAGCATGCCATAGCTTCTGTACTACAGGAGTTGGAAGGCCCGGTTTCTGCCCGATTCTGCCAAGCAGGTGATACATAATTGTAAGAGAATATTTATTTCACTTTCTTTTTCTGCTTCTAAGTTCCTTACTTTTAAAAATGAGAAAAGGCATTCCTAACCTCAAGGTCGCTTTAGCTGGCTGATCCTATACATATTTCATACATGGTATATGGAATATGTATACGATCAGCCAACTAAATATAGATATATCATTACAGCAAATTCAGTCAGCGTTAAGACTGAAATTTAACAAAAAAGCCCTCAGTCATTACAAATGCTAACAGGGAAGCAGACAATAAATTATCTGGAACGGAATTAAGAAAGTAATACGAATCACAAGTACCAAAAAAAACTCGCATGTTTGCTAATGGGAATATATTGGGCCTTTTATAAATAGTAACTTTCTTTGGGGATGGGCACAAAGATGTCCTTTTGTAAGAGAATTATTATCGCAGGTTATCTTTGTGGAGTAATAAATGCAATTTAATTATTTTGCCAAAAAAACACTTACCAAGTGCCTACCAAGTGTCAGCACTAAGTGCTTTACATATTAACTCATATCCGCAAGAACCAAAAGACGGCACCAAATGTACTTAGGAAGTAATTTCCTTACAGTCACAGGTTTTATGGAAAAGCTTCAGCAAGTCCCAGTATAACTGATGAAGGAAAAGCATTTGTATCAGTCATGCCAAATTTGAAACCATTTCTGAAGAACCCCGGTAAAGATCGTTTGCGTTCCATACCTAAAACTATGTGCCCTTATCCTTATTCAAGAAGCTATCGTTCTGAGTTAATAAATGAGGAACTAAAGTCTCTACTCACGTGGCTACTAGAGAACAAGAGTTCGGTATTTAATAGCTTTTCTTCATGTTCTCATACACGAATCACCAGTAAGAGCCATAGCACAGGTGCTGAACGTGCCTCGGGGACAACGCCTGTGCGTGCGTGTGTGCGCCAGCGCGTCCCCAAGGAACGGCAGTCCTAAACACATGCTTCAGGCCCGGGAAGGCAGGGGGCCCTCGGCCTGGGCCTCAGGGCTTACACGGTCTTGCTTTCTGTGTCCCTCCTGCCGCTTCATTCCGAGGACCCTTCGAGAACATTCCAGGATAACGTAGTGCCGAGATTCCTATCCAAACGGCTCCAAAGCTGCTTCCAGGGTCCGTCTAGCTGAGAGAAGACCCTGCCACCAGTATATATGCTGTTAGGCTGGGAAAGGGCCAAAAGGGGCTGTTGGGGTGGGGGGGCAGGGGTGATGGGGGGCATGTAAACTGCACTATTCCCGCCCCCATCATCACACGCACCCAGGTCGTCAAGGGGGTGGGACGGAGCCCGCTCTCCCCGCGCCTCCACTTCCCGGAAAAGAAGTCAGTGAAATCTCAGGTGCTTAAAGACGGCTCCCCAAGAGTAAGCCAGAGACTCCCTGCCAACGGCGGGGCAACGGCAGCCCAACGCCAGCTAAGGGGAGATGCAGACAAACGCCAAGCCAGGCGCACTGGCGGATGGAGATGAAGCCCTGGGCGGGCTAGAAGAGCACGACGGCCAAGGCTGAGCCCTTCCCCGCGGCGGATCCCCGCGGCCAGCCGCAGCCCCGCTCTACTGTGGGGGGAGGCGTGCGCAGGCGGACGGGCAGGGTCGCTAAGAAACGGGTCCGGACGTCGTCCGCACTGCGGGGAGACGGCAGCTCAGCATCGGCGGTCGGCTGGCTGGTGCGGGTCGAGGGCCCGACCATCAGCTGATTCTGGGGAGCCAGTCAAGCGCCCGCGGGGGCAAAGGGCGGGGCCGCGCCAACGTCCCCGCCGCGGCCGACGTCAGTGCCGCTTGCCGCTTGCCGCTTGCCGCAGGATCGCCGGGGCGCAGCTCGCGGGCAGCTCTCCGCGGGAGCCACCGAGACCTCTGCGCTGCTCGGCGAACATGGCCGACTCGGAGAACCAGGGCCCCGCGGAGCCGAGCCAGGCGGCGGCGGCGGCGGCGGCGGAGGAGGAGGTAATGGCGGAAGGCGGTGCGCAGGGGGGAGATTCTGACAGCGCGTCCGGCGACTCCGACGGCGCGGTCGGTCAGACGGCTGAGGAGCCCCAGACGCCTGCAGAGAATGCACCGAAGCCTAGAAATGACTTTATCGAGAGCCTACCTAACTCGGTGAAATGCCGAGTCCTGGCCCTCAAAAAGCTGCAGAAGCGGTGCGATAAGATAGAAGCCAAATTTGATAAGGAATTCCAGGCTCTGGAGAAGAAGTATAACGACATCTATAAGCCCTTACTCGCTAAGATCCAGGAGCTCACCGGTGAGATGGAGGGGTGTGCGTGGACCTTAGAGGGTGACGACGAGGAGTTGGAGGATGAAGAGTACGAGGAGGAGGAGGGAGAGCCTGCGGCGGAGGCGGCGGCTGCTGCCGCCAGAGATGAGGGTCCCCACTCTGCAGTGTCTGACGACGCCCAGAAATAAGCGGGGGCAGAGATTGCAGAGGCGAATGACGACGCAGATTCAAAACCCCGATTTTTTTTTCTTTTACACATCGGTGGACTTGAAAAGGCTCAGGTTTTGGACCAAAGTACAATGTGAATCAATTCTGACATTCCTAGAATCATATAAAATCGACGCAATCAGGTTCTGGCCAGCCCGTTTCCAATCTGAACACCAATATACCAAAAGGTGTTGTAAACGAGTTAAATTTAAAATGGCTTTTTCATGATCTCTTCTGCGAGGGCTGGAGTTGAGACTTCCTAAGGGTGTCAAGTAGATGTGAAGTAAAGAACGTCACTTTGAAACCCTTTGATCACACTGTCATCACACTACGCACAGAACACCCAAGCCGAGACCGAACATGTTCTCAATGCCTAATTCTTCAATTTCTTTAGTTTTGCATTTTTCCAGCTCAGAAGCATCAGAACCCAAGAAAAATCTCATCTTTAAGACTTTGCTTTCATAACCCAGACATCAGCTTTACACTTCAGAGAAGCGTGATGGGATGGAGGAAGCCCGTGCCGGAGATCATGACAGTACTGTTAATGAGGCCCAGAAAACTGCCACTTCAAATTCTAAAGACTGTACTGAATATTTGGTTCTGAGAAGGAGGGTGTATAACCTGTACACTATTGTCAACATATGTGTTCATTATTTACAGTCTCGTGTTTATGTGTTTCCCTGGTAGTGTCTATTTACAAAGGTGTTAAAAAAAAAAACAATGTTTAAGTATTGATCCCTTTATCTAGCATTTTAGAAATATTAATTTACTTGAAAAGATGTAGAATCTAGTAAATTCTGTAAAGCATGTGTATCCAGTGTTATGTTGGATCCTTGTGATGTCTTTTTGTCTTGTAGCTTTTAGAATGTAGCTGTGAAAATTATCAGAACTCTTCACGGAAGCTAATGTGTGGAAAAAATATATACTTGAAGAACCAATCCAACTGTGTGTCCCCATCCCCAGCTCAGAAGTAGAAAGGGTTTAAGTTTGCTTGTGTTAGCTGTGCCTTCCTTATTTTGCTATGTAAATGTGACATATTAAATATAAAATGGTGCATAATCAAATTTTTCTGCTTGAGAACAGACTGTCATACGGTAAAGGATTTTTAGGAGGACACATTTAATGTAAAGACTCTTAGCTTCTTTGTGGGGTTTGAATTGTGTGATCTGTAAAGAAATTTAAGCATAACGTTGTTTACCACTGTGGTGTTAATAAAACAGTATTTTCAAAAAACAAAAGGACTCATACCCTGACTGCCTGGAATCAAATCCCAGCTCTGCCTCCTATTAGCAATGAATCTTGGGCAATTACGTTAATCTGTGTTCAGTTGCTCCTCATCTATAAAAGGGGATAGTAAGTCCCTTCCTCACAGGTTATTATGAAGAACAAACTAGTTAATTTACATAAATCCCACAGACCAGTGTCTGACCCTAAGGGTTCAAGATATTTTAGCTATTATTATTATGGTTATTATTATTATACGAAAGATAAAGATGATGATTTGAAATTCAATCCTCCTAAATTACGAAAGAAGAAAAAATACATATTATATTCCTAAGTTCATGATATTACTGTTAAAGTGGGCTTTAATTCATAAACACAGGTAGTTCAATAAACTGTCTTGTTTTGTTTTCCTCAGTATAAAAATCAGGTTTTGATTTCTTCCCAGAAAGGACAAAAGACTTTAATGTGACATTATGCATATATTAAAAAGTCTATTTCAGCTTTATATTTGGGCATTCTAAATGAAGTATAAAACTGAGGACCCCCCCCCCAAAATTTTAAACACAGACGTGTTTTCTTCCATTTCCCTTAAGAGTTAAAATTAGAAGCAAAATTAGACTGCTTTACCTTAGGGAACGGAAGGAAGCTCTGACCTGTTGCTAATGGCAATAGTTGAGTGAAACCTTAATGTATTATTAATCTTCCTTAGGGCCAGGACAACAAAAAGAGAAAATCAAAATAATGTATTACGTAAGTCAATGATTATCTTAACCATGATTATCTGAAATAGAAGGGAAAAAATCTAAAAAAATTCAATATTCATTTCTTATCCCTAGGAGTAAGAGACTGTCATTTAATATTTTTCTAGGTCCCACAAAAAAGCAAAACTGAATGAAACAAATAAGGTGTGTAGTTAGTGGGGGGGAAAAAATGTTTTTTTCAGGCATGTGATTACTATACATAGAAAACCCAAGAGAATCAACTGAAAGCTGTCACATTCACAAATTTGAGGAATAGAACAGACATATAAATATATAAAAACCAATAACTATTTCTAGGCACTACTACTGATAAAAATATATGCGAAGGTCTCTCTTTCACAGTAGAAATAAGAAACCAAAATATTTATAAAAACCTCTAATAAAAATGTATATAACCAATGAAAAAAAAACAGTATCACAAAGAAATGTAAAAGAGGCCTTTGGAAGGTGAGATTGAATACCACAAAAGTGTCAATTCTTCCCAAATTAACTTTTAATTTATTACACTTCAAATCAAAACCCAAACTGGATCTGGAACCATATAATTACCCTAATCTTCACCTGTAAGAATAGGAAAACAAGATTTTTACCTTAGACCAGACACAAAAAAAATTTTTTTAATTGAAGAAAATATATTATTAAGTATCAATTACTAGACAGGGAAAGGTTACATTTAGAATGATTTAAGACCAAAAGAAATAATCGACAGGCACGACAACACAAAAATTAAGAAGCTTTAGAGATTTAAACAGACTCCACATTTTTAAAAGTAAACAGCAAACTGGGAATAAAATCTGCAATAAATACAAATGGCAAAGGGCTAATAGTCTTAATATAACAAAGAGTTGATACAAATGATATGAAAATCATTTCATCTTAATAGAGAAAAACGTAAAGGACATCAGCAGACGACTTTAAAAAAGGGAAATACTGCAATCCTGTTTGGGGCAGCAAGACACGTCCTGAAAGGGCAATACTAAGTGGACCAGGCCTCCAGCAAGGTCTGGAGGATATGCAGGCCGAGCTGTGTGCTCTGGCCAGCAATCTTTCTTTCACTTACGATAAGACTTTAGCTGTGGGGTTTTCTAGCTACCAGTCATACCACTGTTGGTTACTTTTCTCAGGAGAAGGCACATAATGTGCCCTTCACAATGTCAAACGATTTCCACCATTTTCCTAACTGGGTTGATCTTTCCCCTCTGTTTCCTGCACTGCTTATTTGATAGTTCCTCAGGCAGACATAAATCTTGTGTGTTAACATGTAGCAGGATACCCTCCCTTGAAGGCAGGTCAAACGCTCTCACTCATAAACCTTTTTTCATCCATTATAGGCCCAAATTAGTAAGCAACGCACAAAGTAACTGGCAGAAAGAAAGGCAACTGTGCATTACACATTCAGCTCAGTCTCTAAGAGCGTTATGCAGAAGACTGCAGCACGCCCACGCTCCCTGCCCGAGCACATCACAGCAGCTCTCCGGGAGTTTACAATTAAGTGTACACAGACGCATTTGCATGTGCACACACATAGACACAAACACTTTTTTTTATTGGGGTGGAATTCACAAAACATAGCCGTTTTAAATGAACAATTCAGTGGCAGTTAATACATTAATAATGCTGGGCAATGACGACTTCTATCTCATTCACTTTTTTTAAACAAAAATATTTTAGAGGTAAACATCAGTAAAAAGGATCAATGCTGGGCAGAATATGTCAAGTAGCCTATGCATGGAAGAAATACAAATTTTACAAGTGAGGTCGAGTTTCTGATTAAATTAGATTAGATTAAAAAAAAAGAACACTCAGTATTTGTAAGGATTCGATGAAACGGGTACTTCTCATACATTGACGATAATGTATAAGCTGGTATAATTCATTAGCAAAATCAATTTAGTAAAAATATCAACAAATTCAAAATGATCTACACTAATTCAATTTCACCCTTGGGACCTTACCATTAAAAAGTAATTTTAAAAACAAACAAAGCTTTATACATAAGATGACTGATACAGTGTTACTAAAAATGGAGGGGGAAGAGAAAGAAAAAAAGGGAAAGAAAAAAAAAAAAGAACACAGAAACAAGCCAGATACGCAAAAGGGAAAGAATAGAAAATACACATTTACACAGCAGGCTGTGCAGCCATTATTAAGGGTGTTCATGAGGGCTTTACAATAACATTATATATATAAGCACTGTCTCAGCCTAAGTTTAAAAATTCAGACATACACTTTTATATATACATTGTATGTCTTTAACTATGCCAACTTTGTTTTTAAAAAATTGCATAGTCTCGGGGCTTCCCTGGTGGCACAGTGGTTGAGAGTCCGCCTGCCGATGTAGGGGACACGGGTTCGTGCCCCAGTCCGGGAGGATCCCACATGCCGCAGAGCGGCTGGGCCCGTGGGAAAAAAAAAAAAAAAAAAAAAGTAGAAAAAAAATTGCACAGTCTGCGTGAAACGAAAACGGCAAACTCTTCGAAGTCATTTATCTTCTAGGGATGAGGGGACATGGGGACGCTGGAACCCTGGTCTTGGCCCTCTAAGTGGCAGTGGCAGTCAAACAGAATGGCTCTGAATCCTGGCTCTGGTGTTTGAACACTGGACTTCTGGCTGTGTAACCTTGAACAAGTGACTTCTGTCTCTCTCTGCCTCAGTTTCTTCAACTGTAAAGTGGGGAGGACTGCATGGGAAGGACTCAGAATAATGCCTGACACAAGGGAAGCACTCGAGAAACGTTACTGGCATTTTAATTATCTGCTATTCCTATAACAGCCCAGTGCGAGCACCACGCAGATCTTAACGATTACACCTCTCATAGACTATCTCAAGAGCTCAAGGTGGGAGGAAGACGCAAGAGGGAGGAGATATGGGGATATATGTATATGTATAGCTGATTCACTTTGCTATAAAGCAGAAACTAACACACCACTGTAAAGCAATTATACTCCAATAAAGACGATAAAAAAAAAAAGAGATCAAGTGAAGTCTTTCATTAGTCCTAACTTCAGTAGATCTTAAGGCGCTAGAAAGATTTGTCATGTGTGGGTTTTATTCTCAGGTTCTCTCTATGGAATCTAGGTGCCCTTTGGAGCACTTACCTTAAGCCTGGCATTTCCTTTTCACTATTCCCTCTCCCCACCCCTTTTTTAATATGGAAGAAATGGGGGAAGATATTGATTGCATTTGATTTGATTAAATTGAGTTAAACTGGGGGAAATCTAGAATGATATGTGGGTTTTTTTAATTAATGGTAGTAACACCATGCCACAGAGTGTGAGAACTACTTAACCACAAATAGTCATGTAATGCCGTATTATTCAGATGTGACTGCCAGTTGTTCCAAGATGTAGCTAAGATGTGGCCACCAGCAATCACCCATGGATGTTCTCTTACCTGGATTCTTATAATTCAATTGTCTGTCTGCAGCTCTTGTCCAAGGAAAGAAAGCAATTTTAAGTCCAAATGGAATGTAATAAATTATAGATACAGAATTGGTACCCTTCTGACATCTCCCTCCAGGGCACTGGTGACAGCAAATATCTTACTGTTAACAGAAACAGCTTCAATGCCAGCAGTATCTGTATACACAACGCTCAAGTTAAAAATCCAGCAGGTGTTATTCTTTTGGTTCTTTCATTTAATTTTCTTAGACTAATCTATGAAATACCCAAAAAGGACCCCCGGTGATGAGGTTATGGCATATAAGAGTCAAAAGGAAATAACAGCTGCAATGATTAATCTTTTAGCGTCATATACAAGCTTTCTTACCAGGATCTCAACATGCTTTAATGTTAAGATTTCTGCTTTTTGCAACATTAAAGATAAAGGAAAAAACATCTGCTTGTCTTCTTCTGGCTGTCCCTAACTCTGACAGCAATACTATGTAATGAGGCAGTAACCACACTAGGTTCTCAGAAGCCTTCCCAACAGGTAACTGTGTCAGCAAGGGGGTCTGCTCCTGTCACCGAGTACAGAGTCATGGACAACAGTGCCTAAAGCAGTGGGTGAGCTCCCCACCGTGTGTTCGATGAGTGCTAGCAACACAGAAAAGCCGAAACCCAAACTTGCACCTAACACAGAAGCCATTCCACGTTTAAATTTCAAGCATCGCGTACTGGCAATAAAAATAAGAACCCCCCTCTGCCTGGCAATATTTAAAATGACAGCACATTTTATTGCACAAAGATTCGAAAACTTTTTTAGAAAGAGAGAAGCTATTTTTTAGAAAGTCATGGTAACATAACAATGGAGTTTTGTAATACAAGTAAAAGAATAATGTAAGTTCCCTTATTACTCCCTTGAAATTATGTACTGTCTTTCTTTTAAGGAACCCGTATGTCATCAGACCATCCTTATGAAAAATGTCTTGTAGAAGCAGCCCTGAGGTCAATTAGGGACAAATAACTGCATAGACAGAGAAAAGGAACCCACGTGGCTGTAAACAAAAGCACGCTCTCCACACTGATTCTGAGGACCCCGCATGAGATCAGCCATGTCCAGGAGTGCATATGTGTCAGTGTATGGTCAGGACATTCAAGATGGCTGTTCTCTTGCTCGCTGTACATCCCCTGCCCGACCAGTGCCTGCTTCACCTACACCTACTCACATGACTGACCTTCCTACATACTTGCCCCAGGCCCTAACTAAATGACCGTTCTAATTTGAGATGAGAACATCTCCGGGAAGATAGATAGCTTATCAAAGGAGTGTTGAGGGGCATGCCCGTCTACTGGTTTCCCTGATAACTGAGAGCCAACCTGACGTTAATTCCCCCTATAACTGGTAACCTCCTCCATCCCCCCGGTAGCAAACACTGCCACCACATCCTGCCTGACCTCGGATGCACACAGTGGGGTGTCGCTCCAAAACCTTGCTTCAGACATGTAAGATCTCCTATCCAGTAAACCACTGATGTCTCTGTTGCTGACTCCAGGCTCTTTCTTCGGTCTTAAGGCTGGGCAAGTACAGAGCTTGTAGGACTGTGGGGTGCAGCCCAAGAGTCAGCAACAGATATAAATAATGGAGAAGGAAAAAAAGAAGACGAAGAAAGAAAGTGTGCCACGGACCCACATCTATCATGCAACTCCTTTGCTCACAAACTTTACAGAGCACCTTTCCCTTTTTATTATATCCTCATCTCTACTTTCTAGTATCCAAATCTTAGAAGTCCTCCCAACAGCTCTAATCCCATATCCATCCTCCCAGATGCATCTGTCCACGTGGATTTCTCTGATCCCCTTCCGATCCAATTAATCAATTTTGTCTTCATACTTCATTTACGGTTACATATGAGAACAGCTTATCACCCTAAACAAACTGTGGTCTACTTCAGTGTTCCTGCACAAACTGTCTCTCAACTATTAAGTGCATTCAATCGCTGATTCAAAGAAACACCTACTGAATAAGGAGAGACAGTGAGAGAGAGAGAGAAGCAGAGAGACAGAAAGAGAAAAACTCAGACCCGGAAAGAGAGAGAGCAAAAAAGGCAGAGACAAAAAGTACTCCAAGAGCAATAATTTTATAAAGATATGAAAAAGAAAAGTCCCAACAACTGCCTCTTCTGAAGACTACATCACAAATCACCTATGCCCACACGACATCGCTCTTTGCCCCAGCCGGTGTATCTAACACACAGCGCATTAGGATGACTCACCAGAATGTGAAGAAATTCTGAATATGCCCCTCCTCAGGCTGCTTGCCCAGCCCACCGTTAGCTCCTAACAAATGATGCACACACTGTCGTGTCTGAAATCTGACGCAAAAGCTCAGACGTCCTTTGAAAGACTAAAGGCTGCAGATGTATCTACGTACACACATACATACATATGTAATAAAGCAATCATCAAAACCAGGAGGGAAGAGAAATCACCTGGACCCACAAAGCCACTTTATGATCTGCCATAAATTCCCCAATGCTAAAAACAGTATCAAGGACTTCCCTGGTGGCGCAGTGGCTGAGACTCCGCGCTCCCAAGGCAGGGAGCCCGGGTTCGATCCCTGGTCAGGGAACTAGATCCCACATGCGGCAACTAAGAGTTCACATGCCGCAACTAAAGATCCCGCATGCCTCAACTAAAGATCCCACATGCTGCCGCGAAGATCCCACGTGCCACAACGAGGACCCATTGCAGCCAAATAAATAAATGAATATTAAAAAATGAAAACTAAATAAAATAAAAACATTATCAGACTCTACGGAATAATGAGACTGTTCTTATTAAACAAATCATTCGCTGTTAACAAAAATACCAACATTATGTAGATAAAGAAAGGACAGTGCTTTCAGCTCCAAAAGATTCTTATTAAGTTAGAGTTTCGATTGAAACACCTACTTGAGATAAGACTAGCCTCTATATTAGATTCCCAGAGTCAAGATAATTTCATCATCTGAAGCCATTCTGTTGGGTACTTAGCAACTTCTGGATTATTTTACTTAATTCTGGTATTAGAGCTCACACTTGCCCCAAAGCTAAGGCTTCCTGGAGAGTCTGGAAGGTTTACATGACAAAAAAGATTACTGAATGTTACATTAGACCACTTGGGCTTCTAGCTATCTTTAAAAGCATAAAAGGATGGAAGAAGAGGCCTGTCAGTTTTTCTATCATGCCTGTTTTCCAAAGGGAAAACTTATGGGAGGAAGCCAATATACATCACTTGGACAGAGTGAATTTCATAGGATCTCTGTTTGCATCTTTGCAACGATTTACAGTAAGAAGCCAACTAGCACCCAGAGTGACTTAGCTTTAATTTCCCAACATGCTTGAAACAGCACACAACTTCTCTTCATCTGTAACTTCTTCCACAGCTTCAACGAACCCTTGCCTCGAGAAGGCTTCCCTCGCTCACAACCCTCCCAAGTGGAGACTGCCACTCCCTCGTCTTTCCTCACCCCTACCGCTTCTTTAAGCCAAGAAGTTGTGTCTCTAGCTAATGTGCTAACGGTCTCCCTAAATCCTCATCTCAAGAGTCTACTTTCTATTCGAATACATACAACTCACCTAAAAACATACATTTTCCCTGTCCTCGTTTTTATTTATTTCATCACTTTCTTCCTTGTGTAGGCAACCTCAAGTTCACTGGTCATTAAGACTGGCATAAGTAAACAAATAAACTACTGATGTAAGACTTCTCTTCTAATACAACAAACTAGTGAATATAACAAAAAAGAAGCGGACTCACAGACATAGAGAACAAACTATGGTTACCTGTCGGGGGGAGGGGCAACATAGGGGGTGGGAAGTGGGAGGTACAAACTACCTGGTGTAAGATAGGTTCAAGGGTGTACTGTACAATATGGGAATACAGCCAATATTTTGTAATAATTGTAAATGGAAAGTAACCTTTAAAGACTGTATTAAAATTTTAAATGCAAAAAAGAAAAAGAAAACATCCTACTTAAAAAAAAAAAAACTATGAATTGATTTTAAAAAAAGACCTCTCTTGATGATAGACATAAATTTTCAGCTCTAAACAAAATCACCTAGGTATCACACAGACATGTCAAAATCAACACATACAAAATAGAACTCTTTCCCCTCCACCCTGTGCTACAGATTGTGTTTCCTGTTGGTCAGCTCTCCAAATTAGAAGCCTCAGAGCTGTTATCAATACGTGCCTCTCGGGACTTCCCCTGGTGGCGCAGTGGTTACGAATCTGCCTGCCAATGCAGGGGACAAGGGTGTTCGAGCCCTGGTTCGGGAAGATCCCACATGCCGTGGAGCGACTAAGCACGTGCGCCACAACTACTGAGCCTGCGCTCTAGAGCCCACGAGCCACAACTACTGAGCCCACGAGCCACAACTACTGAGCCCGTGTGCCTAGAGCCCATGCTCTGCAACAAGAAGTCACTGCAGTGAGAAGCCCGCGCTCTGCGACAAAGAGTAGCCCCCGCTCGTCGCAACTAGAGAAAGCCCATGCGCAGCAACAAAGACCCAACGCAGCCATAAACAAATAAATAAATTGATTAAAAAAAAAATACATGACTCTCTAGTACCATCTGTATATAATGCGACACTAGCTCCTGCTGATTACATAAACACATAGCCAGCTCTGTACCCCCGCTAGCTTCACTTTGGCCCTTACCACCCTGCCCTTGAGCTACCTCAACAGCCTCATCATGGGCCTCTCCACACGTGGCTGACTTCCATACGGCCACCAGTCATCACTCAAAAAGAGATCAACCATGTCCCACCGCAAACCCATTCCAGGTCTTGACAAGCTCCACCCCAATACCACTGCGCCCACCCTCCATCCGCACCCTAAGCCCCGCCCCACAAATACTCCTCATTCTCTGGCATGTGTTAAATTGGAGAGTCTGACTCATATTATTCCCTGTGTCTGAAATGTTTTCCCTCTTCAGTGTCTGGTCAGAGTGTTATGGCCTCTCCTCCTGGTTCCCTGGCGCTTGGCCTATCACTTTCCTATCACATGCACCATAATCTACCGCAATCATTCATTACACTGTCCCTTCCCAGCTAGTCTTGAGGATAAAAGTTACTTATTTCCGATACTCAGCAACACACCTGGCGTACAGCAGACACTCAGTGCTTGTAAACTGAATTGATTAATATGCAGATGGCCAACAACCTCACTCATAATTTAATTCAAAAGCAAACAAAATTGAATTTTTTCCTCCTCCAAAGGGATAACACAGAGAAAACCATCCTGAAAAATCAGATATACTTGGATTAATTTTCATGAGGCAGAAGAATTTAATTTAAAACCTGTATTACAAATTCTTCAGCAATAGAACCACAATAATCGTAAGCATCTGTACGGCTTTCGCTTATTCAACACAGTTTTGGGAGCATTTTTATGCCACTCACTCTGCTGGATACTGGAAACTTTATGCTAAATGCTGGGAGTTCATTCATTCCAAAATGTTCTCCTATAAATTACCTCACTTTAGTCTCACAACCATTCCATGAGGGAGGCAAGACAGTTATTATAACCCCCATTTGACAGATGAGAAACTGAGATCAGAGAGTTTACGTGATTTGCTCAGGGTCAAAGCCAGTAAGACAGAGATGTAGAACTACAACAGTTATCTCCTGAACCCAGGTCTGCTGCTTCCTCTACTATTAAACCCCTACAGTTGCCTTAGCACCCTTACTCCCTCTGAAGAAGGGATGAAAATTTAACTTCAGTCTTGGTCTTAAAAGGAAAAGTGCAGAGAAATGAAGTAACGTGTGCACGGTCCAGGGTCAGGACTAACCTGTTCTCCTTGCACACAGCCACTCTGTCTCCCCCAGGTATCAGCTTCTTCTGTTCAATCACGCCATAGCTTTCTCGACAAATCTATATTTAAGGGGGGAAGAAAGAAACATTTCAATTTTGTAGACCACTTATCTTTCTAGACCCCAAATGACTGAGAGAAGCTTTAGGAACAAATGCAGCTTAATAACTACTTATTACCACAGAACATCCTCAGGAGGAGAAAGGGAACCTGAGTCAGAGAACACTGGCACCTTAAAAGATATCTTTTTATTTTCCTTCATTACTGTTTTTTTTTAAATATCTTTATTGGAGTATAATTGCTTTACAATGGTGTGTTAGTTTCTGCTGTATAACAAAGTGGATCAGCTGTACATATACATGTATCCCCGTATCTCCTCCCTCTTGCGTCTCCCTCCCTCCCAATCTCACCCCTCTAGCTGGTCACAAAGCACCGAGCTGACCTCCCTGTGCTATGCGGCTGCCTCCCACTAGCTATCTACTTTACGTTTGGTAGAGTATATATGCCAAGACATGGAGTTGACAATAAATGCAATCAAAGAGAAAATGATATGAACTCTAGAAATTATATGTATAGGAGTAAAGAGGAATAATGCTTCAGTAATTTTCTTAATTGTATAGATTAATCATTCATTCATTTATTCAACACATTTACTGAACTCCTGTAACATTCAAGACACTCTGACTACCATATGACCCATTAATTCTACTCCTGAGTATATATCTGAAAAAAACAAAAACAGTAATTCGAAAAAATACATGCACCCCAAAGTTTACAGCAACATTATTTACAGTAGCCAAGATATGGAAGCAACCTAAGTGTCCATCAGCAGATGAATGGGTAAATAAGATGTGACACATGTACACAATGGAATACTACTCAGCCATAAAAAAGAAGGAAATTGTGCATTTGCAGCAACATGGATGAACTTGGAGGGTTTTATGCTAAATGAAATAAGTCAGACTGAGAAAGACAAATACTGTACGATGTCACTTGTACACAGAATCTAAAAAACACAACAAACTAGTAAATATAACGAAAGAGAAGCAGACTCACAGATTTAGAGAACAAACTAGTGGTTACCAGTGGGGAGAGGGAAGGGGGTAGGGACAGTATAGCGGTAGGGGACTAAGGTGTACAAACTATTAGGTATAAAATAAGCTACAAAGACATACTGTACAACATGAGGAATATAGCAAATATTTTATAATAACTATAAATGAAGTATAACCATTTATACTATATTGTACACCTGTAACTGTACACCTGTAACTGATATAATATTGTACAGCAACTATAATTTGATTTTAAAACTATAAACTATAAATTATGAAACTATAAATTATAAAACTATAATTTGATTTTAAAAAAGACACTAAAGGGACTTCCCTGGTGGTGCAGTGGCTAAGAATCCGCCTGCCAATGCAAGGAACACAGGTTCAAGCCCTGGTCCGGGAAGATCCCACATGCTGTGGAGCAGCTAAGCCCGTGTGCCACAACTACTTGAGCCCACGTGCCTAGAGCCCGTGCTCCGCAACAAGAGAAGCCACCACAATGAGAAGCCTGCACACTGCAACGAAGAGTGGCCCCCACTCGCCGCAGCTAGAGAAAGCCTGCACACAGCAACGAAGACCCAATGCAGCCAATAAACAAATAAAATTTAAAAAATAAAAATAAAAAAAGACACTATGACTACAATAATTTGGTTCAGAGAAGTGTCTGAATTTGTTCTTTGATTTGGAGAAAAATTAATGTTAATTGTGACTTGTAAGCATGATGAAAGAGACAGCTACAATCATGAGTAAACTGTGGAAATCCTTACCGTGAAGTTGAGGCAGAAAGTCTCCTCAATATCTTCCCCAGGGTAATCTAAAAGTTCTTGAAGACTCCTGATCACAGATTGACAGAGAAAGGAAATGAGGCAAATCAAACACGGCAATAGTGTTTCTATCTCAGTCACATGCCCACCAGACTGTCTGCAAGGAAACGCTATAAAAGAAGATTCTAGAATGAACATAAATCCAGACTGACAGAAAATCATGTTAACTGCATCTTGAAAAGAAATACGGCAGTTGACTTGTAAGACCCTCATTAATCATTCTCTGTTCCTACTGACAAATCTTACTGAATTTATGGAGAAATTCTGATGGAATCATATCTGACACATGTGTTAACTCTGGTATTCCTCAGAAGTAGATACATGAGGAGATGGTCTTGCAGCGGTCCTACAGACTTGCTTTACCCATAGGCATTAGTAGAAAAATCCTCTTACCATAAAAAAAAAAAAAAAGCTACTAAGTCACTGTATCCACTTAGGAATCTTAATGGCCTACTTGTTAATGCAAGGGGCTCTGTATGGTAAAGGACCGCCATATTAAAGAACACCGGAACGTGTTTCTGCCAACAATGATCATATCGTATACCCTCACGAGAATACGTTCTTATTACTAGACCTCATTCACACTTTCTTCTTTAGTGATCGCGGAGTCTGGCAGTTCCAGAAAGAAAAAACTGCCCAGAAAGAAAATTCTTAGTGTGGAATTTAAATCTGTTTCCAGTTAACCAGCCAAGAAGATTACTTGAAATGTATCACTCTCAGCCAGGTTGGCAAAGAAAATAGCACACATTTCTGTCACAGTTACCAAAAAAAGCCACCCTGCCTGGGTCTCCTCTGTCATTTTTTTATATTCCTTCTAAATTTTCTTTTCCTCTCTCTGTGCACCCTCTCCCCACATCCTTTATGATTTCTCTGTATTGGTGTCCTGTACTGATGGTGTGACAGTCTCATTTCCAGAGGGCGCCTTAGAGACCACCCTTCCTCTATCGCCATCTTAAAATCAGTCTTCTTTCTCCATAAAAAAGGGATGTTCCGGGCTTCCCTGGTGGCGCAGTGGTTGAGAGTCTGCCTGCCGATGCAGGGGACACGGGTTCGTGCCCCGGTCCGGGAGGATCCCACATGCTGTGGAGAGGCGGGGCCCGTGGGCCATGGCCGCTGAGCCTGCGCCTCTGGAGCCTGTGCTCCGCAATGGGAAAGGCCACAGCAGTGAGAGGCCCGCGTGCCGCAAAAAAAAAAAAAAAAAAAAAAAGGGATGTTCCTTCCTGTTGAAGTCAAAAGAACTGTACTGTTTAGAGAAAGTCACAGATATGGTGTCTTTTTATATACTTCGCCTTATGCGAAGAGAAACTCAGAATAAAATCAATTCAGAGGAACTCAGAATAAAAGGAGTTTTTAAGAGCCAGAAAAGAATAATAACATAAAAACATGGTTCCACTATGCTGGAAAACCGTCTGGAGGTTCCCCAAAAGGCTAAACACAGAGTTACCATTTGCCCTAGCAATTCCACTCCCAGGTACATACCCAAGAAAAATGAAAACTTACATCAACACAAAAAGTCTGTAAGAATATCCACAGCAGCACTATTAGTAACAGCCAGAAGGTAGGAGAAAGCCAGACGTCCATCAACTGATGAATGGATGAACAAAATGTGGCATATATCCACATAACGAAATATGAGTTGGCAGTAAAAAGAAATAAAATACTGATACAAGCTGCAACCTAGATGAACCTTGAAAACGCGCTGTGTGAAAGAAGCCAGTCACAAAAAAACACATGTGGTACGATTCTGTTTATGGGACATATCCAGAAGAGGCCATCAATAGAGACAGAGAGTAGCTCAGTGGCTGCCCAGGGCTTGGGGGATGAGGAAGTTGGGGATGTCGACCGAGGAGTCCCAGGTTTCTTTCTCAGGTGATGAAAATATTCTAAAATTGATTGTAATAAAGGCTGTACAACTCTGAATATACTACAAGTCACTGAATTATATACTTTAGCTGGGTGAATTGTGTGGTATGCAAATTATATCTCAAACTACTTTCTTAAAAAGGCTCTGTGGGCTTCCCTGGTGGCGCAGTGGTTGAGAGTCTGCCTGCCGATGCAGGGGACGCGGGTTCGTGCCCCAGTCCGGGAAGATCCCACATGCCGCGGAGCGGCTGGGCCCGTGAGCCATGGCCGCTGAGCCTGCGCGTCCGGAGCCTGTGCTCCGCAACGGGAGAGGCCACAGCAGTGAGAGGCCTGCGTACCGCAAAAAAAAAAAAAAAAAAAAAAAAAAAAAAAGGCTCTGTGACATAACAGAAAATGCATATATTGGTCTCTGTGCCCAGTTCCTGGCACAGGGCTCCCAAAACCCTAAGTGATGAGAGGGTTAGGAGCATCTATTGTTCTAATGGGGTGATTCTGGGTGGGCTCCTGGGCGGGGGCTGGTCACCCGAAGGACCCAGCCATGATCTTCAGCTCCATGCCCCCCATTCTCCGGAGAGGGGCTGGAAATGAAGGTCTTAATTGATCACCCCGTAAGGAAGCCTCCTTAAAATCCCAACAGTAGGGGGTTCAGGGAGCTTCCAGGTTGGTGGAAGGGTAGTGCACCCCAACTCCATGGGGTCAGAAGCTCCTACTACACTCAGGACCCCTCCAGCCCTCACCCTCTGTATCTCTTCAACTGGCCGTTCATCTGTATCCTTTATTGTAAACCCTGAATAACCTGGTAAACCTAAGTGTTTCCCTGAATTCTTCGGGCCGCTCTAGGAAATTAATCGGACCCGAGGAGGGGTCACGAGAACCTCTGATTTGTAACCAGATCAGACAGAAGTTGTGGGTAACCTGGGGACCTACTGCTTGCGAGTGGCACCCGAAGTGGGTGAGAGCAGTCTGGAGGGACCGAGCACTGAGCTTGTGGGATCCAATGCCATCTCTAGGTAGACGGTGTCAGAACTGAGGTGAATCGTAGGACACCAGCTGGCGGCGTGGAGAATCACTTGGCGGTAGGGGGAAACCGCCACACGTTTGGTGACCAGAAGTGCTGTGAGTATGGCTGCGGTGTGACAGTCAAGGTGACACAGAAGAGAGAAACACAGAAGGACGGGGGACCTGTAGGTTTTTGCAAAATACAGACTCCCTTTTCAATACTTTCTCCCCTGTACTTATGGACCATGACAAAGCTTGAAGTCCTAATTTTTTGTTCAGGATAAGAAAAGCAGACAGCTGGATTCCTGGGCAGCTACGACTTCCCTTTTCCCCTTTCTCCTTCTGCCCCTAGAGGGACACAGGCACTGCTTCAAGCCAGGAGCTGTGGAGCCACATCTTAAGACAAAGCATACACAGCACAGTCTAATGATAAACTCTTAACTGGTACACGTGGTGTTGTCAACCTTTGGTCCCAGCGCCAGAGCAGTTCTCCACACCAGGCTCCCGTCTTCCAGCTCCGTACCTTCCTTCCGTGGGTGACAGCTCCTTCAAGTCTTCCAGGCCAGGCTTCACGTTCAGTAGCTTCTTATAGAGAGCCAGCGGGAAGTGCAGGTCCACCACGGTGGAGTTGTAGATGGCGAGTCCACAGGTTATGCCAATCAAGTGAAACCAGTTGTGCTCTACAAAACACTTTCACCACATGCGCAAATGTGTTAAAAAGAAAAGCAGGGACTTCCCCGGTGGGCCAGTGGTTAAGAATCCGCCTTGCAATGCAGGGGACGTGGGTTTGGTCCGTGGTAGGGGAACTAAGATCCCACATGCCACAGGGCAACTAAGCCCGCGTGCCGCGACTACAGAGCCCACGTGCTCTGGAGCCCGCACGCCGCAACTAAGACCCGACACAGCCAAAAGTAAATAAATAAACATTTGAAAAGAAAAAAGAAAAGAAAGGCAGTGTTTGCAGCCCTCAAAACAATCTGCCATTTACCTTAAAATATTTTCAGTACGAAAGAATGAAGATCTCGTTAATATTTAGTTACCTTCTGAAGCAGACAAGTACCCCTAACAAAATTCAGCTGTCGCCCAAAGATGCAATGCTGTAAGTTAAGCGTTTACAGCTCATCCGTGATACAGAGCACAGCTTACCCTCATTTAGAGCAATGCTGTCCAACAGAACTTTCTGCAAGGATGGAAACATTCTATTCTGTGCTGTCCCAGATGGCAGCCACTAACTACGTGTGTCTACTGAGGACTTGAACGGTGGTTAGTACAACTGAGGGAATGACTTTAGTATTACTTAATTTCAAAATAAAATTTAAACTTAAATAGCCACAGGAAGCTAATGGCTGCCTTTCAAGACAGTGCGGATCTAGGGAGAAAACTCTGGTAGAAAAAGAGCTAAACTATAGTCTGCTTGAAATGAGAATGCCTTTTAAAACTTAGCTCTCCAACTGAATTTTCAAAAAGTGTGAGTATGTGTATATCTGTACGAGTATTCATACACGTACTATCACTGTTATTAAAATAAAATATATTTGACAACTACTTTTCATATGTCATAAAACCAATTTCTTTATCATCCCCTACTCTTTCTACCCTCCGAGGATTACAAAACTTGGAGCTTACCTACTAGAAATGGAAATGCGGCTAATGGGTGACAAAACACACTATGACGTCTTAGCAACGGGTGAAACATGAAGACGGGAAACATGATGATAATCATGTTAAATGATTACCTCTGTTATGCTCCCCTCTGTAAACACCAGAAGGCTAGGGATCTGACAGTTTAATTCAATTCATCTGTTGAAAGGTGGCGTCACTAACTTACCGTATCTGAAAACCACAAGAGATTTGAATCCTGATAGTAGGTAAACATTCCATAGATGGGATTCAACAATTCTTTCAATAGTAAAAGAAAGAACTCCTTTGTGACACCACCAGCATCCACTGCTTCTTCACCATCAAAAATGACCTTGAAATAATGAAAGTAGAATTAGCATTTCAGGGAAATCCCTAGCATTTTATGTTTGTTTTTTTGCGGTTGTTTTTTTTTTTTTTATCAAATTATTTCCAAAGTCAGGACAAAGAAAGGAAGATGTAACAGAGGATACACTGACGCAATGAAAACTGCAAAGTGTATCTGCTGATTATTAACAAGTCACTTAGAAACACACAAAACTTTCCCAGGCACTTCGTGGGATGCAGAGAAAGTCAGAAGTTTACCATATGTCCACAGGAAGTTTACCGTATGTCCACAGGAAGTTTACCACTGGGGCAGGGAGGCAAACATAAAAGAACCAATTCGAGAATACATTTTATTTTCAAAGAGTCAGATACGCTGAGAGGTAAATGTTCTGGCGCGTAGAGAAGAGCAGCGACTAACTTGAATAAAGGAAGAAATCTCTCTCAGCGGGGTTCTTGAACTAACTGATGCATACGAAAGGGAGGAGAGCATTCCGAGCAGACACAGCCCTGGGCTCTGTGAGGGGCTATAGAGAGACCCATCGCAACAACAGCTACAGCAAACCAGAGGACGAGATTTAGGGCTTCCCTGGTGGCGCAGTGGTTGAGAGTCCGCCTGCCGATGCAGGGGACACGGGTTCGTGCTCCGGTCCGGGAAGATCCCACATGCCGCGGAGCGGCTGGGCCCGTGAGCCATGGCCGCTGAGCCTGCACGTCCGGAGCCTGTGCTCCGCAACGGGAGAGGCCACAACAGTGAGAGGCCCGCGTACCGCAAAAAAAAAAAAAAAAAAAAAAAAAAACAAAGGACGAGATTTATTGAGTCTTCTACATGCCAGCCAGCACTTAAACTCTATTAACCTAATCCTCAGAACAGTCTTACGCACTGGAATTACTATTACCATCCCCATTTTACTGGTAAGGGCTCAGGTACAGAACTAAAAGCAGCATTTAAGAAAGCTTATCCTGGGAACTTCCCTGGTGGTCCAGTGGCTAAGACTCCGCGCTTCCAACGCCGGGGCCACGGATTTGATCAGGGGACAGGGAACTAGGATCCCGCGTGCTGCATGGTACAGCCAAAAAGAAAAAAAAACAGCAAGCTTATCCCCGTGCCTGTGGTCAAGGTTGCCTAGAGCAGGAGAGTAAAGGTCTCCGATCATACGGATGCCAGCAGAAGACTTCAACATGCTACCAAGCAAGAAGTGTCCCACCTGAACTACTGATGGAAAACAAGGGGCAAAGAAAGTACCCTCGCTTTGCAATATCAGAAACCTAACCCAGAAGTTCTAGGGAGAACTCCCAGGCAGACTGATGGGAGGATACTACGTACTGGAAATTTTTAAAAGGGTGACAGTATCATGGAGACCATCAGTTTCTTGCCTATTACACTTCAGAAGCTGGAGTTTACAACAGGATTGGAAATAGAGTTAGGAAAGTCTTCTGAAGGGAAAGGGAAATCACTTAAAACTTCACTAATTCACTAAATATTTACCGACCAGCTACTGCGTACCAAGCATTGTGCTAAGCCCCGGGAATACACTAAGCGGTGACACAAACGTGCCTAATCTATGAGGAAAGACAATTTCTTAATTTAATCATTTCCAAGTACTGAGAGGGCCTATCCTAACAGGCCACCAGCTGCCCAGACAATTTCACTACCTTTCCGTTCTCTTTTTTTTTTTTTTTACCTTCTTTCTCTCTTAAATCTTTGACGTCCAAAGATTCCTAGATGCTGGCTTGGGGGTTTTACCTAGTTGAAGCTTTAGCAGTGCTGCTGTTCGCTTGGTTTTGGTAGAGCTGGAGCCGGTAAACCGAAGAGAGCAGACAAAAAAGGCCCTACATTCCCCTCACGTAATCCACTGGCATTTTTATCTGATGTCACGTTGAGATGTTCTCTTTGGTGACTGGACAGAAGGAAGTGAGTAAATTCTTGTAAAATGAAAGAAAGAATGAACGGCTGTACTCCACGATTTTAATAAAATCTCTGCTGCTTCATCAACACTGTGTAAAGAAGACCCAGGAAGGGATTCAGAGGTATATATGGAAGGACTCACTCTGAGAGGCTTTTTCAGATCAATATCAGAATGAATGCTCAGCTCTCTCAGGGCATCTCCAACAAGGCTGCTCCTACGAACATGAAGGACCAGGAAGGGGCTTCTGGCCAGCAGAGGCTCCAAGGTGAGAAGCATGAAGACGTTCTGCAGGTTGGCCCCGTTGACCGCCACCTGGAACAGCACACCCCAGAGCACAGTTACCACTCAGAGCGCACCTGTGAGTGGGGACAGCAGCCAGCCCTGCCTTTGGACCGGGGGTAGGTCGGGGCCAGGCTGACTGCAGCTCCATTTTGGTCTTTATTTTCCTCCTAACTTTTCCAGTAGATTTTCTCAGTTACTCATGTTTACAAAACACACAAATCTTTCTAATCTGAGCCCAAAGAGATTAACTGAAACACTTTATGTAAACCATATGACCCATAACTCATTCCAGGAAAATAATTTAGACTAAGCTGATGAAGACTGAAATACTGTCTTCGTAGAAGAAAGTGATGACGGACAGTGGGTAGAAACTATGACTTTCAAAGTGGCAGGAAAAGAAGCCTAACAGCCCCTTGCTAAAAATGGTGTTTATTCTTTGAAAAATGCCCATTTTCTCTGGAAAACCTTTAAATTGTCAATATCATGGATATATCACTGTGAAAACATATATATATAGAGAGAGAGAGAGATACAGATAAGAGCTAGAGAGAGACAGACAGATGGGGAAAGGGGGAGGGAGATGAATGAAGTTATATATCCACCAACAATGGGAACTGGTAGATTTGGATTGCTAATTCACAGATGTCTTTGTAGGCCTGTCAAAACCAATTATATTTTACCATAAAAATGGGTGTCTAAAATAAATGAAACAAATCTCTATAACTTGAGTTTTCGCTCAATAAAGAACTGCCAAGCTCCATTTAATTATCTATCAGGGGTCAGCAAACAATGGCCCAAGGACCGAATCCAGCCTGCTGCTGGCTTTTGTACAGCTCTTGAGCTAACAGTAGTTTTTACCTTTTTAAATAGTTTTTAAAAAATAAGAGAAAAAAAAATCAGAAGAAAAATATTTCATTACATGTGAAAATTATATAAAATTCAAATTTCATGCTACGACAGAGCTGAATAACTGAGACAACTGTATGGCCCACAAAGACACGTATTTCCTATGGGGCCCTTTATGAAGACACCTGCCACCCCCGTTTACGTAGATGTGCATTCACGTATATGTGTTATATTCAATATAAAATTGCTGAAAATTTTTCTAACAGTTCTAAAAGTTACAATGGAACTTCATCCAAACCAACTTTCTCCTATTAGGAAAAATTACAACTGAATGTATAAGATGAAAGAAACCCATAAGAAGAGAAAGTAAGGTTTAAAATACGTGACCTGCATCTGCAGTTCAGCATCGGTCTGTAACATCTTGGTCTTGGCTTGGGCGTCAAAGATGAAAGGGTAGGAACAAAGTGTTACAGCATCCTAGAATAAAACATATTATTAACAATATTATAGTACCCCACAGAGAATACTGCTGGAAAAATACATAAATAAATTTGACAGAGTCATTTACCTGCATTATAGATGGTCTAGCCTTCTGTGTAAAGAAAAATAAAGTCTCTTAGTTGGATTACAAAACTTGAACTGTCTACCTCCCACAAATAACAAAACAGATAACCTATCTGACCATTTGGCCATGGAACTAACACCATCTGAACAGCTGACTGGAGTTCTGATGGATCAGACTAGTTGTTTTGATGAATACAGACTGAGAAGAACACTAAAAACAATTTTAAAAAAATTTTAAAGGACCTTTACAAACCGTTTCACTAACCCCATAATTCACAGTATTAATAGAACTCTCATTTATAAGAAATCTAATTCCCAAACAGGAGCTTTGCAAATATGACTTCAGAGGTTAATTTTGTTGGGTAAAGTGGATAATGCAAATTTTATTTGTCAAAATGTTAAGTCTCCCTTTTACACACACACACACAGAGTTCCTCTTGGGAGAAACCAAATATTTAGAAAGCTGTCCCTGGAGGGCTTCCCTGGTGGCGCGGTGGTTAAGAATCCACCTGCCAATGCAGAGGACACGGGTTCGAGCCCTGGTCCGGGAAGACCCCACATGCCGTGGAGCAACTAAGCCCGTGCGCCACAACTACCGAGCCTGCGCTCTAGAGCCCACGAGCCACAACTGAGCCCGCGTGCTACAACCACTGAAGCCCGCATGCCTAGAGCCCGTGCTCCGCAACAAGAGAAGCCACCACAATGAGAAGCCTGTGCACCACAACGAAGAGTAGCCCCCGCTCGCCGCAACTAGAGAAAGCCCAGGCAGCAACGAAGACCCAATGCAGCCAAAAATAAATTAATTAAAAAAAAAAGATATTTAGAAAGCTGTCCCTGACTAGGCACTTAGACCAATGCCTGGCCTACAGAAGACACTCCATCAATATGTGAATAAATCTGAATAAACTTTTGAGGAGGGGAATAACAATACAGACATACCTCGTTTTATTGTGCCTCACTTTATTGTGTTTCACAGATACTGCTTTCTTAAACATTTTTTCATTATTTATTTATTTATTGGAGTGTAATTGCTTTACAATGTTGTGTTAGTTTCTGCTGTACAGTGAAGTGAATCAGCTATATGTATACCTATATCCCCCCCTCCCTCTTGGACCTCTCTCCCACCCCATCCCACCCCTCTAGGTCATCAGAGCACCAACCTGAGCTCCCTGCTATACAGCAGGTTCCCACTAGCTATCTGTTTTACACATGGTAGTTAGTATATTTATGTCAAACCTAATCTCCCAATTCATCCCACCCTCCCCCCACTTCCCCACAAATTGAATTTTGTGGCAACCCTGAGTCTCTCAAGGCTATGGGCGCCATTTTTCCAACAGCATTTGCTCACTTCATGTCTCTGTGTCACATTTTGGTAATTCTAACAATATTTCAAAGTTTCTCATTCTTATTTGTTATGGTGACCTGTGATCAGTGATCTTTGATGTTACCATTGCAAAAAGATTGCAACTGACTGAAGGCTAAAATGACAGCTAACATTTTTTAGCAATAAAGTATTTTTTAATTAAGGTTTGTACATTGTTTTTTTTAAACATAATACTACTGCACACTTAATAGACTACAGTACAATATAAACATAACTTTTATATGCACTGGGAAACCAAAAAATTTGTGTGACTTGCTTTATTGTGATATTCGCTTTATTGCAGTGGTCTGGAACCAAACCCACAATTTCTCCAAGGTATGCCTATAAATAAATACAACCACAAACATATCTAAGAGGTATGTTAGTTTCATTTATCAGGAGAAAAAAGGAACTCTCTCCTGAAAGGTTTTGTTAAGTTAATGAATAATGTTTGCTACATAACCTAACAGAAAGAAACAGAAAAAATCAACGGTATAGATCATGTTGACCTGTAGCAGTATTTCTCAAACAGAAAACCATGGATTTATTCCCAGAGATCTGAAAGTGCACTATGAATTTTTTTAATTTTGTGTTTTTTTAATGATATCCTCAACAAAATAAAAACACATTCTGAATGACCTCTTTATAATGATGTGTTACCATATAATCTGCATTTATTTTAACGATTGCACTGGTGCCATGTTATACTGAATTGTCCAAGGGTAATAAGAAAGAAGAAAAGCAGTCTTCCTTTGTAAGTGATGCATTTGTGCCCAGGAAAAGGCCACTGCAGTCCTGGCTCCCTGCATGAATGAAGGTTTAATAGCCGCTGAAAGGACAAAAGAGAGCTGAGTCATCCCTGGGTGTATAGAACAAGCTGCAGAACTCAAGTCCCCAGGCCTGGCAGCCCGCAGTCCTGATCACAATGCAAGTGGGGTTTGGCTCCAGTAACACATTTGCTCATCATGTTAAATCCATGAGGCTAATTTGTGTTTTACTGATTTGAGAGTTTTGTTAATATCTAATCTGTAAATGCGCTTTGGTTTTATAACATTTAAATGCTATGTGAATAAGAAGTGTATATCTACCTCCTTTTGTATTTGTGTATATTTCAATGAAATCATTGAAAAGCAGTTTTAATTAAAATTCCCCTTGTTTATTCTTTAGAAACACGTTCCTTCAGGGATCTTGGAACACTTCCCTAGCCTGAGAAACACTAATCAGAGAAAAGATTCCAGTCCAGGGACACAAGGTATGGAAGCCTGCACACAGAACCCAGAGGGACTTGATTCATTCTCATGCCTACTTCTCTGATTACTTTGAATTTGGGGATTGAAATCACTAAAATAAACACACACACACCATAAAACAGCACTAGGTACCTACAACGGGTACAAGTATCTCTTGGGATAAGTGTGTTGGGAAAGTGTGTTTAAAACTGGTGCCAATATTCAGAATTTTCTAACCTCCCTCTCAGAAGAGATTTTATTCTAAGCATTATTTGCCTATTCTCAAGGCAAAAGAAAGATCTTTACCATGTGTGTTGGTCTCTAAAGTGAGATAAAGTTTTGAACACTTCAAATTAAAAGTGACTATGGGAGAAGTGAAAACAGTTACTATAAAAACAGTTGTTGGCTTTGCAGCATTGGCAGTATACAGTCGGCCCTCCTTATCCACGGTTCCACATCTGGAGATTCAACCAACCTCAGGTGGAAAATATGCAGGGGGGAAAAAAAAGACAATTCCAGAAGGTTCCAGAAATCAAAACTTGAATTTGTCACACACCGGCAACTATTTACATAGCATTTACACTGTATTATGTAGTATATCGAGAGATGATTTAAAGTCTATGGCAGGATGTGCTTAGGTTATATGCAAATAATACAACATTTTATATGAGGGACTTGAGCATGGTATGGGGATGGGGGCTCCTGGAACCAATCCGCTGTTGATACTGAGGGACAACTATATCTAGTATTTTTACTTTTTTATAAATTTATTTATTATTTATTTATTTGTTATTTTTGGCTGTGTTGGGTCTTCGTTGCTGCACGCGGGCTCTCCCTAGTTGCGGTGAGCAGGGGCTACACTTCGTTGCAGTGTGCAGGCTTCTCATTGCAGTGGCTTCTCTTGTTGTGGAGTACGGGCTCTAGGCACGCAGGCTTCAGTAGTTGCGGCTCGTGGGCTCAGTAGTTGCGGCACACAGACCCTAGAGCATGCAGGTGTCAGTACTTGTGGCACGTGGGCTCAGTAGTTGTGGCTCGCGGGCTCTAGAGCATAGGCTCAGTAGTTGTGGTGCACAGGCTTAGTTGCTCCGCAGCACGTGGGATCTTCCTAGACCAGGGCTCGAACCCATGTCCCCTACATTGGCAGGCGGACTCTCAACCACTGCGCCACCAGGGAAGCCCAACTCTATGAATTTTTGTATTTGAAATATAATAATTTCACAGATTTTTATTTTGCAGATGCTGAATATTTTAGAAATGGTATTAGTGCTGGCATTTCCATAGTATGTGAATGAAATACTGAAACAGCAGTACTACGATTCTGCTTCCTGACTGCTCTCCCTAACCTAGAAGGATGTATATGAACTGGTAAGATATGTGATCCCCTCCTGAGAGGCTGTTTGTCCTGGGCCATCCATTCCCCAGAAGTGAGTCTCACAACCTATAACTGGCAAAGTACACACATGGATCACATTTCAAGTGGTGCTGCTTGAAATGGGGCTGCCCTGTAACCTTCGTTCATGTTTTTTAAGTATATGACAGAGGAGCAATGAATAAGTACATGGTACAGAACTAGAGAAGTGGGGAATTGGGAATATCTTTTTCTTTTCTTTTCTTTCTTTTAATTCCAAGTCAACAGTTCCTAAATGTGGCTGTGACTGGGGACAAGAGGCATCACACAAACACCAAGGAGGAAACCCAGGAGCCCTGCCTTCGGGTCTGCCTGACACCACGTGTTCCTGTACCCTCCGTGGGCAATTCTGGCTCCCAGCATCGCCGAATTCTGAGGCACACACAGCTGCCTCATCTCACCACGCACAATACTGCTACCCGGAACCAGACACTGCCCCGGACGACACAGACAGCCGACGTCAGGTTGACTCCTGTCTTTATTTTTGAAGCATTTTCTTTTTTTTTTCTGTTTTTTTCTAAATTAATTTTTATTGGAGTATGGTTGCTTTACAATGAGGCATTTTCATTGTATCACTCACTTTCTCACTTGTGAGGCCCTCTAGGGGGCCCACAAAGTCACTCATTCTGTGTGCTATTTGTTTTGCAAGTGTAGATGATGGCTGTGAATAAACGGAAATAAATAAGCCACTAACACCTCTTCTTTAAAATAAGCTGAGGGAGACCTTCAAGATGGCGGAGGAGTAAGACGCGGAGATCACCTTCCTCCCCACAAATACATCAGAAATACATCTACACGTGGAAAAGCTCCTACAGAAAACCTACTGAACGCTGGCAGAAGACCTCAGACCTCCCAAAAGGCAAGAAACCCCCCACGTACCTGGCCGTGTGGCTGACAGGGTCTTGGTGCTCTGGACAGGTGTCAGGCCAGTGCCTCTGAGGTGGGAGCACTGAGTTCAGGATACTCGTCCATAAGAAACCTCCCAGTTCCACGTAATACCGAACGGCGAAAATCTCCCAGAGATCCCCATCTCAACACCAGCACCCAGCTTCACTCAACGACCAGCAAGCTACAGTGCTGGAAACCCTATGCCAAACAACTAGCAAGACGGGAACAAAGCCCTATCCATTAGCAGAGAGGCTGCCTAAAATCATAATAAGTCCAAGGACACCCCAAAACACACCACCAGACGTGGACCTGCCCATCAGAAAGACAAGATCCAGCCTCATCCACCAGAAAACAGGCACTAGTCCCCTCCACCAGGAAGCCTACACAACCCACTGAACCAACCTTGGCCACTGGGGGCAGACACCAAAAACAATGGGAACTACGAACCTGCAGCCTGTGAAAAGGAGACCCCAAACACAGTAAGTTTAGCAAAATGAGAAGACAGTGAAACACACAGCAGATGAAAGAGCAAGGTAAGAACCTACCAGACCAAACAAACGAAGAGGAAATAGGCAGTCTACCGGAAAAGGAATTCAGAGTAATGATAGTAAAGATGATCCAAAGTCTTGGAAACAGAATGTAGAAAATACAAGAAATGTTTAACAAGGACCTACAAGAACTAAGGAGCAAACAAACACTGATGAACAACACAATAAATGAAATTAAAAATTCTCTAGAAGGAATCAATAGCAGAATAACTGAGGCAGAAGAACGGATAAATGACCTGGAAGATAAAATAGTGGAAGTAACTACCGCAGACCAGAATAAAGAAAAAGAATGAAAAGAATTGAGGACAGTCTCAGAGACCACTGGTTCAACATTAAACGCACCAACATTTGAATTATAGGGTTCCCAGAAGAAGAAGAGAAAAACAAAGGGACTGAGAAAATATTTGAAGAGATTAGAGTTGAAAACTTCCCTAATATGGCAAAGGAAATAATCAAGTCTAGGAAGCACAGAGAGTCCCATACAGGACAAATCCAAGGAGAAACACACCAAGACACATTAATCAAACTGTCAAAAATTAAATACAAAGAAAACTTATTAAAAGCAGCAAGGGAAAAACAACAAATAACACACAAGGGAATCCCCATAAGATAAACAGCTGATCTTTAAGCAGAAACTCTGCAAGCCAGAAGGAAGTGGCAGGACATATTTAAAGTGATGAAAGGGAAAAACCTACACCGAAGATTACTCTACCCAGCAAGGATCTCATTCAGATTCAACGGAGAAATTAAAACCTTTACAGACAAGCAAAAGCTAAGAGAATTCAGCACCACCAAACGAGCTTTACAACAAATGCTAAAGGAATTTCTCTAGGCAGGAAACACAACAGAAGGAAAAGACCTACAATAACAAACCAAAAACACTTAAGAAAATGGTTATACGTACATACATATCGATAATTACCTTAAATGTAAATGGATTAAATGCTCCAACCGTAAGACACAGACTGGCTGAATGGATACAAAAACAAGATCCACATACATGCTGTCTACAAGAGACCCACTTCAGACCTAGGGACACATAGAGAGTGAAAGTGAGAGGATGGAAAAAGATATTCCATGGATATGAAAATCAAAAGAAAGCTGGAGTAGCAATTGTCATATCAGACAAAACAGACTTTAAAATAAAGACTATTAGAAGAGACAAAGAAGGACACTACATAATGATCAAGGGATCAGTCCAAGAAGATATAACAAATGTAAATATTTATGAACCCAACATAGAGCACCTCAAAACATAAGGCAAATGCTAACAGCCATAAAAAGGGAAATTGACAATAATACAATCATAGTAGGGGACTTTAACACCCCACTTTCCAAGGACAGATCATCCAAAATGAAAAGAAAAAAGGAAACACAAGCTTTACATGATACATTAAACAAGATGGATTTAATTGATATTTATAGGACATTCCACCCAAACGCAACAGAATACACCTTCCTCTCAAGTGTTCATGGAACATTTTCCAGGATAGATCATACCTTGGGTCACAAATGAAGCCTTAGAAAATTTAAGAAAATTGAAATCATATGAAGCATCTTTTCTGACCACAACACTATGAGACTAGATATCAATTACAGGAAAAAATCTGTAAAAAAAACAAACACATGGAGGCTAAACAATACACTACTTAATAACCAAGAGATCACTGAAGAAATCAAAAAGGAAATCAAAAAATATCTAGAAAAAAATAACAATGAAAACACAACAACCCAAAACCTATGGGATATAGCAAAAAGCAGTTCCAAGAGGGAAGTTCATAGCAATACAATCCTACCTCAAGAAACAAGAAACATCTCAAATGAACAACCTAACCTTACAGCTAAAGCAATTACAGAAAGAAGCACCAAAATACCCCCCAAAGTTAGCAGAAGGAAAGAAATCATAAAGATCAGATCAGAAATAAATGAAAAAGAAATGAAGGAAACAATAGCAATGATCAATAAAACTAAAAGCTGGTTCTTTGAGAAGATAAACAAAATTGATAAACCATTAGCCAGACTCAAGAAAAAAAGGGAAAAGACTCAAATCAATAGACTTAGAAATGAAAAAGGAGAAGTAACAACTGACACTGCAGAAATACAAAAGATCATGAGAGATTACTACAAGCAACTCTATGCCTATAAAATGGACAACCTGGAAGAAATGGACAAATGCTTAGAAAAGCACAACTTTCAGAGACTGAACCAGGAAGAAATAGAAAATATAAACAGGCCAATCACAAGCACTGAAATTGAGACTGTGATTAAAATTCTTCCAACAAACAAAAGCCCAGGACCAGGTGGCTTCACAGGCGAATTCTATCAAATTTTAGAAAAGAACTTACACCTATACTTTGCAAACTCTTCCAAAACATAGCAGAGGAAGGAACACTCCCAAACTCATTCTACGAAGCCACCATCACCCTGATATCAAAACCAGACAAATATGTCACAAAGAAAGAAAACTACAGGCCAATACACTCATGAACATAGATGCAAAAATCCTCAACAAAATACTAGCAAACAGAATCCAACAGCACATTGAAAGGATCATACACCATGATCAAGTGGGGTTTGTCCCAGGAATGCAAGGCTGCTTCAGTATATGCAAATCAATGTGATACACCATATTAACAAATTGAAGGAGAAAAACCATATCATCTCAATATATGCAGACAAAGCTTTTGACAAAATTCAACATCCATTTATGTTAAAAACTCTCTAGAAAGTAGGCACAGAGGGAACTTACCTCAACATAATAAAGGCCATACGTGACAAACCCACAGCCAACATCGTTCTCAATGGTGAAAAACTGAAACCATTTCCTCTAAGATCAGGAAGAAGACAGGGTTGTCCACTCTCACCACTATTATTCAACATAGTTTTGGAAGTTTTAGCCACAGCAATCAGAGAAGAAAAAGAAAGAAAAGGAATCCAAATTGGAAAAGAAGAAGTAAAGCTGTCACTGTTTGCAGATGACATGATACTATACATGGAGAAGACTAAAGATGCTACCAGAAAACTACTAGAGCTAATCAATGAATTTGGTAAAGTAGCATGATACAAAATTAATGCACAGAAATCTCTGGCATTCCTATATAGTAATGATGAAAAATCTGAAAGCAAAATTAAGGAAACACTGCCATTTACCACTGCAACAAAAAGAATAAAATACCTAGGAATAAACCTACCTAAGGAGACAAAAGACCTGCATGCAGAATACTATAAGACACTAATGAAAGAAACTAAAGAGGACACAAACAGATGGGGAGATATACCATGTTCTAAGATTGGAAGAATCAACATTGTGAGAATGGCTATACCCAAAGCAATCTACAGATTCAATGCAATCCCTATCAAACTACCAATGGAATTTTTCACAGAACTAGAACAAAAAATTTCACAGTTTGTATGGAAACACAAAAGACCCTGAATATCCAAAGCAATCTTGAGAAAGAAAAATGGAGCTGGAGCAACCAGGCTCCCTGACTTCAGACTATACTACAAAGCTACAGTAATCAAGACAGTATGGTACTGGCACAAAAACAGAAATATAGATGAATGGAACAGGATATAAAGCCCACAGATGAACCCACACACATATGGTCATCTTAGTTTTGATAAAGGAGGCAAGAATATATAATGGAGAAAAGACAGCCTCTTCAATAAGTGGTGCTGGGAAAACTGGACAGCTACATGTAAAAGAAGGAAATTAGAACACTCCCTAACACCATACACAAAAATAAACTCAAAATGGATTAAAGACCTAAATGTAAGGCCAAACACTATAAAACTCTTAGAGGAAAACACAGGCAGAACACTCCATGACATAAATCACAGCAAGATCCTTTTTGACCCACCTTCTAGAGAAATGGAAATTAAAGCCAAAATAAACAAATGGGACCTAATGAAATTTAAAAGCTTTTGCAGAGCAAAGCAAACCATAAACAAGATGAAAAGACAACCCTCAGAATGGGAGAAAATATTTGCAAATGAAGTAACTGACAAAGGATTAATTTCCAAAATACAAATGCAGCTCATGCAGCTCAATGTCAAAAAAACAAACAACCCAATCCAAAAATGGGCACAAAACCTAAATAGACATTTCCTGAAAGAAGATATACAGACTGCCAACAAACACGTGAAAGGATGCTCAACATCACTAATCATTAGAGAAATGCAATTCAAAACTACAATGAGGTACCACCTCACACCAGCCAGAATGGCCATCATCCAAAAATCTACAAACAATAAATGCTGGAGAGGGTGTGGAGAAAAGGGAACTCTCTTTCACTGTTGGTGGGAACATAAATTGATACAGCCACTATGCAGAACAGTTTGGAGGTTCCTTAAAAAACTAAAAATAGAACTACCATAGGACCCAGCAATTCCACTACTGGGCATATACCCTGAGTAAACCATAATTCAAAAAGAGTCATGTACCACAATGATCACTGCGGCACCATTTACAATAGCCAGGACATGGAAGCAACCTAAGTGTCTATCGACAGATGAATGGATAAAGAAGATGTGGCACATATATACAGTGGAATATTACTCAGCCATAAAGAGAAACGAAATTGAGTTATTTGTAGTGAGGTGGATGGACCTAGAGTCTGTCATACAGAGTGAAGTAAGTCATAAAGGGAAAAACAAATACCACATGCTAACACATATATATGGAATCTAAAATAAAATGGTTCTGAAGAACCTAGTGGCAGGACAGGACTAAAGAGTCAGACATAGAGAATGGACTTGAGGATACGGGAAGGGGGCAGGGTAAGCTGGGACAAAGTAAGAGAGTGGCATGGACATACATACACTACCAAATGTAAAATAGATAGCTAGTGGGAAGCAGCCGCATAGCACAGGGAGATCAGCTTGGTGCTTTGTGACCACCTAGAGGGGTGGGATAGGGAGGGTGGGAGGGAGATGCAAGAGGGAGGGAGGAGATGCAAGATATATGTATATGTACAGCTGATTCACTTTGTTAAACAGCAGAAACTAACACACCATTGTAAAGCAATTATACTCCAGTAAAGATGTTAAAAAATAATAATAAAATAAGCAAAAAGCAGCCACTTTAGAATGTTGCTTTTATACACCATAGCCCTTTGCCCATACATATTATGTCCTTTGTAATTCCTTTTGCACTACACTGAACACCCCACAGAGGCAGCCACCATGTCCTGTACGTGTCCGCATCCCCAGTGGTAGCCGGCACATGACATACATTAGGTGCCCAAGACTGCTTCCTGAAAAACACTTATTAGGGCTTATGATATGCCACGTACTAGGTACTCTGACAAGTAAGGCCTTTCCATGGGTTCTCCCATTTACTTCTCACAGTACTGTTATAATTCACATTTATAAATGAGGATGCTAGGCTTATAGAAATTAAGTAATTTGCCTAAGGTCACATAGGTAGTAGGCCAGAGTTGAGACTTGAACCCAGTACTTTTTGACTAAAGCACGTGCTCGGAACTGTATGCTATAGTGCCTCGGCTACTGCCAAGGCAAAAAGTTTAACACATAAAAACTCATATAGTGTGAGACAGACAGACACACAGACACACAGGAACATTATTCATCCATAAAAAAGAAGGCAATCCTGCCATTTGCAACAACATGGGTGAAACTAAAGGGCATTTTACACTAAGTGAAATAAGCCAGACAGAGAGAGACAAACACTGTATGGTATCATTTATATGTGGAATCTAAAAAAAAAGAAGAAAGCCAATCTCACAGAAATAATGGTGGTTTCCAGGGGCTAGGGCGGGAACAGGGGAGGACATGGGGAGATATAGCTCAAAGGGTACAATCTTTTCAGTTATAAGTAAGCTCTAAGGAGCTAAAGCACAGCATGGTGACTCCAGTTAATAACACAGTATTAAATACTGGGAACTTGATGAGAGCACATCTTAAGCATCTCAAAGCACCCAAAAAAGAAGTTAACTATGTGAGGTAATGGATGTGTTAAGTAACTTGATCTTTGTAATCATTTCACACTGTATATCAAATCATCATATTGTACACTTTAAATATATACAACAATGTCAATTATCCCTCAGTAAAGCTGGGGGAAAATGTACTCATTGTTCATTACTATGATTTAAAAGTGGTTAAGCTCAGAAATAAACCCATGCATATATGGCCAATTAATTTATGTAAAGGAGGCAACATCACACAATGGGAAAAGGACAGTCTCTTCAATAAATGGTGTTGAGAAAACTGGACGGGCACATACAGAAGGATAAAACTGGAAATTAACTCAAAATGGATTAAAGACCTGAATGGAAGACCTAAAACCATAAAACTCATAGAAGAAAACGTAGGTAGTAAGCAACTTGACATCAGTCTTGGCAATGATTTTTTGGATCCAACTTCAAAATCAAAGGCAACGAAAGCAAAAATAAACAAATGGAATTACGTCAAACCAAAAAGCTTCTGCAGAGCAAAGGAAACCATCAACAAAATGAAAAGGCAGCCTACAGAATGGGAAAGGTATTTGCAAACAATATATCTGATAAGGGGTTAATGTCCAAAATATACAAAGAACTCATACAACTCAATATCAAAACAAAAACAAAGACAAAAAAAAACACAAACCCAATTAAACAATGGGCAGAGGACTTCAATAGACATTTTTCCAAAGAGGACATACAGATGGCCAACAGGCACATGAAAAGACGCTCAACATCACTAATCAGGGAAATGCAAGTCAAAACCACAGTGAGGTTTCACCTCACACCTGTCAGAATGTCTATTATCAAAAAGACAAAAAATAACAAGGGTGGGCAAGGATGTGGAGAAACGGGAACCCTTGTGCACTGTTGGTGGGAATTTAAACTGGTGCAGCCAGTATGGAAAACTGTACGGAGGTTCCTCAAAAAATTGAAAATAGAACTACCATAGGATCCAGCAGTTCCACTTCTGGGTATTTATCCAAGGAATACAAAAACACTAATTCGAAAAGATTTATGTACCCCCATATCCACAGCAGCCTTATTTACATTAGCCAAGATATGGAAACAACCGAAGCGTCCACAGATGGATGAAGGGATAAAGAAGATGGGTATATACACACACAGTGGAATAGTACTCCTGTAACCGAGCAGGACCCTATGGGGCCTTCCCAGGACGGACCCCTCCCCCATACCCTCTGCTGTAGCTCCTCTCTGAAGGACCCAGATAACAGTACCTGATGCGCAATTCCTGAGTTGTCTTGCAGATACTAAAACCACAACCAAATGGAAGAAACTACCTACCTGATGACCAGGAGCACACAGCCGCCAGACCTACTGCAGCCTGAGGATCGATAATGTGACACTGCCCTGTTACCTCACCGTCAACCAACCAGAGACTTGTGCACAGGCAGATTACATACTCTGCGACTCCCCTCCCTCACCTGGCCTTTAAAAACGTTTTCCTGAAACCCACCGGGGAGTTCAGGTGTTCTGAACACTAGCTTCCCCAGACTCCTTGCTTGGTACCCTGCAGTGAATGCTGCACTTTCCTTCCCACAACCTGGTGTCAGAAATTGGCTTTACTGAGCGCAGGCAAACGGACCCAAGTTTGGTTCGGTAACACTCAGACATTAAAAAAAACTGGAATCTTGCCATTGTCACAACCTGGATGGACCTTGAAGGCACTATGCTAAGTGAAATGAGTCAGACAAAGAAAGACAAATGCTGTATTATTTCACTTACACTTGGAATCTAAACAAACAAAGCAAAGCAAAGCAAAACAACAAGCTCATAGATAAAGAGACAGTTTAGTGGCTGCCAGAGGGGAGAGGGGATTGCGGGTGAGTAAAATGCATGAGGAGGGTCAAAGGTACAAACTTCCATTATAAAATAAATAAGTCACAGTGATACAATGCACAGCGTAGTGACTACAGACAGTAAAACTGCGTTGCATATTTTAGTTGCTAAAGCTGCTAAGAGAGTAAATCTTAAAAGTTCTCATCACAAGAAAAACAAAATTTGTTAACTGTGTGGTGACAGACAGTGACTAGACTTCCTGTGATGATCATTTCACAGTGTATGTAAGTATCGAGTCATTATGTTATACACCTGAAACTAATATAATGTTACATGTCAATTATACCTTGAAAAAATGTAGTCAAAAAAACATCAATATATGAAATAGCTTTAGCATTTTACGTTAAAATCCAAGATATGAAGAAATATAAACTTTAATTTCTAATAGCATTGTATAACAGAAAAAATGCCACAGAAATCACAAAAGGTCACACAGTAATTTCACCTAATTTTCTGTCTTTCTATAATAACTAATTTTTGAAGAGGAGATGAGCAGCTGGTATTTAAGACTTATATTTGCTTATCAAATGTTAAGAGAAAGGAACTATAAAAGTTGCTCACTTCAGTATCTCCATTCAGAGACCACAGTCATGGTAACCTATATTTTAACACCAGCAACTTCTTTTTCAGGGTCAAAAAGAATTAGGGCTCATTAGAATTATTTTACTCAGCAGCAAGAAAGGGTAGATTAGAAGTCAGAAAAATTGGCTTTTAAGCTAATTGAATTGGTGGAAAAATTGTTTAGCTTCTCTGGGCCTCCAATTTCTCACCTAGAAACAAAGCAGTTGGCTAAATAATTCATAAGGCTTACTTCAGCTCTTAACATTTTATGATTCAAAGAGTATTCACAAACTGATAAAACAGAGAGGCTTATCTTTTTACAATTTCTAAATGAGCAGGTAAAAACACAGTTCACTGCTAGCCTCCGTGTGAAATTTCCACGTAAACCCCGTTTTGAAGACTCATCCCCTTTTTTGAAAAGGATTTTGGTTTTTTAAAGTAATCAGAAGTCTTACTAAAAACACAATATTGTGTCTGGCATTGATCATCTGTTATTTAACAAAGAAACAACTCTTCCTTAGTTAAATTAACCAATTTAAATGCCTTGCTTTTGGAAACCACTACTGACCTCCAAAAGCCCTACAGCGTACAGGGAAATACGGCCTAAATGTCAGTGATGAATCTGCTGAATTGGCAAGGACTCACCTCAAATGTGTCTGCTATGCATGGCTTCACTAAATAACCAAATAATCACTCTGTCTTCTGACATCACTCAAACTCATACATAATCCACAGACGGGGGATCCTAAAAAGCCTTGCATATATCCCAAGCCGGTCTACAATCAAACTGAGAAGTGGTGGCAGGCAGGAACCCGCAGTTCTAACGTATAGTGAGAACCAGGTCAGGGATACGTGACATTTTCACACACGTAATCCCAAGTCAGAGGTAGCCTGTAGGGTTCAGGCAGCTGACATATGATGACTAAAGTAGGCTAGCTGTTAGATGAAGACAATGAGTAAATGATCCTTTCCTCAGTGTCAAAGTCAAGCTGCAGTGGGGACTCTCGCACGTCTCAGCCTCATCCAAAGAGCCCCCACTGAACTCCAGCCAACTGAAACCATCTGGAAAGACAGGTCATGTTGCCAGAGCTTCCGAGTTTCAAGAAAAGCCAGAAATACATTTTATGTGCCTTGACTCTTTAAACTTGTGGTAAAAGACATATAAAGTTCACCATCTTTAACATCTTCAAGTGTACAGTTCATTAGTGTTAACTACATTCGCATAATTGTGCCATCCATCTCCAGAACTTTTTCATCATGCAGAACAAAGTCCTAGAGATTCTCATACTAAGTGAAGTAAGCCAGACAGAGAAAGACAAAGATCATACGATATCGCTTATATGTGGAATCTAAAACAATGATACAAATGAACTTATTTATAAAACAGAAATAGACTCACAGACATAGAAAACAAACTCATGGTTACCAAAGGGGAAAGATGGAGGGAGGGATAAGTTAGGAGTCGGGGATTAACATATACACACCACTATATACAAAACAGATAAACAACAAGGACCTACTGTATAGCACAGGGAACTCTACTCAATATTCCGTAATACCCTATAAGGGAAAACAATCTGAAAAGGAACATATATAGATATAGATAGATAGATGAATCACTGCGCTGTACACCTGAAGCTAACACAGTATCGTAAATCAACTATACGTCAATTAAAAAAATAAATAAGTAAAACAAATTCGATACCCATGAAACAACAACTCTCCATTTTCTCCTTCCCCGGACCCTGGCAACCACTATTCTACTTTCTATGAGTCTGACTACTTTAGATACCGTGATTTTTTTTAATGTTGGCAACTAATTAAAATTTATACCGTTCTGGGCGACTACCCATTTGTGACTGCTTACGATTACTCAAAGCACTTCAGTGTTTCAAAAATGCAAAAGCCAGCTGATCAAACACAGGTATAGCACTAACATCCAAGTCCAGGACGAATTTTAGAGTTCAGATGTGCTTTTCTTGCCCTTACGTGTACTCTGAGAAAAGACGAAAGCTTTGAGATATGCTTTACAGGAATTCTTACCATGCCTGCTTGATGTAAGAACCACATGAGGTAGTCTTCCTGAATGTCCACAAGACTGGAAACCTCAGGAATATAAAATGTATCATATTCCACATGCTTCACTTTAAGATTTACCTGATGAAGAACAAAACAAGGGCAACTAAGACCCAGGCGACTGGTAAGCGGCTTCCCACAGAACATCTCGGTAGATCATTTGATCCTACTATCTCTGCATCCCTCTCCCCTCTGGTTCTTCTCTATGCTCACCTTGTATAACTTCTCCAGGAGCTTGAGCGCTGCTGTAACATAATTGTTAAACAGTACAGGAATTAAGAATGTCTTTCTTCCTCTCAGTAGATAAACGACTGCACCTTTATAGAGGTTTACCAGCTTCGTGAAATATTTCGGGCATACCTGAGACCACCAGTTATCTTTAGAAAGAAAGGAAAGACATATTTCAACATGTGATCTTCATCAAGTGTTGATGTCTTCTGCCTGCTGGCTAAAAACTGCTCCAGCTAGAAGATAAGCATTAGTCGAAAATACAGTTTCCCAAAACTAACTTTAAAAAGAATCCATTAAAGCACTTCTGGAGAGAGTAGCAGCTGTACGGGAATCCTGGAGCTTTGTTATAAAGCTCTATTTGATTTTTTTCCTCAAGGATTCATCCGGAATGCTAATCTAAAAGGTCAGCTCCAAGGGCACATGTGGACAAGATGCTCAGGCACATATTTCGGGCAGGAGCATTCACATATCCTCGTCCTTTTAGCCCTCTTCTCAGCCACCACCTAAGTCCTGTAAAAAAGAAAACCCCAAACTTTTAAAAGTCAGGTAATATTCCTTCAAAGATCGCTATCTCTACCTCACAGTCTATCAGAACACCTGAGACAATATGCCCCAAAGGGCTTTTGAGCTTAAAAAAATTAAGGACTAACATCTTACTGGTGCTTTCATGATTATCTGTAGAATCGTTCCACCTTCTACAAAAGGTGGAAGCAATATGGAAAAGCCAGTATTCCATCCTGAGCCACACAGGTCTCTTTGCTCATGGGGAGACCACACTCGAGTAACATCCTACTCCATACGGAACTCAGAAGTTACTGAGCTGCAGTGAATATACGTAAAAAAAAGGTACCAGGAAAATATAAAATAAAAGGAAAAAGCCAGGTGCCAGACGTTCTGCATTTGATTAATAAAAACATCTCAGGCTCTACTCCCATGAGAGACACTCTCCAATTCACTGAGGAACGGAAGGTTCTTATCTCAGCAAAGTGTCCGTAGCCTGCAAAAATCAGTGTGGACTCAACTGTCCTAAAAAAGAAAAACAAAACAAACATTTGGTAAGTCTCCACTGGGTCATTTTCTTCCTCTCCTTTTCTGGAGATCTGTGTATCACACCACAACTGTTCATTTCACTCCCACCCCCTAAATTAGGTATAAGAGAAAAAACAACAGATGGACACTAATTCTGAGGCACTATTAACCACTAGCAAGTGTAGGAGGAGAAAAAAATAAAGTCTAATAATCTAACTTTGTGAATATGTAAACATCAAGATTAGTTTGGTGTAAATCATTTCAAATAACCTAAACAATGGTTCAATTTGTTCAAACTGCAAATTAGAAATTAACAGCAAAGAAAGAAAAGTTTTAAGTGTTAAGGATATTAAACGGCAACAAATAGATTCTTCAATGTCAATCCACCAGGAGCCAACGGTCACACGAATAAAATAAAAAGCACAAAACCTCTGGTATTCAGTGTAGCAAATCACCTAAGACTTTGCTGGGGTTTGTATCCAGCCGCAGAATGGCCATAGCCAGGGGAATAGTCAACGTTATGTAATACTTAGAATCCTGGAGCAGGGGAAACTCCGGTAGTATTAAGTAGATTCTCATTGCTTCAACGTCTGGTGGTGAACTTGACAACTGAGGAATCAGGCAACTTTCAAAGCTATTTAAGATCTGCATGAGAGAAAAGAGTATTGAGAAATTCAAACACACCTGAGATCTAGTTACCTGATCTCTAAATTCATAAACTATTTGAGAGACTCTCAACTCTCATTCATTCAGTATGTACTCAAGACCCTCTATGAGCCAGGCACTTGTCTGGGCACTCAGGATACATCAGTGAAAAGAAAAGCCACAGATCTGTGCCCATGCAGACCTTACACTCTGGGGGAGCATTTCCTTAGAAAAACTTAAGCCAGATTTTCAAGGCAGAAAGTTCAAGGCAGGTCAAATTCCCAAAGTGAATATTTTACAGAGTTATGATTTATACAAGATTTCTGCCTTTTCATCCTACTTTTTCTTTTTCTCTTGAAAGTCAACTTACTTCAATGCAAAAATGCATTTTTAAGCATGCACTTTGTAAAATTAAAAACCATACCTGTTCTAGAATCATGGAGTGCTGAGAGTTCATTAACTTCTCAAACAACACTCTAGTTGAGTTCAGGTCAATTCCAGGGATTTTGGGACTTGTTTTAAAATGCTCATCAATTCTAAACAAACAAAAACAAAACATATGTATAGCACAGGGAACTCTACTTAATGCACTGTGGTGACCTAAATGGGAAGGAAATCCAAAACGGAGGGGATATATGTATATATAAAGCTGATTCATCTTGCTGTACAGTAGAAACTAACACAACACCGTAAAGCAACTATACTCCAATAAAAATTAATTTTAAAAAAATATGTAATAGGGGCTTCCCTGGTGGCGCCGTGGTTGAGAGTCCGCCTGCCAATGCAGGGGACACGGGTTCGTGCCCCGATCCGGGAAGATCCCACATGCTGCAGAGCGGCTGGGCCCGTGAGCCATGGCCGCTGAGCCTGCACGTCCGGAGCCTGTGCTCCGCAACGGGAGAGGCCATAACAGTGAGAGGCCCGCGTACGGAGGAAAAAAAAAAAAAAGTAATAAAAGAAAAACAAAACAAACACTCTGATAGGTAGGAATTACAAAGCTCTCAACAAAATATGTACTCTACATACTGATCAGATGGTCAGATTTAAATTTGACCTGTCAGACCAGATGCACAAAGACATTAACTTTGGGGAAACCTGACAGAATAAATCTCTCTAGAATCGCTTCTTTCAAGATGATCTTAAAATTTTAAAGTCTTGGGTTTCCCTGGTGGCGCAGTGGTTAAGAATCCACCTGCCAATGCAGGGGACACGGGTTCGAGCCCTGGTCCAGGAGGATCCCACATGCCGCGGAGCAACTAAGCCCGTGCGCCGCAACTACTGAGCCTGCGCTCTGAAGTCCGCGAGCCACAACTACTGAAGCCTGTGCGCCTAGAGCCCATGCTCCGCCACGAGAGAAGCCACCGCAGTGAGAAGCCCGCACACCAAAGTGAGGAGTAGCCCCTGCTCTCCACAACCAGAGAAAGCCCGTGTGCAGCAACGAAGACCCAACGCAGACAAAAATAAATTAATTAAAAAAAATTTTTTTTCAAGTCTTTTTTCCTTCAAGTCAAAGTACAAGGATCATCATTTCAATTTGAGGCTGTCTTAAAATTTATATGCACAGTGTTCTTTTCCTGATTTACTTTTGTATTTTTGACTCTTTCTGTCATTGTGGTACATTGAACTAGACATAGATGCTATGCCAATGTGCAAAAAACATCCCTTGTGCAAACTGGCCCACTCATCAACAAATGCCAAGTTTAAAGCAAGTATTTTTTTAAAAACTCAGATCTACAATAAATGCAAAGTTAATGCCTCACTCAGTTAACACAAGGGATACAATTACATTCACTCAAGGACTAACTTCACTGCTACTGTTTTTAACCTCCTAGCAACTAATCATTTTTCTAACCTTAATTAAAGTCTTAGTTTTTTAGAGATTTGCAGAATGTCTCTTTTAAATTCCCACTCTTGAACATACCACATCTGCTAACTACAAAAGAACTATCTATTTGCAAAACAGCCTTCTGTTTATGCGTAACAGACACATTCAGATAGTTTTAATACCATCTGACATCATTGTTTTAATCTATAAAAAATAAGTTGAGTTTCTAACATTTAAAAAAAACATAATTATATGTATTGGAATCTAAGTGGTCAAACAAGAAGAGCTACTTAGGCATTGTTTGTTGGATCTTTTGTTACTGCCGTTCTAAAAATAAATTTGCCCAAAACATAGAAATTAATTCCAGTGTCCCATATGTAACCTTCCATATGCTTAGAAGTATCTTCTGCTATGCTGTTAAGAAAAAACAAAATATTTTATCTACATGTATTTATACTTTGTTAAACTGGATCTTCACCTTCACTGGTTTACTACGATGTAGTTTACATAAAGCAGGAGGAGAACTCCAGAAATAGCACCGAAGTCCATTTAAAAAAAAAAGATTTATGGGCTTCCCTGGTGGCGCAGTGGTTGAGAGTCCGCCTGCTGATGCAGGGGACACGGGTTCGTGTCCCGGTCCGGGAAGATCCCGCATGCCGCGGGGTGGCTGGGCCCGTGAGCCATGGCTGCTGAGCGTCCAGAGCCTGTGCTCCGCAAGGGGAGAGGCCACAACGGTGAGAGGCCCGCATACTGCAAAGAAATAATAATAAAAAAATAAAAAATAAAGGTTTTACCCACAAATCTACAGAATCTGTGATACTAAGGATGGATAGCCTAAGAAATCCGGCCAAGAGCCATTCCCAACTTTCATAAAAGCTGTCCTTCTAGAATAAGATTTCTCAACCTTGGGACTATTGATTTTTGGGGTCAGATAATTCTTTTCTGGGTGGGTGGAATTGTGAGATACTTGGCAGCATCTCTGGCCTTTGCCCACTAGATGCCAGTAGTATATTCTCCACCACTGTTAACAACCAAAAAATGTCAGTAGAGATTGCTGAATGTCCCCTGGGAAGCAAATCAGCCTGGTTGAGAACCACTATTCTAAAAGACCAACATTAGCACAATACAGAATATTTTTCCCTGGAGGGAAAGCCTAAGTATTGACTCTGAAATGAACTGGATGAGCTCATTTCAGTTGTCCTAATGATACAAGTAAATGACTTTGCAATCTTTAACTGTAACTGAACAGAGTTTTTGAAGCAATCACTTGCAACCCAGTTAGGGACAGAATTTGGGGCAGGGATGGAGTGGGACATGAGATTCACACACAGAACTGAAGTCTAAGTCTTCGTGGGATTTCATTAGCATTGTCACTGGCAGGAAAAGGATAGAAAGATGGTCAGGACTTGGGATCACCAACGATCAAAACCTATGACAAGACCCTTCTGCTGCAGCAAGTTCCTGAGGGGGATATTTGCAGAAGGGATAAGGCCTAGCAAAGAAACATTATTTACAACTTGGGAGTTCAGGCCAAATGTAATTTCCTGGTAGGCTGGGCTGGCCCTGAGCCCAAGGAGTCCCTGAAGCGTCTTTGGAACTTTTTCCCTAAATTCACTCTTTCTGAGAAAAGAAAAAACTATGGGAAAGCAAACCAAAGAAACCAAGGAGATTTTTTTTTTTTTTTTTTGCGGTACGCGGGCCTCTCACTGCTGTGGCCTCTCCCGTTGCAGAGCACAGGCTCCGGACGCGCAGGCTCAGCGGCCATGGCTCACGGGCCCAGCCGTTCCGCGGCATGTGGGATCTTCCCGGACCGGGGCACGAACCCGCGTCCCCTGCATCGGCAGGCGGACTCTCAACCACTGCGCCACCAGGGAAGCCCCGAGGAGATTATTTAAAGAATTAAGAATTTAAGAATAAATACGACTAACATTTTGGAATACCCTGAAAAATCTTACTTTTGACTACACCAACCCTTTCTGAGATGCCGTGTCTCTCTTTGGTAACCTGCTTCTCTGCCAACCAGGCATGAATCAGCATAGCTCTTCCTGAGGTCCTCTCACTCATCATCATTGGGCGTTCCAATTTCTGTGCAAATCATTGGCTTATCCACTGAATTAAGGCCAACCACCATCAAAGAGAACAGAAGTCTTTCACGGCCTTTGCTGAGTATTTGCATCACATGTGGGTTTTTTGTTGTTTTTAAAGACTCTAAATCACTTACTTTTTCTCAAGAAAACTTCCATTCCAGCAGGCTGCAGAAGATAATATCTGAATGACACCGCTGCTCAGGAAGAAAAAGGGAGGGAAGCCTTTAATAATTACAAATAAATGGTTGTTTAAGCATTAAACAACAGGCTTAGTCCTCTATTCCAGGGTTTCATTGATAGCCGCTTTTTCTTACCCAGGTGAAGCCTTGGAAAATGTACATTGCTTTAGAGAAACATTGTGTCACGTCTCAAAATGGACAAGAGCTTAAGTTTTCCTTAAGTCATGTTAAAGTAAAATAAAAAGACGGTATCAAAGCTACCAAAAGAAAACTCTTGGGCCTAATAATAATGATCTTGAACGTTCTTTTCCCACCAATCATCTAAGACACTCCCCACCTCACCTCCAAAAGTGAACACAAAATAAAACCAAAAAAAGAGAAGCTGAGCTGTTATTTACCAAACACAGAAAGTATCTTTGTGAATTAATAACCAAACAAGTACTTCCTTCTACTTTGTTACCCATCTGAGAAAGAAACTAAAAATAAGTGAAATAAGTGTTTATTCCTATTACCTAGATTACATAGTGTCTGAGGAAACCGCTAGTTTCTGAGGACCCAGGGTGAAACTGCAGGCAGGAACCCCGGACTCTCTTATTTAATATAAGGAAAAGGGAAGGAATAAAAGAAATATACGGTTGAGGAGGGGATCACAGCAACTTCTATTAATCAGAGAATCCGGGTCAGGAAAGATCTTTAGAGACCATTTCTTGCATCCTGTCCTTTTGTAAATAAGAAAACTAAGAATTAGGGTCTCCCTGGTGGCACAGCAGTTGAGAATCTGCCTGCCAGTGCAGGGGACACGGCTTCGAGCCTTGGTCTGGGAGGATCCCACATGCCGCGGAGCAACTGGGCCAGTGAGCCACAGCTACTGAGCCTGCGCGTCCGGAGCCTGTGCTCCGCGACAAGAGAGGCCGCGACAGTGAGAGGCCCGCACACCGTGATGAAGAGTGGCCCCCGCTCACCTCAACTAGAGAAAGCCCTCGCACAGAAACGAAGACCCAACACAGCAAAAATTAATTAATTAATTAAAACTCTTACCCCCAACATCTTAAAAAAAAAAGAAAACTAAGAATTAGTGAAGTGTCAAGGTCCCAGCCAAGGAGGTCTCAGTCCCCCCACCCCTCCCACAGTGAGTCTCGTCCCCCAGCCCCTTCCCTGCCACCTTCCAGCCTGAGCGACCCAGCAGAACCACCCAAAGTTAGAGGGATTCAGAGGACCGCCATGGAGGTGCTCTAGGGCATTCCCAATAATCCTCCACTCAAAAAGCTGCCACCTGGGGCTTCCCTGGTGGCTCAGTGGTTGAGAGTCCGCCTGCCGATGCAGGGGACACGGGTTCGTGCCCAGGTCCGGGAAGATCCCACATGGCGCGGAGCAGCTGGGCCCATGAGCCATGGCCACTGAGCCTGTGCGTCCGGAGCCTGTGCTCCGCAACGGGAGAGGCCACAACAGTGAGAGGCCCGCGTACAGCAAAAAAAAAAAAAAAAAAAAAAAGCTGCCACCTGGTGTGCCCAACGTTTAGGGCCCTGGGCATTTGCTCCACTACGATTTCTATCATAAAGCAAGATGCTTTACACACATTTCTGGGAACCGTCACCACCTAATATTCAGCCTGATTCATTCATTCCCAAGAATTAGGCTCTGCAGAAAAATGGAAATGCTGAGGAAAGCCAATAAAATGTGTAAAAATGTAAAAAAAATAAATAAATTCTCTTTTAAGAATGAAATAATCTTGCTGAAAGGCCTCAGTCCTTTAACTGTACTTTTTTCTCTACTGGACACTGAATTACTATCTCCACTGATCATTCTGAATGTGAAAACGCTAAATTACTCAGATGAGGTAAAATAAGCTGTCTTAGGTTTGGGATGCGCTTTGCAATATGCATATGAAGAAAGTCTTGGAGTTAAACAATAACACTGAGTTTTCTTAGCAGAAAGGCCAGCTCAGGCCTCCATCGGTCAGGACTGAGATCCAAACAAGGGAGGCTGAGGAACACGTTCTGTGAGAAAACGGGGGAACAACCTATGACGTTATCCGGGTCTAAGGGTACCGAATCCTGAATAAACATGTGCCCCAAAAATGCTTCCCTGAAATGTAAAACTCCATTTATATTCACAACCTCAATCTGGAAGTAGGGAAAAAAGCACTAAGCTAGGAAGTTCCCACACACTCTGAAACAACATGAAAACATGCAACCACATACTTGATTGTATTTGCATTGTTGTGTTCTGAGAGTTTCTGTCTCCAAACTGCTATGGTTTCATCATTGATTAAACTGGTGTAATGTGCTTGGTTCATCATCCTGAAGTCGACGGCCGGAGAAGAATTCTGAAGGATGAAATATAACAATAAAAAAGAGAAACCATGTAACAGCATGGATCTTTCATCTCCCTCTCCCCGCATATTCCCCGCTTTGTGTTGCACTTACATACAGGAGCTGGGGTGCACTGCCAGATCCTCCCACCCTTCAGAATGGAGGCGCTCACTCCCCCAGCTGCCGAGAGTGTACACTCCTGAGGGCTCCCAGCTGTGCTGCCCTGGGCTAGAGCTTCAGTCCTTTCCCACCCAGCAGCAGGTGGGGGCATGGTACGAGGACCCAGTCCCCTTGCCTCCGGCAGGATTTAAACCTGTAAGATTCCTCGGGGAAACAGACTCTGAGCCTGAGATTTACGTTCAGGGGCGGGGGTGGCTTTAGAACCACATTTCCTTAGGGATGGAGGAGGCAGGACTGGGCCGAAGGAGACGCTGAACTGCGGCTCAGTGTAACAGAGACCTCAGCCAGTCCCACGGGGAGCTCTGAAGTTGGGATGGCCCTTGAGCACACTCCCCAGAGAAACCAAACCAGTGTGACTTCTTCAGGCTTCTTTCCCGCTCTGCTTTGACTCACCGTAACATCAAGGCTTACACATTACTAATCATTTGCCACAGCTGTTGACCAAACTCCAACAAAATGTATTATAAAAAGTCAGTCAGTTACAATCTGTATCGCAAACCATCCTTGAAAACTTAATGCCTCTTAATGCCTTGCTCAGAGTATAGAGCTATAAATTTATAAGAAAGGTAACAAAAAGGACATGTCAATCATGGCCTTGAAAATCCCAAATGCTGCCTGGCACTGTACTGCACGTCCTTTCTTCAGTGAGATTAAAAAATAATAATAATATAAGCACTTCTATTTCCTAAAATGGCTCTTTTTCACCTTAGTTTCCCCTCATCCTGTTCTTGATCTAGAACTAAGAAGAAGTTGAGAGTTCTTTATGCCTCCTGCACTTGTCACTAAAAAGGAGGAAAAAAGTAATATGAAAGCATGAACCAGATGATCACTTTTTCTCCTTTGCACCTGCACATAAAAACACAAGTTTCTGAGTAAATTTTCTTGGTTATCTTCTCAGAGTTATGAGTTTAGATATCATTATAAGGGGAAAGGAGAAGGGCAGGTAACAAATCAGAGATGCTCGTCATAGTTTATGATCATCTGTTCTTGATAATTATTTTACGAAAATGACCACAGACATCTATTGAGAGAACAAAAGCCATCTCGGATTACATAGAGAAAACCTATAAGACAGAGCAGACACTTGAGAACACACAAACAAGACTGCCTCTCCACCATGGTCTTGCAACCCACTGTCATTATGTAAATTTTAATTACTTCCCCCATTCAGAGGGGTAGCTGAACACAGACACTAACACACACTTACAATAAAATATAAACATAGAACTATTCTGTCAGTCTTCATTGCAAGTCCAATAAACCACAGATGCCTTGGATGCAGTGCAACCTCAGAATCACACGAAGACTCAAGAAAAAGCGTCGATTTTCCATACCTTCGATTTACATACAGCCCCAAAAGCAAAAATTGGTCTAGGTCGGTGTTTCCCAACTGTGGCTGCACTTTGGATCACCAGAGCTTTCAAAAACCCCGACAGCCAAGTCACTCTAGACCAGTGAAATCAGAATCTCTAGAGACATCAGCATCTTTTTAAGACTCCTAGGTCTTAGTCAATAATTATGTAATATCTTTGTATGGTGACAGATGGCAACTAGACTTCTTGTGGCGACCATTTTGAAATTACAGAAATATCAAATCACTGTGCTGTGTACCAGGAACTAAAATAGTGTTGTAGGTTAATTATACTTCAAAATCAAGCAAACAATACTTTTCTAAGTCATATTCTATTTTTAGTTTCTTTTTTCTTTGTTATCTTACATTTTTAATGCATACAACTCTTGCAGCTGTTTAAAATTTAACCTGGAAAATTTAATTTCTCCAACAATATGCTACTTCCACTTCCTTCTCATCAACGTTTTGTTCTCCAGTCCCAACAGTGTTAATTACAGTCAATTTAAAAGCCAAGTATGAATATCAGATACCATATTTACAAAAGAAATGAAACAAAGTTTTATGTTGAATTTCACAGGAAAATTGAAGTTGGTTAATCAAGCCAGTTTCATAGGGAAATGAATATTTCAAACTCTACTACTTGTGGACACAAAGTTATCCTGCAGAGATTCAGGGCTTTTCATATTTCGCTCTATTAGCATCTTAAAGGAACAAAGAATAGTCTCAGCTTTTCTCAAGGTTTCTCTGTGAAGCACTGAAGCTGGTCCTAAGATAGGTCTAAAGCAACAGTTCCAAATCACCCCAGATGGCTGCACTCAACAGAACTTTCTCCAGGATCCTGACCTGGAAAAGAGCTAACTGTCAGTTTCAGCTGTCCAACCTGCAGCCTCAGACTCCACCACAACCTTTAATACCAAAGTCATAGAATGATACTGACTAGAAGGCAAGAACATCGCGTATTGAAAGTTGGCGAAGTATCAGAAAGAGGCGGAGAGTTTCCAGCAGCGACAAGGCCCCTTGTGTCCACAGACCCTCATTTTCTTTCCAACCTATTCTGATTCCTTTGTCATCACCAAGGGCCCTTCCCTGCTCCTCCAGCGTAAGATAAGGATCCATGCACTACAGACCGCTGGTCCTCCCTAAGTGCTTGTTGAATAAAAGCAAGTGGACAGGGAAGGAGAGGGGTAGGGAGGGAGAGAGGAGAGGAAGCCTGAGAGCAGGGCAGGGGGTGGAAAGCAGGAAACAAATCTGTGCTGATTTCAGACTGACATTTCTCGTCCAGAGAGGGGGGTGAATTAAAGCCCTGTCACAGATACCTGGCCCACGTTCTCCACAACCTTCAGTCCTGAAAGAATGTCATTCTTCCTGACTTACCCACCACAGTGATGCAGGAGACAACCTGAGGGAAATTTTAGCGTGGTGCTACGAGCAGATGATAAATAACAAAGGAGAGCTGAATACCGTGGCATCTCTTATACTTCGTGTAGGCTTGATCACATCAACCAACCCAGAGAGCTCTCAAACACCCAGCATTTGTGGCTACTTAACAGGGAAGCAAAGAATGGAAAGTCAAATAATCCCAAAGTAAGTATGAACTCTCTAAGGTCTCCTTAAATCTCTTCTGGGACAAATCCAGATATAAATAAATAATGTTCAATTATAAATTAGAACTCTGTGATTAAAATACCAAGAAAATTATTGGCACCTCAAGGAAGCAAAATGGAGATGACCTCAAGGTTTAGTTGGCTTATTTTAATATAATAAAATGGATAGAAACAAAGAGTAATGTTGCTCTCATGTAATTATTTATTAAAATAAATATTGGATCACCATTATTCCACCCCCAAAGTAATAGTCAAAAGAAAAGTTTACCTCATATTTGGAGCAAAGTACAAAAGTCTGGTCTCCTCCAGAGAAGATCTGCTTAACAATATGATATTTAAAGCGATCTGTCAAAAAAATTTTCAAGAGCATAGTTTTCAACAATTAACGTTTTTCCTTGATCCCCTTTTCTAATATTCCAAAATGTGCTTCAGAACGGTTTCCTATCCATTTAATTCTGTCCGAGAAGTGAGAAACCTCCTCCCCCCGCTCTCTTCCCAGGACCGTTTCTACTTCAGTTAAAACTAAACATGTAAGACTGTATCTTCCACTCTAACCCTCTCTGCCTCCCTCCCACTGCCAGCTTGTCCTGACCTCGTTTCTGTTTTTCATTCTAAGTCTGTCATGCCACTGCCCTGAAGTTTAAAAGAGTCACTACCATAAACCATAACGTCTGCTAAGAAATCATTCGGCCCCTGAGGGTGGCGGTCTGCAGCCCCTCCGGAGGACCTCCACATCCTACCCCAGCTCTGCCTCCCATCATACTGCGCCCGTGCTGACACACCCCTACCACCACCTTGCTTTTATTTCTAGCGCACCACACTACCTCGTACCTCCACGCCTCTTCCTCTGCCTCCCCCAGTGCACACCGTATTCTCCATGAATGGCGCCTCCTAGAGCATAACTGGAAAGGTGCCCCTGGAATGTGCGATTCCACGGTACTCACCACTGCCCACCCACTCACAATCCTCTACCTGGCTAACTCCAAATCATCCTTTAAGACACAGCTCAGACTTCCTCTAACCGGAATACTCCTTGATGCCTTCCTCTGTGCTCCCACATTACCATGAAGGTTCCTAAAACCACAGCATTTACATAACAAATTGAAATTTACCTACTTTGGCAAACATCCAAGCACAGACTTACGATCACATAAGTTATGCGGTAATTAAACTTCAAAAACTTTGTGGTTTCAAATTAACCTATACAACGTTTGAGTTTTTTACATTGGTGTATTTCTTAAATATATGCATTCCTAACATGCGTACCATGCCTTAGAGAAGAAGAAATTTACAAATGATTCAGAAGAGGACACCAAGCCGTTCTTTCACTTTGGGTAACATCACCTAAACAAAATCTTGTTTAGTTTACATTTTAAGTTCCACTACATTTTTAGATGCTCCTATGTTCCTTCCATAAATATTTATTCAGTGAGAAGTTTGTGCCAGGCCCTGTGCTATATGCCAGGTTTATAAAGAGGAAAAGACGCCATCCCTGTACATAAGTTTCTTATATTCCAGCAGGGAACTTATGATTGTTACTGCTAAAATAAAATTCTGATCAAGCCAGAAATGTGTCATTTTATAGCCTTCAAAATCAAAATTAATTAATTATTAAATCACACTTCTTCCTAATGACTCTCCAGCTGCATTTAAGCTTCTGGATTTATTATTTCAAGTCACTCTTACTGAGTGACTGCCTTATTTTGGTTTCTAATGAAATGGAACTATTTTGAAATGAAACAAAATTCCACTATTTTTTAAGAGAAGGAAAAAATGGCATGAAATGTCATGTTTTGACCAAAATAGCAATCATAAAGGAAAGGTAACACAGTACAAGCGTTAAGAGCACAGGCTTTAAGACACAGATACAGAGAACGAACTAGTGGTTCGTACGAACTAGGGCGGGCAATATAGGATTGGGGCAGGGGAGGTACAAACTACTGGGTATAAGATAGGCTACAAGGATGTGTTGTACAACACCGGGAATACAGCCAATATTTTGTAATACCTGTAAATGGAGTGTAATCTTTAAAAACTGCATAACATTTTTAAAAATTAAAAAAAAGAACACAGGGCTTCCCTGGTGGTGCAGTGGTTGGGAGTCCGCCTGGCGATGCAGGGGACACAGGTTCGTGCCCTGGTCTGGGAAGATTCCACATGTTGCGGAGCGGCTGGGCCCGCGAGCCATGGCCGCTGAGCCTGCGCGTCCGGAGCCTGTGCTCCGCAACGGGAGAGGCCACAGCAGTGAGAGGCCCGCGTACCGCAAAAAAAAAAAAAAAAAAAAAAAAGAACACAGGCTTCAGAATGAGGCAGACCTGGTTTTAAATCCTGTTCCCCGAATCTGTATCATCTTGGGCAAGTTACTTAACCTCCTTAAGACTCAGTTTCCTCATCTCCAACATGGGGATAATGACCACTAGGTTCTTAAGGTTGTTTTCAGGGCTCAGCATGGTTACAGAACTCGGTTAAGCGCTCAATTATCAGCAACAATAATAAAATGTATACGGCACCATCAAGGTCCTTAGGGCCGAAAGGACATGTTTGGGTTTATTCTCTAGGATCTCAACTACAGAGCCTCACGCATAGTGAGTACTCAAATACTTGTTGATTGACGTTCAAAGAAAATATCTCACATTCATTCCTTCCAAAAGACCTCAAGGTAAAAAATAAATACGTGTTCTATAAACAATTGTTTTTAGCATTTAAAAGACCATTAAATTCTAATAAAAAAAATCACTCTTACCAGCTCTGGCTGAAAGCTGGCCGCTATGGGCGGCCCAGCAACCTTTCACAGGAGACGGGCACTTGACATTACAAGTGTGTCCAGTTCCTAACTGACCTCTTTCTCCACAACCAAATGCATAGATGAGTCCAGAAGAAGGCACAAAGGCTAGGGTGTGTTGTCTGGGGGGAAAATAATGTAAATTAACGCATCAGCATCCCTTCTGATACGGGTTAATACACACTCTGGCTTTTTACTTCCACGTGTGAGCACTGCACATCCTAGGGCTGCCCCTTGTGTTCACATGCGCCTGTTTTTTTGCAGCGCTGGCTCTTCGTACCACCATCTTTCCCTGATAATCTAGGTCATCGGAATGATGGCAAGACTTCTTGGAAAGAGCTGAAGGCCTGCTGCATCTGGCATGAGTGGGAAGAGGCGGGGGGGGGGGACCAGCAAAATTTCCAAGACATTCTTTGAGGCTCTCTCACTTTCCTTTCTTCACGTCTCCCACACATCGTGCTATTCTTTACCCCAGGAAGCCTACTGGCCCCAGGTGGCTCTGCTTCTCTAAAACCCTTCCTCGCCACACCCTGCTCAGATCGGACTCTCTCCAAACTTTCACCGTAGGTGTGCATGCAGTTAAGATTTCTTAAAAGGATGGTGGCTGGGTCTAACCACATTCTCCATCACTACAAAGACATGATCCATTTCTGGGTCTTAATATCTATGAGGAAGCTCTTAGGACCACTCACCTGCCACAGGCAATCTGAGTGACTTCACTGCCCATCAGCTCCAGAACTCTTCTTGGATTAACCTCATCATTCATGGAATCATGTCCAAGTTGCCCACAGGAACCAGCACCAAAGGTAAACACACCTCCACTCTAACAAGGAGCAAATACCACATGACTGCACTGTGTCTCTGAGTTTGCGTACACTCCTTTAGCCTCTGTACACAAAATTCACATCACAACGGTCTGTATAAGAACGCTACGCTCGCTTGATACTTAGCCAAATCACTTCTCTGGAATGTTGATTAAATGGAAAAATAATTTTAAAAGAACTTAAGACTACACCTTTATGGAATAAAGACAGTACTGCTCAAGGGAATGGGTACCATCTATAAATTCTGAAAGTTGTTTAAAAGTACAACGATGTGTTAATAAGAAGGAAAACAAAAAAAGAAAAAGATAGGTGAAATGAGACGATTTTGCACAATCATTTATATGTAAAAAATTAAATGCTCCACAGATTCCTTGGAAAGTAAGATCTTTTTAGCAGCTGTACTTGAACAAATGGTAAGGCATTTTATTAAAGTGAATCTATAATAGTATTTGTTCGACATGAAAATACCTTTTCATTCTCTCTAGAGGTAACTGTTTTAGAAGCAAAAGAAATAGGTAGATAATTTTAAAACATTAATTACATTGTTCTTTTTTACATATATTTAAATGGCTTGTTTTAAAAGAACACAGAAGATTGCTATATATATTTGAAAGTTATATATACACTGAACTATTTTTTAACACCAAAAATATATATATATATTTTTTTATTGGAGTATAGTTGCTTTACAATATTATGTTTGTTTATACTATACAGCAAAGTCAATCAGCTATACGTATACATGTATCACCTCTTTTTTGGATTTCCTTCTCATTTAGGTCACCACAGAGCACTGGGTAGAGTTCCCTGCGCTACACAGTAGGTTCTCATTAGTTATCTATTTTACACATAGTATCAATAGTGAGTATCTGTCAATCCCAATCTCCCAATTCATCCCACCCCCGTCTTCCCCCTTGGTATCCATACGTTTGTTCTCTATGTCTGTGTCTCTATTTCTGCTTTGAAAACACCAAAATATTAACAGTGCTTCTTTTTGAGTTAGAATCCTTCTTTATTTAAGAAGGATTACTCCTTCTTAATCCTTCTTTATTTATGAACAGGAACTACTTCCATAATAGAAAAATATCACTTTAAGAACAAATTTATGCCAAAGAAATGCCAAAAGGGTCAGGCCAGCTTAGCATTTCCTCTCTCACAGTGGCATTCTAGAATCTTTTCTGAAACGGCGTATTTTTCCCTGATACCAGTCTCAGGAGGTTGAAGGACATACCCTAAACACCACTAGCTTCCCTTAATAATAACTGATTTGAATGTATTATCCTCATATTTTTATTTTTAAAATTTATTATTTATTTATTATTTATTTATTTTTGGCTGTGTTGAATCTTCGTCGCGGTGCACAGGCTTCTCACTGCGGTGGCTTCTCTTGTTGCAGAGCATGGGCTCTAGGCGCGCAGGGCTTCAAGTAGTTGCGGCGCGCGGTCTTAGTGGCATGTGGGATCTTCCCGGACCAGGGCTTGAACCCGTGTCCCCTGCATTGGCAGGCGGAGTCTTAACCACTGAGCCACCAAGGAAGTCCCTCATATTTTTAGAAATTCTTAAATCTCACTGTGGCTCAACTTGAAGAAAAAGATACTTTTGTGTTGGACCTGCCTGGTGGCACAGTGGTTAAGAATCCGCCAGCCAGGGCAGGGAACACGGGTTCGAGCCCTGGTCTGGGAAGATCCCACAAGCTGCGGAGCAACTAAGCCCATGCGCCACAACTACGGAGCCTGTGCGCCTGGAGCCCGTGCTCCGCAACAAAGAGTAGCCACCGCAATGAGAAGCCCGCACGCCACAACGAAGAGTAGCCCCCGCTCACTGCAACTAAAAGAAAGCCTGCGTGCAGCAACAAAGACCCAACACAGCCAAAAATAAAATAAATAAATAAATTTATTTTTTTTAAAAAAATACTTTTGTGCTACTTTAATAAAGGTCTTCAGGGAAGTATGGCTGAATTAATGTCTAACTCCTGTTACTGGGGAGCTTTCATAGGGATACTGGTCATATGCATTTAGCCTGGGAGCAGGTGTCAACTGGAATGGGGCAAGGGTCCGTTTTCTTGAGCGCCTGGAGGCTGACCACCACTGGAGGGAGGGAAGAGTGAGAAGGCAGATGGTTGCTGAGAAGGGAGACGGCACTGGACTATTTTTAGACACCGTTAACTGCTCTCTCTAAAAGGCCCTATCCAACCAACCAAACCGTGATAAATAAGCATTCACGTCATACCCAGCACCAAGCGCCACGGAACAATCTGGAATACCCCAAGTCCCTTACTTTAGTGAGCACTGCTGTGTGCTCTTCTCCGCAGCTGATATAGACGACTTTCTGTGTTCGTAGGAGCTTCACGTGGCAAGGAGACTCTCGATCTAGAATGAGAGAAATAGCAGTGTCACTACCATTTGCCTCTGAGACGTACACAGCTGTCTTAGCCTGAATTTTGGGTCCCCCTGGACTCCTGACTCTCATGTTCCGCTTCCTGCCTGAACCTCCACTTGCACGTCTAACAGACGCCTCATTTTTACCGTATTTAGAACTTAACTCATGGGTTCCCTATACTCCCCAGTTCTTCCCACCGCTCCGCCCCACTCCCCATACATAGCTTTCCTCATTTCATAAATGCGACTTCACCCTTCCAGCTTCTCCCCTTTCTTTCAAACTACACATCCAACAATGAGCAAAACCAACTGGCCCACCTTCAAAATATATTCAAGTCCATCTTTATTCCCACTACTTCCAAACTGGTCTTCCAGCTTCCCCCGTGGACCCACTCTAGGCAAAGTTAAACTGGATCACTCTTCTCAACACCTCGGTGTCTTCCCTGATTTCACTGACAGAAGCCAAACTCCTTAGCCTGCCCTTCAGGCCTTACATAATGGGGCCCCCCTAGCTCTCTGAGCTCCCGTCTTCCGGTCACCCCAGCCCTGAGCACACCACAGATCCTCCTGCACCAGAGCTTCTGCACACCCTGTTCCCTCTGACTGGAACAGTCTCCGCCCAGCGTATCTACACGTCTCCTCTCCGACTTGACTTCCTACAGGGCTCTGTTCTCTGTGCTGGTCCCTGCTATACCCTTAGTGCCTGACACGGGGCCAGCACATACAAGCTCCTCAGGAAGCACGTACTAAACAAATGAGGTTAAGAGGCCCACGTGAAGACTTCACCTACCTTTCTCATCACTGAGCCCGAGCTGCCCCGCGTTATTCATCCCCCAGCCGAATACGGCTCCCGAGAGAGACAGGGCAAAGCTGTGGGCCCCTCCTGCAGTCACCTGCGCCAGTGGGATCCCCTCCAGGGACCTCACCCTCTGCGGGCTGGCTTGGGAGGGGCACTCCTTCCCCAGGCCCAGCTGCCCATGGCTGTTCTTCCCCCACGTGAAGAACTGGCCATCTGAAATAAGAAGAGGATAACTGGTATTACCAGAAATGACACAAGTGCCACCCATAAAAATAACCTTGTTAGAACATCAGGGTCGCCCGGTAGGCTCATCTGTTAGTGCCCTCCGGCCGCAACACACACACACCCAAGAGCAAGGGAGCAGACACACTTCAGGCTGCAACCAGAACTCCCACCTGTCATGACAACAGAGATATGCTGAGCCTTATCACCCTTCCAAGGCTATTAACACTTATGCAAAGAAAAAAGTAAATGTGTAAGTCAATTCAGTTTTGAATAGGCGATTACCAGGCTTTGATCCACTAAGCAAGGTGAACGAGTTCTGACCACCCAGGACTTCACGGGGCCCAGCTAGGACCCGGACGGCAGCACAGAGAATCAAGCAGGACCTGTTAGTGCCGACTTCCCCTCAAATGTATCCTAACAAAATGCAGCATTATTTGCTGGCTTAGGTTTTTCTAACTCCATCTTCTTCATTTATGTGGGAGCTTCATGATGGACTATAACGCCATAGTGAGCTATAGCTAAGAAAAACCAATCTTCTGCTCAAGAACATGACTGACGTACTGTTTCCTCTTCACCTTCCCCCGAGAGACAGTTGGAGCAGCAATGATGACCACCTCCTTCATCATCCAAACCCCGAGAAAAGTATGAGCGACACAAAGGCTGTCTGAGAATTGCTGCTGTCCAGCAGGAATGCACAGACCCTGACTAGTTAGTTAAAGGTATCCAGTTAGATAACATCACACAAAAATGCAAAGAGAAATGGTTCTCAAATTAACAGAACATTAGCAGAGATGTACGTTACCAGCTGCAAGAGCCAAGCAGTGCCAGTTGCCACAGGAAACTTGCAATATCGTCTGCTGGTTCAGCTTCTGTATTAACCTAAAACAGAAAAGACTCTCCTCTTAAGAAGGGCATTCACGAACAATGACTGGAAATATTCCCAACTAAACAAAACAGCTGTAATAAGTAACATCTTTCACAAAAGACTTCTTAAAATCAAACATATAACTTACAGGATATAATTCTATTAAGTCTTTCACTAACCTCCTGCCTCTTAGGTAGCTACTGTTTAAAAAAAAAAAAAAAAAAATCTGCACCTAAACCCATTACCATAGCCCTCTGTTAATTCCCACCTTGTCATCTCCAATTCAGGGACGAAAGGAGTAAACTACAGAAGAAAAATCCCTAAGAACATGGCTAGTATCTAAATGGCTTTCAAATGAGGGCAATGCCATGATTCCGCGATCCCACTTCTGGGTATATATCCAAAAGAACTGAAAGCCGGGACACCAAAGAGATATTTGTATACCCACATTGATAGCAGCATTATTCAAAATGGCCAAAAGGTGGCAGCAACCCAAGTGTCCATCAACAGATGACTAGAAAAACAAATGAGGTATACACATTTGGAATATGTATACAACAGAATATTCATCAGCCTTTAAGAACAAAAACTCTGACACATGCTACAACATGGATGAAACTTGGACATTATGCTAACTGAAATAAGCCAGTAACAAAAAGACGAATACTCCATAATTCCACTTACGTGAGATATCTAGACTAGTCAAATTCATACAAATCAAAGTCTAACAGTGCCTGCCAGTGGCTGGGAGAGGAGAAATGGGGAGTTGTCATTTAATGAGTACAGAGTTAAATTTCTGCAAGAGAAAAAAGTTCTGGAGATTGGTCGCACAGCAACGTGAATATACTTAACACTACTGAACTGTACACTCTAAAATGGATAAGATGGTAAATTTTATGTTATGTGTATTTTACCATAATTTTAAAAAATTAAGAAGGGCAATGCCTCCAAAACTCTGATTCCTTAGGATGATAAAGAGGAAGATCATATGATAACTTTGTTTTAGGGTATGCGGGCCTCTCACTGCTGTGGCCTCTCCCGTTGCGGAGCACAGGCTCCGGACGCGCAGGCTCAGCGGCCATGGCTCACGGGCCCAGCCGCTCCGCGGCATGTGGGATCTTCCCGGACCGGGGCACGAACCCGTGTCCCCTGCATCGGCAGGCGGACTCTCAACCACTGCACCACCAGGGAAGCTCCATATGATAACTTTTAAATCCCACTGCTCTGCTTGCTCGTGTCAAAGACAGAGATAAGAACAGTACCCATTCACAGGGTTGTGGTGAGAATTAAAAGAAAAAATTCATGCTTGGCACTGCCCAACAGAGGTGGACAGCCTGAGAATATCTGCTGCTTCCTATTTTAGTAATTCACAAGTTGCCGTTTTCCTCTTCATTAAGTGTATGCCGTGGGAACAAAGGAGTCAGATGGGCACACTTTCGGGAAGGGGCATTTTAGAAGACAGACATCCAGCAGGCGAGGAGGGGGTGATTTAGAGTGATAGGTAGATGTTGCTTTTGTTAACGGTTTATTTCCTCAGATCTAAAAAAATTTATAAAATAGAGTTCACATATGCATTTAGTACCAAACAGAACCCAACTATTTTTTATTGTAGACTGACATGCAGTTGTAAGAAATAATACAGAGATCCCTTGTACACTTTGTCCAGTCTCCCCCAGTGATGACATTTTGCAAAACTACAGTATAGTATCATAACAAAGATACTGACATTAATATAACCTACCAATCTCATTTATGGTTGGGTTGGCCAAAAAGTTCATTCAGGTTTTCCCACAGGATGTTACAGGAAAACCCAAACGAACTTTTTGGCCAGGCCAATACTTCCCGTTTTATTTGTACTCATTTCTGAGTTTGTAGTATTTGTGTCACCTGTGTAGGCTCAGGTATCCAGCACCACACTCAATGGTTCCAACACCACAAGAATTCCTTTTGTTGTACTTTTATAACCACTCCTCCCCTCCCCCATTCGTAACCCCTGGCAACCACTAATCTACCCTCCATTTCCACAATTTTGTCATTTTGAGAATGTTCTATAAATGGAACCATACAGTAGGTAGCCTTTGGGGATTGGCTTCTTTTTCACTCGGAATAATTCCCTGGACGTTTGTCCAAATTGCTGCATGTATCCATAGCTTGTAGAAGCCCACTATTTTTTTAAATTGGAAAATGTAATATTGCCTTGGGTCCCAGTGTCTCAGAACCTTATGCGGCAACAGCCCTTTTTCCTGGCCAGCTTCCACTCAAATTCCCCACACTCCTCCCTTTATGGGTCACCATTACCCTCCATACCACCTCCACAATCACAGTTACAGAGAGGAAGCAGGTCAAAAGGACAAGACAAACAAGAAGAAGTTATACCCTTGAGGCGGAGAAAGCGGGATACACATGCACAAGCTATACTGTGTGTTACCTACTCGTCTTACTGCATCCTCCCAATAACTTCGTAAAGGTACACAATACTACGTAACTCCATTCTTAAGTTAGGAAATGGAGGCCTAGGTAAGTTCAACAATTTGCCCAAGGTCATTCACCTAATAAGTAATAGAGCCAGTACTGGAATCTGACTGCATATGACCTCGAATCTATGTTACTTTCCACAATACTAAGGTATGAATTAATGAATTTAATTAAGTTATAATATGAAATTATATACAAACTAAACCCTCAGAAGTCATCCATAACTTAGACATGACTAATAAAAATAACAACAAACTGCTACTCTAACACAGATTACTCCATTTTTAGAAATGAAATGCCACTAAACAGCTTTTCTTGAGTCTTTGGACATCAACGAATGAAATACTTTTGTCATTAATGTTATAAATCTTTTCCTTAATATTACAATTTCGTAAAATATAACAGCCCCCTTTTTTAAATTTCTACTCTCCCTCTTCCCCCCAAATTAATTTTTGGAAGTAATGAACTCAAGACATTACCTGTTCTAAATCAGGAAATGGAATCAAATCATTCTTACCTCCCTGTTCCTCTTTTCCCCAAAACAGCTTTTGATTAAAGAGACAAAAATCTAAGGGGAAAAAAGGAAGAGGAAGAAGAAGGTACTGTCCTTTAAAAGGGACAATAACTGGGCAGGGGAGGAGAAGCATTTAATAAACACACTTGTACTGAGCAATGCGTATGCTGGAGCACCCTTAGCAATGAGATGCTAAAATAAATGATCCAGGTCTCCTGGCATCAAGGGCTCCCAGCTCTGTACGAAAAATAGTTATCAAATGAAAAATTGCAAAGAATGTGACAAGTACTGCAATACAAGGAATGTTGTACACTTGCAGTATAAAGGAGCAGGAATTAAATGAAGGAAATAAACCAGTGGTCTCTTTGCTCATTAAGAACCCTCAACAAACAGAGATGCCCCCTCTCCAAAACATCCACCTGAAAGTAACTTCAATATTTTAGACATTTACTTAGCAGTGAAGCATCTGTTACGTATTTAGCCAAATCATCTAAGATTCAGAATTAAGTAAATACTTAAGGGACTAAAAACCATCGTATTAGTACTTTTGTGTTAAACAACTTATGTATATTTGGTATTTTAGCTGTTGGTAATGCTCAAGGTAATTTGGCCTGTTACCAGAGTATCAGGTCAGCCTTGTGGTTCTATTTTAAAGTGACTCATTGAATAATTGTTTTAGGTTTGCAATTTTAAGTTAAAGGTTTGTAAGTCCAGCAATATGAACAGGTGTTTTTTTATTCGAACATTATTGAGTTCCAAACACTCTGCCAGCAACTAGGCTACTGGAATAAATAAAGTACGGTTCCTGAACAACTCACCTTTTTTAACTGGAGACAGACACTTCTATAAAGAATGACAATTTTTGTGACAAGTGTTGTAACAGTATAAGGCATGACAGCGACACAAAGGAAACAGCAATCAAAAGAAGACAGCAGAACCCAAACCAAGGAATCTAACAAAGAAACTAGCAGGAGATGATAGTTACAGCAACTGAGTCTTACCTGGGTACTGCCACAGAGTCCTCGGTAGTCATGAGTCCTAGTTGACCATCGCTCCCTGCGCCCCAAGAAAACAGCTGGCCCCGGTCACTGAGGGCCAGACTGTGGGACTCACCACACGCCACGTGGACAATATGCTGATCTGCCAGAGCTCCAATTTGCTCTGAAGGAAAAAAAAAAAACCAAAGGGGGAAAATGTAAAGCCCAGAAACAGGAATTACACAGAATTAGCTTCCTAGGCAGTTATGCTTTTCAGAGAGAACCACTACATCTGTATATGTATAAAGATTTTATACGTTTCTAAAAGGTATCCATTGAAACCCAGATATACTGGCTAGCACACATGCCTGGAGCGACACACACCAGATGTTACCCCCTGTGCCTGCCACTTCTCCCCAGAAAGATGCCTGGAGGCTTTACTATTCGGACATGTGGAGCCAGCGAGGCCCCAGTGGGAGTGGGAGTGGGGCATGTTCCTAAAAGCAGTGGGACTGAGTGAAATTTTGCCTGGGAACAATGAGACCTCCCCCATCCAGAAAAACACCTTTCTCCCCTTAGTTCCAGAACACAATCTCTCTCTATATACCTATCCAGCCAGAAGATAGAAGGATTTCTCTGAGAAAACTGGCCCAAAAGACAAGACCCATAGCTACTGACGTTTGTGGGTCCCTCAATGAAACGTCCAGCTTCCCGCTAGTTAACGAGACTTGCCCACACACAGCTCCACTCACGTTTCAGCACCTCACTCTTAATATAAAGGACTGGCCAAGGGTCAACATATACATGAGGAAATTTTAACATAAAAGTTAAAGAGCAAAGGTAACAGAAGAAAATGAACTCTGAAGAAAAATAGGTCATGCAGGGAACAGAAAAAAAAATTAAGTCATTAGAAAAATAAAAGAAGACAAGAAACATTCCAACATTCAAAAAATAAAGTTATCTTGGAAAATGGAAACGTGGCAGCATAAATTTAAAGGAAAAACCTTCAAAAGCAGGATGGGAAGTAAGAACTGAAATTTCCTAAGAAACAGAAAAGGCAAGAAAAGAAAGAAATGAGGGGATTATTCCAAGAGGCCCAACAACGGAAAAATAAGAACTTTAAAAAGAGAATGGAGGGCTTCTCTGGTGGCGCAGTGGTTAAGAATCCACCTGCCAACGCAGGTGACATGGGTTCGAGCGCTGGTCCGGGAAGATCCCACATGCCACAGAGCAACTAAGCCCGTGCGCCACAACGCAGGTGACATGGGTTCGAGCGCTGGTCCGGGAAGATCCCACATGCCACAGAGCAACTAAGCCCGTGCGCCACAACTACTGAGCCTGCACTCTAGAGCCCGCGAGCCACAACTACTGAGCCCGTGCACCTAGAGCCCGTGCTTGCAACAAGAGAAGCCACTGCAATGAGAAGCCTGCGCACCGCAAGAGTAGCCTCCGCTCGCCGCAACTAGAGAAAGCCTGTGCGCAGCAATGAAGACCCAACGCAGCCAAAAATAAATAAATTAAATAAATAAATTAAAAAAAGAGAGAGAATGGAAAAAACACAAAGTAGAAAATTTCAGAGAAGAAAGACATGAAGATTGCTCATAACTGAAGGACATGAGTTTCACAGTGAAAGGACCTATTAAAACTTCAGAATAAAGACTGATAAAAACCTACTTTACAGCACTTCAGTTTGAAATTTCAGAACACCGAGAAAAGATTCTAAAAGTTTCTAGAAAGGAAAACAGTTTATATACAAAAGAACAGGGATCAAAATGGCATATTTCTCAGAAGCAATACTGAAAACTAGAAAGACAATAAAGCAATGCCTTCAATTCTGAAGGAAAATGACTTCCAACCGAGAATTCCATATCTAGTCAACCATGAATCAAATGAGAGGAAAGGGGAAAAGAACAATTTTCAGGGATGTAAGGCTCTCAAAATATTTTATCTCCCATGCTGCCTTTCTCAGTTAGTTACCTAACATCATGGCTCCAAAACAAAGGAAGATTCAGGTTCCAGGAAACAGGAATGTTACATATTAAAAGGTGAAGAATATTCCCAAGACAGCTACGTAGCAGCCTATGAAGCAAAGTTGGAGGGATGTCTCCGAAGTGAAAAATGGCATACAATCTGATGAGTTTATACTATTATGAGTTCTACACTTCTGTCAGAGAATAGAGATTACTACACAAATGAAAAAAATGAAATAACTCCAGGAAACACAATGTTTTACAGGAAATAAGAGCAATCGTGGTACATAAAGTCATAATAACCAAATAAATATACTTTACATAGTTAAAAACTTAATTGACTTAAAAAATCAACTATTTAGGAAAAGATAAGCGTCTAGGGGTGAGAAAGAGGAAAGGGTGGTTGGAGAATATAAAAGCATGTTAATCTTCCCCAGTGGGAAGCCTCTAGGTTATGTCCAACATTTAAAAAAAATCAAGAAATAGCATTATAAGCATGTCATTTAGAAATATAAAGGTAAATACAAAAACAAAAAGAGCTTCAAACATTGAAAGTGATGGCCTCTACAAGTGAGACAAGGATAGGGACAGGAGAGGTAAGGAGTTGCTATTGGACCTGAACAGAGTTGGTATAAATGTTACTTTAAAAAAAAAAAATTTTTAAGCAGCGGAAAACATGTTCACGTCAGAGAAATCTCCTGAACGACCTGTAACTCCCGCCGTTCCTTTGCGCGTCTCCTTTACCCTCTACTCACCATTAGGCCCTAACTCCCAGCTTAGCCTTGCCCCACACACTAAGAACAGTCCTGTCTTTACTTTGGAAAAACTGAGAAACTCTTACCAAAATAGCTCAGGTGAATCAGATTCTTACTCCTCTAACCAAATCTCCAAGTGTACCATAGTTCTAGGATTTGGGCAGCTTTTATGTTCTCCTGGGCCTGAGCGCCTGGCCTGATACCTCGGCTAGGACTGACACCTGCCCCCCAATTCCTGACCTATGTCCACCATTAGCCTTTCCTGCCTGGAAGTGAGTGCACCACCTCACATGACACTAATAAGTTTCTCCCCGGTCTGACAGGACACTCTCTGGTCTGCCACCGATTTCCTTACCTCGGTATCTGTCAATAGCATCCCTCTTGATCTTTTTTTTACCATGGCTGAGCAGTGTCAAAAGGCCACGTCTAGGGCTTCCCTGGTGGCACAGTGGTTGAGAGTCCGCCTGCCGATGCAGGGGACACAGGTTCGTGTCCCGGTCTGGGAAGATCCCACATGCCACGGAGCGGCTGGGCCCGTGAGCCATGGCCACTGAGCCTGCGCATCCGGAGCCTGTGCTCCACAACGGGAGAGGCCACAACAATGAGAAGCCCGCGTACCGCAAAAAAAAAAAAAAAAAAAAAAAAAAAAAGCAGCCACGTCTAGATTCCAGTTACCATTTACTCCCAGTCTGGTCAAGCCCTAGGCAAACCAATCCCTGTCCCATCACATATCACCCACCAAAACAGACATGGAACTCCCACTATGATCACAACACAACTTGCAGTCCCAAAGGCAGAGGTACTGTTCAGTAATGCAAAGATTTGTGGAGAAGTAAACCAATAGTTGCATCAAGTCCAATTTATTTTATGTCTCCTAGCCAGAAAACCGAGCTCATCTGATTCCTACTAGTGGTCTGCTCCGGTGAAACTTTAATCCCTCTTCTAGAATCTACTCCCCAGGGTCGACTGGGAATGCAGCATTCACACTTCTCACTGAATACACCCCTGCCCCAGTTGGGAACCTTCAGGCTGCAGTGCACATTCGCACATGCATTCTCTTCTGATTCATTCTGTCAAGACCGTACACGATATTTTGCAGATCATGGCAGAACCTCAACCCACGCGTTAAAATAATTAAACACGCTAAGGAAATATTTGGCACTTTTTGATGACAGAAGTACATTTTATCTCTGATCCTCTCAGAGAAACACTTTAAGGTCTTTAGAAGTCTTTAAGGTTATCTACTCTGAACAAGCCTAGGTAACAGGGCAGAAATGCTGCTTGCAGCGAGTCAGCAGTTCAACTGCACGTATGTTATCAGGGTTACTGCTACTTGGCTTTTGATCCCCGTGATAATTTTTTAATGTATTTTCAGGTTAACAGTAAGCTGGGCAGTAAACCATCATAGGGTGGTAACAGAAAAGGATGATATGAGCCTGGAGGGTAGATGGAGTCTGATATGAACTTAATCCTTGCAACGATCCTGTGAGTTGACGGCTCTCTAAGAAGCCCCAGCTGAGAAAAAGTGTGTAGTTTGGCCAAGGTTCACAACAAATGAGTGGTGGAGCTAGGACTGGAGCCTGGGTCTTTCTGACTTCCAAGCCCATTACACCCACAAGTCTGTATCATCTTCCCTCGTGGAAAAGGGCTAGGCGGATTTTAAATCAGTAACAGTAACTACGAAGTGAAGAGCCTAGCTGTGGATAATGGGAAATAGACTCTTTCCTCTTGCTGTCTGTTCTGATGAGAAATATAGCCAATAGTTTGCAGTTAACAGCATGATCAGTTGGGTGGAAAGTACACAGCATATACAAAATCAGTGATCAATATTTGGTAGTGAATTTTTCATAAAGCTAAAATCAAATTAAGTGTCAGCAGTTAATATGACAAAGGGGATTAGACTTCCATCACTTAGATGTCTCCTTTTTTTAACTAAACATACATTTTTATTCTTATACTTTTTATCTACATTTTTAAAATTATTTATAAAAATATACACATACACGGATACATGTGCACACATTTAAAAGAAAAAGTCAAAGGGCATATAAATATCACAGAAACATGAAAATTTAGAAGTGAGTCAGGACAAGCCTTAGGTAATCCAGCTTAGCTTCCCTCATTTCTTTAACATCTTTGATAGAATATAACCCAAGTTCCCTGCAGATCCCCAAAAAGAGAATTTCCTAGTGCCCAACTTTCCTCTGGGGTCCCTGGCTTCCCACAACTTGGCCAGACTCTCCCTCGTTTTCTTTGCTTCTGTGTCTGAAAGGTCCTATTCCCAAGCCATATTCCAACTACTTTCTTATCTGCATCTAATCATTTTGGGGGATCTGGACTATGCCTAGCAGGATCACAACTCACTTTAAAGTGACCACCCCCTCCCATAAGAGAGCTACTTCCGGGACTTCCCTGGTGGTCTATTGGTTAAGACTCCGCACTCCCAATGCAGGGGACTCAGGTTCAATCCCTGGTCAGGGAACTAGACCCTGCATGCCGCAACTAAGACGTGGCACAGCCACGTAAATAAATAAACATATTTTTTTAAATCTAATTAACAAAAAGAGTTACTTCCATGAAAGGAATTCTACCTCATTCCTAAGCCAAAGCACTCAAATCAGTGTCAGCTTTTTACAAAAATTTTTAAATTATCATATAGTAAAATTGACCTTTTTTCGTGTACAATTTTATGAATTTAAGCACATATAACCAGTGACACAATCAAGATACAGAACAGTTCCATCAACCCAGAAAAGTCCCTTGTGTCACACTCTCTCCTCATCCCTAACTCCTGGGGACTACTGGTATGCTTTCTATCACTACAGTTTTATATTTTCAATACTGTCACATAATGGAATCATATAGTACCTAACCTTTTAAAACTGGATTCTTTCACTCAATATAACGCCTCTGAGATTCATCCAGGTTGTCATATGTATCAATAGTTTGTTCCTTTTTATTAGTGAGTAGTATTCTATTGTATTATGGATGTACCACAAAGCACCGTTTCCAGTTTTAAGCAATTATAAACAGAGATGCAATAACCATTCTTGTACAGGTTATTGTGTGAGAATAAGTTTTCCTTTCTCTGGAGTAAATACCCAGGACTGGGTAGTTAACCTTCCTGTATACAGTTGGGTTATTTTAAAAATCTAATACGATAATCTCTGCATTGATTGTTTTGTTTGGACTATTTATATTTAATATAATTATTGATATGTTTGGATTCGTGATCTACCTTTTTATTATTTGCTTTGTTTCTTCCCTGTTTTTCATCACTCTTTCTCCTCATTCCTGCCTTCTTCTGCATTAAACATTTTCTACTTTTCCATTTTATTGTACTGTGGTTTTTATTATATCTCCTTGTATAGTTACTTAAATGAGTGCTCTAGAGATTACAATATATTTAGCTGTTCAAAATCTAATTAAATCAATAATTTACCATTTCAAGTGGAATTTAGAAACTTTCCCATGATATAGGTCTCTTTACCCCTCTCCCCTTTAAGTTATAGTAATCTTAAATATTACACCTGCATACATTGAAAACTCTACCACAATGTTATAATTTTTCATTTCAATCATCAAAATATTTTTAAAGAATTCAAGAAGAGAATAGTCTATTATATTTACCCAGATATCTACTATTTCTGTTGCTCTTCCTTCATTACTGATGTTCCAATATTCCTTCTGGTATCATTTCCCTTCTATCCAAAGAACTTCCTTTAACTATTGTTTAGTACAGGTCTGTTGGCTGTAAATTTTCTGCTGTTTCCTTCATCTGAAAATGACTTTGTTCTACCTTCATTTATGAAGCCTTTTTTTGTTGTTTGTTTGTTTTTGCTGAATATAGAATTCTGGGTTGACTTTTCTTTCAGCACTTTAAAAACACTGTGCCACTTATGGCCTCCATAGTTTCTGGGGTGAAATCCACATTCCCCTATAGGTAATATGTTGTTTTTCTTTGGCTGCTTTCAAGTATTTTCTTTGTCTTTAGTTTTTAGAAGTTTGATTATGATCTGTCTTGGTGTAGGTTTCTTTGGATGTATGTTGCTTGGTCTACTGACTTCTTGAATCTGTATATTTATGTCCTTCGCCAACTTTGGAAATTTTTCAGCCATTATCATTTTCAGCACCACATTTTTTCTCTTCTCCTGCTAGGACTGACGTGAATGTTAGACCTTCTGTTCTTGTCTCACAAGCCCCTGAAACCCTGTTAATATTTTTCTCAATATTTTTAACCTTTATTACTCAGTTTGCACAATTTCTATTGATTTATCTTCAACTTCACTGATTCTTTCCTCTGTCATCTCCATTCTACTATTGAAACCACCCAGTGAGTTTTTCATTTTGATTATTGTATTGGCTCTTCTTTATATCATCTATTTCTTAGCAAAGAATTTCATTTGTCCATTTGTTTCACAACAGTTTGAGCCAGTTTGTTGGAACATTTGTACAATAGCTGCTTTAAATAAAGTCTTCATCAGATAATCCCAACATCTATGTCATTCCAGCATTAGCATCTGTTGTCTCCCCCCATGCTAGTGGAGATTTCCCTGGGATTTCATATGCTGAGTATGATTGTATGAACATTTTGAATATTATACAACTGTGGGTCTTATTTAAATCTTCTGGAGAATGGTAACACTTTTGTTTTATTTTTCAAAGCCTTTGCATGCTATTTGGATTTGTGTCCTGCATGCGCCACACAGTGGCCAGTCTGGAACCTGAGTGGTGGTCTATTAGGTAAATTCTCAAAGTCACTTACATGCTAAGTAGGATGAGATCCACACAAACAGCTCAGGGATGAGCCCAAGAGCTCAGAGATAACTATATGGAGTTGCTTTCCCAAGCTCCTCCTTCTCTGAGATCTCTCAGATACTTTCAGATTTCCTGGGGCTCCCTTTTTAGCCTACATACTGTACTTCCACAGCTGTGCTTGCCTCTGGGCCAAATGGCAGGAAGACCAGAAAGGGAAAATGGTAAACTCATTGCCAGTTCAGTGGTACTTCGCATTCTGGTCTTCTGTCCCAATCCACCTATTATTTGCTTTTCAGAGCACTCAAATAGCTGCTCCATGCATTGTATCAAGGTTTTACAGTTGCATTCAGTAGGAGCAACAGGAAGGAATGTGCTTACTCTGTTCTGCCTGGAACTAGAAACCCAGAGTCTGACTTTTAAAGTAACATTTTTTTCCTGCTATTTGTGTGTGTTCACAAACTGTCTTTGTTCCACTTGGCTAAATTAAAAAAAAAAATTCAAAGGTGTAGCTTTTCCACAAATGTTCAAACTACAATTGTGTTTAACCTAAGAGCTGGATTCCCGGCTGTGGGCAGTATCTCTGAGCAGCTGATGCTTCATTTTAAGTTACCTGAGCATATCAAACACTTATTTGCTTGATCCTATGCTTGACTGCCCAAGTTTAAACAATCATTAAGCCAAATATTTTTAACTAAAGAATCAGAGACAAAGATTAATTACAACAAAATTCAGAGTAGTAGTTCTCAGTTCAGGGCCAGGTGACTTTAATATTGGGCGTTAATGTTCACACACAAAGCCTGAAAACACTTATACACTATGAAACATGTTTGAGAATATTTTTTTAAAGCCATAAATCTAAATTTACCATGTATGCATTTAGATGCAATAAGCCAAAATCACTAAGTCAATTAAAACATATGGAGGCCTGTCACAGGCAATGGGAAGGGAGAAGACTTTGTGTTTCTGAGTCATTAGCACTTCACTAGTCAGAATAAGATCAGCTGCAGTGACTCAGTTATTTTTAGGAACTCAGAATTGCCAACTATGGCATAATCTAATGCTGTAAAAGGATTTTAATAGAGAAAGATTGTAAATTAGAAAGCTACCTCACAGCTCTGATAGAGGGAACCCTAAAAGCAGAAGGGACCACTGCAGCGGTGATACAGTGGCATATATAACTTGGTATAGTTAAATGCCCAAGTCCATCAGTTGATAATTCAAGACGCCTCCAAGAAGACTGGAATCTTAATCCTCAGCACAAAATATTAACAGTCCCCCAAAGTTCAGCTCACGGGTTACCATGGATGCTTTCTGCTTCACAAAACTTCTGCTTTTTGTACAATGACAGCTCTGGAGCACCTGCTTGGGTACCTAAAAGAACTGGAGTGTAAGCTCCAGGAAGACTGTCTCTCATTAAAGAAATGCTGGGGAACACCTGTTGAATATATAAAGTCTCTAGTATCAAAATGCAAAGTCAGGCTTTAAGATGTCTCAAATGACTGCCAAAAAAAAATTACACATTACGGTGCTATAATTCCTAATAAGGAGGGGAAAACAAACGGGTTATTTCAAATCATTGGAGGAGTTCAGGGGTATTTCAAAGCATCATCACCCTTTATGGGGGAAAGGAGAAACTAAAACATTTTCGAAAGATACATGAATCAGAGAAGTGACAAAACCAAGACCAATCCATTTAGAAAATAAATTAATCTGCACTGGATTTACTAATACAAATAGAACATTGTTAAGAAAGCGCAGTCCACCCTGCCACACTGCCCCTGCCCCCTCCTCCCGCAAGCCAGACCTGTATGTCTCCTTTACCACATGAGGCTTCCTCACATAGGCGTGACCAATTATGACCTCCATTTCCAGCCCCTCTCTCCCCTCTGGAGAATGGGGGGGTAGGGCTGAAAATGCCAAGCCTCTAATCATGGCTGGATCTTTCTGGTGACCAGGACCCACCCAGGAGCCCAACAAGAGTCACCTCATTAGAACAAAAGATGGGGCATTCCCTGGTGGCCTAGTGGTTAGGATTTCGAGGGCCCGGGTTCAATCCCTGGTCAGGGAACTGAGATTCTGCAAGCTGCACAGCGTAGCAAAAAAAAAAAAAAAAAAAAAAGACGCTCCTAGTACTCGCATCACTTAGAAATTCACAAGGCTTTCAAGAGCCCTGCACCAAGGAACGGGGGGCGCAATATATATATTAACTTAACACTAGCACTACTTCACCTCCTTAGAGCTCAAATTTTTTTAACTTTGGCCTCCTTGCAAGGCAGCGAAAACCCATGGATGACCCAAAAGAGAATAAAAAACCCTCTATATGAAATCACAAAATACACTGAGATGCTGACATGTTTTAACTATGCAATCACAACAAAATACTTTCCACCCCACTTCTTTTCCAAGAGGCTGTGTTAAAAGTATTTTTTGCTCACCATTTAAACTGTCGTAAATGTAAAAATTATCTTTGATTAAATCAGTTATAGCAATCACAAGTTGATTAGCTTTTTGAAAAAAATGAAAGCCCAGAAAATTGAAGTTATGATACAAATCCAAACCGTATCTCCCAAAAAAGTAGACACCTGATGTTAGTATACGTCCACTCAGTACAAACTTTAAGGCAAGCGTTTTGACAATATTCCAGAAGCTTTAGAATTCTGCATGTTCCTTGATCCAACAGTCGAATTTCTACAAATGTACCCTAAAGGAATACTATAGGCTGCATTGCTACTAACAGAGACAAAAATTAGAAACTGAGATTATACATTATAAATTGAAATATGCAGCCATTAGAAAGACTGATATAGATCAGTATGAACATCATCATGGAAAAATATTCACGACATATTAAGTGGAAAAGAAAGATACAAAGAAGTATTACAGTGTGACTCCATTTGAAAATTACATTGATGTTTAAAAAATATTGGAAGGATATATTTCAAGGCAATAATGTTTTTTGTTCAGGGTGGTAGAATTAAAGAGTAAAACACTCTTACTTGCTTCTTGCTTATGGGTATTTAAACTGTGAGCAATACACATGTATTACTTTCGTAACAGGGAAAATTTTTAAGTTTTTTTAAAAGGACTTTTTACCACTTCCCTCTCTTATTCACATCTTTTTTCAACAACTCAAATTTTTTTTCATGTGATGTAGCAACAGGAGACCATTTCCAAGACTGCAGATTGCTTACTGACTATTTTAGACTATATGCTACCTTATAAACAATATCTCTGTGCAATCACAATGCAAGATGAGATGCTTCTGGAGGGGCTTCCTAAAGACAGTTAGTCCCACTTGATGTTTACAGATTGGGTAAATTTTTATCACAGCAGGCAAAACATCCCTGCACCGAGATCTATCTACTTTATCTATGGAACTGTAGTCCTCTGTCCATTTTCTTTTAAAAATGTGTGTATATAAACTCCCCAATCAAAATACAGAGACGGTCAGATTGGATTGACGCTCAAGACCAACTCTATGCAGTCTTTTTTAAAAACCTCTTTAAGTATAAACACACAGAAAAATAAAACACAAATGGATGGAAAATGATACACCACGCTAACACTAATCGAAAGAAAGCTGAACTTGCTATATTCATGCGAGGCAAGGTAGATTTCAAGACAAAGAATACTATCAGGGATAAAGAATGATATTTCATGATGTTAAAAGGAACAATTCATCACGAAGATCTGACGATCTTAAATATGTACATGCCTAATAATAGAACTTTAAAATACATATAGCAAAACTGATAGAGCCAGAAGAAATAAGCAAATCAGCAATAATAGTCAAGGATTAGGGATTCCCTGGTGGCGCAGTGGTTGAGAGTCTGCCTGCTGATGCAGGGGACACGGGTTCATGCCCCGGTCCGGGAGGATCCCACATGCCGCGGAGCGGCTGGGCCCATGAGCCATGGCCGCTGAGCCTGCACGTCCGGAGCCTGTGCTCCGCAATGAGAGAGGCCACAACAGTGAGAGGCCTGCGTACCGCAAAAAATAAATAAATAAATAAATAAAATAATAAAAAAAAGATTAACACTATTCTCTCAGTAACTAATATAACAAGTAAACAGAAAATCAATAAATATACAGAAGATCTGAACAACACTATCACCCAACTTGTCTAATTGACATTTATAAAACACTCTATCCATCAACAACAAAACACACATCCTTTTCCACTGCACACAGAGTACTTACCAAGATAGACCACATTCTGGGCCATAAAATAAATCTGAATAAATTTAAAAGGCCTGAAATCATATAAAATATGTACCCTGACCACAGAGTATTAAACTAGAAATCATTAACTGACAAATATCAGTAAAATCCCTATATATTTGGATGTTAAACTACACACTTCTAAATAACCTATGGGTCAAAGAAGAAATCATAAGGGAAATTATTACAAAATATTTTGAATTGAATAAAAACATCCAATTACAATTTGTGGAATACAGGTAAAGTGATGCTTAAAGGAAATTTTTAACATGAAATACTTATTAAAATAGAAGTGGCAAATCAGTGGTTTAAATTTTGCATTAATAGAAAAAATACAGTAAATTAAACACAGTAAACAAAAGGAAATAATATAAAAGCACAAATCAATGAAACCAAGAAAACCAAAAAAGATTAAAAATAATCACTAAAACCAAAACTTTTTCTTTGAAAATATTAATAAAACAGATTAACCCCTAGCCAGTCTAACCAGGAAACAGAGAAGACACAAATTACCTATATCAGGAAAAGAAATGTTACAGACATGAAAAGGATAATAAGGGAACATTGTGAACTATTTTTTGCTAATAAATTTGACAACCTAGGTGAAGTAGACAAATTCTGTGAAAGATACAAACTATGAAAACTCACCGAAGATGAAACAGATGATCTAATTAGTCCTACATCACATCTCCTTTAAAAATTGAAATTGTAACTTAAAAATGTCCCCACAAAGAAAACTGTAGCCTCAGATGGCTTTACTGGTGATCCTACCAACCGTTTAAGTAAAAAATAATAACCTCTAATAAACCTGTATATAATATAGACAAACTCTTCTAGAAAACAGAAGAGCAAACACTTTCCAACTCATTTTATGAGGCTAGCATTACCCACGTAACAAAACCAAAGGCACTGCAAGAAAAGAAAACAATAATCTTTATGAACATAAAATGCACAAATCCTAATAGAAGTTTTAGAAATCAAAAGCAGCAATATATAAAAATTACCAAGTGAGATTTATTCCATGAGTGCAAGGTTGGTTTAATACTCAAAAATAATCAATGTATTTCACCATCTTAACAGACAAAAAGGAAAAGCCCAAAAAGAAAAAAAGCAATACCATCACTTCAATAGGTTCAGAATAGCATTTAACTAAATTCAACACTCATGATTTTTTACAAAATGAATAAATATCAGAGAACTTCCTCAACTTGATAAAAGGCATCCAAGAAAAACCCACTGCTAACATCACACTTAATGTTGAAAACTAATGCTTTCTCTCTAAAATCAGGAACAAAGTAAGGATGTCCTTTTTTTTTTTTTACAACCTCTATTCATCATTGTACTAGAGTTCATTCTGTAAAATAAGGCAAAAAATAAATAAAACAAAAGACATACCGACTGGGAAGGAAGAAATAAAACTGACTTGATTTATAGACATTGTCATTTATGTAGAAATTCCTAAGGAGTCTACAAAAAAGCATAACTGGAACTATTAAGAGAATTTGGCAAAGTGATTCAAGATCAATCCACAAAAAATTAACCATATTTCTATAAACTACAAAAAATTAGAAATATCATGTGTAATGACATCCAAAACATTATAAATTTAGGGACAAACTATGTGCAAGACCTGTACACTGAGAAAGTACAAAATATTGCTAAGAAAAATTAAAGAAGACCCAAAAATGGAGAATATAGCATGTTCATAAATCATAAGATTCAATATCATTAAGATGTCAATCCTCCCCAAATTGATCTATAGATTCAGTGCAATCCTAATAAAAATCCCAGGAGGTTTTTTGATAGAAACTGAAAAGCTGATTCTCAGATATATATGCAAAAGCCAAGGACCTAGCATAGCCAAAACAGTTCTGAAAAAGTTAGAGGATTTATACTATTGCTCTGAAGATTTAGTATAAAGCTACAGTAATCTACATAGTGTAGAACTAAAGATAGACATGTACATTAAAAGCATAGAATGTCTAGAGATAGACCACCACACATATGGCCAATTGGTTTTCAGAGGTGCCAAGGTAAGTCAGTGTGGGATAGTCTTTTCAGCAACTGTACTGAAAACCGGATATCCATATGCAAAACATGAACCCTGTCTAGAGATAGACCACCACACATATGGTCAACTGGTTTAACGGTGCCAAGGTAATTCAGTGGCGGATAAAGTCTTTCCAACAATGGTACTAGAAACTGGATATTCATACACAAATAAATGGATCACAGGTCTACATGTAAGTGCTAAACTATAAAATTTGAAGAAGAAAACTTAGGAGAAAAATCACTGTAATCGAGTTAGGTAAAATTCTTAGGACATAGAAAGCATAAGTCATAAAGCTAAAACTGATAATTGGATTTCATCAAAATAAAAAGTTTTGCTCTTCAAAAGACACTTAAGAAAATGAAAAGGAAAACCACTGATTCAAAGAAAATATTTTCAAAATGTATCTCTGATAAAAGACTTGTAATTGTTCTTTATATATTCAAGACACATCTCAAAAATAGGGCAAGCAATTTGATTTTTAACAGGCAAAATATCTGAATATATACTTTGCCAAAAATAAGACATATGAATTGCTAAAAATAAGCATGTGAGAAGTTGCTGAAGATCATTAGTCACTAGCAAAACGCAGATTAAAACCCCAAGGAGACTCCATTATATATCAATTTGAATGGCTAAAATTGAAAAGACTTGGGACTTCTCTGGTGGCACAGTGGTTAAGAATCCACCTGCCAATGCAGGGGACACGGGTTCGAGCCCTGGTCCGGGAAGATCCCACATGCCGTGGAGCAACTAAGCCCGTGCACCACAACTACTGAGCCTGCGCTCTAGAGCCCATGAGCCACTACCAAAGCCCGCCCACCTAGAGCCCGTGCTCTGCAACAAGAGAAGCCACTGCAGTGAGAAGCCCGCGCACCGCAACGAAGAGTAGCCCCCGCTCACCGCAACTAGAGAAAGCCCACGCGCAGCAACGAATACCCAATGCAGCCATAAATAAACAAACAAACAACAAATAAACAAAAGACTGACAATACCAAGTGATGGTGAGAATGGGAAGCAGCCATAACTTTTATAAACTGCCGGTGTAGGTACGGTCATTGAAAATCTGGAAGTTTCTTATAAAGTCAAACATACACTTACCATATGAACCAGCAATCCCAATTCTAGGAATCTGCTGAAGAAAAATGAAAACATATGTCTACACAAGGACTTGTACTCAAATGTTCATAGCAGATTTACTCAAAAAAGCCCAAATCTGGAAAAAAAACCAAATGTCCATCAACTGGTTAACGGATAAACAATGTGGTATATCCATAAAACGGAGTAATACTCAGCAAACCAGCTACTGATGCAACAAGACAGGAAGAACCTCAAAAGCATTATTCTGAGAAACCAGACACAGGAGACTACCTCATGCAGGATTCCATTTGTGTAAAATTCTAGAAGTGTCAAAACTATGGTGACAGGAATTCCCTGGCTGTCCAGAGGTTAGGATTCCACGCTTCCACTGCAGGGGGCATGGGTTTGACCCCCGGTCGGGGAACTAAGATCCCACGTGCTGCACAGCGTGGCCAAAGATAAATTTAAAAAACAAAACAAAAAACTGTGGTGACAAAACGTAGATACAGGGAAAGTAGCTGGTGTGGAGATGGAATAGACTACAAAGGGCATAAGAGAAGTTTTGGTGGATGAAAAAATGTTCTCTTTCATGATTGCAGTGGTGGTTACCTGATTCTCTATGACTTCAAAACTCATTAAATTGTACACTTAAAATTGGTGATTCCTACAGTATGTAAATTATATCTCGATAGCGCTGTTCCAGTGATTTCCAGTGACCGTGCCATTTTACATTCATACCAGTAGTTTATAAAAGTTCTAGTTGCCCCCCATTCTCACTATCACTTGGTATTGTCAGTCTTTTTAATGTTAGCCATTCAAATTGATAGATAATGAAACATTAGGGGTCTCAATAGAGCTGTTAAAAATAAAGTACACCAGAAAAAGTATGAGCTTATCATATACAAGATATTTTATTAGGGGTCAAAAAAGAAATAAGATTAGTTCTGCACTCAAGTTCACTCTGACTGAAGAGGCAACCAAGGCATATGAACTGACGTTATAGCACAGTGTAATGAGATTACAGCACAGTGTAATGAAAGACACATGGCAGACTGCTAAAAGCAGCCCACGTGAGAGGCATCTAATCCAGCCTGTGGTGGAGGGGAGAGAGAGAGTTAGGAAAGGCTCCTTGGAAGAGGTAACCTCCACGATGTGCCCTGAGTGATAAAGAGCTAGTTCTTCACTCATTCATTCATCTATCCATCCAAAGTGACCCAAAGTCTATAACAGCAGATTTAAAGATTTCATTATAATGAAGTAAATCCAAAGACAGAAATGGGCAAAGCACATTATGAGAGGACAAAGGATGAGTAACAAAGCCAGCCTGAGAGGGCCTAGGGAAAGCTTCCTAGGAGTAAACACCCAGAGTGGAGTCTCTAGGGCAGTGATTCACAACAGAAAGTGAGCAGCAGAAATCCCTTAGGAAACTTTTTCTAAATACATACACCTGAGTCCGTCCCAGCTTCCAGAATCAGAAAAGTTTAGGGAAGAAGAACAGACATCTGTAGTTTTAAGTTGCCAGGTGATTCTGATATTAAGAAACACTGCACTGAAAAGCTTCACAACACTGGATTTGGTAACGATTTCTTGGACACCAAAGGCACAGGCAACCAAAGAAAATAACAAACAGAACTTCATTAAAATTTAAGTATTTTGTTCAGCAAAAGATACTATCAACAGAGGAAAAAAGGCAACCCACAGAATGGGAGAAAATATTTCCAACTCACGTATCTGGTACGGGAATAATATATAAAGAACTTCTAAAACATGAAAAATAAACAACCCAATTCAAAGATTGGCAAAGGACTTAAATAGACATTTCTCCAAAGAACGTATATAAATGGCCAATAAGCACACGAAAAGATTCCCAACATCACTAATCATTAGGGAAATGTAAATCAAAACTACAATGATGGGCTTCCCTGGTGGCGCAGT